>NC_141689.1:1696039063-1696639063 GCF_964263255.1 Lissotriton vulgaris
GCAATAAAACCGGCTCCTTCATATCATCAAGTCTTACAGACACTTAAACTCAGCTACTCGCACATTTGCAGTACAAAATTGCCAGAGTGCTGACGTAATGAACAATATTGCGCTGAAGAAATATAAAACAACACTAAATATCAAGAATTGATTTTTCTGCCGGAATATAGCACCTGGCAGTAGATATTTGACCCCCTTCAGTGCGCTAGGCTATTAGAGTCTATTCTGTTGAGTTCCTCAGTGATATAAGTATAGCCCCAAGATGCTTTCAGCCAGAGTGACAGAGCAGTTACAAATCTTTGGTGACCAGGCATTGTCCTATGTCAATTCCTTTTATCTGAAAGATTATTTATTTATTATTATTTATTTATTAATGACATTTTTAGAGCGCGAACAATGGCCCTTAGGCGTCTCGGCGCTGTAGTATCTGCAAAAATTCAACCACGGAAGGGGAGAGAGGGTCTACTGATTAAAAAGCCAGGTCGTGAGTTGTTTCCGAAATGACCAGAGTGAGTGGCTTGATTTAATCGAGGGAGGCAGGGTATTCCAAAGTCTGGGGGCTGAGACAAGAAATCTCCTGTCTCCCCAGGAGACGGATTTACTGCATGGAACGACCAGATCATTCAGACTGGAAGAGCGTAAGGTTCTGGGCGGGCAATAGGGGATCAAATTTTGGGTAAAAAACGCTGGTCCCATGTTATGCATGGCTTTGAACACTATGCATAAAACTTTGAATTTTATTCTATTCCTTATGGGTAACCAATGCAGTTCTTTAATGGTCCCAGAAACTGAACAAAATTTCGGGATTCTGCCCAGGAGCCTAGCTGCTGAATTCTGGATTAATTGCATTTTGTTCAAGACTCCTTCTTGAGCATTCAGGAACAGAGCATTGCAATAATCCAGGGTCGACAATACCAAAGAGGTGACCAATGTTTTGCCGGCCGAGTCTGGGAGAAAAGGAAGAATTTTCTTAATTAATCTCAGTTTGTGGAAGGCAGCAGATGTAATCTGGTTGGCATGAGGGAGAAAAGTAAGACGGTCGTCAAAAATGACTCCGAGGTTCCTTACCTTGCCAACAGGCTTAGGGGGAGGACCCAATGACTCGGGCCACCAGCAAGAGGACCATTCCGGTATCAAATGACCGAAAATCATTACTTCCGTCTTATCGGAATTTAATTTTAGGCAATTGGAAGCCATCCAGTTTCCAATTGCCATCATGCCTTGATTGAGGTCAGCTGCTTTTTTGTGTCCATCATTCTTAACGGCCTGAACCAACTGTGTGTCGTCGGCATAGGTGGTCAGGCTCATCCCGTGGGCACGAATGGTATTGGCCAAGTCCGACACATATATATTAAAGAGTGTCGGACTTAGGGATGAGCCTTGAGGAACTCCACATGGTAGTGACAAAGTAGGGGAACGGAATGATCCCAGTGTAACCCTCTGTGTTCTATTGGCCAGAAAGGACACCAACAGTTTCTTGGCGTTATGTTGGACACCAATGTTTTCGACACGGCCGATCAAGGTGACATGATCGACCGTGTCGAAAGCAGCCGACAGGTCCAGCAGTATTAGGACTGCGGTCCCCCCAGCATCCCGGATGGATCTTATTTCATCCGCAGCTTTAATCAAAGCCGTCTCGGTCCCATGATATTGGCGAAAACCAAACTAAGAATCATCGAGGAGGTGGTGTTCCTCTAAAAAGGACGACAGTTGTTGGTTCATAGCCTTTTCGGCTATTTTAGCCAGGATTGGGAGATTGGCGATTGGTCGGTAGCTCTTTAAGTCATCCATGTCGAGATGAGGTTTTTTTAGCAGGGGTTTAATGAGGGTTTGTTTTAGAGTGGTTGGGTAGATTCCTGTGGTAAACATTGAGTTACAGATGGAAGTGATGATAGGCAACACCACTTCGATTACAGGAAGTAAGACTTTGAAAGGACATGGATCCAGAGCTGAACCTGATTTTATGGTAGATATAAGATCCTCTACCTGAGAGCTGGAAATGTCTTTGAACTGAGAAAGAGTGGGTCCAGTCTGAGGGGTAGTCAATGAATTAGAAGGGGGGTTGGTGTTATTTGCAAAGGCAGCGTAAATATCGTTGACTTTGCTATAGAAGAATTTAGCTAAGGAGTCGCATAGCGACTGAGAGGGTGGAGGGGTTAGATTTGGGGAACAGCCGGCTAACTGTTTAGTAGTTTCATACAGTGCCTTACTGGAATTTCTTGCGAGTTCAATTTTGTCGCTAAAATATTTTTTCTTCGCCTCTAAAATCATAGCTTTGTATCTGGCCAACAATTCTTTACACTTAGTTTTAGCCTCGGCGGTGTAGTCTTTCCGCCAGTGCCTTTCTTTATTCCTGCACTGCTGTTTATGAATTCTTAGCTCCTCTGAGTACCAGGGGGCCGATGGAACCGATCTGTTCCGGGATCATTTTTTTAGAGGGGCTAGAGAAATAGCTGCGGAGCCCACCCACTCATTAAATTATATGGTGGCAGTATTGGGATCATCTGAGAGAGAGGGGGGGAGGTGGACAATAGGTTTTTAAGTCTGGTGGCATCAATGTCATTCCAAACCGGGAAAGACTGCTGTGGAGAATGGGAATGTGATTTGGGGGAGACGGAGTCATGGATCGCCAACAATGCCGTAATGATATAATGATCTGACCATGTTATGGGGAGAATTTGGTCAACCTGTAGCTCCGAAAGATTGGTGAAGATACCGTCCAAGATATGTCCCCCCTGATGTGTAGGGGCTCTGACCGGGGAGAGACCGAAAGTGGTCATGTCAGCCAGGATGGTAGCTGTGTCCTTGTCCTTGGTATTATCAAAATGAAAATTGAAGTCGCCGAGGACAGTTAGGGAGTTGTCCAAGGGGGATGTTTCAAGGATTGCCCTAAGGTCCGACATGAATTCAATCCTTGATCCAGGGGGTCGGTATAATAAAATCCCTTTGAAATTATAGGTGGGGGACAGCTTAATGGAGAATTGCAATGCCTCACATGATACAGAGTATATTGGGTTACTTCTCACGGTCAGATCGTCACGTAAGACGATTGCAATGCCACCACCTTTCTTTCGTGGTCTATCCAATCTCTGGATAGAGAAGCCATTGGGAACAGCGATCACTAAGTCTGGGTCGGATGAACTGTCCATCCAGGTTTCGGTCAGGAATAGTAGGTCAATTTTGTTGTCTTCGATTAGGTCAGCTATGTCCTGTCGGTGTTTACCGAGTGACCGGACATTAATGAGAGCCATGAGATAGTGTTTGGATAAATTAGGGGATTTACAGGTATTAGCAAGAGCTGGTTTATTCAGGAATGATATAGAAATTTCGCAGCAGGAACAGGTATGGACAGATTCACAAGCCAGGAGTGAGGGGTCGAGTGCAGAGCATGATTGAAGTTGAGGGGCACGTAGCTGGTGCAGCATACTCGAAGAGTATGTGGTTCGTAGGATCATAGCGGGTGAACCAGGGGGGGTGGCCCTGGGCCCAGTCCAGGTGCGGACGGGCGCAGACGGGCCCACCTTTGGCGCGCCTTCGGCGCACCGCCGGCGCGCCCGCTGCGCCCGCCCGCTACGCGGACGGGCAGGTCTGCTACTTTTATCCATTACAGAGCAGAGTGCGAGGAGGAGGGTGGGAGGAGCGATCACCTGGGCCGGCAGCCTTGCCCTACCCAAGATGGCGGCCAAAGTGGCTGTGCTCGATCGAAGCGCCTAATAACGGCGGCGCTGCGAGGGGAGATGAGAAAAGGTTTTGGGCGAAGCAATCTCGCTCCAAGAAGGGTGCTGAACAATTTAAAATAATTTACAAAAAGGGGGGTGGTGATGAACAGAGTGTCTGAGTTAAACAGACCACTCTTACCCAGTCCAAAGATCAGGGCTTTATCCATCACCGTTATTTATCTCACTGCCCCATCCCAGCTCAGAACCTGGCTATATGCAAATCAGTCTGTCCCTGGCCCAGTGCATCATGGGAACAGGGCAGACTAAACTACCAAGCCAATTCTTCACCAGAAAGGAGACAAGCTACCGGGGACCGGTTTCTGGCATTTCAGGAACAGACTAATTTGCATACAGACAGGTTCTGAAACTGGGATGGTGCAGTGAGCTAAAAAACGGTGTTGGATCTAGCCCTGATCTCTTGACTGGGTGAGAGCTTTCTGCTTAATTCAGAGACTCTGACCCTCACCACCCCTTGTTGTAAATATTTTTGTCCACCCTAAGCGTGGAAGGGTATTCTCAGATGTGAGACCCTTGCTCATTGCACCATCAGGATTCAAGCAAACCGGGCCGAAGACGGCTGTAATGCCAGAAACCGGTCCCCGGGAGCTTGTTTCCTTCCCATGTAAGAATTGGTTTTTGTAGTTTGGTTTGCCCTGTTCCCATCATGCACTGGGACAGGAACAGACTAATTTGCATACAGCCAGGTTCTGAAACTGGGATGGTGCAGTGAGCTAAAAAACGGTGTTGGATCTAGCCCTGATCTCTTGACTGGGTGAGAGCTTTCTGCTTAATTCAGAGACTCTGTCCCTCACCACCCCTTGTTGTAAATATTTTTGTCCACCCTAAGCGTGGAAGGGTATTCTCAGATGTGAGACCCTTGCTCATTGCACCATCAGGATTCAAGCAAACCGGGCCGAAGACGGCTGTAATGCCAGAAACCGGTCCCCGGGAGCTTGTTTCCTTCCCAGTGTTAGAATTGGTTTTTGTAGTTTGGTTTGCCCTGTTCCCATCATGCACTGGGACAGGAACAGACTAATTTGCATACAGCCAGGTTCTGAAACTGGGATGGTGCAGTGAGCTAAAAAACGGTGTTGGATCTAGCCCTGATCTCTTGACTGGGTGAGAGCTTTCTGCTTAATTCAGAGACTCTGTCCCTCACCACCCCTTGTTGTATATACTTTTGTCCACCCTAAGCGTGGAAGGGTATTCTCAGATGTGAGACCCTTGCTCATTGCACCATCAGGATTCAAGCAAACCGGGCCGAAGACGGCTGTAATGCCAGAAACCGGTCCCCGGGAGCTTGTTTCCTTCCCAGTGTAAGAATTGGTTTTTGTAGTTTGGTTGGCCCTGTTCCCATCATGCACTGGGACAGGAACAGACTAATTTGCATACAGCCAGGTTCTGAAACTGGGATGGTGCAGTGAGCTAAAAAACGGTGTTGGATCTAGCCCTGATCTCTTGACTGGGTGAGAGCTTTCTGCTTAATTCAGAGACTCTGTCCCTCACCACCCCTTGTTGTAAATATTTTTGTCCACCCTAAGCGTGGAAGGGTATTCTCAGATGTGAGACCCGTGCTCATTGCACCATCAGGATTCAAGCAAACCGGGCCGAAGACGGCTGTAATGCCAGAAACCGGTCCCCGGGAGCTTGTTTCCTTCCCAGTGTAAGAATTGGTTTTTGTAGTTTGGTTTGCCCTGTTCCCATCATGCACTGGGACAGGAACAGACTAATTTGCATACAGCCAGGTTCTGAAACTGGGATGGTGCAGTGAGCTAAAAAACGGTGTTGGATCTAGCCCTGATCTCTTGACTGGGTGAGAGCTTTCTGCTTAATTCAGAGACTCTGTCCCTCACCACCCCTTGTTGTAAATATTTTTGTCCACCCTAAGCGTGGAAGGGTATTCTCAGATGTGAGACCCTTGCTCATTGCACCATCAGGATTCAAGCAAACCGGGCCGAAGACGGCTGTAATGCCAGAAACCGGTCCCCGGGAGCTTGTTTCCTTCCCAGTGTAAGAATTGGTTTTTGTAGTTTGGTTTGCCTTGTTCCCATCATGCACTGGGACAGGAACAGACTAATTTGCATACAGCCAGGTTCTGAAACTGGGATGGTGCAGTGAGCTAAAAAACGGTGTTGGATCTAGCCCTGATCTCTTGACTGGGTGAGAGCTTTCTGCTTAATTCAGAGACTCTGTCCCTCACCACCCCTTGTTGTAAATATTTTTGTCCACCCTAAGCGTGGAAGGGTATTCTCAGATGTGAGACCCTTGCTCATTGCACCATCAGGATTCAAGCAAACCGGGCCGAAGACGGCTGTAATGCCAGAAACCGGTCCCCGGGAGCTTGTTTCCTTCCCAGTGTAAGAATTGGTTTTTGTAGTTTGGTTTGCCCTGTTCCCATCATGCACTGGGACAGGAACAGACTAATTTGCATACAGCCAGGTTCTGAAACTGGGATGGTGCAGTGAGCTAAAAAACGGTGTTGGATCTAGCCCTGATCTCTTGACTGGGTGAGAGCTTTCTGCTTAATTCAGAGACTCTGTCCCTCACCACCCCTTGTTGTAAATATTTTTGTCCACCCTAAGCGTGGAAGGGTATTCTCAGATGTGAGACCCTTGCTCATTGCACCATCAGGATTCAAGCAAACCGGGCCGAAGACGGCTGTAATGCCAGAAACCGGTCCCCGGGAGCTTGTTTCCTTCCCAGTGTAAGAATTGGTTTTTGTAGTTTGGTTTGCCCTGTTCCCATCATGCACTGGGACAGGAACAGACTAATTTGCATACAGCCAGGTTCTGAAACTGGGATGGTGCAGTGAGCTAAAAAACGGTGTTGGATCTAGCCCTGATCTCTTGACTGGGTGAGAGCTTTCTGCTTAATTCAGAGACTCTGTCCCTCACCACCCCTTGTTGTAAATATTTTTGTCCACCCTAAGCGTGGAAGGGTATTCTCAGATGTGAGACCCTTGCTCATTGCACCATCAGGATTCAAGCAAACCGGGCCGAAGACGGCTGTAATGCCAGAAACCGGTCCCCGGGAGCTTGTTTCCTTCCCAGTGTAAGAATTGGTTTTTGTAGTTTGGTTTGCCCTGTTCCCATCATGCACTGGGACAGGAACAGACTAATTTGCATACAGCCAGGTTCTGAAACTGGGATGGTGCAGTGAGCTAAAAAACGGTGTTGGATCTAGCCCTGATCTCTTGACTGGGTGAGAGCTTTCTGCTTAATTCAGAGACTCTGTCCCTCACCACCCCTTGTTGTAAATATATAAAAGAACAATTTAAAATAGGCAGATTAAAATTTTTAAAAAACGAGTAATTCTTGGTCAATAACTCGCGCTAATATACAGTTTTGCACAAGAAAGTGCTGAGCTCCCCCGGCTTCCGCCTCAGGGGTTGAATGCAGAATCCAGGAGGGAAGTGGGAAGCGCCCTTAAATGTCCTGGGAGGGCGGGAGGAGCGATCACCTGGGCCGGCAGCCTTGCCCTACCCAAGATGGTGGCCAAAGTGGCTGTGCTCGATCGAAGCGCCTAATAACGGCGGCGCTGCGAGGGGAGATGAGAAAAGGTCTTGGCGAAGCAATCTCGCTCCAAGAAGGGTGCTGAACAATTTAAAATAGGCAGATTAACATTTTTACAATTTTTAAAAAACGAGTAATTCTTGGTCAATAACTCGCACTAATATACAGTTTGTCACAAGAAAGTGCTGAGCTCCCCCGGCTTCCGCCTCGGGGGTTGAATGCAGAATCCAGGAGGGAAGTGGGAAGCGCCCTTAAATGTCCTGGGAGGGCGGTAGGAGCGATCACCTGGGCCGGCAGCCTTGCCCTACCCAAGATGGCGGCCAAAGTGGCTGTGCTCGATCGAAGCGCCTAATAATGGTGGCGCTGCGAGGGGAGATGAGAAAAGGTCTTGGGCGAAGCAATCTCGCTCCAAGAAGGGTGCTGAACAATTTAAAATAGGCAGATTAAAATTTTTACAATTTTTAAAAAACGAGTAATTCTTGGTCAATAACTCGCGCTAATATACAGTTTTGCACAAGAAAGTGCTGAGCTCCCCCGGCTTCTGCCTCAGGGGTTGAATGCAGAATCCAGGAGGGAAGTGGGAAGCGCCCTTAAATGTCCTGGGAGGGCGGGAGGAGCGATCACCTGGGCCGGCAGCCTTGCCCTACCCAAGATGGCGGCCAAAGTGGCTGTGCTCGATCGAAGCGCCTAATATCGGCGGTGCTGCGAGGGGAGATGAGAAAAGGTCTTGGGCGAAGCAATCTCGCTCCAAGAAGGGTGCTGAACAATTTAAAATAGGTAGATTAAAATTTTTACAATTTTTTAAAAACGAGTAATTCTTGGTCAATAACTTGCGCTAATATACAGTTTTGCACAAGAAAGTGCTGAGCTCCCCCGGCTTCCGCCTCTGGGGTTGAATGCAGAAATTATGACCTTATGGAACACTTGACAAGAGTAGATCGCATAATATAGGGATTTGCTCAGATAGGTTACAAATTCAATTTTAAAAATGCAAAAATTGTCTACCTCAAACTCCTTTTTCTGGGATATGAGATGTCAAGTGAAGGTAAAAGCATTGCAACACACTTCCTAGACAAATGTGTACTTCTTCAACAATGGCCAACACTGAAAAGACTAGAATCCACATTGGAATTCCTACATTTTGGCAGCACATACATTCCAGGTTACGTTGAATGGGTTAAACTATTCTATGGCTTAATATGTGCTGACTTTCCAAGCACACATTCGGCACAGGAACACACAAACATTTTACGTTCTGTGCAAGCTGACATGATTGCTTCCATAAATTAACACACACAAGTGATTTGTGTCATTGCAGGAACATCAGGTTATACGTATGTCATGTTCAGCGAAGGTGACACCGTACCAATTGCATATAAATTGCATTTATACACAAATCATGAAATGTGTTTTGCACCTGCTGAAAAAATACTGACAACAGTACAGACTGGTGTAGTAAGGGAGAGAGCCATGGATCGGGCTAAATGCATAATCGTCATCATCCTGATGATGACCTTAGAGGCCATCACAAAAGTGAGCCTTCTGAACGCTAAGGCTTTACAGACACGATTGATACAATGGGCTAACTCTTTCCCTGAATCAGATGCAGACTACAGATTTGATTCTACACTTCAAAAACAAGCTTTTCTGCAGTATCAACAAGACTATCCTCTTTCCAAAGAATAATGCCTCTAAGTCGCTAGGTCTACATCATCTATATTTATCGATCTACCCAGTCTGCCGTAAGGACAAAGCATCAATACTCAGCTCCATGCATGATCTTAAAGGGGTGCATGCATGATAGAGACTTTCATCCTGAGACAACCTACAGACAGTCACTAGGTGACCACACAGCACAGCTGGTGGAACTAAAGGCTTTAATACTGCCACTGGAAAATAAGAATCAAGGATTCCCCACACTCATAGTGTGTGATTTGTATTACTGTGTCCAGTCCTATAATGAGTACCTCCACTATTGGAGCTAGAATAGATTCAGAGATTCAAAGGATTGCACAATGAAAAACAAACTGCTCTTCAAAATGGTGCAAAGTTTAAAGATTACTTCTCACAGACTCATGTCATTCATGCATTGAGTCATCAATGTGTTCACATTGCAGGGAGGGAATTCCATGGTTGATGAAGCCACCGAAGCAATAGTTTGCACTGCTGCAGTTGCTGCAATCACTCATTCTAGTTCAAGGATAGAGAGAGACATCATGGTGGCTGTCAGCGCTAAACATGACAGCACCCACCTGCCGAAAGACTTTCCCCTCAAGTACTCCCACAAGCTAGATGCATAAAACATACCATATCCTCACACTCCTGGAGTGGGGGATAGGGTAATACCAAACACAAGTCACAGACTGGGATTGATACTAATTGCAAGAGGGTGTGGCATCTGCACACACAGGGATGACAGCTACAATGTCATTACTACAGCAACACCATTGGTGGCCCGGTCTCTTCAAACAGACCAAGGACTTTGTCCTTAAATGAGACACTGGCAAGCAGCATGAAGGGCTCCACTGTAATGCGTCCACCACAGACACCTCTGCTGAATAAAAAAGCCATTGGCTTAAGTCTATTTGAATCACTGTAGTCCCTAACCATCCGATGGGGCTTAAAAGTAAATTTTGGTGGCAGTGGACATTTGCTCTAGATTCCTTTGGGTCTGTCCGCAGTGGTTGGCTGACACCCAAACTGTTATAGAGGATCGGCAAGTCTTTATCAGGACGTACGGAAATTGGCACATTACATTTTAACTAGGGTCGGGTATTTAGCTCTCAGGCTTACAAGGAAAGTTTGGTGCAACCTTGTGCTATTCCTTACCCTATCACGTTGGGGTACATTTGATAGAGGAGAGGAAAAACTGTAACTTTAACAGCCAGGGTTCTGGGCTCAGTTCGCAGTTGGGTCCATCATCCATCTGGGGTCCAGAGAGCCTTAAATAATATGCCAAGAAAATCCCTGGATGGTCAATGAGATTCTGTTTGGGGTTAATATGTGGGTCCCAGACATTGACAATCCCAGCACAGTGGCGGCAGTACCCCATTTGGCCCAAATTAACTTTTTGCTATTTTACAGGATTTGAACGTTTTCCAGGATGGACAAAGCAACATCCATGTAAAACGCACCATCACTGGAGAAGTGAAGGTAGTGCGCTCAAGACCGGCTAGGTCCTGAACATTGGGGATCTGGTCAGGGAGAAAACTGTGAACAAAAAAATAGTTTGGGCCATCTTACAGGGCATCTGTCCCAGCTGTTGAAGGACCAAAATTGTGCTTCTGCAGACTCTCTTGCTAGTCAAAGGGATAAGCGGTTTGTCTCCATTAATCTGATCAAACCACACTATAAGACCAATTCTCAACAGTAAGCCAAGTGGGCTCCTGGTTAGTTACCTACTTCCTCTTGCTACCATTCAGGAATTTCAGATGGAAGCTTAGATATCTCAAGATACACCCTCTCTCACACAAGCAACACAAACAAACAACAAAATGTATCTCCTGCCTGTTGCAACTACAACCCAGTAGAGTCATCTAGTACAGAAAACACAAATATGGATCTGGAAACCTTACATGAATTAAGTCTACATACACATACTACAGATCAGGTCATCACACAGTTCTACAAACCCTGCTGAGCTGCCAATAATTGATTAGCTGGCCTCTGGCTATTTCACCAACTTTGATGACTTCTCATCAGATTCAACCAATCTATTGCCTCTGCAACCACCACCTCTTCCATTCAGGCTGACAGTGCATGTTTTCTATCTTTGTCTAAAAAGGACATATTTTGTTCCTCCTTGATTACATCTTAGGATCACAATTGGGTTACTTTCCTGATCCACTATATCGGCTTGGTAACTGCCTTTTTCCTGCTCTTAACCCCTTCGGTGCTCATGACGATCTGAGCTCGTCATGAGGCACAGTGCTCCTGTGCTCATGACGAGCTGAGCTCATCATGACCACACCCGTTTCTATTATGGTCCATCACAGGAGATAAATATCACAAGCAAAGGTGTTAAATGGACCTTATATTCTGGAATGCTCTGCAGTACAACTGGTGAACTTGGTACTCAAACCATGTTAATTATCACACTGTGAATGAAGAGAACTTTCCCTTGTGAACATTATAGCATTTACTGCTCCTGAGGGAATTGTATGGGATAAATAAATAAATAAATAAATTTCGCGACACTTATATAGCGCACGGCTACCCCTAACGGGGTGTCCCGGCGCTTTTGCATTGGGAACCCGTCCTGGCTTTTCCCTGTGAGATAGCCCCTACAGGGCATCCCCAAGGTGAAAGCCAGGCATCCCGCCGCGGGGGGCCGTTGTGGAGATTAAGCAAGCTAATGCCCAGAGTTGCAGAGTGAGAACCCATGACTAGAGCAGGCACCGAAGCGAGAATTATCGAGTCCGTGGACATTTGAGCTCAAGACCCTGCCGCGACGGGAATTGAACCCTGGTCCCGGGTCTGACCTCGGCTTCTGGGTCTGCCTGCTCTACACCGTGAGCCACACTTCTCCACAGTAGGGTATTGTATGATGTATATGGCCCCACTGAAGTGCTACAAATTCAAAATTTCTTTATAATGATGTCATTGCACATAGTGCTTTTTTAATGATTTGGAACAGTAATGCAGTGCATGAATTGCTAGATCATCTAGAGCATTCAAGTGTGTTTTTCTCTGATGTATTGTATGATTTTATATCTGATTATGATGACATGTTTTGTTTTCAAAATTATGCTAATCTTTTCCTGAAAAAAGCCAGTGTTCTGCGATCTGTTTATAATTGCACTCAATAAGAACATTGCCCTACACCACCACATGGTACTTTAAAAGTATTTGCACAGAAGTGTACTTATTTGTTTGGTTATGACACATCTGACCCAGTCACATAGTAATATAGGTTTGCACCAACACCTGCAAAGAAAAATATGCTAACTGACACCAAGCAGATATATTCTGCATCTTTTCTTCCCAGATTTCTCGACAGGGTTTCGAATTCTGGAGGGACAATATAGATGTAAAGTCTTTTTGGGGAGCAAGAGATTGGCAAGTTCAGGGAATTGAGGCTTCGTTTTGTACTCTTTGGGCAACATAGTGATGTCTCCCATGGACATTATACAGCAGGACATGTACGCATTACAACATGGGCAGTCACAGCTTCAGTCTATGATGCTATTGAGCTGGACTCTTCAAATATTACATTCTTGCCACGTGCCATGGTGACTTATTAACACCACTAGTCTGATTTCCCCTTGTCAAATAAGAGAAAAACAGATCCTCATGGCACGGAATGATGCTATGTACATCATATTACACATTGAAAAACTAGTGAAATTACTGTTTACCATAATGGAAAGGCCACCTGCGGATTGGATAATCCATGGGTATATTACTTGCCAATTTTGAAATTCCACTTCCAATATTTATCTGCAATACCATCAAGTAAGGAGATATGAAGCGTTAGGGAAAGATATGTACATGAGTATTGGGAACAACCTTTAAAGTATCGATGTAGGAATAGGGAGGCCAAAGTGAGAACACTTTAACCCCTTTGCTGCGGGGGGTAATTCCACCGCTGTGCTGGGGGGCGGTGGGGCACGCACAGTGCCCCCATGCTCATGACGAGCTCAGCCTGTCATGAGGCACGGCGCTCCGGTGCTCATGACGAGCTGAGCTCATCACAGATGCACCCATTCCCGTGGAATGCTCAGCACAGCAAGGGAATTATCCCCGCGTGTGAGAGTTCCACGGCTCATGACAAGCTGAGCTCGTCATGAGCACCGGAGCACCGTGCCTCATGACGAGCTCAGCTCATCATGAGCAAGGAAGGTGTTAAGTGGGTCCCGGGTCTGCAAGGACATTTCGCTGCACAGGACATGTAATGCATCTGTGGTGAACCTATCCTGTTTTTGTAAAGGTTCCTAAGCGCCCGTCATTCATCCGACTTTCAGATTTCCCTCTAACCGGAGGTATTTGATGATTAACAGTCACAGATGTTTTGGGATGAAACCTGGCATCACCTATCTGGTGAAGATAAATTCCATAGTTACTTGTTTACGCAAGTTCTGTTTTCACCTACCAGCACAGTTAGGGAGGCAAGGCTATGGTCTTTGATAAGCATTTCCAACATACGCTTTGATGATCTGAGCAAACTGAAGGCCATGCTGTTTCAAGAAGATGTGGCCTTAACAGGTGCTAAATAGACTAACATACTAACTTCCCACTTTATTTTAAAAAGTTGGTCCATCGTATTTTAACATTTCTAATACGAAGGGAATAGCACACTTTTTTAAGTCCATAGGCCCTGGATTGGTCAGTACCTTGCAAACAGCTTTTGAGTCCTTCCGTCTTTCATACACTTAATACTCAGAAGCATTTTAATAGTCATCTGCTTGTCCTGCAGCTGGCTGCCAGCCGTGGCCCGTGCAAGTAAGAGCTGTGGGGCACTGGGGCCAGGTGGGGGGACTTTGACACACAACCACAAGGTAAATTTAAATAATTGCCAGGACTTTGATTTACATTTTTCTGCTCTACAATGCATGTCCCAGGCCAAAACATCATCAAACAAGCCCTGCAATGTGTGCTGGTGTGCAATGAGCGCATGGTACATTGCTTTGGCACACCTCTGCATTAGGAAGTGAACAAGCATTGGTTCTTGTCTTTTTAGCCTGTCTGGCTGCACTGTGTGCAACCTGCATTCTGCTGTCTGTTGTTTACATTTACATTTCCCCTTGATGAACCCCTTGGATCGGAATTGGCTGAGCAGTCAGACGTACATGTACTGGTGGAATCCTTAAAGGCCCATTTGTAAAGTTGTTCATAGGGTATTCCATTGCTGAGCATATTTTTCAAGTTGTCCTGGCATGCTTTAGCTCCTAGTGAATTTGATCTTGGCTCTGCGAACCTTCTAATCTACAGGCTGTGGTTACTCCCTCAGCGGCTACTGTAGGAGTGGTTCGGAACACATTTGCTCTATGAACCTGCTTTGAAGAACGCTTCTTGGAACATCGTCTGCAGTTGCTGGAAAAATAAATGTTTTGTCTACCACTCTGAACATATAAACAATTGGCTATACCGTTTGGTGGAAAAAATGTTTAATTTTTTATTTGGCCTGATTTTTACAAACCAGCTTTTATATTTTCTTAATTTTTATATGTTTGTAAGCGAATGGCTTTCTGTGTGCTTTGATTACCTGTTTTAAGCTTGGTTTTAAAGTACTTTTATATAATGGTCCCTTTTATATGCCCGGTTTTTATATCGTTTAGGCTTTTAAATATCTTTTTGGTGGTCCATTTGTCTGAGAAGTGGGTGTTATGTGTCTGGGGTAAGCCCACTTAGAACCAACACCAACATTTGTAATGGACATGTTTTCTTAAATTGCCTTCCACTTTACACAATAAAGTTCTATCTACATTTGCGTGCATGACTTGTTGGATTAGCTTCTCTGAAAATAATTCACATACAGATCCTGCTCCGCCTAACATCATCATGATTTCTTGAACACCACATACAAGGTCTCGACACACATTGTGCAAATGTTGTTCTATTTTTCCTCCAAGGTGTGACATGATTGATGCAAATGCAGTAGTATACCAGTAGGCGAAAATAGGATTGATTCCACCAATACGTTCTCTATTACCTGGGTGTCCTATTTGAACATACAGGTTCCTGGGTACCATGAGTAAAGACCAGGCATCTCCTTTTTATGAGGTCAACAGTGGCTCTTGTTTATTTTGCAAAAAAAATGGGCAAAAGGTCCCCGGAAATTCTTCTTAAAATCTATCAGGCTAAGTGCATAAGTACAGCAATGTATGGGGCGGGAATATGGAGTTGTATTAATGTATCATCAATTCAATTAGTGAAAAAGACTTTTTAAGGTTTATTTTAGCAGTGACACCGAGTTCCCCAGTTTTTAATTGCCATAGCAAGCTAGGGATTTATTACATTACTGACATTATTAAAGTGCAGCCAGTTTTATAATGGCATCGAGTCTGGACCTCCAGTAGCACAGGTCTGAACAGAGAAATTATTAGGGATTTTATGAAGTTTGACCAATCTTGCAAGATCACTTGGTTGACTTATGTGAAAATATTTCTAATGGATCTTGGACGATCTGGTTTTTATACTTCCCCGGAATCCATGAGTTCCATCTCAAGGAAGAAGTTAAAAAAATGATGCATGGCCCATCTAGAAATGAAATGTTATGAGTGGCCTTGGAAATGAAGAAGAAAAAAAATCAGTGGCTCAGCATCAAATGACTTTGGTAACATTTTGTATTCAACCATATCTAAACTGGTGTACCGTGGGATATGATAGATACGTGCTAACAAGATTCAGGTTTGGAAGTTTCCATCGCTTGGTCAGCCACCCAGCCATTAATGATTGGTCAAGATATCTTTGCAATTGCCCTTGTGATAATGTATTACCACAATCTACTATTGACGTTATCCTCTTCTGTAAATTCTATAAAGGGGAAAGGGCAAGATGGATAAGGCCCTTGTTAAAGTCGGGGATTGGAGGCAATGCCATCCGGATTTTCTTTATTTGCAATTACTGGAGAATGTTTACTGTGTGGGGGTTATGTCTGGTTTTCTAAAAAATATCTTGCGAGTAAGGAAAAGTATAACTAGTTACTATCCATTATGATAATGCTTCTCCACCGCACTACTACCTTGTGAATAATTTTAGCTTATAATTTATGTAACAGTGGGAATTCTATTTGAATGGAGTATGCGCATTTCTAAAATGTTTTAATTTGGATTCTTACTTGTGTCAAATATTTTATCTTGATGCTTTTATGATTTTAATGTCTAAAATCGAATAAAGTATATTCTGACCAAAATAATGCTGGCCTGCACAGAACTCACAAGGATACTTTTATTAATTAACAAGCAAGCATTTCCAGGTCTAGGCAGAGGAGTGCTCCATTGATATTGCGAGGTCTCTACACACTGATGCCTTAATTCAGCAGCTTGTTGACTTCTTCTTGCAAGGTTGTCCAGCTTGTGACCAAGACAGGCGCTTACATTTTTTCCCATCAGGAAATCGGGGTTGGATCAGCTTATACAGAGATTCTTGGCTACACACAAACACTCGCCCTAGACACTTAGGTTATGGACTGCATAGTAAGAGTACCACCAATTTTCTATATTGTATTTTAGGCCTGCATATATACATTGTTTTACCGCCATGGTGGAGCTTTTTATTCTCTTCACTGTTCTGGTGTTTTTAGTAACTTTCAGTTCTCTCTGCCTATTGATCATTGCAGCACATATATTTTATGCAAGAATCACACTGGTTCAATAAAATATTGAACATTTCCTTATGTGTATTTCTTGTATCTTTCTCTGAGAGTACTAGTGCACAAGTTCCTGAGTGAAATGGTTCTAGATCTGTTACCACACTTCCTGGGGGACAAGAGTTTGCATGCTCAGTTGTTGCCAGAAAGCATTTGCTGCCCGACTAAATCTAGGGGGGCTTTTGGTGGCGCTGAGAGCTAGCTGGTCTATAGGACAACATATCCTAAGGGGGTCCATATAGTCAATCTGGCACCATCTCAACATTTATGCTGTCCACAAACCTGCAGTTACTACCGTGAGGTGGAAACTAAACAACAATGTGAGGATTCTAAGGTTCAGAGCTCAACAATCAAACAGTTAACACAACAAAGGGAATTTTCAGCAATTGATTCTCTTTGTAAGAAAGATAGTACTTTAATCACACAAATGCATGCAATACTCCACACTACAAAAGAAATACTCTCAGTAAGTGCCTCTTGTACTGTCTCCCAACGCTTCTACACCTACCCATCTTCCTCATCATTCCCTATTAGACATTCCCAGGTACTGGGATGCCCTGGTCTTAGGGCAAATAGGAATTGTGTGTATTCCCTTAAGTGCAATATCTATCACCCACAGTTCACAAGATATATTCAGTCTGTTCGTCTTCTGCCTTTAGGAGTAGAAGAGGTTCATGATTCCTTTTGGAAACCAGCATCCATTTGTAGGATTTTGCCGATCACTTGTGGAATGCTGTGGAGAACAGTCAGAACTCTGTTGCAGTATGTTGAGCTGGATGCATCTGATGTTCAGTGGCATGTTTGTCCAGTCATCTTCTTGCAGTTCCGGCTGCAGGTCCCATGAGGTTGATTAAGGGCTGTCTGCAGTGGCCTGGATGGTCATGGTCCTTGCTTTAACAAGTGCAGTCCATGGTTTCACAATCAGAAGTCCTGAAACAATGGGGTCCCTACCTGACCATAGGGAGATGCAATCTCAGGGGGCTTCCTCTGCAATCGGCAGTTGTAGCCAACAATTAGGCTGACTATTTCACGGATGCAGTTCCAGTTGTGCAATCAGAAATTTGGCACTTACTGTTCTGTTTGCGCTTTCAACAATTCAGCAGTTGCAGGCCCGATTGGGCATTCAGCAATTTGGCAGTTGCAGTTTCTGTAATCAAGCAATTTCTTTTTTTTTTTTTTTTTGGTGATTTACAATTGCAGATACATAAAGAGAGAGAGAACAAAGATTTAGATAAAAAACAACAACAAGTAAAAGAAAAAAAATACAACAGTATTATAACGAGGGTTCATAAAAAAAAAAAAAGAAAAATCATACACATTTCAAAGAAAGAGAGATGTTAAGGATAATACATAAAGAATAAACAACAGATAATTAAGGCAGTATAATCTTGATTACATACTTTTAGCCACAATCACTATTATCATTACTCCAATTTTCAATTGGTTTCCAAATCTCGATACCACGTGCTCTAAGCTTTATCCCTTTACATGCAAAAATCGCCTTTTCCTGATTGTACATACCTAAAAGCCTAGACAACCAAATCTGAAAATTAGGGGGATCAACATCCTTCCAGCGGGCTGTTAATATGATTCTATATACAGCTGTACTTAAGAAGAGTGATACTTCTTCCGACTTCGTATGTTTCAGAGTGTTATCGTAGCCCAAAATATAGAGGGTTGGAGATTCGGCTACTGGATGCCCAAACACCTCCTGCCAAAACTCAGCAATCATTGTTCGCAGTGCTAGCAATTTATCACAGTCATAAAGCATATGTAATAGATTTGCCGCTGCTTTGCCGCACCTTGGACACTCTGAAGTAGGCCTTATCCCCCAAGCAAAGAGTTTAGCGGGAGTGAAATACAAATCAATAATAGTTTTATATAGTTGGGCTTTCAAATTGGAGGACATAAATAGCTGTGACGATAGTATAAGAGACATGTCGATGTCTACATTGGGATTATTTAGTTTCATTGACCAGCCCACTTCAGTAGATTCTAAGTCATCTTTTTGGTTTTCAATTAATGTGTCGTAGATGGTACCTATCCTAGTTGAGGCATTAGACAGATGATCAATTAGAGGAATATTATCCAGACAGATATTAACAAGTTTTGAATTTATGATTGTGTTAATTTGTATAAATTTGAATACACTGTTATTGGGGATAGCAAATTTAGATTGAAGTTGTTGGAATCTACTACCATTATTGGGGCTCATAAAATCTCCTACTGTTAATACTCCTAAAGTTTCCCACCGTCTGGAAGTAGCGTCATATGTTTGAGGTGGTAGTAATAAGGAGTGCCATAATGAGATATATCTGTTGTATTTGGGAATGTTCATATATCTCGAAATTTTCTTCCACGCTACCCAAGCGTTTGTTATAACCTTAAATTTAATTTTCTTATAATATGAGGGTTCAATCTGTTTCAGTAGCAAGCCATTAGCAATATCGCCGATAGACAACTCGTAGATTGAAGGTATGTGATTACCCCCCACCTCATATCCCAGTGGTTTAACATGAAATAATACCAACATCTGTTGCAGAAAGGCAGCCCATGAATAAAATCCTAAGTCAGGTAAAGCCAAACCTCCTCTAGTGGTGGGTAGGGAGAGCTTCCGGATAGATCTCCGAATCTTACCATATCCCCACACAAATTTACCCATTTGACATTCTAATCCCCTTAGAATACTGTCTTCTACAAGAAGAGGAATCGCTCGAAACAGATATAGAACCCGGGGTAGAACATTCATTTTGAGAAAATTGCCTCTTCCGATGACTGAGAAATGTAGTCCATCAATCCTTTTGAGTTCCTTCTTTATCTTTTGGAGCAGTGGTTCGTAGTTAATTTTTACAATCTCCTCTATTTTGGCCGATATTCAAACTCCCAGATACATAGCAGATTCTACCCTTCTAGGATCAGTAAAGTGGGTATTATTGGTGCAAATTACCATCGTTTTATCCCTGTTTAAGGAATATCCTGATAATTGGCCAAAGGCTTGAGTAATTAGTTCTATTTCTGATATAGCCTCCGTTGGCTGTGGTGTTATTATAGCCACATCGTCTGCGTAAGCTAATATTTTGGTTTTGTAGGGGCCCAGTATAGATGGTTTAATTGCCTCAGCCTGTAAAAGTTTAAGAATAAGTGGATTTATGTAGAGGGCGAAGAGAATTGGGGGGCAAGGGCATCCCTGCCTAGTCCCCCGAGATATGTTAAAAAATCCAGATTCTTGGCCCATTACCAACACCTTAGCCTTGGGTGAGAAATACATTGCTTTAATTGATCTCATAAGGCAAGGTCCAACATTATTCTGATCTAATATTGCCCATAGGAATGCCCATGAAACCCTATCGAAAGCCTTCTCGGCATCCAGGAGGACCATCGACAACTGGCCCCCCGTTGTATTTGCGGCATCAAATAGTGCAATAGCGCGTCGGGTATGGTCCGTAGTATCCTTACCTGGAATAAAACCATGTTGCCAGGGGGAGACCAAACGTTCGATGATCCCCCTGAGACGATTAGCCAAAATCTTTGAGTACAGTTTTGAGTCAGAATTTATTAGAGAGATAGGTCGATAAGATGAGGGCAGCTGAGGAGGTTTATCTTTCTTTTGAAAAATTACAATATTAGTTTCCTGCCAAGACCTTGGTGGGATGCCACTAGATTGGATCCCAACAAATAAATCGTGGAGTAGAGGCGTTACTATATTACCCAATATTTTATAAAACTCGAGTGGTATTTTATCAGGCCCTGCTGCTTTTCCCGCAGCTAACTCTGCGAGAGCAGTTTCCACTTCTATTTGAGTTATTTCTCTTTCTAGATCAAACCTAGTAGCATTATCCAATCCTAGACCGTCTTCGTGCTCGCTTGCCCATTTTGATAGTGTTTCTTCGATTACATTTGATTTTAGAGAGTCCTCATTTTTGTACAATTTCCCATAATAATTTTGAAACACTTCTAAGATAGTTTCAGGTGTTGTAAATACTTGGCCTTCTGATTTAATGCGCGTAATTGAGTTAAGAGATTGACTTTGGCGAGTTCGAAGGGCCAATTGTTTACCCACTCTATCTCCCATTTCGTAGATCTTGTTCCGGTGGGATTGATATAATTCGGCCGTACTTTGGGAAATTTTACTGTTTATCTCTGCTTTTAGTATCGCCATATCTCTTAAAATTGAGCCACCATCCGCATTTTGTGCTATTAGCCTAGTATGCTTCTCTTCTAGTTCAGCTAATTTTTGTAGTTGTAGTTCATTAAGCCTTGTCACCTCCTTCCTCTGTCTGGCTACGTAACTGATTGTCTCCCCACGGGCTGCAGCTTTAAAGCAATCCCATACCATATTTCTGGAAGTGCTATATCGGTTAGAGTCAAAAAAATCCTGTGACCATTTTTTCATATGTTCTATGTATTCATTATTTACAAGCAGTCTTTTGTCGAAAGACCAACTAGAGCGAGGTCTGGCCATGTCATTTAAGTGAAGAGTGAGAGATAGAGGATTATGGTCCGATATAATTTTTGGTAGTTTACTTATTTGAGCCAAACTTGCCCGATTATTCGACATTAGAATATAATCGATACGGACATATTTATTGTGAGGGTGGGAAAAATATGTATAGCCAGGGTCTTGACCCTGTTTTAGATCCCATAAGTCAACCAGACCTAAACTTTCTTTTAATTGGGAGACAGCATTAAAAACTTTAGGCTTGCGACCAGTATATTTAAATCGCACTTGTTTTTGTGGTGCACAATCTCTGGGTAGAGAAATATTCAAGTCCCCACATAGGATCATTACCTGAGGCCAGGATGCTAATTCTATCTCCAAGTCGTTAAAAATTGCGGGGTCATCTTGATTAGGGGCGTAGATGGAGCATATAGTAATTCCACACTTGAGCTCCACAATCGCCCACCTGCCTAGTGGATCAGCTAGTTTACGAGTTGCCTCCCCCAAAAAGGATCTTGCTACTATAGCGACCCCCCTTGTCCTCGTAGTTTGGCTAGTACATACCAGTAAATTAAACCCTGAGATCTTCAATACATCCCGCTCTGCCCATGGGATGTGGGTCTCCTGAAGACATACTATATCGAATGCATTTGCCCTTATTGGTCCCCACATTCTTTCCCTTTTGCTCCTATCATTAAGTCCTGCCACATTCCAGGAGCACATTTTTATCTTAGCCATATCAGTGTGTTATTATATTTAGCTCCACATCTATTATGCATATAGAAGAGTGAAAACAGATCAATCAACTCCTTAACATCATTGACACATTTGTTATACGAAAAAGAAAATAGAAGTAAATCAGACAAATCCTTAACATCATTGACGTTTGTGTCATCATTTATGTTCTTCATAATGCATCTGGAACTGTAATCACCATATTTCTGCATTTTCTTCCCCCACCCTACCTCTTGAGCCCAACCCCTAACCCTTCCCCTTACCACCCTTAGAGGCAACCTGGGTTTTGCCTCACCCAGTTGCTGATGGCAGTGTGGTCCGTACGCCTGAGCTTGAACCTTGCCTGTTATTTTACAATCCTAGAAAGAGTCAACCATATAGCAAATAAGAATAACTTATCAGTACTATCATATACTTTATATTCAATTGTCAATTATTTAAGTCATATTTGATCTATAAAGTGTTCATATATTTTTTTACTAGATAGTTTGAATCATATCCAATCCGTTCTAATCCTCTTCTTCCATTTATTTGCCATTATTTTGTTTCGCTTTCTCTGTGACATCCTTGAGGTAGGCCTCTGCCTGGATTTCGCTTGTAAAGCTCTTTGTTATACTTTTATAAATTACTTTTAATCGTGCCGGATTTTGCAAAAAGACCGTCGCTCCTAGTTTTTCAAAGGGAGCGAACAGTTGTCTCATTCTCCATCGTCGTTCTACAGTAGCGTGCGCAAAATCCGGTCTTGTGAAAAATTTGAATCCCTTGTATTCTCTTTGAGCTGTGGGTCTAGCCAGGTCATATATAGTATCGCATACTAGATAATTTCCGAAATTGACTAGAAATGCTCTGGGGTATTGAGGTGATTTATCCAAACGTTTAGGTAATGACAAAGGGAAGCGGTGTGCACGACACACTTCCTTGTCCATATCCCAAGATTTAAGTTCCGGAAAAGATGATTTTAAGAGATTGGACATGAAGCCTCTTGGGTCGCTTCCTTCTGAGCCCTCGGGAATTCCAAGAAATCGGAGATTATTTCTTCTTGCTCGATTCTCTTGATCTTCGACCTTTGACATTAGGTCCTTGATTAGTCCTTCATGGTCTTTAGCCTGCATTTGTAAATTATTAACGTCTGATTCCAGACTTTCCGCCCTAAATTCCATAGAGCTCATTCTGTCTGAGATCTCCAAACATGTACTCCCTACTTTATTGATAGCACCTTCCAATTTTTGGATAGCAGCATGATTCCTTTCACTATCTTTTTTCACATCATGGTGAAAAGTTCTAATTGAGTTGAGGACTTCACTCGGTGAGGGCTCCCTGGACTCCCTGTGCCTCAAATTCTCATCTTCACCCGGAGTGTCAGTAATATTCTTGTTCCTTTCGGATTCCAAGGTTGCTTTTCGGTGGGGACTTTTGCGTGATAGTTTAGCTCTCCCTATAAAATATTCTGGGTTGCTTCCAGGGTCAGTTGTTTCATCGTTAGTTATTTTTGGGTGTCTCTTATGTCTACTTCTTCTTTTCCCCTGTTTTTTGAGTGATGTAGAGTCATGTATCAGAGCTTTTTTAGTTTCAATGTCTGGAGAATACGGTTCCTTTGTGGGATTTTCCTCCACGCTCGGCTCCTCACTCAGAACCCTTTCTTCACTTGATTCGCAGGATTCACTGGAGATTGACACTCCAGTCTCATAGATCTCGGACTCAGAGCCATCCGAAATTTCTGCTGGGAGATACCCCTCCATCGCTAAGTTTGTATTAGAGACAGAGACCTTTTTAGAAACCGAATTGAATTCTTTCCTTGTGTCGGTCTGCTCTTCGTCTACTGTTGATGATACTGTTGAAAGTGATGCTTGACTGGATCGGGCTATAATATCATCCGCATCTTTTTGGGCACCAAATTGGCCCATCATGGTTGTAGCTATTTCATTAGGAGAGTAGGGCTGTGATCTATCTTTAATTGCTGGACTGAATATGTTTGAGATTCTTGGTTGTGAATCCATCGAGTGACCAGTATTTTTGGCTGCAGCTTTTAAATTCTTAATTGTTTGTAATCGTTTTGCCTTTTTTTCCAGGAGATCCAGGTTATCCCTACATATTGGTTCTTTTCAATTTCAACCTTAACTGGGCCTTCAGAAATCTCAAAATTGCAGCACTGTGATTCATGCTAGAAACTAGAACAAGAGTCTGGGGGGCCTAAATCCACCTGGATGTGCTGTAATTTATTCTTTATTTGGCAGGCTCTCATCCTAAAAAGCAAGCACCTACTCTCTCTAAGCATGTAGGCAGACCTCTGGGCACTTCAGCAAAGACAAAAAGGTCCTCCAGATTTCAGGTGATGTCCTTTATTTTTGCAACCCTGGCTGTCAAGCAGAAAACAGTAGTGATTGCACAGCAGTTCTCAGAGTACTCTTTGCTGCTCTCACTTACTTGATTATAAAAAACTTGGAAATGTAACAAAATGGCACCCACTTATTTACACAGCTTCCAGACAGGAGATTAGTATTCACTATATTAACCTGTAGAACCAGTTTGAGGTGGTTCCTCTTTCAAATGTCCTTCTCTTTCTTTTCTCGAGACACACACAATCTTTGTGGAAATTGAGGTTTTGGACAGCGGTAAGCACAAGAGCTGTCTTAGATTAGGAGAACTTGCATAAGAAGTACGAAGAAGTGTGGCGTTTCTGTTCCTGGAAATCAGCACAACTGAAGGAGTAATCAAGGAAAGACAAAGGAGCAGCCTCACCTTGAGATTTCTTCACCTGCCACAACAGAGTCATCAGTCCTATACCTCACTCCTATCATCCACAAAATAACAGTGATCAATTAGACTAATCAGAAGATCCTTGCTCCACAAAATGTCCCATAAAATATTTAAATGAGCCCTGTCCCCCCACTTGTTCTCCTTCCAACAGCTGAAGGATTATAAGCAATACACTTCCACTTTCGGGGAGCACAATTCTTAAACTCAATTTTGTGCTATGCCAGGGGTATCAAAAATGTAGGCAATTACCCCACTACTCTGGTTCATTCGCACACAATGCATGCACAACACTGATTACACACATACCCATGCTTAACACGTACTCAGGAGGCCAGTGCATGAATATATGCAAGGGGATAGAAGCAGCGCATTACACAGGTAATGCAGTAGACCTCAATGCGAGTGACCCAGATAAAAAAGTCTGGTCACATAATTGATTATTTTAACAACAGTATGCTGCTACAACTGCTCTAAGTTCTAAGCCAACAACTGGGACAGTAATCCATTTCAACAATCAGGGCATGCTTAGTGTGCCCTTCCAGGTCACAGGATAGGTCCAGGACCTTTCATAGTCAAGGACATGCTTAGATCTCTGAGACATTGCTTAGATTAGTGTGAAGCTAGTGAAAATAAAATAAGTCAGGATACCAGATATGCACGTAGTCTGGCACTCAGATATGGGAATCATGAATATGTACCAAGGAGGGGGCATTCCTATCCCAATGGAGATCATGAAGATAATGTTTGCATTTTATTTATCTGATTGAATAGTTTAGTTCAGGCCGAAGTGTTCGGGAAACAGCCTTTACAACACAGGCTGAGCCCTGCATGGCTTTGCCGCGCAAGCGGAACAATGATTGCCTGAACCACACAACTGCCTTAACCATGCATATGCTTGGCTAAGGCAGATAGCAGTCTAGTGCCTGGATGGGCGGGGAGAAAAACAGAAAGAGTCGGATCAGGAAGCTCTAGACACAGACAGGTAAGTGGGGCTGGAACATAGTTTCCAACCTTAGCAAAGCTAGCACCAATCAGTGTGCATATCATTAACAAGCTCTCCTCAGTAATGCTGAATTTCTTTTCTTCTCTTTATTATTGTTCCTTTTTCATGGTTTCTTCTGGGTAAAGACAGTTCTCATTTCTTTACAACCACAAGGTAACCAAATCAAATTCTTGTTGCAGTTCTTAATTTAGATTTCCTCAGCCAAAGGGTAGTAAAAGGATCTTGCCAACATGTGTTTCGTCCGGCTTATATGCCAAAGGACTTCGTCAGGGCTAAAACAAAACATGAAATAGCCTTAATTAACACAGCAACAACCCTACATTTAGCACAAAAAGGTAACATGGCTAAATCACAGGTAAGAAAGCAGGAACTCACAGAAAGTAAAGAACCTACACCATCACCAAATGAACAAAAAAAGAGAGGGTGAAAAGGAAACACAAGTGCTCTCACGAAAACGCATTAGTGCTCTAAAGGCGTAGAAAGGGTGTGAACACTCCATCACAAAGAAAGGTGCGTAAGATATGTAGATATCAACGCCCATATCATACCCAAAAAAGACGCCTGCAAAAAAGAGGTGCCAAAAAACAAAAGTACCGCAAAAGACTTACCATGTGTACATATTTTTTAAGAATGAAAGATCAATTTAAGTGGTCAATCCAAGAACCATACCCCCAACCTTGGTCAGGTTCCGAAAAAGGAAGCACAACGTTATTAACACTCAAATCAAGAAGTGGTATAAATACCAGATTATATACTCAAAAGTAAATAAGTTACTGCAGAATATATAGACCAAAACAACAACAATACTGATAGCTACACCAACTACAGGGAGAGGAGCATATAAACAACGCGTCAGCACCCCCTCATTCATTATCGGTAAAGGGAATCCTAACTAAGTAAGAAATACTAAAAAGAGAGAAGGCGGCAGAGGCAGACAAATATTGAGTTCTGCAACATTGTTAAATAAATAAGTATTTGAATAACCCGTCAGGTACCTCAAGGAGACTCTGCATTGTAAACATAATTACGAGTGAGCACGCACGGGCCAACCTGCTCACAATTTGTTTAAAGGCTAAAATTTGCGATTCTGAAAATATTAAAGGCATTATATATTACCTCGAAGGTGAAGTCGTCACTTCACATAAAAGATAAAGACCAGATGGGCATATTTTTAAGATTCCGGTAGGTAAACCGAGTTCAAACCTGAAACATGAAAGGTGAGCGCCAAGTTAAACATTACATCTATTACTGCAGATAAAAGAGAACAGAACAACACGTCGCAAATCGGCAATTAAGCTTCAATCCAAAACTCAATAAGCTCCAGCAAGTGCTTTGAAGAAATATAGCAAAAATATTAAACAAGACACTACAAAGCTGGAAAGTATAACGTCTCAGGTACTAATATTAAGCATCAACTCTGAAGAAACGGTAAATACTAACACAAATTTAAAAAGGATTATTACAAGTTATAAACGTAACACAATAAAGCCGGGCAATATAACGTACCGAAGTATCGTAGAGGCAGCAGTCACAAGCGGGTGGCAGTAAACGGCGTCTAGCACAGGTGCCATCTTGAACTGCACTTTTATATGTACAATCATCATCGAGACCGATGACGGATTTCAGGTCAAAACAGGTGCCATCTTAGAGTGTATATTATAACGTCCACTCGAATATAAAAAGGAACTTGGAAATAAAGTAACAAAATCTATATAGATGAAGGTAGAGCTATTTGAAAAGCCTTATACAATACTAACAATATACGGGACCTAGATAACAGTGCAACATAGTTCATAACTGTGATCTAGGTCTGTCGTCAGCACACTAGATCATCATCCAATCAGTATCGAAAAGCATAACGGTTCAGCACCATTTTAAAATGGGTATAATAGTAGCTATCGTAATCAACAATTGCCAAATCTAGCAAAACAATAATACCAACGGTGACCCCAAAAGGACTAAGACCAACACAGCATAATAGCCACTAATATATGTAAAACAATAACGCAAGGGTAAATAACAAGAATTCCTGCCATCATTAGCACTTCTATGTCAAAGGCAACAAAAGTAAGGTAAATCCAACATGCCCGATATTTGTATTTTAAAAATAGTTAAACCATGTAAGACTACATGGACAAACATGATAAACAATAATACGCCATTATAACAGTACTAATATTAGAGCAAATCAAAACAAAATAATTAATAAAGCAACCCCCGCTTCACATGTCTCCATCCGAATTGGTTTTTAACGTATAATTATTTAAGGTACATTTAAAATTTACGACAATTGAGTTAACAGTAACAAAAAGTAGTACATCCCTTACAAAGTTTAGGGTGGCATAAACTATACCTAAAAAGGGAGAAGAAACCATCCTAGAGCCTCACATCAACAGAAGTAAAGGGGCCAAACATGTAGAAAAAGAGGAAAGGGGAGTCAAAAGAGAGGAGAGATATAGCAAGAATGACCAATTGGTGTACAAGATAGTGTGTACCATAGAGGTCATTATATACAATACAATCAAATATCAAATATGTCTAGTCCAGATTCTAAAGTAATATACATAACCATAATTAAGTACTGCATTTTAGAAAAGCAGATAAATTATCCAAGTGCAGTTTAAATCAAACATACAGCGACCGCAACACTTAAAAGTTGCATATAAGATCATATACATAAAAGTATACAGTCACATTTGAATTAGCTAACATCTCATATTAACATATCATCAATACCACAAGGATACGGGATAGTGGGTTTCAGCCTATAAAGCATGTTAGATCTATCACACGTGGGTATATTTAAAGATACAGTTCTATGAAGATCATACCCAAAAAGTATTGTAATTCACTGTCAATATTAATACCCCTCTCAACAGCATGCAATCTAATTATCCAGCGTGTCTTTGCCTGTCTAAGGGCCAACTCACGGTTGCCAACCCTGGCATTAGGGGGTACACTTTGAAAAGCCATTAAAAGTGAAAGTAGGTTGTTTTTGCACTTCAGGGCACTCAGAGGCATGTATACCAATTGGGTATCTACAGTCCATGTTTTTAAAGGCCCTGAAATGCTCAGAGATCCGTTCTTTCATACACCTAATAGTACTTCCTACATAAATCTTGAGCATTTACACACAATGATATCAACTACAAACGTATTAGTGCAGTCAATATGTTGTCTGATCGAAAAAAAATGTTGTCATTATATTGAAATTCCCTTTTTTCTTTCAAGGCGAATCTGCACATACTACAATTTGTACATCTAAACAAGCCCATATGTTGCTTATGTAGCCAGGTAGGATTAGGTCTATCACGCTTGGGGTAGCTAGGACTGATCATGTTACCAATAGTCTGTCCTGTTTGATAGGTGACACTATGGTGTCTCATCACATATTTTTGCAATTGTGTACCGGTGGTCAATAAATGCCAGTGATGTTTGAGAATGTTATAGATCTTATGGGACCATGGGTGATAGTTGTTCACCAATCAAATTAGGGGCAATTTAGACTTACTAGAGGGACGTAACTTCAGAGTATCAATCCTGACAAGTAAATGTGCACGTCTTTTAGATTTGGCAATAACTCTCCTATGATATCCTCGAGCCAAGAATCATTGTTCCATATCATCTGTGACATTTTTAAAATCATCATCTGAACAGTTCCTGCGTGCCCTGAAAAATTCTCTTAAGGGGATAGAATTTATCTGTGTTTTAGGGTGAGCACTAACAGCATGTAACAAAAAGTTACATGACGTATCTTTCCTATGCATCCTACAATTGATTTTCTGATTATCTACAAAGAGTTCCACATCAAAAAAGACAATTAGATTTGCACTGTAAGTCATCGTGAACTTCATATTATAGCAATTACTATTCAAAAATCAAAGAAAAGATGCAAATCAGGAATACTTTCTGTCCATATCAACAGACAGTCATCGATGTATCTTCTAAAGTACACAATGTAGTCATGCCAAAGGGCACCGGATCGGTCCCAGATGTGCATCGCCTCGAACCATCCCATAAAGAGACAGGCAAAGGACAGCGCAAATCTGGAGCCCATCGCGGTACCACAGGTTTGCTGATACCAATAAGATTTAAAGAAAAATACATTGTGGGGCTGGGTTTGGGGGAAGGGTAGTTTTTAGGGGTGGGGTCAGTTTTAGGGTTCAGGGAAGGAAGGAGGGGTTGGATAGTTTTTTGGAATGGCAGGGTTTTAGGGCTTAGGGTGGGGGAGGGTTGGGGTAGTTTTATTGGCAGGGTGGGGTACATTTTAGGCTTAGGGTGCAGGGGCTGTGGTCCAGGTCGTTTTTGGTTGGGGCAGCGTTTTAAGCCGCAGGGTGGAGGGAGGGGAAAGGGTAGTTTTATAAGCAGGGTGGGGGTATGTTTTAGGGCTCAGAGAGGAGGGGCTGGGTTGGTGTAGTTTTTAGTAGGGGGCAGAGTTTTAGGCATCAGTGCGGGGAGAGAAGAAGGGGTAGTTTCACAAGCAGGGCAAGGTTGGTTTTAGGGCTCAGGGCGTGTAGGAACGCTGAGATAGGATTTTAAAGCTAATTGGGTTGTGGTAATTTACCACTCATGTCCCTTTAGCAAATATGCCTTTACAATTAAATGTGTTGTAAAGGCATACATGGTAAAGGCATGCATGATTAAGGAATGCATGGTTAAGATGTATTTGCTGTTGCGACCGCGTTGTAGAGGCATGCGTGGTTCAGCCCTGTATGCTTCTGTCATTCAACCAAAGTATTCACCTCTTTTCTGCGTTTCATTTACTTTCTTTTTACATACAGTGAATGGTTGAACATGTTCCAGAGCTACGCTGAACTGCAATATATATTTAAGATGATCACCAGTTTGACCCTTGTCTTCTTGATATTATGCCCCTGTTTGTGTTTATCCTATGGTATGTTTAATTCCATTTAGAATTATTAAAACAGCAGGGATTTTATTTTAAGAAACCTGCCACTTTGGCTCTGGAACTAGTGTGGGAGTAGATTTCCTATTTTGTTTTAACAAATTTGAAAGAATTACAGTCTATTCCTGGAAATTTCACAGTGACAGTTTCAAGCACTACTTTTAAGGGGCAAGACTTACAGTTAGAGAATCTGGATGAGTTGACTATGCAGAGAAACACACTTATTTATATCATATATTACTTTATGTCTTTTTAAAGGTAAGTTGCTTTCTAGTGCCTGAAATCAGTTCTACAACTATGGCAATGTCTTCCTTTCTTTCGATTAAAAGTACATACACTTCTTTTTGAAGGAGTAGTTTTACATGTTTTAGAAAGTGGGAAACAGGCTCCTAAATGCAAGAGTGAATTTATTGTCTCTGCCAAGGTCTAAAACCTGCCACACTTAGCCATCCCTTCCACCTAAGCAGAATGCACTCTGCTGATTACTAGGGTGGCTGCCTGGGCGGTAGTAGGGGACTGACAATGTGGTAGTAGATATCAGACAGGCAGCGCACCCACGACTACACCAATGTCTATTTTTCAACTGGCAGACCTACTGGGCAATTTGACAAAAACTGATGGAGACCGGTGAGTCCAGAAGATGCTGAATACAGTTCCATGCATGCACTGAATAGAGAGATGAGTTCAGAAGATTCCCTGAGGCCTCTGGATCTCAAAATTCCTTGAATATTGCTAGTATTACATTCCTTTAATTAAAATGTGAATCCAGGGCATTCACTCACCAGTACTGCTCTTGCATGTCATGTTTTAAATGTGTTGTTGCAGGAATTCTGCTAAGGAACAGAATTATACTTGGGAACACAGAACATCAGTAGTTAGAGACTGAGTCACCATACCACCTCACTACAATGAGCCTGAGTCTGACTAGCTATAGTGTCTCACTTGCCCTCCTACTCATAACCAGAGTAGCAAGTGAATTGACATCCCAAAACACAACACTCCCGACCCTCTCAGGGATTTCCGTGGCAGGGCACTCCCGTTCGCTCACACACTTGTACTTGTCCAAAATAAGATATGAAAGAGACACAAATAAAGTTTGACAGTAAGTTTGAAATGTTTATTTAAACTATTTTGTTCTGAAATGCAGTATACGTGCCACAATTAGAAAGCAACTGCTTAGCAAGACCATCAGCATTGTCAACAACCTGTATATTCTGAAAAGACCTGTCAAATTATAAGACAGAATAACCTAACCCCTTCCCCTTTTACAGAAGCAAATTGATTATACAGCAAAGATCTCTGGGTTTAGCAGCGGACCCTGTACCTTAGCATAAACAGATTCATGTATTACATCTCAGATACAGCTGTAATCTTTTCTCAGGAAACAGGGCCGTACTGCCTACCAGGCGTTTTGGAATGCTGCTGAGCGAGGGGGCTGATTTAGTTGCTGGGGACCACACGCAAGTCTCTATCAACGAAATCAGCCCCCACCGCTGTAAAATCATACCCCAGCTCTGCAGCATTCCAAAACGCGTGGTAGTCAGTCCGGCCCTGTCAGGAAATATTGATCTCTTTCTCTGTGTTACAGTGATGTGCATACCTGTATGACAAGGTTCACATGTCCATAAAAACAGCTGCATTTCTGTGTTGTGTCTAGGTGCAAGTGCCTGACAAGCACCAAATAACAAGGGACATTATTGTTTGACCTTCTCTGCTGTTCAGACTAAATCCCAGGAAAGAACAGATTGAGAAAGAAACTGCAGGTTCTGTGTGAAAATATAATGTGTCACAGAAGCAAACGTTCTTATATAATAACATGTGCAAAGCTGATGCCGCCTATGTCATGCACAGTGAGGCTAACATAGGGAAAGCTACAATAGGCCCTGTATGAAACACATTACAGTATTTTGAAATGATAGGAGCTGTCTCGCCTCCCTAGTGTTAGGGGTACCCCACCTGATTCCTACCCCGGGCCAGGAGGGATTTAATTGGAATTCCTTGAGACAAGTGGGAGCCCACCTGTACCCTACCACCATTTTCTGCCCCACCAGGTCATGGTGTCAGGCCCTCACCATGTAGTAATGTGTGAGCTGAATTTGCCTGAGGATTCTTACATGCTAAGGGTTTGGTAAGCACCCACGCATAGGGACATGCAAGGAAATGTGTTTTTCATATTTGTATGTTTTCTATCCAAATTTTATAGAAAAGAAATGTGGATATTTTAATAGACCAGTATTCATTTGTATTTATATAACTGTTACTTGATTTGATCTTTATACTTGAAATAGAAAGGTCCGATGGGATTCAATTTTAGGATTTTTAGAAGAATTCACCAACCTGCAGATATTTAACCGTCTGAGGCTGAATCGCAAGACACTTTTTAATAAGAGCAGTAGTCTCTCAATCTGAAATGTAGGTAAGCAAGTACTGGAGACCAAAAAGTAATCGAGTCTTACACTCACCCCTTAATTTTAAATCTATCTTTGTCAGTAAATAATGGTGGGATGAGGGCATGGACTTTCCAGAGAAGTCTCTTGGAAAATGACAACTATATTCAACATATGACGCAGTGGATCGAGGAATTTTTTGCTATAAATAGGGGTACTGCATCAGCAGGTATGGTCTGGGACAGCTTTAAGGCGGGGGTGCGGGGGGAGACTCTGAGTTATAATGCGAATAAATGTAAGCAAGAACAGGAGAGAAATCTGGTATTAAAAAGAGCGATACTTGAAGCAGAAGGGGAACTGAGTGAATATGCCATCGACGGTAGACCAGTTGAGCAGGCACTTAATAAATTGGCAAAGTTAAGAATGGTAGCAGAAGCGGATATTGCAATTAGAGCAGGGAAAAAATATATGGTAAATAGTCATGAGGTTAGCGAAACAGTGGGGCGAACTTTAGCAGTACGGGCAAGGCAAAAGGCCGCTGTAGGAGAGGTAATGGAGATCAAAGACAATCTAGGTAACTTAGTTACGGAGACACAGGGGGTAAGGGATGTCTTTAGACAATTTTATACAGAACTATATGATGAGCGGCAAGAAAAGGATCCAGGGGAGATAGAGGAGTATTTACAGGGTATTCCAATGATGACGTTAGAAGACCAGGAACGGCAGAGATTGGACATCCCCTTAAATTCAGAAGAAATAAAGATTGCTCTAATGAGCCTCCCATCCGGAAAGGCAGCGGGGCCAAATCAAATACCGTTAGAATTCTTTAAGATATTTTGGAACGCGTTGGGAAAGGATGCAGTAGATATAATGCAACAAGCACAGGCTGGGGCATCGGTGCCAGGCTCTTGGTCCGGCGCAGAAATTGTTATCATACTAAATAAAAAAGGGGAAGCCACCTAATGAACCCGGGCCCTATAGGCCTATAACCTTGATGAATGCTGACACTAAGATATATTCAAAGGCACTGGCAATAAGATTTGCAAGTGTTATAGGCACATTAGTTACTAGTAATCAGCATGGTTTTATACCAGGGCGGGGAACTACACATCACACTCGGAAGCTCATTACATTATTTGACACCATGGAGGTCACAGGGGACCCGATGGCGGCAATGCTTTTAGATGCTGAGAAAGCATTTGATCGGGTCTCCTGGGGCTCTCAATGGTGTGTTTTAACTAGGGCAGGGTTCGGTGGGAATTTTGTTAAAGCGATAAGAGCATTATACCGGGACCCGGGAGCAGCTGTTAGGGTAAACGCAGGCTTAACTAGGCCAGTTCAAATTAAGAGGGGAACAAGGCAGGGGTGCCCGTGCTCCCCCCTCCTGTTTGCTTTGTATCTGGATCCTTTGATACGCAGGATGTCTATGAATGTCAATATTGTGCCACTAATAACGCATGGGAGGGAGTCTAAGATATTGGCATATGCTGATGATGTGGCAGTTCTTACATCAAACCCCACGGAGGCTATCATACAGGTAGAATTGGAGGCTAAAAATGTTGGTAAAGTGTCTGGCTATTCTCTAAACACCACTAAAACACAGATCGTGATGAATAAAAGTACAGTATGCCAGGATCAACGGGTGGTTCAGACAGGTACCTATCTTGGTATTATAATTACCTCAGAGTTGGAGAAAGTAGTGGAACTAAATATAATACCCACTATAGCTAAAGTTAGAAGGGATTTGGATAGGCTTCATAATCCGCATTTATCGATAGTTGGCCAAATTAATATTATCAAATGATGATATTACCAAAATGTTTATATATTTTTAGGGCAATCCCGCTGTTTTTTAGCAATAACTGGTTTAAGAACATAGAAGCAATGATTAATAGATTCATCTGGTCCAAAGGAAAGACTAGGAGAGCATTAAGGTTTATGGCACTCCCGAGAGAACGAGGGGGGTGGGCACTACCAGATATAAAATTTTATTATTGTGCCGCTGCTTTACAATATATGGTGGGACTGTTAGGTGGAGCGGAGGCAAAAGGGGAGGATGAACTAGGAACATTGTCAATATATGGTCTGTTGTTGGGTAAAGAGGCTAAAAATGTCCTACTTAGACATCTAGATTAAAGCTACTAGAACCCGTTTTAAGACAATTATGGCAACATATAACATTTGGAAGGCATTAAGTAAGAGATATGGTTTAGGTAATAATAACAGATATACAAAAATGGCAAACAACCCAGCTTTTGCACAAGACATTTTTGCAGATACAGTCTTTAATATATGGGTGAGAAAGGGAATCACGAAGATTGGCGATCTTATGGGGCCCCAGGGCCATATACAGTTTTCCGAGATCCAGGTAAAATACGGAGTGGATACAAGGCACTTTTTCAAGATCCTGCAAGTTAGGAGTTTTTTAATAAATAAAACGGGGGGGGTTCTGCGGGATTTGAAAAAAATGCCATAATAGAGGTGGTACAGGAGGGAGTAAACTGCACTATTAAGAGGTTTTATCATGAGTTAACAGAAACAAGAGAGAACGATTTAAAAAAATGGAGTGGGAGTTGGGCAGAGAAACTGGGGACAGAAAGAGAATGTTTTAAGCTGTCATTAAAGTTGGGTCAAAATGTCCTTTGCTCCGCAGCCCTCCAGGCGCAACATTATAAAACACTATATCGGCTATACTACACTCTGGCAAAAATTGAGCAATGGGGGGAGTAACGGGTATTAGCTGCCCAAGATGCGGAAGTTTGCAGGCGGATATAATACATGTAATTGCAACATGTCCCCAGCTATCTCCCATATTTAAATGGATTGAGGCATTTCTTCAAAATTCGTTAGGACTATTTGTTAATCTGACACCCACAATAATATTGTTAGGTGTGGATGGAACCCAGAGGGAAGGGGTGTATTTTATTTTTGTCGCAATGGCTGTATTGAGATTATGTATTGCCTCAGCATGGCTTGATTTATTATCGCCCACATATCAACAGTGGCTAGCTAGAATACTTAGGATATATAACCTGGAAAAAGCGATTTATGCAAGAAAAGGGAAAAAGGGAAGGAAATTGGGAGCGGAAATCTGGGAATTAATAACTAGGTGGAAGGATGAGAATAATGATGCCTAATTTTTTCTTTAGGTTGGCCTAGTAGTTTCAAGGATGAATAATGTCGGCTCGAAGTACAGTAGGAGTAGCTAGAATGTATATCGAGATGTCTGACACACTGCTATGCTCTCTTCCTCGGTATTTTTTGGTTTTGTCTTCTTTTTACTGATTATTGATGCATTCTTAATCTTTTTTCTGCTTTCTTTTTTTCTTTTTTTTTCTTTTCTTTTTGTTTTAAACATTTTTAAGTTTAATTTATGATGTGTTGTGCCCTTTACCCTTTAAAAAAATAAAAATACATTTTTTTTAAAAAAAGCAAGACACTTTTAGGACTGGTGATATTTCATGTGGCTGGTGGTAAATTAAGACAGGGCTTTTTGCAAAAACTTGTACCCCCGTTTTATGAAAGCAGGTTTATACAGGTAGTAATAAGTGATAAGAATGTTTGCGCAAATTTGGTGTGAGTCATTTTGTTGGGGTGGGCACTTACTAAGTACCACTTTTTTTGCTGTTGTGTTTGTGTGCTTTCTCTTTTAATGTGATGTGTTTGACAATGGTTGTTATATTTTGATCTACTTTGGCTGTTTTGGTGTGTTCTGTGCATTAAAATAGGTCGCTATGCTGCTTTGCATATGCTATAGTGTTATGTTCTGCTGTTTATTTTAGATATGTCAAGTGCTTGCACATTCCGAGGTAAAAGCAGCACATGCCTTTAAATTTAAAGTGACAGACAGAACATCATTTACCATCTTCAAATGATGTAAAATAAAACTGTTCCTGCTCTTCAGCTATTTAAAACGTCAATCAGACTAAAGTGGAGACAGAGACCGCGTTTTAAAAAAAAGCAATTCCCGTGCTCACTTTATGCGGTACAGCCTTGTGTCTTTCGGCTGCACACAGAGCTCTGCAGCAGTTGCATTTCCCAATGAGCTAGTTTAGCAGATGAAGATCCTAACTGTCAAATGAGCTGCCGCTGCAGCACTTTTGTCTATGAATATTTGTTGACTTCCTATTTTAAACACGTCTTCAGTACTCCCACGCGCTCTCCTCTGGTCTGGTAGATGCATGCTGTCATCACGTACTCAGACTCGCCTCCCACTCGTCACACGGCAAAGCTGTTCCTCTTTTTGCTGCCGCTCTACTTTTTGCACGCGCACTATTTATTTGGGTCACCATTGAGAGCCTAATAATGGGCTCCGCGTTTAGAAACGGGAAGAAATATCTCCCGCGAGACAAAATAATGCCCCCCCCCCCCCTTTCGCTAGCAGGAACTCTCTGAGTATCAGTCCAGGGTCGCCTCCTGGCCGCGTGCGAAGTTAATTTCATCAACAGGGATTTACGAAGAATATTTTGCTGCGTGACTGCCAGACTGTAATGCAATCCCGCGCTCTTCGAAGCTGGTTTCCTGGCACTCTACAAAGCGTGACAATTTGGCTGTGAATGTTTCTCTTTTACTAAGTGGCTGAAGGATCTACCCCTATAGTTACAATTAGTAGGTCGTTGACTTTAATCACATCTTCCTCATCTAATTTTAATAGTAATGCTGTTAATGCTGTCAGACATTGAATCAGGCTGTTTGCTGTGGATATTATTGGAGTGTACTTTGTTCAACAGGTGGCACTGTGTATTTAATGATGCTCGTCTGGCTTTGCTGGCCTAAATGTCAATGGTATTTGTTGCACTGCCTTATTAGTGCTTGTAAAATTTGTTAAAGGAGTAGGCGCCTTTACATTATGAGTGTCTCAGTATTTTGGTGCAGTGATACCACAAAGTGAAATATGGATCCCATAGGAGGAGGTATTTTCATGGCTCTGGATTACTGGTTAATTCTGAGTTGAGATTTAGTGAGGCATACATTTTGACGACGGAGTTTGCGCACCCAGGGCCATATTTTAAAAAAAAAGATTGTGTTCCCCTTGTGCCATGCTGGCTTGCATTACTCTGCGCTGAGAAGGCCAGTAGCAAACCTGGGAAAGTGTCGTAAAGGTACGCCATCCGAGGAAAAGTTCAACGCGCAGAATTAACTTTGTGCAGAACACATAGAAAGAGGAAAATGCTTCTAATGATTGTTTTTGTGCAGGAAGGTGTTCCTTCCTGCACAAAAACAATCCTGCCTGCAATGCAGGCATCCTTGCACCATGGTACAAGGGTGCCTGTGTTGTCGGTAGGCTGCAACAGTGGCGTAGCAAGGGGGAGTAAGGGAGCCGCTCGCCCTGGGTGGCACAAGTTTTTGGGGGGTGGCCAACCCCCACTCTTTCCTGCGGTGGTCATGGTAAATGCAGGAATCACCAGCACACCCCCCACTCGCAGCCGTTGTGAGCGATCGCAAGCACCCCCAGCTATTACCTAGCGGGTGGCAGGTTCTGCAACAGGTAGCCAAAGGTCTAGCTTCGCCACTGGGCTGCACTGTGTGTGCCTGCACAGAGAGAGAGCAGGAAGGTGCCATATTTTAGTAAAGATTGTGCATTCCTGCCCACTGCATGTGACGCTGCACAGCACAGCAAGTTGTGTTTCTGCATTTGCTGCACAATATCTTCGTAAATATGTTACTGAAACTTCCACCTCTCTCTAACCTCTTTTCCTTCCTCAAATTTTGCATGTTTTTCCAGGGTAAATTTGGAATTGGGACAACAACCCAGATGGTCTCCATTCTAGGTACATTGTGAAATCCAATGTAGTAACTTTGATACAGAAATTAGTGTAATTGTACTGATTTTGAATGTAAAATGATCCTGCTGTTCCAAGTTTTCCCATATGAACTGGGAAATAACTTCAGACATCATAATGCTGCACCAGTTTCTGCAGTCTACAAATGTTGATCTATTTTTCACCAAGCAATTCTTTCCAGGGCTGATCAGGCATAATGTATCCTTTGAAACATGTGTACAGTAACACTGCATGCATAGGTATTGCATGATTTAGAAAACAGATTCCGAAGTAACTTACTGCTTCCACCTAAATTACTGTTTAAATATAGCTCAGAGTCAGTGCAGGGGGTGCTGTCCATCTTCACTATTAGTGCCTTATTATTAATTTGGAGGTCCGATTGCCAGAGAACTGCATCCACCCCCACCCCCACCAGTAGCCCACGGCGTTGGTGGTTCAAAGGCCGCCATATTGCGAGTGTACCATGGTGCCGGCGGTGTAGCTGTGGAGATCTTGTGCTGGTGACGAGTACTTTTTCCAAATATATTGATGACTGTATGTGCATTTCAACTGCATATGTGTTGGATGCACAGATATGCATGATACATGTGAAAAAATACCATCTACCCATTGCCAGGGTTCTACACAAATGTGGGCAGTCCTAGCATTGGGCATGTGGTACGAAAAAGAACTCACCTGTAGATCATCGCAAACAGAGTCGTATTCCTTGGGGTGAATATCCTGCTGTGAAGGAGGGCCAGAAGAAAGGGATCCAAGTTGGAATCTGCTGGGAAGAACAAAAAAAGGTGTGAGCACGCACCCCACCTCCTTCGTCAACACCACCTTGAAGCAGGCAGTCAAACCGCCATGGTCATCTCGTGGAAAAAGCAACTTGTAATACAGACGGCAGTGCTGCTCCCCATATACCGCCCTATGCTGTCTGCCTATCCCTGACTGTGAACCTACCTGGTGGTCTGCTGGCGATCTCGTTGGGTCAACTGCAGTCTTTGCAAAGGCGATTTGCCTAACTCATAATAAGATGGTCAGACCGCTGAGCTCTCCACGCTTGGACCACCACCGCCTTTGCGCAGACCACGGGACATACAAACGCGTAACAAGGCCTTAGTAAGCAATATTCAGGCATAATCTCCTGTTTGGACATACATCTGGATTCCATGTCAAGTCATGATGAAACCAAAAGTGTTAAAGAAGGTGCTGTGTGATTTCCATAGAGTCCACTCAATTCTTCTTTTCCATGAAAGCATTCTCTTGTTTTTTTCCTGCCACTCTAAACTAATCGAATATTTGAGACTTGTTTACCTGTGTAGGCATGGTCAGATATTTCGAATTCTTTCCAAAACACTTGTTTGGGTTAGTCTCATTTAGGTGAAAATATCTACACCAGAATTATTGGTGAACTCAACAACAAGCTGTAGGTTGATGGAAGATGTTTTAGTTCACGATTGGCTGAGCAAAAAATGTTCCACAGTGAGGCCTTTCTGAGAATTTGAACTGAAAATAGTATTTTGCTTTTTCTTTTTTCATAGAGGAACATAACACTGGAACGAGGCAAATGTGTAAACCACATGATCAGTTGAATGTGGCAACACAACATAACATTCATGCAGATTTTATTTAGGTGCAAACCTCAAAAATGCTAAAGCTAAAGCTGGCAAAAAAAGTATTCAGATAGCCTTACCACACACATTTTGTTTATGGTAGGTCATTTATGGGTCACTACTATCCAGTGTGGAGCACAGAGAATATTATCATAAGCATGTATCAACCTTTGCAACTAACAAAGAGATTCTGACATTCAGGGATACATTATAAATGGCTTCCCTTATTAGTCTTTTGTAATTCATGAAAGTCAAAGACCTTTTGTTATTTGGAAAGTCACATCAGGATGTTCTCTGATGGGACACAACCAAGGTCTACTAGAGGGTGGTATGATTTATTCCTAAATATCAGGTCAGGAACCCATGCTGAAAATGAGGATCATGTGTGCGTCTGTGAGTTTCAATAAATCATCCATTTCTGTCAGTATTTCCTCATATAGTAAAATGTCACGGGCCAAGGTGGACAATACCGTTATTTATCCCCATGGGCAATCTCCAGAGACCATTCAGTAAAGTGACACCAGTCATTCACTGATGCCCATAGGGCTTCAGTCATACTGGATGGAGCACAATACTAACTCATACTATGGGTCTGATTTATAAAGATAAAATTGACAAACTACAAATTTAACTTTACTAATAGTAATTTTACGACTGGGGAGACTCCGTATTAGGGGGCAAAGACTTCGCACATAAAAAGATAAACCTGTCACCAGGTAGGTCGCCCCCTAGCCACCGCGTGGTCCTCCTCCTGCTGTGTGCTTCGCTCTGCCGGCTGGGTTCCTCCTGCACTTCTCGTCTTCCCTGTGCCTGTGTTCACCGTTTACCCCGCTGTGAGCTCTCTGTATTGTTAATTAGTTTCATTTGTTCCCCTTTTGCCTTCCATCACCAATTAGTTTTGTTCTGTATTGTATTGTCAATTAGTTTCATTTGTTCCCTGTTAGAAACGGGACCCTGGCCGGCCAAGACTCGCGTCGAGGTCAGTCAGGGATCACCATTTCTAAAGTCAGGGCAGGGGAGTCACACACCAAGGCAACCCCCACTCGCCCTCTAGGTAGCGTGGCGCGAGCAGTCTAGGCTAAACTTGGAGGCGGTATGAGTTAAGTATTTGCGCACGCACCCCAGCAACAACACCCAAGGCCCACCACAAAGAAGGACTCCACACAAGGATATATAAAAAATAGCCGTTGTATTATAATAAACAAAACACATTAGATAACACACGCAAACTGTACAATGTGCCAGAGGCACGGGCAGAATTTACAAGGGGAATTATGTACAGGACAGGGCCACATGGACCACTGTCAGGGGTAGGCACTTGTTAGAAAATAATACTGGTAGATATACACTTATGTCGTAAACATAGAATGAGTAGCACCAAAATTATAAATGCAACACACATCCAGTAATCGCTGGTACAGTAAGGACCTCCTACGCAACCCTAACTCACTGTAGGAAATCACGCGGGTAAATAGGACCTATGGAAGGAATACCAACACCTAAGCAATTCACTCTTAGCAAAGGGAAGGAAACCTAACATGAAATAAACCATCAACAATCTACTATGCAGGTCACATCTAGCATAATGGAATAAACATAAACAATCCTCTATGCAGGTCACATTTAGCAAAAGGGGATAACCATAAGAATACGTAATCAGGTTACTTTTAGAAAAGGTACAGGTTAGAACACATGCGCAAGAATTACATAGCAAGAAATAATGCACGGGGTGCACAAAGCACAACACTCATAAATGTCCCTCAGGCCAACTGGCCTCGAAAGGGGCGGAATGCCCTGAGTCTCAATGTCAGGGAAGCTGCGCAGGCAGCACAGCACACAAACCTAAACGTGGCAACTGTCCACTAAGTGCTCGACAGTTGCAAATATGACTGAGCAACGTTGGAGCCAGGAGGGCTCAAGAACAAAGGTGGGCTCCCCTCTCAGGGGCTTGCCAAACAAAATGCGCAATCTAGAGCTCCGCGCTCTTAGGATAATCAACAATGCCCCAGAGCCTCTCTCAGGGCTCTAAATCGTGATGGGGGCAAGGAGCCTCGCCGGGCTCGCAGAAGGAAATGCCCTGAGCCACTCAGGGCTCTCACGAACTAATGCGGGCTGGTGGAGCCTCTCTCAGGCTCGTAAATCAAATGTGCACTTTAGAGCTTCAGCGCTCTTAAAAGGAGGAAGGGCAGGAGCCTCTCGGGCTCAAGAACAGATGTGCCCCTCAGAGCCTCGGGGCTCTTAACTCACACTGGCCGGCTTCGTGGGAGTCCCCCACGGGGGACTCGGGAATCAACTATAGCCCCAAGAGCCTCTGGGCTCAACACAACGAGGGCCTCGCTCGGCCCGCACACGGAAGGGGAGGGGCGGCACCGACAGCGTGCCCCGACGCCCTCCTCCCTTCCCTCGCTCTCCCTCGGCCCTGCTACACTCACCGGGTCTCCTGGTAGCAGCGCGGGGCTCCTCTCTTCACTCGGGAGCCTCGCGGACACGGGAGCAGGCTTCCTCGGTCTCCCGCCTGGCCTCGTCACGACGTCCTCCCGCCTGACTTCCGCCGGGGCCACCAATGGCAGCACGGCCCTGGGGGTCAGGGGGCGGGACTTCCGGGTCGCGGAAGGCAGCGGCCCGGCAACAGCTTTCGGTGCTCCTGGGCTGCGGCGGTGATCACGGGGCAATGCCGGGTGGGCACCGGCTTGACATAAAATCAGCACAACGGGGCAATGCCGGGTGGCACCGGCCTTCAAATTAAAAATAAAGCAAGGTGGGCACTCGCTCGCTCCAAAAATCGGCTCCAATGCCGGGCAGGCACCGGCAATATCGATAAAGCGCTCCCAGCACTCTGGGAGCACAGGATCAGCGCGCTCAGCGCTAGAAAGACAAGCAAAGCGCTATTGAGCGCTGGGGCATAAGGAAAGCGTTCCTAGCGCTACAAATCCAAGGAAAGGGCTTCCAGGCACAGCAACAGCTCCAGCAGGGTCTGGAGGCAGGCAGAGGGGCAAGGCAGGGCCAGAGCCAGCACACTGGGTCTCCAGGCAGGGAGACAGCCAAGTGGCGGTCCTCTTGGCCCCTGCAGCAGCAGCAGCCCCCTCTGGTAAGATCCTAGGCAGAACCAAGAACAGGACAAATTGTATGGGGACACAGCCCCTTCTTATACTGTAAATTCCTTTGTCTCATGGTGCAGGGTGGGGGAGAAACCAGTTGCAGCTGGTTCTGAAGTACTCTGTTTACCTCAGCCACCCTCTCTATTCACTGGCAGGGCTAGGGCCATCAGTCGCACTACAGGGGGTGGAGCCAGCATTGTCCGGGGAAAGTCCAGGCCTATCAGGGACCAAGTGCACTCCTCCCAAGCCATCAAGCATGCTGATCTCACACTCACCACCGGGCAGACCCATCCAGCCTTCCTGGAGCCAGGCTCACCAGCCAGCTCCAGCCAATCACACTGCAGACATATTTTACAGTAATATGCCAAGTCCCAGAAATGGCATTTCTACTCATGACACACACATGCCACATACACCATTGAAAAGCATTCATTCCCACGAACACGCAAATACCAAACTCGAGCATGCACTCCCCACACATCAGGAATTACTAGGGACACAGACATTCCCCATGCATCCCTATGGGAGAGCAGGCCAGCCTCACTACATGCACGCACTTTACTCTGGGACACAGAGAAAAAGTGCGCACAGACCAGAAAATCATCTATGCATATCACAGACTAAAAGCAAAAAGATTAGGGGTGAACCTGCCTTAAGGGCCAAGTCCAACACAACCCCCTTCCAGCCAAAACGCAGGGCAGACCAATCACCACTGTGATGGACTTACCTGCTTGGGGCGATAAAACACGGACGCGGGCCCGCAACTGCAGGGACACCCTCCTGTTTTACGCCACTGTGAATCCCTGGGGTTCTGTCTAAAACTATGATAGGGACTTACTGGATTACCCCACTGGTACTCTCCAGCTGCCCTCGGCCAGGACCAGGCCCTAGGCCACCCAGGTGCCACTGGATCCTGCCAACTCACCAAGTGGGGGGTAGTAACCCCTGGCACATAACAGCCATGCTCCACTCTTCCTGTCTGCAAGACAGGGCTAGACTGCCACTGGTTCTCCAGCCTAGGGTCTACAACCTTAGGTGGACCAGGAGTCTCAGGGAAGGCTCTCCTCCCCTTACCTCTTCTCCTAGTGTTCCTCCTCCTCCTGCGAGGGGTACCCTCTAAACACCACTCTCCCAACCTAGGGTTTAACCCCTCAGGTGGTACCGGGGTCGGAGGTGGGCTTTCCCACCCTCTGCACCCCCTTCCAGAGTCCTGCTCCCTCCCAACCGGGGCGGTAACTCTGGAGAAAGAACTGGTTAGGACACTGCTTACAGTATTCCCACCCTTCAGGTCAGGCAAACCCTGAACCTGGACCTCCAACCTCCGGTCTAGAACCTTTGGTGGAATCACTGCCTGGCACTCCAGGACTTCTGAGGACTCACAGGTCACTCCCAAATCACTCATCTCACTGGACTTCTGTACTCTCCCCACTGGAGCAGTACTGCCAGACTCCACAACTACAGAAGCTTCGCTCACAGATGCTCCAGGTCCTCCACACACTAGGAGATCTCCCTCAAGTGGACTAACAGGTAAGCATAGGTCCCCACCCTGGTGTTCCCTAAAGAAACCATCCAGGCTCTGAGGCAGGGCTTCGGGCGTCTGGGGACTCTCGGTCTCACACTCACTTCCGCTCCACTGAGACAGACAGCAAGCCCCTACACCCTCCTCACTATACTGAGACCTAGCTGGGCTACTCTCACCCTCCTCCACCACGCTGGGTTGGAGAAAACCTGACCCACTATTATTGGAATCACTCGCTAGCGGCGCTAAGGAACCTCTTGCACCTTCCCATCGGTCTGCTTCCTCTGCAAGCTCACATGCACTAAATTATCCAAACTTCAACAGGTGCTGGCGCAACTCTGGCACACAATGACTGAGCAGGTGCTCTGTGACAACCATGCAAAACAATCCGCCAGACTTGTCGTTCACGTGAGCCTTTTCCCAATCAAACAGTGCTCCACAACACTCATCTTCAAAATCTTCCCAAGACTGATGAGGCAGTTTCCTAAGTCTCCTGAACTTCAACCCAAACTCTTCTGCGGGGGAAACAGGCACCATACTCGGGGAACTGGGAGTGGGACTGTCAACACCAACATTTAAAAAGCTGCCACCACTGGACTCCACCCTCCCTGGGGAATCCAGACAATTACACATGCACTCAGGGGGTAACCTACTCCCTTGGGCTACCTTCTCCCTGAACAAGGCCCTCTCAGCCTCTAGCTTGGCAAGCTCCCACCTGAGCTGTTCCATCGCTAGCTGATGTTCCCTCTCTTCCTTCCTATCCAACCACTCCTCTGGGGACAGGGAAAGGGATGGGGCGCTGGTACTGACACTGGACCCAGCAAGGGACTCCCTATCTATGGGGTCCTCACTCTCTGCTGACATCCATCCACTGTCATCACCATCCAACTCACATTCATCAACAGAATCTTCAGGGCTCCCCACAGACTCACCACCCTCATGGCTTGCGGCCCGGGCCCTATCTCTCTCTCTGTGCTCACGATCCCACTGATCCTTTTGCCACAGGATCAGGCTGTCCCTAAGCTGGGACTGAGTAACCAACTCACTCACCTCTATGCCTCCCTTTTCGCAGAATCTGACCAGCTCTAACCTACTGTATCTAAACAGACTACAGAGATCAAAAACTGGCTTCATTTTGGCGGACGTCCTCGGGAAAAGTTTGACACAGGGAACCTGGGGGTCTGAGCTAAACAGGAGAATACAACCACAAAATTCAGCAAGATTCCTATCTCTCAGAACTTGCACTCCACTGTCCAGCGTAACACACACTCATTCACACACAACCCTCCCCTCGGACTGGTAAGGCAGTTTCTACCACCCCTGATTCTCTCAACCTGACCACTAGTGACACAGGTACCAAACTCTGGGAGCAGGGCGGGGAACAAGGTACTGGACAAAATACAAAATGCCACCTTTCAGGAGAAGCCAAACTGAACTTCCCTAAAAAACAATAATCCCCAAAATGCGGTTATCTAAAAAATGCAGAGCTTTGAAGTGTGGCCTGTCGCCACTGTGGTACAGCGCAAACACAAATCCTTATCCCACCGCTGCCACCAATGTTAGAAACGGGACCCTGGCCGGCCAAGACTCGCGTCGAGGTCAGTCAGGGATCACCATTTCTAAAGTCAGGGCAGGGGAGTCACACACCAAGGCAACCCCCACTCGCCCTCTAGGTAGCGTGGCGCGAGCAGTCTAGGCTAAACTTGGAGGCGGTATGAGTTAAGTATTTGCGCACGCACCCCAGCAACAACACCCAAGGCCCACCACAAAGAAGGACTCCACCCAAGGATATATCAAAAATAGCCGTTGTATTATAATAAACAAAACACATTAGATAACACACGCAAACTGTACAATGTGCCAGAGGCACGGGCAGAATTTACAAGGGGAATTATGTACAGGACAGGGCCACATGGACCACTGTCAGGGGTAGGCACTTGTTAGAAAATAATACTGGTAGATATACACTTATGTCGTAAACATAGAATGAGTAGCACCAAAATTATAAATGCAACACACATCCAGTAATCACTGGTACAGTAAGGACCTCCTACGCAACCCTAACTCACTGTAGGAAATCACGCGGGTAACTAGGACCTAAGGAAGGAATACCAACACCTAAGCAATTCACTCTTAGCAAAGGGAAGGAAACCTAACATGAAATAAACCATCAACAATCTACTATGCAGGTCACATCTAGCATAATGGAATAAACATAAACAATCCTCTATGCAGGTCACATTTAGCAAAAGGGGATAACCATAAGAATACCTAATCAGGTTACTTTTAGAAAAGGTACAGGTTAGAACACATGCGCAAGAATTACATAGCAAGAAATAATGCGCGGGGTGCACAAAGCACAACACTCATAAATGTCCCTCAGGCCAACTGGCCTCGAAAGGGGCGGAATGCCCTGAGTCTCAATGTCAGGGAAGCTGCGCAGGCAGCACAGCACACAAACCTAAACGTGGCAACTGTCCACTAAGTGCTGGACAGTTGTAAATATGACTGAGCAACGTTGGAGCCAGTAGGGCTCAAGAACAAAGGTGGGCAAGGAGCCTCTCAGGGGCTTGCCAAAAAAAATGCGCAAACTAGAGCTCCGCGCTCTTAGGATAATCAACAATGCCCCAGAGCCTCTCTCAGGGCTCTAAATCGTGATGGGGGCAAGGAGCGTCGCCGGGCTCGCAGAAGGAAATGCCCTGAGCCACTCGGGGCTCTCACGAACTAATGCGGGCTGGTGGAGCCTCTCTCAGGCTCGTAAATCAAATGTGCACTTTAGAGCTTCAGCGCTCTTAAAAGGAGGAAGGGTGGGAGCCTCTCGGGCTCAAGAACAGATGTGCCCCTCAGAGCCTCGGGGCTCTTAACTCACACTGGCCGGCTTCGTGGGAGTCCCCCACGGGGGACTCGGGAATCAACTATAGCCCCAAGAGCCTCTGGGCTCAACACAACGAGGGCCTCGCTCGGCCCGCACACGGAAGGGGAGGGGCGGCACCGACAGCGTGCCCCGACGCCCTCCTCCCTTCCCTCGCTCTCCCTCGGCCCTGCTACACTCACCGGGTCTCCTGGTAGCAGCGCGGGGCTCCTCTCTTCACTCGGGAGCCTCGCGGACACGGGAGCAGGCTTCCTCGGTCTACCGCCTGGCCTCGTCACGACGTCCTCCCGCCTGACTTCCGCCGGGGCCACCAATGGCAGCGCGGCCCTGGGGGTCAGGGGGCGGGACTTCCGGGTCGCGGAAGGCAGCGGCCCGGCAACAGCTTTCGGTGCTCCTGGGCTGCGGCGGTGATCACGGGGCAATGCCGGGTGGGCACCGGCTTGACATAAAATCAGCACAACGGGGCAATGCCGGGTGGCACCGGCCTTCAAATTAAAAATAAAGCGAGGTGGGCACTCGCTCGCTCCAAAAATCGGCTCCAATGCCGGGCAGGCACCGGCAATATCGATAAAGCACTCCCAGCACTCTGGGAGCACAGGATCAGCGCGCTCAGCGCTAGAAAGACAAGCAAAGCGCTATTGAGCGCTGGGGCATAAGGAAAGCGCTCCTAGCGCTACAAATCCAAGGAAAGGGCTTCCAGGCACAGCAACAGCTCCAGCAGGGTCTGGAGGCAGGCAGAGGGGCAAGGCAGGGCCAGAGCCAGCACACTGGGTCTCCAGGCAGGGAGACAGCCAAGTGGCAGTCCTCTTGGCCCCTGCAGCAGCAGCAGCCCCCTCTGGTAAGATCCTAGGCAGAACCAAGAACAGGACAAATTGTATGGGGACACAGCCCCTTCTTATACTGTAAATTCCTTTGTCTCATGGTGCAGGGTGGGGGAGAAACCAGTTGCAGCTGGTTCTGAAGTACTCTGTTTACCTCAGCCACCCTCTCTATTCACTGGCAGGGCTAGGGCCATCAGTCGCACTACAGGGGGTGGAGCCAGCATTGTCCGGGGAAAGTCCAGGCCCATCAGGGACCAAGTGCACTCCTCCCAAGCCATCAAGCATGCTGATCTCACACTCACCACCGGGCAGACCCATCCAGCCTTCCTGGAGCCAGGCTCACCAGCCAGCTCCAGCCAATCACACTGCAGACATATTGTACAGTAATATGCCAAGTCCCAGAAATGGCATTTCTACTCATGACACACACATGCCACATACACCATTGCAAAGCATTCATTCCCACGAACACGCACATACCAAACTCGAGCATGCACTCCCCACACATCAGGAATTACTAGGGACACAGACATTCCCCATGCATCCCTATGGGAGAGCAGGCCAACCTCACTACATGCACGCACTTTACTCTGGGACACAGAGAAAAAGTGCGCACAGACCAGAAAATCATCTACGCATATCACAGACTAAAAGCAAAAAGATTAGGGGTGAACCTGCCTTAAGGGCCAAGTCCAACATTCCCCTTTTGCCTTCTGTCACCAATCAGTTTTGTTCTGTTTTGTATTAGTTAATCTTTATTTCCCCTCGCTCCCCCTTGCCTTCTGTGCCCTCCTGCCCCCCGCCTCGCCCTCGTATTCCCGCCACTGCTCCCTGCTGCCCCGCCCCCCCGCCGCTCCCATTCGCCACCCCGCTCCTGCCTCCAAGCTGCCCCTCCCTCACTCAGCCCCTCATATGGAGGCCGCACGGTGGTAAAGGGAGCGACCGTTGACCCTGTCACCAGGTAGGTCGCCCCACTAGCCACCGCGTGGTCCTCCTCCTGCTGGGTGCTTCGCTCTGCCCGCTGGGTTCCTTCTGCACTTCTCATCTTCCCTGTGCCTGTGTTCGCCATTTACCCCGCTGTGAGCCCTCTGTATTGTTAATTAGTTTCATTTGTTCCCCTTTTGCCTTCTGTCACCAATTAGTTTTGTTTCTGTATTGTATTGTCAATTAGTTTCATTTGTTCCCCTTTTGCCTTCTGTCACCAATCAGTTTTGTTCTGTATTGTATTAGTTAATCTTTATTTCCCCTTGCTCCCCCTTGCCTTCTGTGCCCTCCCGCCTCCCGCCTCGCCCTCGTATTCCTGCTGCTGCTCCCTGCAGCCTCGCCCCCCCGTCGCTCCCATTCGCCACCCCGCTCCCGCCTCCCAGCTGCTCCTCCCTCCCTCAGCCCCTCATATGGAGGCCGCACGGCGTACGCGCAGCGGACACGTGCAGCGGGCGTGCCGATTGTGCGCCAAAGGCGCGCCAAAGGCAAGCCCATCTACGCCCGTCCGCGCCTGGACCGTGCCCAGCGCCAAGACCCCTGGTCCACGACGATGCCTGCGCACCCGACAAACTTACGACGCCGCCACCCTCCATGCACTCAACACCGGCCAAAACACCGCCTGCTACCAAACCACCCCGAGGCACACACACAAACCCTTCACCTGCCAAGCCTGCAAACTCACCTGCCTAATGTATAATGTATAGGCATTTATATAGCGCACTACTTACCCGTAGGGTCCCAAGGCGCTTCGACCGCTGCGAAACCCTTCCTGGCTTCCCTGAGAGATGGTCCCTTAATGGGTATCTCCAGGGTGAGACCAGGCATCCCCGGCGGTCTGGTGGGGCCGTTAGTGAAGATGAGGCAAGCTAATGCCCAGAGTTGCCGAGTGTGATCGCTGATCAGAGTGGGCACCGAGGCGAGAGAATTATCGAGTCCGCTGACCCTGGTCCAGAAACCTGCCGCGCCGGGAATCAAACCCTGGTCCCGGGCCGTCCTCTGCTCTCGGGTCTGCCGCCTCTAACCAGTGAGCCACACTACTTCACTACTACTTCAAATATCTCCCGCCTCAGGACCTGCACCACACCGTCCAGGCCGAGCACCAGCACAACCACCTCAAGTGCATCCTGCTCAACACCCACTCAGTCCACAGTAGAACTCTGGAACCTCCTCGACACAATATCACCAGACGTCGCCTTCCTCACGGAAACCTGGATGAACGCCTCCTCGGCCCCCGACATCGCCATAGCCATCCCGGAGGGCTACAAGATCACCCGGAGGGACCGCGTCATCCAAACCGGAGGAGGCATCGCCATCGTCCAGAGAAACACCATCCGCATCACGACCAACTCCGACGACACCCTCACCGCCGCCGAACATCTTCACTTCCAGATACACACCGACCTCAAGACCACCCTCAGAGGCACCCTCATCTACAGACCCCCTGGACCACGCACACAATTCAGCGAAGCCATCGCAGACTTCGTCAGCCCACACGCCCTCACCTCCACAAACTACATCCTCCTAGGGGACCTCAACTTCCACCTGGAGAACAACAAGGACAGGAACACCGCCGCCCTGCTGGACAACCTCGCCAACCACGGACTCCAGCAACTGGTGAACACCGCCACCCACTACGCCGGCCACACGCTTGACCCCGTTTTCTCCTCCAGCAAACACATCTCCTTCAGCCACTCCACCGGACTACATTGGACAGACCACAGCTGCGTCCACTTCAACTTCAGGAGAACCACGACCCACCACCACCCGCAACATGTTCCCCGCAGAAGCTGGAGCAAGATCACCGCCGACCAGCTCACCACCTCCCTCAGCCGCAACACACCCACAAACACGACAGACTCTGACGAAGCAGCCCGCAACCTCACACAGTGGCTCACCGACTGCGCCGACGAACTTGCACCACCGAAGAACCCTCCCAACAGACCCGGCAGCAGGAAAGCCTTGTGGTTTACCAATGACCTCAAAAGCTCCAAGAAAACCTTCCGCACCCTTGAGAAAGCCTGGCGCCATGACCAGACAGCAGAGCACATGACCGCCCTCAAGAACGCCACCCGCAAACACCACCAGCTGATCCGCACCACCAAAAAGACAGCATTCAAAGAACGACTGGACAACAACACCCACAACAGCAAGGAGCTTTTCAGCATCGTCAAAGAGCTCTCCAACCCCAGCGCCTGCAACACGACATCACCCTCTCGCCAGACCTCTGCGACTCTCTCGCCTCGTTCTTCCACCGCAAGATCGCCGACATACACAACAGCTTTGGCGCGCTGACCATGCAACCAACCACCAAACCAGCGCCCCCCACCACCACCCTCTGCACCTGGACCACTGTCAGCACCGAAGACACCACCCGCATGATGAACACCATCCACTCCGGCTCCCCTACCGACCCCTGCCCCTGCCCACACAACAGCTTCAATAGAGCCTAATAATGGGCTCCGCGTTTAGAAACGGGTAGAAATATCTCCCGCGAGACAAAATAATGCCCCCCTCTCGCTAGCAAGAACTCTCTGAGTATCAGTCTCAGGGTCGCCTCCTGTCCGCGTGCGAAGTTAATTTCATCAACAGGGATTTACGAAGAATATTTTGCTGCGTGGCTGCCAGACTGTAATGCAATCCCGCGACATCGCCATAGCCATCCCGGAGGGCTACAAGATCACCCGGAGGGACCGCGTCATCCAAACCGGAGGAGGCATCGCTATCGTCCAGAGAAACACCATCCGCATCACGACCAACTCCGACGACACCCTCACCGCCGCCGAACATCTTTACTTCCAGATACACACCGACCTCAAGACCACCCTCAGAGGCACCCTCATCTACAGACCCCCTGGACCACGCACACAATTCAGCGAAGCCATCGCAGACTTCGTCAGCCCACACGCCCTCACCTCCACAAACTACATCCTCCTAGGGGACCTCAACTTCCACCTGGAGAACAACAAGGACAGGAACACCGCCGCCCTGCTGGACAACCTCGCCAACCTCGGACTCCAGCAACTGGTGAACACCCCAACCCACTACGCCGGCCACACGCTTGACCCCGTCTTCTCCTCCAGCAAACACATCTCCTTCAGCCACTCCACCGGACTACATTGGACAGACCACAGCTGTGTCCACTTCAACTTCAGGAGAACCACGACCCACCACCACCCACAACATGTTCCCCGCAGAAGCTGGAGCAAGATAACCTCCAACCAGCTCATCACCTCCCTCAGCCGCAACCAGCCCACAAACACGACGGACCCTGACGAAGCAGCCCGCAACCTCACACAGTGGCTCACCGACTGCACCGATGAACTTGCACCACTGAAGAACCCTCCCAACAGACCCGGCAGCAGGAAAGCCTTGTGGTTTACCAACGACCTCAAAAACTCCAAGAAAACCTTCTGCGCCCTCGAAAAAGCCTGGCGCCATGACCAGACAGCAGAGCACATGACCGCCCTCAAGAACGCCACCCGCAAACACCACCAGCTGATCTGCACCACCAAGAAGACAGCATTCAAAGAACGACTGGACAACACCTACAACAGCAAGGAGCTTTTCAGCATCGTCAAAGAGCTCTCCAACCCCAGCGCCTGCAACACCGACATCACCCCCTCGCAAGACCTCTGCGACTCTCTCACCTCGTTCTTCCACCGCAAGATCGCCGACATACACAACAGCTTTGGCGCGCTGACCATGCAACCAACCACCGAACCAGCGCCCCCACCGCCACCCTCTGCACCTGGACCACTGTCAGCACCGAAGACATGATGAACACCATCCACTCCGGCTCCCCTACCGACCCCTGCCCACACCACATCTTCAATAAAGCCGACTCCATCATCGCACCCAAACTCCGGGACATCATCAACAGCTCCTTCGCATCCGCCACCTTCCCGGAGAGCTGGAAACATGCCGAACTGAGCGCCCTCCTGAAGAAACCTACGGCGGACCCCACGGACCTCAAGAACTTCCGCCCCATCTCGCTCCTCCCCTTTCCAGCCAAAGTCATCGAGAAGACCGTCAACAGACAACTCTCCGCCTTCCTCGAGACGAACGGATCCCTCGGCTCTTCACAGTCCGGCTTCCGAGCAAACCACAGCACCGAGACCGCCCTCATCGCAGCCACCGACGACATCAGGACCCTGCTCGACAACGGGGAAACAGCTGCCCTCATCCTCCTGGACCTCTCAGCAGCCTTCGACACCATATGCCACTGCACCCTGATACATCGCCTCAGCAACACCGGGATTCAAGGAGCGGCACTGGAGTGGATAATCTCGTTCCTCGCCGGAAGAACCCAGAGAGTCCACTTCCCTCCGTTCCATTCCGCAGCCACCGAAGTCATCTGCGGCATTTTGCAAGGATCCTCACTCAGCCCCACCCTCTTCAACATCTACATGAGCCGTCTCGCAGCCATCGCCCGCCAACACAACCTCAACATCATCTCCTACGCTGACGACACCCAGCTGATCCTCTCCCTCACAAACGACCCCGCCACCGCCAAAGCCAACCTCCAAGAAGGAATGAGAGACGTTGCAGAATGGATGAAGAACAGCCGTCTGAAACTGAACTCAGATAAGATGGAAGTCCTCATCCTCGGACCATCTCCCTCAGCCTGGGACGACTCCTGGTGGCCCCCTGCCCTGGGCAGCGCACCCAAACCTACGGACCACGCACGCACCTGGGTTTCATTCTGGACTCCTCCCTCACGATGACCAAGCAAGTGAACGCCGTCTCATCATTCTGTTTCAACACCCTGTGCATGTTCCGAAAGATCTTCCAATGGATCCCCACCGGAACTAGGAAAACGGTCAGCCAAGCCCTCGTCACCAGCCGATTGGACTACGGAAACACCCTCTACGCTGGAACCACAGCCAAACTCCAGAAAAGACTCCAGCGCATCCAGAACGCCTCAGCACGACTCATCCTGGACATTCCTTGCCGCAGCCACATCTCTGCCCCCCTGAAAGACCTTCACTGGCTTCCCGTCAACAAGAGGATCACGTTCAGACTCCTCACCCACATTCTACACACCCACCTGCCAGCTCCGATCCGCCAGCCTCGCCCTCGCCTCCGTCCCACGATTTCGGAAATCCACCGTTGGAGGAAGATCCTTCTCCTACCTCGCAGCCAAGACATGGAACTCCCTCCCCACTCACCTACGGCTTACCCAGGACCATCTCTCCTTCAGGAAACAACTCGAGACCTGGCTGTTCGAGCAGTAGCGACTCCCCCCCCCCCCCCCCCCCATCAGCGCCTTGAGACCCTCACGGGTGAGTAGCGCGCTATACAAATTTGGGTGATTGATTGATTGATTGTCCTGTCTTTTTACGTGAAAAATTATCCTCCACGACAATGGAGTCTCCGCAGTCTTAACATTTTTTATAGTAAAATTTATTTTGTAGTTTGTAAACTGCACAAAAATTGTAAACTCATACAAAAGTGTAAGTTTTTGTTTGTGAATCAGAACCTTTGCTTTTGGACAACACATAGGTCCCAATATCTGCTTATTGGAATTAAACGTTAGGGTCATTAGAATATAGGTATTATTATTTTTTTATTGAGCAGCTTTAAGAAATACATAACGTATAGGTCAGGATAACAAAAAGAAAATCCGGTCTATCTGATTTTGGTTGGAACTTTCATAAAGCAGACATTTCAGTTAGGCCTCCCTTCCAGAGGAAAATGTTTGCTGTACAGTTGGGCCTATGCTCGAATCCCTCTGACTAGAGAGAGCGAACAGATATAAGATCTTTAGTTATTTGTAACATTAGTGGTACTTAGGCATAATCATGGAATGATCAGATGCAGTTATAAAAGGACATTTCCTTCTTTTATTGTTGTTTTTAACAAGTAGATTTTTGCAAAAGTGGCTCAAATGGTTTCTTAAATGGCTGCACTTTTCACTTCTCCTGAGTACCTGCACAGGCCCCCGAGGTGAGAGTGGAAACTCTATAACTATAGTACTGTTCTTTCACACAGTGGATATTTATAAAGTATTCGTTGTAATAGATTGATGCACCAGTTATAACCACTTCCTAGTTCTTCGGTGACTCCTGAAGGCCTGGCTCCCAGTCCTGTCTATCCTGGGATCGCCTTTGGGTCTCAAGAGGTTGGTGAAGCACCTGCTTAGTTTGTTTAACTATAAATCTGCTCATCCTAAAATTCTGAACCCCCTGACGGATCCCAAACCGTAAATAATACCTGAAAGAGACACACTTTAAACTACAGGAACCCAACAAAAGAAGCTTTGCTTACAGGAAACAAGAAATCTGGAGGTGCAAAGAATTGTTTGTAATTGGATTTTCAAACAGTTGATATTTACATTTTGTTTCCATGTGAAAAATAAGTCCCAGTCTTTGGGCACACAGCATTTTCGCTTGTTCATATCTCTGAATTTCGTTGTACCAAGACATGTGAAGCTATGTGTGTCCTATGGGTTTATGACCAGTGATGTCCCCTCTGTCCGCGCTGCCGGTGATCCTACAAACAGGCACAAATGTGTACATTGATCCAACAATTGTCTTCCAAGTTATTGGAGTCCGAAGTAGAAACAAATTATCTTTGCACATATTTCATGTTCTTTATTTGTTGCAAATATACTATATTGCCTGTAAGCAGGCCCACTGAAATAATACAGCTGGGAGGGATCGAATTATGTGGCAGGGATGCCTATATCCTGAATCAAGAATAGCTAAATTATGTGGCATACTACAGCACATTTAGTCATAGTATTGTCTCATTATTTTGTTGTATTTACTGGTATTAACAATGTATGGCCGAAGGTTTCACCTCAGTAGTACCAGTTTAACACCCTAACACATAAATAACCATAAAATCTTTGTGGAGGGCTTTCCACTGCGCAGCACACCTTTTTTCTGTGTTTTAGTAACTTTTGATCCGATAGAGCTAGAACCAGTTATTTATTGAAATCTGATGATTACACAGCCGATGATAAATTATGTTGCAAATCCATAACTATGCGCAAAGCACCAGGGCTGCAGGATCGCATAAGCCTAGTGGCCCTGCCTATAAGGAGGTATGTTCTCATCACATGATTTATTTGTTTGCGATGGATAGGAAACATAAAACCGTAACTCTACATCAAATTTGATATTTTGCAGTGCATTGGGGATAATTCATTAGGACAGTGTGAAACTGTCTCCTTCCCGCTTTGTCATGCAGTTCAATTTAGAACTGATTTTCTGGTCGTAAAGCAACTAATCTCTTCTGCTTGCGTCTTGTAGGGAGAGCCGTGGGAGGGCTGTGGCGGATGACGAGTGGTGTTTTCCACTGGCGCACCACGAGAGCTTGTTTACGGTCCTTTCTACGCATTAGGAGACCTCGAGACGAGGGAAAACTCCTCAGCTTTCTACCAGGGGAGAAGCGCGAGCGTCGAACCAACAAGGCATAGCACTTGTCCTGGTGCCAAGACAAAGGCGGCAAGTAAAACTAACTGTGAGGTAAATCCCTCCCCGCCCCACCCGCTCGTTTGTTGGTTACCTCAGGTTGTTAGGCAGAAGCACTGGCACTCCTGTCTCCAAGCACCTGCGCTTAATTGCAGCTTATTCAGTTCCCACAGGGAGCCGGGCCAGCTGGTGGTGGAACACTGTACTCGATGCAATCAAAGAATACACGTTTTATGTCGTGAAGAAAACAAGGGTTTGTTCTGAAATGAACCCGACAAAAAATAAAAACCAAGCCAGCGGCGTGCTTATTTTTCACATCCACCCCTGGTTCTGACAAGTTAACAAACGTCTCTGAAAGCATTATAATCTGAAAGTCAATGCACCGAGACATGCCTATTAAAAACCTCAACTTTCCAGAGCAATACTTGGCTGAGATTTTCGCCCTGCTGCCTTTGTATTAGTGGCATGGTTTCCCACACGGCCCTGGCGGGTACCCAGATGTGAAATTTAAATGTACATAATGCAACACAATCAGCGGGCTGTGTGTTTCTGAAATATTCTGTTTAGATTTTTTAAGTAAGAATGAAGAAGCGACGCAGCAATTTCACACCCTCGCTGAGGTCTTTGCATCGGTTCTTTCGATTATTTTAGAGAGGCAAGGCAAGCTGCTTTTGAAATAAAATGGACATCCCGCCGGTTTATTATTAAATGTTCTTTACAACAGGGCTCCTTTCTCATTACATATATATACTATTTTCTGATGCTAAAAGAGACATGTCCATTATTGCACTGGTTGGCCCAAATTCACGCAGTGCAGCACTCCGTCAAAATCAGCGCTGCCACTGCATAACTGGGGAAAATCTGTGCTGTGCTGGATTCAGCAAGTGTTCTGCACCAGTGATGAGTGCAACCACTCTCATACGAAACAAAAACAGAAGGGCCTAGATATACTAAAACTATGCAATGCAAATTTGACGCAAAGTGTTATGTTGGGATTTACTATCTAAAGCAAATCACGATTCCCGTTGGCGAGTTTCCAAAAGTAACACAAAGTTGCACATTGTGCTACTTTGTGTTACTTTGCATGAAGGCGGCATTCCAGGAATGTTCCCATCCAACCACCCATGGGTTTTGATGCAAATCCATCCCTACCTACAAACAACTGTAGACAGGAATTTGGCCTCCTGAATGGTAGACATAATGAGGAGAAATGTTTTAGTTTCTCCGTTTTAGTTTCTCCTTGTTTTTCTTGCCTTGCCACGAGGGGCTAATTCCCCTCCTGTGCGGGTGTTCTACAGGAGTGGGCGGCATTGTGACGAGCTCAGCTTGTCATGAGCACAGCTCCATTGTGCAGCATGACGAGCTGAGCTTGTCACGAGCACCGTAGTGCAGCGCGCAGCGCCCCTGCCCCCGCACCGCTGGGTAAATAGCCCAGCGTGGAAGGGGTAAAGGATAGTTTTTGTACTGGAAGGGTCGCAGGATGGTGGAAGGGTGTTAGCGTTGGCTCATGGTACCCAAAATGGTGTCAGCGCACAGAGGGAGGAAAACAGCTCCACATCTTAATATGATGCTGTTGGGTTCTCTCCCTTTCAAGCAACACAGGGCGCCAACTTTTGTTGCTGCATTGTATTGCTTTTCATACATCTGGTCTTTAGAGCGGTAGGCATTCCCTTACAGTTCAAAGACAACACAGCAGTACCTGGCATGAGTTGTTTTGTACATGCGTTTCACTCTTTAGTACAAATTTCAAAGCAAGGGCAACTTTCCAAGGGCAGGCTGCATGAGAGGTACACATTTATGACAGATACGCATCTTACATGTAGGAATATCATTCTATATTCCACTTGCCCTTTGTATCTCATTTCCTTCAGCAGCAGGATTTCATGCAAAATCAAGTTACACTACTTTAGTAGATCTGGCCACAGGTGGATGTTTGTGTTCTTTTTGCTACACGTGGAGAAGGGCAGGACGCAATGCAAAAGTTGACAGGTGTTTCCGTTTGTGACACTTGTAACTGCTAAGCCCTGCCCTGTATCACAGATGCCTCTGTGCAAACATATAGCTTGTACGCCGCCTAAATAAAAATGCAAATATATAGGCTAAAATAAACGTGCAGTATTAGCGCGCAAGCTTAACTAAAAGAAAAATGATTCGAAATTTTTTACATAGCTGTCAAATTTACATGTGCTAGGTCTTAAGCATGTTAGTAATTTCAATGCTTTATGAGGTTATCCTTCCCCAGGCAAAAAGTCTATGAATCAGATTTCGCTTTGGCATTCTCCCGTTAAGGTGTTTCACTTGCAAATGGTCTTATGCCTTTATTACTGGCCGAATGTAGATCGTGTGGGTAAACATGAGGACATCAACCACTTCCTGTTTTTTGCCCATTTTACTAGTGTCCTAGGCATGCATGGACTCACCCTCTTTGCCTCAAATTGTCCCACAGGATTTTTTTTTCGACCCCTCAAGGACCATAGTTAATCACTCAATCAATCAGCATTTGTAAAGCGCAGCACTTTCACCCCTAGGGGTATTTGGGCACTGTGTCTCTGTTGAAGAGCCTGGTCTTGAGTCTCTTTTTGAAGTCTGCCAGCCAGGGGGCTGATGGAGCCGGAGGGGAAGGTCATTCCAGGTCTTGACCGCAATGTAGGAGAAGGAGCGACCACCGCTTTGACCGATTTATTTATTTAAGAGTTTTATATACCGCTAGCCAGACCCGGAGGTGTCAGAGTGCTTTACAACATATATCGTGATGCAATTAGTTATAAAGTATTACAATAAATAGCATTTTCTTGTGTCGAATCTTGTTCTGGCAGCCTTGGGTACAAGTCACACAAAAGGGAACAGGCGATGGAAAGTCTTCTTATTGAGGTGTCTAGGTTCTGCGCTTGGCAGGATTCCTTTGGTGGAGGGGCTCTGTCACATTATGAGGCACCTCTCCCTTCGGGTGAGATCGGTTGAGGAAGAGGTCTTTGAGCTGGCTTTTGAAGTTTATGAAGGAGGGATTAGTCCTGATGTGGACTGGTATGGAGTTCCAGATTTTGGGTGCATTTCCTGAGAAGGAGCGAGACAGGGTTTTTTGTTTGTGGGCTTTCGGTGAAATGAGAAGAAGGGTGTTGGTGCTACTGAGGTTCCTCGTTTGTCCTGCCTTTTTGAGTTTAGACGCCAAGTAGGCCAGTTTTCCGGTGTGAAGAGCTTTATGTGTGAGACAGGCAGTTCTGAAGTTAGCACGCATTTTTATTGGGAGCCATTTTAGTTCTCTTAGAGAGGGAGAAATGTGGTCGAATTTCTTTGCTAATGTGATCATCCTGGCACCTGCATTTAGGGTTACTCGGAGGGGAGCTATGTGAGATTTCGCCGTGCCGTGAGAGTTGCGTTACCATAGTCCAATCTGGACAGCACCAAGGATTGTGTGGCCAGTTGAAGGTCATTGGGGGGATGAGGGGTTTTATTTTGTTGAGTAATTTTAGGTTCAAGAATGCGCTCTTTGCTGAGTTCTTGATAGGTTTGTCAATGTTGACGCTTGGGTCCAGGGTGATACCAAGTAATTTTACAGAGTCCTCCAGGGTAAGCTTGCAATTAAGAGCTTCAATTAATGTTAACCATTCTGTGACTAGTGGCGTCTGCTCCTTGTTGGATATGGAAAGGATTTCAGTTTTGTCATGGTTGAGCTTAAGGTGGTTGTGGGATAGCCAGTATTGGACTTCTCATAGAGTGTTGTTTAAGTTCTGCATGTCTCCAATTGAGGATTTTAGGTAGATCCGGGTATCATCTGCATTGAGGTGGCAGGGGGTGTTGATTTATTGAGTATGGAGGTGAGGGGCTCCATATAGATGTTAAACAGTGATGGGGAGCAAACCGATCCGTGTGCGACGCCCCTGGTTATGGGGAGAAGGTCAGACGTGAAGTTGTTAATTTTTATTCTTTGTGAGCGGTTTGAAGGAAGGAGGTAAACCATTGTAGGAACCCCTCGTCCGCACCATTTCTTCCTCGGAGTGCATTTATGAGCAGATTGTGGTCAACCGTGTCAAAGGTTTACTGATAGGTCAAGGAGTATGAGTAGGCAGCCACAGTCTGTATCAAGTGATTTGTAGACATCATCTATGATGTTCAGGATCGCTGTCTCTGCTGTAACCTTTTCTGAAGCCTGATTGATGAGTATCTAGAAGGTTGTTGCTGTCAATGTTTTTTGCTTTCAACACAGATGTGGTGTTGTGTGTGAGAAGGCAAGTGAAGAGGGGTGCAGGTGTCTAGAAGGTAGGTGGAAGTTCAGTTAATGGTAGATGTAGAGAGAGGTCCTAGCTCATTAAGGGCTTTATAGGCATGCATGAGGATCTTGAACTGGCACCTTTTCTGGATAGTGATGTCTCTCTGGTAGGGGGCGATGTGGGTTAATTTGGAGAGGTTCAGGATGAGTCTGGCTGTGGAGTTGTATATGCTCTGGCCTCTTCTGAGGAGCTCGGTGGCGATACTGTGAAAAATGACCATAAGTATGTACATAAGCGGCGTTCATTTTCGTTCCCCCTACTGTGAACAGAACAGATACTGCGAAGCACTGACCACCTTGTCTCGCTAGCGTAGGCCCATGCACACATGTACACACCAGCCATTATAGGTATCATGACCTCTCTGCCCGTTTGCTAAAATTGCCGGCTCCCCTCCCACGTGTGTTGAACATCCCCACTCTCACATGTAAAGACCATAAAAACCCTCTCCCTCTGCGCGACCCTGTACTGGAGGTAACACTCCGCTTGACCCACACACCCCCCCATTTACTCCCAGGTACACCCTTCCCCTCTGCTGACGAAACCCCCCAGCTGCACCTGATCTCCCAAACTCAAGTCCCAAGTCATAAGACCTAAGCCTCGGGGCTTTACACCCCTCCCTGAACTGATCTTTTTCCTGCCCAACCTTTGATCTGATCACCCCCTCATGCCCTCGTGTCCTGTTGGAATGTCCAGCTGAGAAATCACGATCTCTTGTTACATACAGGAAGGGGGGGATGACATCCGGGCAACGGGTATGGGAATAGGCCTGAAGCTAGGATTCCAAACATGCCTTTTTCCGCCTCAAAGTGTCTCTATTGTAATAAAGAATGTTTTTGTACCATAAAGCTGTGTATAAAAGGCGAAGCATCAGAGAACTTGTTAGAGCACCTCCCGATGACACCTTGTTTCGTGTCTGAAATGACAGGCTCTCCTCATGAGTAATAAAGTCTGTTCTTGTGTCCCTGCCTCCAGCGCCCGTCTCTTTGTTTGGTAACTATTCAAAATGGGAACTAAGAGGCGCCTTGCGCCAGCAGCCTGGGCATCGGTCGTCATATGGGCTGACTTTTCCACAATTGGCGCCCAGTGTGGGGCCCATCAGCTACATAAGGTCCGGTAAGAGAGGTCCAGACGATGGGGTGAACATCTAAACGATCGGAGTATACCTGCCTTGGGAGAACCCTCGTCCGGCTGCTGATTGAATGAACTTCACCGATTCCGAACGGACCTCTCTCGAGTGACCCACTGTCCTGATTGGGATCCCACAGGACTGCTGCGGTAAAATCATGAAGTAAGAGAACGATCGGGCGCTGAAAAGAGGAAGGCGAAGAACTGTCCACACGGTCCGGTCCGGGTAAGGTCGTGTAAATGCAACAAATTGTGAAATGATTGTTTGATTTGGATAATACTAGTATTACTCTTTTGTTGATTCTTCTGGAGATTCACAGTTTGCAAACGGAGAAACAACAGGCTCTCCCTTTGCAAGCAGTGAAGGATAGGTAACGCAGACTTTTGTCCCCGTTGTAATCCGTCGTGCCTATCTTCCTCCCCCACTGTTTTCCCGAACTGTTGTTCGTGGATAATTGTCTGGAGATTCTCTGTCTGCAAACAGGGAAGAACAAGGTCTCTCTTTGCAGGTAGTGAAAGGGTAGGTAACGCAGACTTTTGTCCCCGTTGTAACCCGTCGTGACTACTTATTCTCCCCATTGATTGTTTGATTGACCGAACATTGATTGTTCGATATTGGTTCTTTTGAGGTATTCACCGCCTGCAAACAACGAGGAATAGAAATATTCTGTCTACTCTTTGCACGCAGTGATAAGATAGGTAGTGCAGACTTTTGTCCCCGTTGTAATCCGTCATGCCTATCTTCTCCCCACTGATTGGTAGCCTGTTTCGCCCGGACCGCTTATTAGAGATGAACCATCCAGCTCCACTGGAGGGCACACCTAATAAGGACATGTTCATTAAGCGTGGACTAGTCGCTATAGCTTATAATAAGTTATGGCATAAAAATACAAAAAAAGGAGTCGAGCGAAATCAGTAGGCCACTGATGAGTTATCGACTTCGCTAAAAATAAGAAACGTTAGAAATAGCCTGCAACAAGAAAAGCATAAAAATGGCGAGAAAAGCCAAGCTTGACACCAAAGCGGCCACGAGGTAGCTAGGTTCCACCCCCCTACTGCTTCAAACATGTCCATCCCGCCACGCCCAATAACGGTAAAATGAAATAGATACAAATCAGCAGACACCTACCCCCATTCCGGAAACTCCCGTAGTGCAACAGGTCCACGGTTACGCCCATCCGGAAGGCGAGGCCTCGACGCGTGCAGAGCAGGGCCAGGCTGGCTGCCATCGGAGGGAGAGGCCGTGGGGCGGATGGCCCGAAAATGTACTGGTCTCCCTTCTTCTGCCGCCCTGACGGCCACGGGGGGGGATGTCTTGCCTCTGCCTCCGACCCCCCCCCCTCTATTGCCTGATCCGGCCATCATCAAATACCGGAGCCAAGGCAAAGGGGTCCCTTGTCGGCAGCACTTCTTTCAGCAATAATGGCTGCGACAACACTTCTTTCTTCAATTATGGCTTGGACAACACTGGAGGGTTGCAGGACAGCACCCTTCTGCGACAACGCTGGAGGGTTGCAGGACAGCGCCCTTCTGCGACAACACTGGAGGGTTGTTGGTTACAGCAACACCTCCAATGATGGCTGCGACGATGGAGGGGGGGGATGTCTTGCATATGCCACCGACCCTTCCTTGCCTGGTATGGCCATCCTGAAATGCTGGAGCCGAGAAATGGCGTGGGGTCGCTGGGAGGAGGAGGCGGCGCGAATGAGCCTCCTCCACCTCCCCAGGTGGAGGCTTCCAGCGACACCCCAACGCTCCATTTAAAGGGTCCCTATCGAAAAGCGGCGCTTTGCCCAGGACCGGCGCACGTCCTGTGCTTTTTCCCCTCGACCTTGAAGATTCTATGAGAGCCGGGGGGCCCCGCCCCCTCCACACGGGCGCCCCCGTCCCCCGTTGGGAACCGCGACATCGGCGCACTCCTGCCGTCGCCGACCTCAGTTTTGAAATGACTAAGACCCTGCAAGACTGCCAACTTGAACAGTTCCGGTGGGATACCAGTATGACCCGGTAGAAAAATTGTTGCCTCCCTCCCCACTTTTTGACTGATGGTTCACATTGCCAGTCTCTTCTGTTGCCCTTTCGAAAACAAACTCTTGAACTGCCGAAAGAGGTTCTGGTCCAACCACAAGATGGTGGAGACATTTTGACTATACTTGGGCCTGCCTGACCTCGCCCAAAATGGCGCCGGTACAAATGAAACTTTCAGCTCCTTGTTGTACCCCGATTGCTCAGCCTTGATGTTATGAGATATGTATGTAGTTTTTAACGCATGAGTAGATAAGGGATGGGTACCTAGTACGTGTTTGGACAATGAACGGATATAAGGTGGATAGTGATTATGTGTTTGGACAAAGAAGAGAAAGGTTACGGGCACTGAGTATGTGTTTGGACAAGGAATTGAGATAAGATAGTCCTGTAATGTGATTTAACAATGAATTGATATACGATAGACGCTGATTGAACGTACGGACAATGAATTGATGTAAAGTTTCGATGCCCCATAGTTATTGAAAGTTTGAATTTTCGACACTTATGATACCTGCTCACAGCTAATGTTCGACATGATTTCATTGCACTTGCCGCACATTTTTATGAAATAAATGACCTCTGACTCCATTCCCCTCATGCACAATTCCAGTCTGCTCCGTGGCCGGCCCACGGGGTTGTAGGCCCGTATTTGTGCGCCAACACTTTTAATTAAAGTTTTTTTTTAAAGGCAAGTATAATTGTAGCGATTGGATTAATGAGCTTCGAATGTATGGCTGCTGTCTCCGATATAAGCAAAATGTAGGCAGCTTGATTAAGGTTGAAGGTTAAAAAGCCCAATACTTAGCCGCTACCTTATATCCCACAGGCAATAGGAAAAGATGTTCTAGATGCCCCTAAGCCACCCTGAAGGAATGCCACTTACCCCCCCCCCTCGTATGAACGGAAATGGTCCTGTACCGCTGTAGACCATCCCTCTTCCTAGGAGGAAAGCATGAGTTCACCCCGCGCTCTGCACCGACTGCCCTGTCGCTTTTGACCCTCCCTTGCACATGATCTGAAATGCCATGCCTGGGTGATTTACGCAGATACGCAGCACCCCCGTAGAGATAGACCGAGTATTTGGTAAGTAAAAGCCTTTTGGGTTTTTATTTTGCGCGCTGATGTGTTTTAAAAGGCTGCCCCCGTCCTCCTTCTTTCCCCTTCTTTCTGCAGGTCACGACGGAACATCGATTAAAGTAGGGAGGAGCGATGATCGAACAACCGATGGAATGGAAAAACAGGGATTTGAACATGGTGCCTATACACGACGAACCTCAACAGATATATCACTCCCTTGCTCCGACATGACAACACCTCCCGCAGAACCTAGTGACTGGGAGGGTGGTCTGACGTAGAAACTCGACGGGTTAGTACAGTATGACATAATACGACTTGAATATGACTCCAACCGGCACACCAGATAATGCAACTAAGAATGATGGGCACCAATGAATGAATCCAAATGTCTAACTAAATAAGGAAAGGTTAAGGAATATTTCGGGGTAAGGTTTACCTAAATACCAACCGTCAGGAAGACTAGGAATATTGTCAATGTTTAAAATGTACCACCTCCTTCTTGCACCCTCATAGATATAGCTAAGCTGTCCCACTGTTCTCTCGATTGATGCCCTCCGTTGCCTCAGCCTGGAGAACCGCTCGCCAAAAGGAGGGAAAGAAACATGATTCCAAGATCCCATCGTGGGCAGTGGCCCGACAAGGTTAAAATTCCGACCAATTGACAGAGGTGTAAGTATTAGTAATCGAGAACACTTGCAAGGACAGCCAACGAGCTCAGCCCCAGATGAATAAAATAGGATACTAAGGATTGCGCAGCATGCAGGAAGAAATCTTTTTGGCCAGGAACTTTTCTATGTTTTGTCTTGAATCTTTTCATGTGACGCATGTACTGTCTTGCATCTTTTTATGTGACGTATGTACTGTCATCTCCGCGTTGAATTCGTGTGTACGTAGCTTATGGATCTATGTCATCCCTCTGCCTGTGTTTCTATATTGCCTGACCCCTGCCGTTCTATGTTGTGTGTGCACTAAGTGGCCTATTATGTACACCTCTCTCTCTCTCTCTGTCGTGCGTGTACCGAATAGTTCATTTAGGATGCGGACGACGACTCTCTCTCTCTCCGAGGGTCCCCCTTACCCCTCTTCCTCTGTGTGGTAACATTGTGCCCCGCCGGCACAAGGCTAATTGGGTCCTTTCAGAACACGAAGGTGTTCAGCAAAATTGACAGACACTAAAAGAATCACAACATGCCCTACTACTGCCTCTCCTTCCTGTAAAATTAAGAAGCTTGAATTGGCAAAGAAGGAAAGGACAGGTAAGACGACTGATGTCCCCTAATCTGGCCTTTTATCGGGGGACTATAGGTCAATGGCCATCTGTTTTCAGTTCGTTAGAAACACAATCCCCAATGCCCAGAATTGTCCCACCCTTCTGCACCCAAGCATGGATGTCCAAATCGTCCTCACCTGTCCCGATTGACCCCAGCTCCAGATCTGATTCCCCCGAACTATAACTGACGACCCTGAATAAACCACTACTCTCTGGGAAAAGAATGTTTTAGCCTCTGTCCCGCTCTCATGATGTTAGATGTTAGTAACCCCCATTCGCAAGCGTTAGCCGACCCTGAAGGAAGATATAAGACTGAGAGGACTCGGGTTAGGCTACCCCAGACTGATTTTGAAATATGATAAAATATGCAGTTGATATGAGTCTGGCTTCTCTCCTTACATGCCATGAATACCAGATAGACTTAATACAAACCTAGTAGAAATGCCTTCATACATACTCCATGGTAATAACTTCCGACTGTGACCGATGAACGCGCCCCTACTGCGTAGGATTAAAGGCGGAATTGAAATGCATAAGTGTCTTCTCCTGCCAGTTCTCTAAAAACTTGTTTTGTACCCATTCAAAGATACACGATCACCGGAGGAGAAGGGCCGGATGTGACGCTCAGCCTGGCCAGCACATGCAACCACGACCAAAGGTGGAACCGCAGGGATCACTGAAATAATATCGACTGCCAAAATATCGACTTGCCAAAATATCGTGGACAAAATATCGACAGTCAAAATATCGAGTTTGTATCTACAAACAGGTAAGTACAAAAATATCGAGTACAAAATATCGTTAACAAAAATATAGATGTAAAAAATATCGACTTTATTAAAAACAGTGTTAAATTAAATTAATATTAAATTTTAATTACTAAAATATACTTAAAACGACTTAAATTAAATTATAATAATAAAATAATAAATGAAAATAATAAAAATAATTTTTTTAAATCTTATTTGTTGACCCTGAACCCTAAAAATACCCCTTTACCCAAAAACCCAAAACTGACCCTGAACCCTAAAAATACCCCTTTACCCAAAAACCCAAAACTGACCCTGAACCCTAAAAATACCCCTTTACCCATGACCTGAAAACTGACCTGAACCCTAAAAATACCCCTTTACCCATGAACTGAAAACTGACCCTGAACCCTAAAAATACCCCTTTACCCATGACCTGAAAACTGACCCTGAACCCTAAAAATACCCCTTTACCCATGACCTGAAAACTGACCCTGAACCCTAAAAATACCCCTTTACCCATGACCTGAAAACTGACCCTGAACCCTAAAAATACCCCTTTACCCATGAACTGAAAACTGACCCTGAACCCTAAAAATACCCCTTTACCCATGACCTGAAAACTGACCCTGAACCCTAAAAATACCCCTTTACCCATGAACTGAAAACTGACCCTGAACCCTAAAAATACCCCTTTACCCATGACCTGAAAACTGACCCTGAACCCTAAAAATACCCCTTTACCCATGAACTGAAAACTGACCCTGAACCCTAAAAATACCCCTTTACCCATGACCTGAAAACTGACCCTGAACCCTAAAAATGCTCCTTTACCCAAAATTTATCAATATTATTTAATTACCAATTAATTATTAATTAACAATAACAATAAAGTAAATATATTAGAACATTAGGTGTAATTATTTTAATAATTAATATTATTTTATCAAAATTAATTACTTAAAAATAACACAAAATTATATATATAAAAAATGTACTTTAATTAATGTAATTAACTAATTACAATTAATTAATTAACAATTATTTACTAATACAAAATATATTCAAAATTATATTAATTAATTAATTAATTAATATTAATTAATTATCAATTAATTATTAATTAAAAATAATAACAAACATATATTAATTAATTAATTATTATTAAATTACTTCCCACCCTATTCCCCTATAAACCCACAACCCGCTACAGAATTACATTACGCAATTATTATCAAAACAAAATTCATGTAATAAAATATTTAATAACATTAATACACACTATTCACACATATTATTACATAAAAATACACTATAAAATATTATATATTATTAAAAAATCGATATTTTTGCTATCTATATTTTATACAGTCGATATTACTTCACTTACCTGAAAAACGATATTTTTGTAGTCGATATTATGTCCAGTCGATATTTTGTCCAGTCTATATTTTAAACTCGATATTATGTCCAGTCGATATTTTGGAGTCGATATTTTGTCTCTATACCGAACCGCAGAGCAACGAGACGCGGGACGAGGCACCACTCCCAAACACGGAAAGGAAAGGATGAAGGGCTGCCCCGAAGCCCCCTGTTTACCGACCAATTGGTGCCAGAAGTCTCCGCGCCTCTGAGCCCGATCAATGGGCCTGCCTGCTCGTTATCATTTGCTCCCTGGGTCTGCTTCAGAGAATCTGACTCAACTCCGCCATCTCTTCCCTCGACTATTCAACGACACTCCCTTTTCTCCACATGACTTTTTTGATCACCACGGAAGGAAAAGAAAAATGCAGGTGCCGAGCATATGGCACCCCTAAAAAGGACTAATTAGGGAACAGGACTGTGGTCTAACAGCAGAGGACAGACCGCACCCTGCAATGCGCAAGGTTGGATCCGAGCTGGACCGATAGCTCCATCGCCGGTGCTCAACAGCGCCAACAAAAGAAAAACGGACTAGAGCCTACCAGTGATGGCTCGCTGCTAAAAAGACACTGGGACGAAGATATCATTCCCCTGCCTCTTGACTGATTGCTTATATTGAACTAAACTCCTCTCTCAACCACTTAGTATTGTTTTCAAAATGTTTACCGGTCACTTTTTACTGTACATTTATATCACTAAAGAGAAAATCCGAACACCTATAAAATGTAGTATGCTGATCCCTAGACTTGTATGAACAGCCTATCAAATGTAAATTCATATATACTGCATTCTGTCTATCGTATCAACTGCAAATGATAATACGCAAAACCTGCTAATATTGACAGATGCCATTCCGATGACTGCCCATGACTATACGTCCACCCCATCAGTTAGGATAAACACGGAAATGAACTTGCTTATGTTAAAAGCGGCGACTGTGAAAAATGACCATAAGTATGTACATAAGCGGCATTCATTTTCGTTCCCCCTACCCCTTACTGTGAACAGAACAGATACTGCGAAGCACTGACCACCTCGTCTCGCTAGCGTAGGCCCATGCACACATGTACACACCAGCCATTATAGGTATCATGACCTCTCTGCCCGTTTGCTAAAATTGCCGGCTCCCCTCCCACGTGTGTTGAACATCCCCACTCTCACATGTAAAGACCATAAAAACCCTCTCCCTCTGCGCGACCCTGTACTGGAGTTAACACTCCGCTTGACCCACACACCCCCCCATTTACTCCCAGGAACACCCTTCCCCTCTGCTGACGAAACCCCCCAGCTGCACCTGATCTCCCAAACTCAAGTCCCAAGTCATAAGACCTAAGCCTCGGGGCTTTACACCCCTCCCTGAACTGATCTTTTTCCTGCCCAACCTTTGATCTGATCACCCCGTCATGCCCTCGTGTCCTGTTGGAATGTCCAGCTGAGAAATCACGATCTCTTGTTACATACAGGAAGGGGGGGATGACATCCGGGCAACGGGTATGGGAATAGGCCTGAAGCTAGGATTCCAAACATGCCTTTTTCCGCCTCAAAGTGTCTCTATTGTAATAAAGAATGTTTTTGTACCATAAAGCTGTGTATAAAAGGCGAAGCATCAGAGAACTTGTTAGAGCACCTCCCGATGACACCTTGTTTCGTGTCTGAAATGACAGGCTCTCCTCATGAGTAATAAACTCTGTTCTTGTGTCCCTGCTTCCAGCGCCCGTCTCTTTGTTTGGTAACTATTCAAAATGGGAACTAAGAGGCGCCTTGCGCCAGCAGCCTGGGCATCGGTCGTCATATGGGCTGACTTTTCCACAATACTGGTGTGTATGGAGTTGCCGTAGTCAAAACAGCTGGTTACGGGAGCCTGAGTGACGGCATTTCTGGTGTTGGTCGCGATCCACCTGAAGATTCTGCGGAACATGTGAAGTGTGTCGAAACAGGAGGAGGTGACTGCGTTGACTTGTCATTTCATGGTCACATGGATGATGCCGAGGTTGCATGTTTGGTCGGTCGGTGTGAAGGTGTAGGTAGTTCTGCAGGCCACCAACTGTGGTCCCACATAGGGGTGTTTTTACCAATGATCAGTACTTCAGTTTTATCGGAGTTGAGTTGGAGGCAGTTGTTACACATCCATTTGGCTACATTCATCATGGCATTGCAGAAGTTTGCTTTGGAATTAGAGGGGTCCTCAGTGAGTAAGAGGATCAGTTGAGTGTCATTTTCATTGGAGATTATTTTGATTCCGTGGAATCTGATGACGTCAGCAAGGGGTGTCATGTAGATGTTTAACGGGGTAGGGCTGAGGGATGATCTTTGAGGTACGCTGAATATGATGTTTTTGGGGGCGGAGGTGAAAGGAGGCCATCTGATGTTTTGTGTGGATCCTGTGAGGAAGGATGCAATTCACTTTAGATCGTCTTGCTGTATGCCTATGTTGTAAAATCTGTTGATGAGGCTGGTGTGGGACACAGTGTTGATTGCTGCAGGGAAGTCGAGGAGGGTCAGGGCCATAGTCACTCCACGGTTGAGGAGTATCCTGATGTTGTCTGTGGCGGCAAACTATGTGGTCTCAGTGCTGTGGTTGACACAAAATCATGATTGTGAGGTGTCCAGTAGGTGGTTTTGTTCCATGAATTCGGTGAGCTGCTGGTTGATGGCTTTCTCAAAAACCTTGGCCAGGTAGGGAAGCAGGGAGATCAGACAATAATTGTTTAGATTGCTGTGGTCAGCAAAGACTTTCCTTTGTAGGGCTCTGATGTCTGCTTGTTTCCATGTGTCCGGGAAAGCTGCTGTGGAGATGGAGGTGTTGAGGATGCTAGCAGTTGCCTGCTGATTGGGTTCATTGCAAGGTTTTAGAGGCGGTGTGGGCAGGGTTCGGTGGGTGTCCTGGAGGGGATGGAAGACATGATGGCTGAAATGGTAAGGGTGGTGAGCGGAGAAGAGGAGGTTATAGCTGATGCTCATTGGTTGGTAGAGGTAATTGGGGTGGAGGGTGGTGGGTTAGCAGTTGAAATTGTTATAGAAGTTTGTGATCTTTCTGTGGAGGTAGTCTGTGAGGGTGTTGCAGAGTTCTTGGTAGAAGTGGATTATGTTCTCTGTGGCTGTTGGAGATTTATTTCACTATTTTGAAGAGTTCCTTTGTGTGGTTGACCATGGAGGTGATGTGGGTGCTGATGGCTGTTTTTTGGCTACCTTAATGTGCTTGTGATATTTGCTGAGGGCTGTTTTGTGAGCTGCTCTGTCAGCGGGGTTCTTAGTGGCACACTACCATTTCTCCACCTGATGGCAGTTGTGCTTGGTGGTCCTGAATTCTGGGGTGTATCAGACTGCATGTTTGGAGGTTTTGTTGGATTTTGTAGGTTTGCCTGGGGCAACTCTGTTGTTACTGTCAGTGATCCAAGTGTCGAAGTTCTGGATGGCTTAGTCAAGATCTGTTGATGCCCCGGGTTGGGAGGTAGTAACTAGTAAGGGCCTGTGACCACTGAATTTAGGTGACCTTGCTCCTGCTGGGGGGATGCTGACACCTGGTGATGGTTTGCTGGGCATCGGTGATGGTGAAGTGTACCATGGTGAGGTCCGTCCAGGTGAGTTCGGAGGCGTGGCTGATTTGATTCTGTTGCTGGAGGTGAAGATGGGGTTGAGAGTTTGCCCAGCTTTGTGCGTGGGATCGGTGACAAGCTGAGTGAGGCTGAAGTTGTTCAGGTTCTCCAGGAGGGTGATGAAGTTTGTGTCTTTGGTGCAATCAATGTGGAAGTTGCGGTTGCAGAGTAGGACGTAGTGGTGAGATTCTATTGCTAGGGGGACAATGAGGTGGGGAATGGTGTTGCATAATGTTGCTCAGCGTCCTGGGGTCGGTAGATGAGGGTTTCTCTTATTGTGGTGCTCGCGTCAGTTTGTAGTAGTTAGTTGAGGTATGCCATGAGAGGCATGGTGTCATTGTTAGTGATGGTGCATCTCATGGTTTCCTTGAAGATGATGGTGATGCTTCTGCCGTGTTTGTTGACATGGTCTTGGTGTCTCTTCTTGTAGCCTTGGGAAGTGGTGGTGGTGATATCGGGGTTCCAGAAGTGGTTGAGCCACATTTTGGTGATGAAGGCAACATCAGTGGTGAGGGTGGTGAAGGTGTCCCAGATTTCTGTGGTATGTTTGCAGAAGGAGTGGGTTTTCTTGGTCTTCTGAGCAGGGGTGGTGCTGGATCTTTCATAGGTTGTGTCGCAGGAGAAGAGGTAGTGTCAGCAGGGGAAGGGTGCTTTGATGAATAGTGGGGAGGAGACCACGCAGCTATTGTTTTGGCATCTGAAGTCAAGGTCCCAGAGTTCCTTGGCAGTGTACTGTTGGGTGGTGGATGGGCCAGGGGTCTTGGGCATTGTCCTGGTGGTGCATTGGCAGTGTGCCCGCTGCATGCGCCTGCTGCATGGCCCTGCGGCTACCTTCAATGGTGGTCCTGGTGGGTGTAGTGCAGGGGCAGGGAGCACATGGACAGCACAGGAGGAATGGCAATGCAGGGGCAGGGACAGCAGGCAGTGCAGGGCCTGGGCAGGGAGAGTGGCAACACAGGGGGAGGGACATCAGGCAGCACATGGGGAGTGTAGGGACAGCAAAGGGGAAGCAGCAGACAGGGCAAGGCACAGCAGCCAGAATAGGGACAGCACAGGGGGAGCAGCAGCGCAGGGGCAGGGATAGCAGGCACAGCAGGGACTGGGCTGGGGAGCTGGCAGTGCAGGGTTAGAGGCAGCATGGTAGTAGGACCAGCAGTCAGTGCAGGGACATCAGGCAGTGCAGGGACAGTGCAGGGGGTGCAGCAGCCCAGGGGCAGGGACAGAAGGTGGTGCAGGAACAGCAGGCAGGGGATGGGGTGGGCACAGTACTGTTGTGTAGTTCCTTTAAATCTAAATAGGATCTGCATGTTTAGACAACATAACCTGTGGGATTGGTGTCCAGACTGATTCTAGACACCCCCAAAGGTTATGTTCGCCTGTATACCAGCTAGTTCACTGTGCCACTGTAAACTCCTCTTACCAAGGAGAGGATAGTTACTGAAACTGCTAAAAATTATTATAGCCACCAGCACAGTAAATGGATGGTAGATTTCTACCTTAGTGATAAACAATGACTATATAGAAGCATTTAAATACATGACAATCACAATGTGTACTCCTACTATTCAACCTTAACTAGAAGTACCTAGCATGTATGTGCAGGTATAGAGCCAAGAATCCCCCTAGGATGAGGCCAATCCCATTACCTGAGAATGAATGACCCCATCTTGGTCTTGAGCTAGACACCCCGCAAGGGATATCAGGATCACTGCGTGCTGAAGTGTCTGCGTGTAGGAACCTCTGCATCTCGCATCAGTGTGTATATATACCCAAAAGATACCCTCAGGGGATTCTACTTTGCTGTGTCATGTCAGCCGAAGATGATGGAAGGGATGACCCATATACATAGTTCATATGCCGAAGATGGTAATCCTGCTGTGATTCTGAGAATCCTCATGCATAATTAATGAGGCTAGTTTTCGGGGAAACCCACACAACATTTATGCAGCACTTAACTAGGTAAAAAGGTCAATAACAAAACCCCTTATGTAGTATAATGGTAAGGTAAATGTAGATGAAGGGTTAGGGGACTACTCGACCCTATATTGTGTCCCTCTGAAACCTAACAGTACCTTAGGCTGGGGTAAGGAAAAGAGGGGTGGGCTAGCCCAGCCACCTCCAGGCTTTGACGGGCTTCGACGGGCGCCGACTGGCCCACCCTTGGCCCGGGCTTTGCCTGGGCACTACCCACTCGCGTCCCGCAATGTGGGGTCTGCATGGTGGCTATAAGGTGTAAAGAGGCATGAAAATCTAGAACCAAGCAGGCCTGCCTCCGGGGCCACTGGGAAATATAGTGCAGAGGTGTGCAGAAGTAATGTGGTAGGTGGAAGGGGGTCTAAGGCACTCTTCTGTGCGGACCAGCAGCAGGAGGGGAGACAGCACCCTGTAGGGAAGGCAGCAGTGGGTGTCCCACAATGCAGGGGCTGCAGGCAGGCTATAAGGCACCAGGAGGCATGCAAATCTAGAACTCAGCTGGCCCCGCATCCGGGCGCACTGGGAAATCTAGCGCAGAAGTGTTCAGAAGTAATGTGGAAGGCAGGAGGGGTCTGAGGCACTCCACAGTGTGGACCAGCAGCAGTAGGAAAGACAATCCTCTATAGGGAAAGTGGCAGGCAGCTTCCTGGGGGCTGCAGGGGGGTATAAGGTGCCTGGATTTGCAAAGATCTGGAACCCCGCTAGTTAAGCAGTCCAGCTGACTCAGCCTGTTGGACTGCTTGGAAATGTAGTGTGGAAGTGTATAGAAGTAATATAGTAGGTGGTCCAAGGCACTAGGGAGCACAGAACAGCAGCAGACGGGGAGGCAATTCCCTGTAGGGAAAGTGGCAGGTGACGTCCCGTGATGTGGGGCCCCCAGGAGGCTATAAGGTGTTGGGAAGCCCAACAATTGAATTCCAGCTGGCCCCAAAAATGTAGTGCAGAAGTAATATGGTAGGCAGGATGGGGTCTTAGGTGCTCTGCAGCATGGCCAAGCAGCAGGAGGTGAGGCAACCCCCTGTAGGATTGGCGGCAGGCAGCTTCCATCACACTATTTACCATCACTAGATACCTACTTGCAGCCTGGCCTATACATTATAGAATGCTTTCTTCTGACACTTTGAACCCTTGCTGAATTTCTAAACCCTGCAGGACCCTATTTTCATCTACCTTATCCATGTCGTGATCATAACATTGATGGATTTTGCACCTTGTCTTTATGCAGTGTAGCATTTTAAGGCATACGGGTGAAGATCCATTTCATATTTCAAATAAACCGGTCAACTATGCACCATTGCACTTTAGTTCTCTGTTGCCCATACTGCGCTGCTAACAATAGCCCAGCAAGTCCCACCTCCCATTGGCAAAGCAGGGGGACATTTCGGTACTTGGTCCTGGTGCCTCTTTTTCTACTTTCAGGTAGCAAATAAAACCTTCACCCTAGTTGTCCCTAGGTTGACATGGCCAGTTCCCCGAAGATGGGGTCCTTAGGCCAAAATTGGCCCGGGGAGAGAGGCTTTGCAGCCCCCCCCTACCCATTGAAGAATATGGAAACACAAAGCACAGAAAAATGAGCAGAAAATGCAGAACGGAGGGCAAAAAAGGCAAAACAAAACAGAAGAGGGCAAAACATAGGCCAGAAAAATTAGCACTAAGGGAAAACAAACACATATAAATGTATTTATGTGTTTATATAAGTATATATTTATATACAATATTATATATTAGTGGAATATATCTAATTTACATTACATTAAAATTTTATACTACAATATTTACCATTTACTACTTTAAACTCTCTTTATATTAAAAAAATCGATATTTTTGTCTATTTTTGGACAACAGTGTTGAATTTTTTTTTTACGATATTGTGTGCTTACCATTATAAGTATAGTATCACAATATTGTGGTGAACGATATTTTTGACACAATATTTTTGTCAACAATATTGTTTACCACAATATTGTGTCAATGATTCAATAGAACAGAGTGGCATATATTGCAGTGATGTATTTTCCAATGGTTTAGAGTTTAGTGGCATAACGTGCAATGGTTTTGAACACAGTTGTGTAGACTGCACTGGTTTAGAGTGTAGTGCTTTGCTTAGAGTGGAGTGGTGCAGCGCAGAATGACGCAGTGCAGAGTGGTGCAATGCGGAGCAGTGCAGTGCACAGTTGAGCTGCGTAAAGTGTAATGTCATAGAGTGCTGTGTCAGAGTGCAGCAGGACAGAGTAGATTGGAGTAGCATAGAGCAGAGTGATGCAGAGAAAAGTGGTGTAGAGTGTAGTAGCCTAGAGTCCATTGGCTTAGAGGGACGCAGAGTGGAGTAGAGTAGAGTGGTGCAGAGTAGAGTGCAGCAGCATAGGGCCCGATTCACAGAAGTAACTTAAGATACAATCCTAAACTTACTACCATTTTGGTATTCACATAAGGCACTTACTCATTTTGGTATTCACAGAAGGCACTTACTCATTGATGAGTAAGTGCCTTCTGTGAATACCAAAGTGAGTAAGTGCACTTATTCATTTTGGTATTCCCAGAAGACACCTACTCATCAATGAGTAACTGCCGTCTGTGATTACCAAAATGAGTAAGTGCCTTCGTGAATACTAAAATGAGTTAATGGTAGTAAGTTTAGGATTTTGTCTTAAATTAGTTCTGTGATTCAGGCCCATAGAGTTCTGTGGGGCAAAGTAGAGTGGCATGAAGTTCAGTGGCGGAGAGGGCAGTATTTCAGAGTAGGGTGGCATAGAATGTAGTGTTGTGGAGTGGAGTGCAGTGGCTTAGAGTGCACTAGCAGCACAAGAACTTGAAAAGAAGGGCGCAGCAAAATAGGAATTTGGAAAGAAGGGCATAAAGCAGCCGGCCCTAGTCATTTTAGATCTCTTTTGCCCTCCCCTTCTTTCAAATCTTTTTTTTAGGACAGGCATTATATTTGAAATAGGAGGCATAGACACGCTCATATCAGTACACGATCTTGGATAGAAAACCTCAGTGACTTAAGAATCTGGAAAGAAGGTCATCACACAGCCAGGCCAAACCCCCTCCAGAACGTTTTGCACTTTTCTCCTCTCTCCTTCCTCCATCAGCTCAAGCACTTTATTTGAAATAGAAGGCATGGACATGTTTACATCGTTGTGTATAACAAATTGTTTTGCCTTGGTACCATACCATGTGAGGGTTCCCACTACTAAAAATGTTTTATCACAATTTTTATTTTGTATACTTGAGTTTTTCTGTTTACATTATGGTGGTGAGTTCCACCCTTTGTATGATTTTAACAAATCAAATACAAGTATTAATATCTAATCTATATATCTAAGAGTGCAGTGGCATATAGCAAAGTGGCATTGAGTGGAGTAGAGTGGAATAGAGTGCATGGCATTGAGGGCAGTGGCTGAGAGTAGATTGTGCCAGAGTAGAGTGAAGTGGCATAGAGTGGATTGGTGCAGAGTACATTAGAGGGGCACAGAGTAGATGGTTTCAGAGGAAAGTGAAGTGGTGTACAGTGGTGCGTGGCAGAGTGGAGCAGTGCAGAGAGCAGTGGTGCAGAGTAGATTAGAGTGGCATGCAGTGGATTGGTGTTGAGCGCACTGGCATAGAGTGGAGTGGTACAGAGTAGAGAATTTTCATCTTGTGTGCAGTGGCAAAGACAGCAGTATTGCATAGTCGAGTAGAGTGGGCTAGACTAGAGTGGTGCAGAATGCAGTGCTGCAGAGGAGTGTAGAGTGGCATAGAGTGTATTAGCATAGATTGTAGTGTAGCATAGTAGAATAGAGTTGTGCAGATTAAAATCCAATGTGGTTTTGGTGGGTGTAGCGCAGGGGCAGTAACAGCAGTCAGTTCATGGACAGTACAGGGGGAGTGACAACCCAAGGGCAGGGACAGCAGGCAGTGCAGGGACGACGCAGGGGGTATGGCTGCACTGAGGCAGGGCCTTCAGGCAAAGCAGAGGGAGCAGCAGTAGCATAGAGTGGTGCAGAGCAGAGTGAATTGGCATAAAGTGGTGCAGAATAGAGTGGTGTAGAGGGCAGTGGTTAAGCTCAGTTCTGTAGAGCATTGCGGAGTTGGGTATAGTGGTGTAGAATAGATTTGCTTAGAGTATAGTGACACATATTAGAGCAGAGTGATGTAGATTGGAGTGGTGCATAGTAGATTTAATTGGCACATGTTTCAGTGGAGTGGTGTGGATTGTAGTATCGCAGAGTGGAGTAGAGTGAAGTCTTGTAAAGTAGAGTGGCATAGGGAGAGAGCAGTGGCATAGAGTAGGTAGTTTCAGCAGTGAGTTAAGTGGCATAGAGTGGAGTGGTGCAGTGTGGAGTGGAGTGGTGTATGGTAGAATGTAATGGCATATAGTAGAGTGGCATGGGGTGCAGTGTCCTTAGTGCAGAGTAGATTAAAATGGCTTAGAATGCAGTGGCGTAGAGTGCAGTGGCATGGAGTGCAGTAGCATAACGTGCAGTAGTGTGGAATGGAGTAGATTGGTCTAGAGTAGAGTCCTGTGGCCTAGACTACAGTGGCATATAGTGCATTTGTGCAGAGTAGAGTGGCAGAGAGTTCAGAGGGGTGCAGGGTAGAGTGGGATAGAATGTAGTGGCATATATTGCATTGGTGTAGAGTGCAGTAGAGTGTTGTAGAGAAGAGTGGTGCAGAGTAGAGTGCTGTGCATAGAGTACAGTGGCATAGACTGCAGTAGTGCAGAGTAAAGTGGCAGAGAGTGCAGTTTTCCAAAGTAGAGTATAGTAAAGTGCAGTGGTGTATAGTAGAGTGGTTTAGTAGTGCAGTGTCATAGAGTAGAGTGGTGAAGATTAGAGTAAAGAGCTAAGGTCCAGGTTGGAATAAAGTGGTGTAGACTGCAGAGTGGAATAGAACGGTGTAGAGTGCCGTGGTGCAGAGCAGATTGAAGTAGAGTGCAGTGGCGTAGAGTGCATTGCTTTTGAGTTCAGTGGTATAGAATGCATTGTGTGGAGTGCAGTGTTGTAGAGTGCAGTGGTTAGAGTACAGTGGAATAGAGTGCAATGGCATAGTGCAGAGTGGTGAAGAGTAGAGTGGTGGGTTGCAGTGTAGATTGCAGTGATGTATCATGTATCATGAAGTGTAGTAGAGTGGTACGAAGGGCAGGGCGTAAAGTGCAATGGCGTAGAGTAGATTGTTCCAGAGTAGAGTGAGGTGGCACAGAGTGGAATGGTGCAGAGTATATTAGAGGGGCGTAGAGTAGGTTGTTGTAGAGTAGAGTGAAGTGGCATGTAGTGGTGCACGGCAGAGTGGAGCGGTGCAGAGTGCCGTGGTGCAGAGTGCAGTGATGCTAAGTGGCATACAGTGGATAGGTGATGAGTGCACTGGCATACAGTGGAGTGATACCGAGAAGAGTGCTTTGGTGTAGAGTGCAATGGTATAGAGTGCAGAGTTACAGAGAGGAGTAGAGTGGCCTAGACTGGAGTGGTGTAAAGTATAGTGGCAAAGAGTGCAGTGGTGCAGATTAGACTAGGGTGGCATAGAGTGCATTGGCATAGATTATAGTGGTGCATAGTGTAGTAGAGAGGCATAGAGTTGAGTGGTGTAGAGTAAAGTGTAACAGCATGGAGCGGTGCAGAGCAAACTGAAGTGGCATAAAATGGAATATGCATGCTGTGGTAGCCCACTGCCATTACAGAAAACACATCTTCAAATGAAAGGACCATTTCATTTGCATAGACACAGTTTTACTGCTAAAAGTATAGCGCACACAAACAATAATATGTGGAGATATCATCACCTAGTGTGTTGCGTTGTTTTGATCACATTAAAATATTTGTTTCTACCACACTTGAGAATTGCCAAAAATATGCTTTGTTTGTGTTTTCCTAATTCTGATATATTCTGAAATATCTGCACAGTTAATTTGCAGACATTTAGATTTTATTGTGTACAAGGAAAAATATCATCCTACAGTCTTCATTCAGCAAACCCCCAATAACCAGCATAATTGTCACATAAAACCTCTCACTTTGAATCACAGAAAGAAAGAAAAATAGCACGTTCCCTCGGAATACAGAGCCTGAGATCTGTCCTCTGTCTTTGAATGCACAGCAAATGTGATAAGATAAGAACAAGATTTCACGTCCTGTTTACAGAAATTGAACACTGGAGGAAGGATACAGTAAAAAAGTGGTTGTACACGTAGAGATGACTCAAGCTGGGCAACGTAGAACAAATAATGCCAGCAAATAGAAAGCAAGCAAAGGTGAGTTACAAACCACAAAGCGAATGGTAAGCAATGGACAAACTGCATTCCCACGGAAGCTTTCATAATGCCCATAAGAAGTCGTCAGCAAACCAGACAGCTATACTGTCTGGTAGGCTTCAACCTAAAAAGGAGTCTTAATAATTTGGTTGTTCGTAGGAAGCAATTGCATGATTGAGCAGTCCTGTCAGAATTATATTACTGTAGTTGAATTAGCTGAATACTAGTGCATTTACCACGGATTTGGAATCTGTAGAATTAAAGAAATTGACCACTTTTTCCAACATTAGGAAAGTATACTATGATGGCTTTGGAAGAGGTGACACATGACTCATGTTGGAACTGAATTCTAGCCCTAAGTTTCTGGCAAAGTGAATGGGCATGTAGTTGATGGAAAATGAATGGGTTAAGTGGAACAACGCTTGTAGCTGAGGAAGTGAAAATACGAACTTCAGTTTTTGAAGTGTACACCATTAGAGAGCAGAGGGCCATTCTGTGTTTGATGGTTATAAGGCAAGCAGGTATTTTGAATTACAACTGGTGTTTGTTAGAAGAGAAGGACAGGAAGATTTGATGCTGTTAGTATATGTGAATCCAAAGAGAAGGCTTAGGAGATTATGATATACCCAAGAATATCAGTACAATTGAAGAAGAGTAGTGATCCCATGAGAGGGTCTGAGGGTGGGTAACTAACAATTGAATATACTTTGGAAAGTGGGGAGTACCATGAGGAAGAGCAAGAACAATAGTAAAGGTACAAAAAGTTCCTGTCAAGTTCATTACTACGTGGGAGGTGAGGGTCAGGAGCTAGATAGAATGTCCACTGTGTCTAGAGCTCTATAGAGCCTGAGAAGTATAATCATTGAGGAGCAGTCAATGGGGCGAGCTGTAATAATGAACTTGGAGACATTCATGGGGAATGTTTCAATATATTGATTATCAAGGAGTTAGATTGCAGTTGAATTATTCATTTGAAAAAGGCATGATAGTGGCTTTGAAGAAGAAAAGCCATCAGCTGTTGGATAAACATTAGGGGTCACCAGTGATTTATTTTTAACAGTGCAAGACAACCACAGCTCACAATTAATAGGAGTTATTTCCACCTAGAAAGGGAAGATTTCATATAAATGTGAGGTACGATGGGGTGAAATGGTAAAAAAGTGTAAATACCTTTCAAAGAGGCACACGGATAGATAGCAGAACAGATGATACCAGCGAAAGTGGGTAGAAGATTCAAGTTGACCAATGAGAGCACTTGGTGAGGGTTCAGAGCAGGATAAGGGTGCAACTCGCTAGTATGTCCAAGGTGCTTCTCATATTTGATATATTATTCACAGAGTAGGAGGCAAAGTACTTAACAGTAATGCCAAACATAGAGGCGATGGTGACAGGAAGTAGAAAAAGGCTCATGATACTTGATTAACATTGTGGGTGTGGTTTGAGTGATGAGATAACCATTAAGTGATATTTTGATGTGGACTTGTCAGGGGTGTTTGTATAGGTACTCAACCACTCAGTAGGATTCAAGTTTCCCTTGAGGCAAGCATTTTGACATGTTCATAACCAAAAATAAATTCAAAGTTTGAGGGAATGGAGTGCTGATGTAATCCAAGACTATGGATGAGGGAAGGAGCAGGAGGATTTAGAGAGGGAAGGAAAAGTGGAAGATCCTGACAACTGCTCCCATTGGTTCACCTTACTATCTGTCAGTCAATAAAAGAAGGACCTCCCCTAACTCATCTTAACTTGAGGTGGGGGCTAGTGAGACTGGATGATCCCACCTCACTCTGTGATGAGTTGGGAAAGGGTGGTGTGATATATCAGTGATGGACAATCAGCCCTGGGCACTTCAGGACTTAGAGCAGAAGCACACAGGGTTGACTCTGTCAGTGAGGTTCTCCCTCATCATGAGGGGGAGCATTCTTGCAGGGCTTTGCCAGGCTGATGATATTCCTTCCCTCAGTGTTTGAAAATTTTCGGCCTGGCAAACCTTTGTTCAGGCAGCGAGGTGCCTTCGCTTGGCAGACACTCATCATGCTTTGGAAAAAGAAGGAGGGGAAGTCCTGGAACACTTACTGATGGGTCGCCTCCGTCTGGAACATTCATTCTTGGATTGTACCAAGATTGCCCACCAGGGAAAAGTTATTATAGATAGATGAGACTACCAGATAGAATTTTGTGTCCATTTCAAAGTGGTGCATTCTGACTTTCTTTTGGCCAGCATAACTCTAAAGGGTACTGTGTGTATTTTGTAAATCATGAGATAAAATGAGGGCCTATTGATGGGGATTGTTTCAGATCTAAAGCAAATCATCTGGATTAGCTGTTGACAATTTCTGGGGTATGCCATACACCCATGTAGGGTACCATTTCAAAACCTGTAAGGGATTTAACAGATTAAATCAACAACAATGTTGAAATGTTGAACAGGGTATAGAAGAGGCAGGGTTACCATTGTCGTAGATCTGTAGGGAATCATTGACCAGACGTACGACTAATGCTTCCATACTGCATGGAGGTGTCAGAGTCTGACTCTCTTAACAAGCAGTGACACTTTAGATCTTTTTGAGGATTTGATTGATTCTGCATACACAGTGATCTTTTCCAGTAATGTCAAATGGTAGAATGGAAACACATTTTTAATGTAATGGCTTACAATGTAGGCATCTTCAGAGGGAGAAGATCTGTCATGTATTTAGGGCAATTATAAATGGACTTTGAGTGATAATAAGTAGAGAAACTATGCTTCATTGTTGGACTTGGCCCTTCTGGCAGGTTCACCCCTAATCTTTTTGCTTTTAATCTGTGATCTGTGTTGATGATTTTCTGGTCTCTGCGCACTTTTTCCGTGTCCCAGAGTAAAGTGCGTGCATGTAGTTAAGCTGGCCTGCTCTCCCATAGGGATACATGGGGAATGTCTGTGTCCCTGGTAGTTCCTGATGCGTGGGGAGTGCAGACTCATATTTGGTATGTGCGAGCTCGTGAGAATGAATGCTTCGCAATGATGTATGTGGCATGAGTGTGTCGTGTGTAGAAATGCCACTTCTAGGACTTGGCATATTAATGTAAAATATACCTGGCGTGTGATTGGCTGGAGCTGGCTGGTGAGCCTGGCTCCAGGAAGGCTGGATGGGTCTGCCCGGTGGTGAGTGTGAGATTAGCATGTTGATGGCTGGGGAGGAGGGCACCTGGTCCCTGATGGGGCTGGACTTTCCCCACACAATGCTGGCTTCGCCCCCTGTGGTTTCGACTGATGACCCTAGCCCTGCCAGTGAATGAAATGGGTGGTTGAGCTATCAAGGGTACTTCAAAACCAGCTGCGACTGGTTTCTCCCCCACCCTGCACCTACAGACAAATGAATTTACAGTATAAGAAGGGGCTGTGTCCCCGTACAATTTGTTCTGCTTTTGGATCCTTGCCAGAGGGGGCTGCTGCTGTTGCTGGGGCCAGGAGGAGCGCCACTTGGATTGTCTCCCTACCTAGAGACCCATTGAGCTGGCTCTGGGCCCAGTCTTGCCCCCTGCCTGCCTCCAGACCTTGCTGGAGCTTTGCTTTTGACCACTAGCGCTGTGGGCGCTTGATCCTGTCCCCTGGTGCTTGGGAGTGCTTTCCTCTCTCGGCTAGCGCTGGGGAGCGCTTTACTTTGCTCATAGCACCTGGGAGTGCTTTATACGGCCCCTAAGCGCTTGGGAGCACTTTTTGTGCAGCCAGTGCCCACCCAGCATTTGCCCGCTTTAATTGCCGATTTTAAAGCCCCAGGACCTTGCCTCTGTGTTTGGGGCCCGATCGAGTGCCCCCCTCAATCCATTGTGTATTTTAATTAGGAGCCGGTGCCCACCCAGCATTGCCCCGTTTTATTTAATTATTTACAGCCGGAGCCCACCCGGCATTGCCCCGTAGTTTCACCGCCGCAGCCCAGGAGTGTGTGCTGCCCCCGCCGGGCCGCCGCGCTGCCTACAACGATCCGGAAGTGTTGGGCCGACCGGCCAATTGCAGCGCGGCCCCCAGGAGGCCAACCGGAAGTCCCGCCCTCTTCGCCGCAGCGAGACGAGAGGGACAGCCCCGGTCTGCCTGAGGGCCCCACTGGTGCCGCACTGCTGTCCTGCCGAAGGAGAGGAGCAGTGTCAGAGAGTCCCCGCCGTCCCGGTGAGTGCAAGGCAGCGTCATTGTGTCCAGAGCGGCCCCGGTTGGCAGCGGGCCGGTCCGCAGGAGAGAAGGGGTACATCACATGTTCGAGCCCAGAGAAGCCCGAGGCCAGTCCCCATTGTTTTTTTGAGCCCCGAGAGGCTCCCGGCGTCCTAGGTGAAAGAGCGGCCCCGAAAGGCAGCGGGCCGCTCCAACGGACCCAAGTGTATTCCGAGTCCACGAAGGACTCCAACGACCCTGCATCTGTGTTTGGGGAGCCCTGAGGCTCCTGGGGGCAAATTGTGTATTTCCAGCCCCGAGAGGCTCCCGCCCTACATTGATTTTCGAGCCTAAGAAGCTCTGGGGGCATTCCCTTGCTTTGCGAGCCCAGAGAGGCTCGAGTGCCGGCACCCTTGTTCTTTGAGCCCTGAGAGAGGCTCACAGCCCACATTATTGTTTAGAGCGCTGAAGCTCGTTAGTGCCTGCCTATTTGCCTTGCGAGCCCAGAGAGGCTCTTGGGGGCACAGTTAGTTGGTCAGAGCCCCGAGGCTCCCACGCAGTACTTGCCCCCAACTTTGTTCTTGAGCCCACGAGGCTCCAACGTTGGCATCACCTGTGATTTACAACTGTCCAGCACTTAGTGGACAGTTGCTACATTTAGGTTTGTGTTCTGGCTGCCTGCGTAGCCTTCGCTGACAATTTGGACTCAGGGCATTTCAGCCCTTGCGAGGCCAGTTGGCCTGAGGGACAATTCTAGTGTTGTGCTATGTGCACCCTGAGCATTGTGAGTTACTTGCTTATTTTGATTCCTGCGCAAATGTTCTACCTGCACCTCTGAATGAGTTTTAATGCCTCATGTGCAATGTCTTTTATGTTTTATCCCCTTTGCTAAAAGTGACCTGCTTAGGTGATTGTTTATGTTTTATCCCATTTGCTAAAAGTGACCTGCTTAGAGGATTGTTTATGTATTACCTTTCCTAAATGTGACCTGCTTAGGTGATTGTTTAGGTTTCCTTCCCTTTGCTAAAAGTGACCTGCTTAGGTGATGGTTTTCCTTCTATAGGTCCTGATGATAAGGTCCTAGTTCCCTGCGTGATTTTCCAACATGGTTTAGGGTTGCGTAGGAGGTATTTACTCTTTGCCAGTGATTACTGGTTGTGTGCTGCATTTACTATTTTAGTGCTACAGTCATTATATGTTTATGTGCTAAGTGTTATACCTACAAGTATAATTTCTAACAAGTGCCTACCCCTGACAGTGGTCCACGTGGCCCTGTCCTGTACATAATCCCTTGTAAATTCTGCCAGTGCCTGTTGGCACATTGTAAAGTATGTGTGTTATCTAATGTGTTTTTACTATAATACAAAGGCTATATTTTATATAACCTTGTGTGGAGTTTCCTTTGTGGTGGGCCTTGGGTGTTGTTGCTGGGTGCGCACCAAACGCTTTACACATCGCCTCCGAGATTAGCCTTGCTGCTCGTGTCACGTTACCTAGAGGGTGAGCAGGGGTTATATTGGTGTGTAGCTCCCATGCCCTGACCTTAGACATGGTGGTGTCTGACTGACTTTGGCGTGAGCCTTGGCCAGCCCGGGGTCCCGGGTCTAACATTCATCAACACTATCCTTCAATAAAGTTGCACCAGCATTGCAATAAACAACGTAGCTTACAGTGACTGGAGGAGTGTTAGCAGATTTTCTGTGGGAAGGGTATTTAAGGTAATTCACTTAGGTATGCCGTAGTATGGAGTCATCATTATGATCCCAAGTGTAGTTGTATTGTATGCTTGCTGTCGCATATTGTCAATCTTGTCTTTGAAGAAGTTATAACTTGCTTAGTAGGAGATCAAACATGGAGTTTACATACTTCATGATAGCTTGGAGGAATACCCTTCTTCTTTTGGTGTCTGCAGATACTATGCCCATCTAAATACAGTGTGTTTGAAAGTGTATTATTAGTTGAGATGGAGGGTAGTCTTACACAAATAATAATCTCTCTATTTTGTTAGGTCCAGTAAAGGTTTCAGTGGTATCCACCTGATCTCAACCACTGGTAGTTGTGACACAGAGCAGACAGGCTTAACTCAAGTGTTGGAAGTGGCACTTTCTGCAAGATCACTCCCAATCTTTTTGCCTTCCTTCTTCCTTTTTCCTGAACTCGTTTTTGTTGGCTCTAGAACTCTTAGCACTTTACCACTGCTAACCAGTACTCATGTGCATATGCTCTGTACTTAAAACATGTAACATTGGCTTATCCACTGTTGCATATTTAATTTACTTTTAAGTCCATAGTAGAGTGCACTGTATGTGCTCAGGGCCTGTAATTTAAATTACACTAGGGGGCTTGCAGCACTGATTGTGTCACCCACTAATTAGTCCTTTAATCATGGCTCAACCAGCCACTGCAGAGACTGTGTTTGCAGTTTTAAACTGCCATTTCGACCTAGCAAGTTTACCTACTTGCCAGGCCCAAACCTTCCCTTTTATTACATAGGTCACCACTTAGGTAGGCCCTAGGCAGCACTTTGGAAAGGATGCAGTGTATATAAAATGTAGGACATGTCCTGGCTATGAAAACTGCTATCCTAGTTTTTCACTGGTGCAAGGCCTATCTCTCCCACACTTTAAAATTGGCACTGCCTTAAAACATCCTATACGTGTAATTACCAGCTGGGAAAGGATAGAGATTTGTAGTTTGGTGTCTCTTACTTTCGCAGAGGCACAAACCAATTGCAACTTTGAGGCTTCAATGTTGATCAAATATCAAAATCTAGCTTTAAAAAATGCCAGATATATTACCAAGTGTCCAAATCTGATGCCTCTCTGAACTTGGTGGCGAATATCTTTATTGCCACACAATGAGCCGCTTTTTTGTAGCTTTATTCTAGGGTAAAATGTTTTGAGAAAAGTTTCATCCTTCACACTTTTCGAATATAGTGGTGAAAGAGGTGCATTTTAAACGGTTATACATACAACTAATTACTTATCTGTGAGAGATAATTCAATATTAATGCCTTCAAAACGTGGTAACTTCAGAGGATGCACGCAGTTTTTGTATTATCTAGAGCAGTGTTTCCCAAACTGTGGGTTGTGACACACTGGTAGGTCACAAGCTGATTCTCAGTGGGTCGAAAAATTCCAAGCAATAAATACAGATGCTTTAAAATTCTGTATTTATCTTGGCACATTTGTTGTGGTGACTGGTGTTTACAAACTCCTCTCATTTTACCATCAGAGAAAGAGCAGTAAAGTCAATTTTGTGATAATCTTGCTGGGGTACATAGAGTGTGAAAGGTAAGGCTGTATATAAAGCTGTATATTTTTGTTTTATCTGTATTACGCAAGAAAATGTAAATGCCTGTGAATTAACTGAACACTTTCAGCAGTTAGGAAAGCAAAAGTGTAGCACATTTTTTGTAATTCTGAAGTGCGATTGAAATAAAGATTTTAAAAGAATCAGAGCAAATTACAACTCTTTATTTGATGATACACAATTAGCAAATATTCACTGAAACAAGACTCACACATTAACATTTGTGTGCAATATAGTTTTATCAGTCAAAGTGAATGTCTGTCCAAGTTTAATAACAATTTAAGTGGAAAATGTGCTGTCTCTTAATGACAATGCACTACCACATGATGCTTTAGTTACATAAAAAAAAAAACTGTTTCTGGTCCATTAAAGCTAGGTGGGCACGTAAGTGTGTCAACATTGAAAGTGGGTAGTGGTTCTCAATGTTTGGTGAGCACTGATTTAGAGGCATTTACTTTATTTGCATATACGTGACAAGCTAAGATGCCAGTGTGTTGACGAGCAATCCATCTTGTTTTAGGAGTACTAAAATGCCGCATTCCTCTATGAAGAACCAGTATTTATCACATGACACATTAAGCAACATTATCAAGGATCAGGTCAGGAATAAGACCACACAATATCGCACAATTTTCATTGTTAATTTTTTGACTGAAAGGATATCACACATGAATGTTGCCCAAACTCCACCCCCTGAATTGTGTCTTTCTCATTTGAGGAATGAACCAACAGCCGCTGCCCGTGGAGGGAGTTAAGGTAGGGAAGTAAGGCGGGGCAGGGGAGGGGCAGGGTAGGGGGTGCTAAAAACCGGAATATGGATAATTGGAGGTAAGTAAACACTTTAATATATAAAACGAATTTCCTAGCGCGCCCTGCATCGCATTTTGCACATTTTGCGATGCAGGGCGTGCTACGAAATTTGTTTTATTTATTAAATTGTTTACTTACCTCCAATTATCCATATTCCGGCTTTTAGCACCCCCTATCCTGCCCCTCCCCCGCCCCGCCTTCCTGTCCCACCGTAACTCCCTCCACGGGCCGCGGCTGTGAACCAATTGCCATTTGATCAGCCATGAAAGCCTGTAAAAGGATTCAGATCTAAAGGCCACAATGGGCCTACGTTGAATGAAACATGTGAAATCTACAAAAAGCTGTTGATTGTAGCGTTTCTCTTGAAAGCGCAGCTGGATACAGCCCCGTGGGCGCTTCACAGCAGATGATAAACAGAACCTTAAAAATGTATTTCCCTGAGCCTGGGGCTCTGCCCTCTGGTCTCCTCATCAGAAGGAACTAATTCAGAAAATGCTCACAATTCTTGAAACGGTCTTCACATTTTATTTCCATTTTGATTTCCTGCAGCATAGGATTCACCAGGTTTTCTACCATGTGGGATAAACAAAATCTCACCAGTCCCAATTCCTCAGCAGACTATTTTCTACAGTTTGTGCTGAGGGCACGGAGGGTGCCACAAAATAATGGCCTCCTCCTGGCTGAACCGGTTAGTTGAAACAGAGATACAATATTGCGCACAGGCCCACAGCATGGAGCACAGCTCCACTTAACAATGTTGTTACTTTAAAGCAGAGACTATCTCCCAGCACAGAAAAGGGAAACTTTGCCAAGAACACACAACTCTAAAACAAATAAGACCTTTCAACATGCCCACAGTTTGTGACATTGTGGTGCCACAGGAACTTTGATCTTCATCCCAGATTTCAGTTAAATTGATGTCTTTTAAAACGTTATGGTTGAGGGTATTTTACAGTCGTGTTAAAAAATTGTATTCACCAGAATATATATCTGCTAAACGTAAGCTGGATATTTTTAATTCAGAACTGAATTATCCAAGGATGTAACACAGGCTCCTGAAGCCCCTGTGACGCAGGGAAGGTCCCAACTCAAGCGCCCCAAACCCTTCAGAGGGAACATACTCCATTCGAAGCAAATCAATATTAGTGAGACATGGGAGACTCTGTGGCCCCTATTCACAATGGGTAGGTGTAGGGATCCATCTTTTTACGTTACACATCTGGAACCAAGCATGTGCATGGATCTGTATTCAGTTAAAGGAACTGTGCGGTTTTAGGCATTCAGTACTACAAAATCCTATTTACAAAATAATTTCTGACAGTGGTGGTTATTAAAATCACGTTTCAATGGGTAGAAATATTTAAAGTAACCATACCCTATTCTAAAATCTACCTGCCGAGGAAGCTGGCTTTTCATGGACATACCCACTGAAAAAAGGGAATGAAAAAGAGAAAATAAAGGCTTGGCACTAAGTCACCTCGGTCTTAAATGCCCATAGAGCAAGATGCAGGGTGTTTAAAAGGTAGGACATGTATATTTAATGTTTTACATGTTCTCGCAGTAAAATAGCTCCAATGACATTTTACTCTGGCAAGGCTGACTCTTCCATAGGAAACACTGCGTTACACTATACAAATTTATAGTGCATTGTAGGAAATTGGGTTACTGGTTGAGGTGGGTGAAACCCTTCTTATGCAGCAACCACAATTCTTTTCAGGGCGCAGCCACAAGCAAACCCTAAAATAACCTGTGCTCAATCCTCAGGTAGCTTGGCACAGGTAGTCAGGCTTTACTTAGAGGCTATGCGTAAAGTATTTGTGTAACACTTCAAACAGAAGCACAGTGCAAATACACCACAAAAGGAGCCCACAACAAAGCAAATAAAACAAGCCCAAAATGAGGAAAATCTAATGAGTAGAACAAGAGATGTTGAACTTGAAAGTTTTTAGAGAAAAATAGTGCTACAAGGAGTAAAGTGCCAACTGTATATACCTGGTCGTGCCCAAGCAGAACAAAGTCACAAGTTCAGGCGGACCGTGATAGAGTGTGGCCGGCTAGAGGGACCCAGTTAGGCCCGCTGAACAAGAGTACATTAAATCCTGGTTTCTGGAGCGTTGCGTGGATCCACACCAGAGATGCGTTGCACAGCTGCAATAGTGCATCGCTTCCAGGTTGTGGCAAGGCTGTCAACTTCATTGGCGAATTGTTGGAAGACAGTCTATCCCCTGAGGACGTTGTTGCTTGATCTCAGTCCCCGTTGAATCAGAGGGAGTACGCTAATTCTGGCCCCCCGGGATTTACCGACTTTATTAACTAAGGACCGTTTTGACATCGAATCATTCTTAGTCTTAGTTCTCCGTGACACGTACCTTAGCAATTTTCTGCGTCCGTGGGATACATTGTGTGAGGGCGTTTTTGCCCCGGGAAGTGTGGTAGGCTACCGCCGGACGAACTGTGGGCTTGGCCCAGTAGCATTGTCTCTTTTTGGACCTCCGGAGATATCACATATTTGCATTAACTATTTTCAAGAGATAGCCCCTGTTGTTTTTTACCTGCATTTTGGATTGGTTATTTGAAAATTAAGAATTCAACGCTTCTGAAGAAACTGTATATATTTGTCCTTGTGTCCTGACGAAGGAGCTGTGGATAGTTGTCCTTTCCGAAACGCGCGTTGGCGCTTTTTGCTTGTATATTTTTGTCTTGTTTCTTTGTACTTCTGTATTGTAATATGTTATGCCTTTGCAGTATTGTGTAATTGTATATGGTTGTGTGGTTGCTTGTGAGGATGCTTGGTTGCTTGAGGTTGTTTGGGGCTGTATTATATGTCTAATTTACTGAATTGTACTGTACACTTTTATGAGAAAGTAATTGTTGATGGATAAAAAATAAAAAAGTGATATGTTTTTCAAATAAATATTCTTGTGTGTGACAATGTTGATATATAGAAATGAATGGGTATAGTACCTATAGATTAATTGTTTTCTAGGAGAGGTTTTCCTGTTCCTGTGATGAGAGGGCCAGCATCATCGTTGAGGATCCTGTCAACGAGGTTTGCGATATGAAGTCTTGTGTCAAGGATGCAGCACAGAGTTGGGGCGGTGCATCAGTTCTGAAGAGCTGTGAGGCTGCTGTGTAGAGTCCAGCGTTGCCGAAGAGGCTGCCTTCAATAAGGGAAAGGAGGGCCTGCCCAGAGAAAGCATCGCGCAGTGGAGGTTTTGAAGGCTTTGCGGGGGTGATGCAACTCTTTGCCACAGGGCTAATTCATGCAGCTGTGAAAATGCATCGGATCTGCTTGGGATTGCACCATGCAGCAGAGGAGTTGCATCATTCAGTTGGACCTACAGAGGTTGCTAAAGAACCTTAAGTACATTTCCAAGGGTCCAGGACGGGGTGGGACCACTTGGCAGGGTAGACTCACAGATGGCAGAGTTCAGGTGTAGATGCAAGGTTGTTGAAATCTGATTATGTCCCCGAATCTTTAGATCAGGAAGGCAGCCAACTAGGCTCTGGGTTCAAGAGATGCAGGTACAGTCCTTCTCACCCAGGCAAGAGGACAGCAGGAAACATGTCAGCCCACCAGAGCACGAGAGCAGCAGAGTGCAGTACAACATGGTGGCAGTCCTTCAGCTGCCCTTCTTGCTGGCAGAGTATCCACAGGCCCAGAATTGTACTGAGGTGGTGGTGTATGAGGTCCAGTTTTAAAATCCAGTTGTTCCTTTGAAGACAGGGAGAAGCTAGAGGTTATTTTATGTCATGTGAATTTGTTAGTGTGGCTAATCACTGTGAGGGTTTTTTCAGGAACTGAATAGAGGAGACATGAGGTGGAGAAGGATTTCATGCCTGTTTCACCTTGAAGAGCCATGTTTTTAGGTTCAATCAGAAGTCGATTGAGGGAAGTGGATGTTCTGAGGTATTTTAGAAGGCTATTTCAGGTCTTGGCTAAGAGGTATAACAAGGAGCATCCTCCCCTTTTTTTCTTGATGTGAGGGAGGTGTGCTATTGCCTGGGACATACATCAAAGGTGTCTGGTGGGTTAGTAGAAGTTTGAGGCGGTGGTTGAGATAAGCTGGACCAGTGTTGTCGAGAGCTTTGTAGGTGTGGGTGAGTATCTTTCCTTGACTGGGAGCCAGTGGAGATTGTTGAGGTGTGGAGAGATGTGGTTATTTCACAGGATGTTCAGGATGAGTCTATCAGACGTGTTCTGAGTTGTTTGGAGAACATGGGCAGGGATTCGATGTAGAGGGCATTTCTGTAATCAAGTATATTTGTGATAAGAGCCTGGATGACCATTCTTCTGGTGTTCAATGGGATCTACTTGAAAATCTTGAGTAGCACACGCAGGATGTGGAAGCTTGATTAGGAGATGGCATTGATCTGTCTGTTCATGGAGAGGTTGGAATCCAGGATGACCCAAAGGTTCTTGGCATGGTATTCAGGGATAGGTGGGGGGCCACGTTTGGAGGGCCACCAAGAGGTGTCCCAGATGGAGTGGTTGTTGCTGAGGGCTAGGACATCAGTTTGTCTGTGTTGAGCTGGAGGAGGTTGATTTTCATCCAAGCAGAGATGCTGCTCATGCAGTTGGCGAAGTTTACTTTGGCAAGGCTGGTTCAGTCAAGTAAGGGAGAGGATGAGTTGTGTGTCATAGGTGTAGGATAATATGTCGATGCCGTGGGCCCCGATGATGTTCGTGAAGGGCGTCATGTAGATGTTGAAGAGTGTTGGGCCGAGCAACGATCCTTGAGGGATGCTGCAAATGAGTGTCTTGAGTTATGAGCTGCAGGCGAGAAGCCTAACTCATTGAGTTCTGTCTGCGAGGAATGAGGATATTCACTTGAGGGCCGGTCCACAGATATCCAAATGTTGAAGCTTTGTGATGAGTGACTTGTGGTGACTGTATCGAAATCTGTGGAGAGGTCATGGAAAATGACTGCGGCCATTTCTCCTTCGTCAAGGAAGTTTCTGACATCATCAGTGGCCACAATGAGGGCTGCTGTGGTTGGTGCAAAAGCCTGATTGAGAGCTGTCTTTAAGCTGATGTCGTTCTAGGCGCTTTGCGAGTTGGGAATTGATGGCTTTCTCAATGACTTTAGGTAGAAAATATATACCCATTTCCTTGGGGAACATTGGGTTGCCCTGTCCAGTATTATTCTATTATATTATTTTAGGTAGAAAAGGCAGAAGCGAGATGGGTCTGTAGCTGCTGAGGGTCTTTGGTTCACTATTTTTTCTTCAATATGTCGTTGACGTCTGCATTTTTCCAGCAAGACGATAAAGTGGCAGTGGTTATGGAGTTGTTGACAATAGTGCTGAGTGCAGGGGAGGTGATGGTTCTTCCAAGGTTGTATATGAAGAGGGGACATGTATCTATGGGTCTCCTGAGTGGATTGTATTTATCAGGGTGGTGATTTCTCCATTAAAGTGGGGCTTCCAGTTGCTTAGCTGCTGATTGGCATTGAAAGAGGTGTCCGGTGGGTCTGGAGAGTTTGTATTGGTATGCTGTGGGTCGAATGTGTTGTAGATCTTGGCAATCTTCTGTTCGAAGAATTTTGAGAAGACTTTGCAGAATGTGAGGGATGGGATGATGTCTTTGCTGGCAGCTGGAGGATTGGATAACTCCTTGATGATAGTAAAGAGTTCTTTGCCGTTGTTGAAGCTGGCTTTGAGTCTGAGAGTTAGGACCTTTATCTTTGCATCTCATCGTTGTTTTTGGTAGAGGTTTAGTGTATGGATCTAGTGGTGGTGTTTTTGTTAAGTCGCCATTTTCTCTCAAGTTGTTTGCAGTGATGCTTGGACTCCCTGAGGTCCTTTGTGTACTACCTGGGTCATTTGTTGTTTTTGTAGGTCTTGGTTCTGGTTGGAGTGATGCAATTGGCACAGGTAGTAAGCCATTTATTGAAGAGCTTGGTGTTGGCATCAAGGTTCCCGGTGTGGTTGGGTGGGTGTTCCTGTAAGGTCTTGTTCAGATGAATCCAGCAGTCAGTGATAGTTTTCAAAGAATATTTAGAGAAGATAAAATAACACAACAGGTTATATGAGTTAAGGACCCCAGAGGATCAGGGCCAACTGACTTTGGTGTTTTAATCCTTTTTTCCATTCCATTATGAGGGCTGCATTACAAATAATACAGGCTCCTTGAAGAATAGGAGACCCCAACACTCTATACAATACTCTGTAATACATGCTACTGTATAAACCCTATATAGACCTCACAGGTCTTGGTTCAGTTTTCTGAGGATATTTTGACCCAGCATCCTGAACGTGCAATGGATTTTTCTGGTAGGGTGGCTTGGAGGACAGGTGTCTTAAAATGTATGATGTAGTGGTTGAATATGTGAGCTGGGTCATGTGGATGGTGGTGATCCTGTTGTTGAAGGAGGAAATAGGGTTGAGGGGGTGGCCTTCTGTGTAGATTGATCCTTGGACGAGTGGGTAAGTGCAAGGTTGCTGAGGCTGTCGAGGAGGGCCATGGAGTTAGATTTTGTGGTGTTTTCAAGGTGAAAATTGAGGTCCCTGAGGAGGATGTAGTTGGTTGATCTGATGGCAGGGGAAAGCTGAAGTCTGCAATGTGGTTGCCGAATTCTGATCAAGGGCCCTAGGGACGGTAGGCCAGGGTTCCATTAAGAGTGGTGTTTCAGTCTGTTCATATTTTGCAGTGGAGCTGTTCCATGAGGTTAGGGTCCGAGTCAAGTGGAGGTGGTGCAGTCAACAGTATTTTTTAAGATGATTGTGAGTCCACAACCTGGTTTTTGGATTCGACCCCGGTGTATGAATTTGTAGGCAGGAGGGATGGATGCAGCGATCTCCGGGTTGTAAGCTGAGTTGAACCATGGTTCACTCAGGAAGTGATGGTAAGGAGTGTTGCTGTTTTTCCTGAGGGATCTGATGATGAAGAGCATGGCGGACAGTTGGTGCAAGGTGTTGGCATCTGTCAGTTGGTGGGGGTGGTGGCTTCGGCGTCTGGGATGTTGAAGGTGAAATGACAACATATGCAGAAGAAAAGTCCTAATATGATGCTGGGGAATGCGCAGCAGCCAGTTTGCTGGTGTGTGTTGTTCAGGTCCCAAAGGATAACAGAGTAGTTGTAGTGGCATTCGTTGGCCCCAGTGGTGACTGTGGTTGTGGTGTTGTGTTGGATGGTCATGGGGCCAGGTTTCCTACTGCTTGGCCTGGTCCAGGCATGGACTGATGCAGAGAGGCATGTTTTGGTGCACCTTTGGTGCACCTGAGGCCCTCCCCCTGCACGTATCCACTGCCCTGTCTCAGTGTGATCTGTATTAAATAGCCCCCATGTGTGGAGGGGGCTTCTGTTGGTGGTAAGAACAGAGAGCAGGGAAACCCAGGCAGAAAAATCAGGGCAGCTTCAGTGTCACTTGGTCAAAGGGTGGCAACTGGATCAAGCTAGAACAAGCAGGAACTGTAGGCCACTGGCTTGTGGCAAGATAGGTGCCCGAGTGCTTACTCATGCAGTATCACTGTAGCCTGCATTAAGTACTTCCTGGGGTGGATGGTGCCTCTGGTGGCGGAAAAAACGATGAGTGGGAAAAATCCTATAGGTAAAACCTGGGCAGCGTATGCATCACTTGGTCAAAAGGTGGCAAGTGGTTCAGGCTAGAGTAAGCAGGAACTGGAGGCCACTGGCTAGTGGCAAGCTTGGAGCCCAAGTGCCTACTATTGCAGTATCACTGCGGCCTGTATTAAGTACGTCCTGAGGTGGGTGGGTCTTCTGTTGGCCGAAATAACAGTGAGTAGGAAAAATCCAAGAGGTAAAACCTGGGCAGCGTCTGTGTCACTTGGTCAAAAGGTAGCAAGTGGTTCAGGATAGAATAAGCAGGAACTGGAGGTCACTGGGAAGCTTGGTGCCCATGAGCCTGCTCCTTTGAAGTCCCCAGACATCATGCCTCCCTTGCCCTGTCTCTAGACCAACTACAGGGGGTATGCAGCCCTTTGTGTGGAGGTAGGACACAGTCTATTCAGGTTCTAAGTGGGACTGTGCCCTGCTCCTCCCTCCCATCCTACCATGGATGGCCCATCCAGGCACACCTAAGCTCCTTATTGTATGTGGATGTCTGGGTGTAACAGACAGTTGTACTTCATGTATTCCTCCTAGTCATGTGACCAGAGACGGCAACAGGCACTAAATGGCCAAGGCAAAAAAATTGCAACTATGTCAAAGTTGTATTTTCGGATTTGCAATATAAAATCCAACTTCACCATAAATTAGGATTTGAAATTGTAATTCCAGAGACACCAACATGAACTGGTTATAATTTCCCATTTGAAAATATAATAGGGCAACTTCAATGTTATCCATCCTATGGAAGATATAGGCCTTACAGTAGAGAAAAGGTAATTTAAGAGTTTTTCACTACCAGGACATGTAAAACTTAAAAGTACATGTCCTACGTTTTAAATACATTGCACCATGTTGTCTAGGCTGGCCAGGGCTTATCCTAAGGGTGACTTATTTGGATTGGATATGGCAGATTAAAAATGCACACACAGGCTTTGTAATGGCAGGTCTGACACAAGTGTGAAGTGGTACTTAGGTGGGTGTCATAAACAGTGTGGCAGGCCCACTAGAAGCATTTAATTTACAGCCCCATGGCACATGTAGTGCCACTTTACTAGGGTCTTACAAGTTAATTAAGTATGCCAGTTGGGGACCACCCAATGTTACCTTGATGTAAAAGGTGAACATATGCACTTTAGCACTGGTTAGTAGTGGTATAGTGCACAGAGTCCTAAGGTTAGCAACACTAAAATCAGGAACATAGAGGAGGAAGGCAAAAGGTTGGGGGGTAGACAACCCTAAGGCTGATGGATCTAAAGTGGGCCTCCCCACCTGAAAGTGGGGAGAACTACCCAACCCTTTGGGCATTCTCATCATTAAGGTTGAAAAACCAGGCTTGGCCATCAACACTGATGTGTCCGACCCAGGTCAGTGTTCCACCATAAAGTCCATTCCCTGTAGGGAAATGAACCCTCTCAACAGTTTGGGATTTCAGACCTCATTTGCACGAGCCATGGGGGCCTGTGGTTCATCTGAACCCAGAGGTGAGTCCAAACAGGTATGGCCGCAGCTTCTTCAGTGCTCAGACCACAGCAAAGTCCTCTCTTTCAATCACACTCCACCTCTGTTTCTGTGGATGTAACCTTCTGCTAATGAAGGCTACTGGTTAGTTTAGGCCCTCCTTATTTAACAGCTAAGACAACCTCTATGCTATGATCTGAAGCAATTGTCTGTACTATGAACTCCTTGGAGAAGTCTGGAGCCTTGAGTACAGGTGCTGTATACATTGCCTCGTTGAGGGTGTCAAAGGCTTTCTGACAGGCCTCTGTCCAGATCAATTTTCTGTGCTGCTTCTTTGAAGTCAGCTCTGTTAAGGGGGCACACTGGTGCCATTTCCCTTAAAAAACCTCCTATAGTACCCTGCGAGGCCCCGGAAGGCCCTCACCTCAGTCAAATATATATGACTTAAACAATTCAGATGTGGATGCAACAGAGGACCTGGGGATTGTAGAAGTAAGTCACCAATGAGGAGAAGTGAGCGGAGAGGGGTATAGGAGCAATAGGGGAGCAAAGGCAGGGTTTAAGAAGCCAGGCAGGATGAAGAGTGGTGTGGTTAAGAAGCAACAGATGAGGTGAGGGTGGGACAGCAAAACTGAGAGCCTGGAGGATGTGAAGGGTAAGCAGCACACAGAGGAGAGGAGGAAAGACCAAAAAACATATGTACTCTCAGGAGATGCAGAAAATGATATACAAAAGTAGTATACTGGAGAAATACAAGTTATGCACTAAAAAAAGTGATAAATGAGCCATACTCCAGGGCAGGGACAACCACAAGAGAAGGAAGAAGGCCATTAAATAAGAAATAAACAAAAGAGATTGACAAGAAAGTCAGTCCATAATTAGCAGTTGGCAGATTCAAACCCACTATAAATATAAGTATTGTACACAATATGTTTTTCTACAAAAGATAGCTAACGCTTTCTGTAAATGCATCTATTTTGAAATACACAACACATCACCCACGTTTCCATTTTAGTCTAATCCTATGCAGAAAAGCAATGTTTCAAAGACTAATATTGTTCACCAACAAGTTTCTTTAATGACGTCAGTAATACCAACCACAGTTCTATTTATGGTAACAGTGCCTTGCAAATAAGTTTATGCGTGAAAGGCACTCCTCAAATACTTATTTCTATCTTGCATGCATTGACCAAAGAGTCCTCCGCCCATAAAACATTTACTGCTTCTCAAACAGAGGTAAACCTTTTGTTTTGTACCCTAATGCAGGATGTGATTTTACCAGCAGACTGTATTGATGGGGGATTCAACACCAATGTAGGAAGATCAAAATCCTATTACTCAACCCAACTCATCAGTAGTGTCAAAAAGATTTGGTTCACTAGTTAATGTCTAACTCGAATGAGAGGTTGATCTACCTATAATTGTGATTAATTCAGCATCAACCAAAGATTGCAAAGTTTGTGCAGGAGAAATTCGCAAAATTTACTGTAAAGTAACGATGCCAAGTTTTGGAAAACTGTGCTAGATTATGCGGAATTATATGAGGAATGTGAAGGAAGTGGCCCAATTAGGGTCTCCCGGGTCACTCATGACCACCTTCTCAGCCTTCCATACCAAATGAAGAGTGATCAGACAGTAGAGAATACAAACCAATAACAGTTTATTCAAAGTACACTCAGAGCGGAGCCCTGTGTGCCCAGTCACTAGGAGTACTACAGAGGGACTGACATCAGCAAGCATAACGATACATTATGAACACTTCAAAACCAATGAAAGCACGCCCATCATGGAATTTTCCAAGGAGGTGCAGCTGGACAGTAAATTACAAAGGAGTACGTTTTGATTCTGAGGCCGGGCACACCTTATCTACTATTCAAGGTCTCTCAGTACATTCATTAATGTAACAGAACTCAGCTAAAAAAAAACATAACCTAGAGAAGGCCTTTTCTCGGAAATGGCAAAGGATTAGTTTTGATTGTGATACAAATTGGCGCCCTTACACAAAATGGCGCCGCAAATGCTAACTTACATAAAAACAATTCTAAAGCCTATTTTTCTATTCCATCACATGCAACCCAGCATTTAGAACTTATTTTCCAAAATGGACCGAAGGATGCTTTTTGTGCTAAGAAAATAGGGCTAAATGCACCAGAACATGAACAGCTACAGTCAGCAGCTGCTAGCACTCATTACATTTGTTGTTCCTGTGCTCCTCCGGTAGCATTCTTATGCCAAATTATTCATAACTACGTGAAATGAGAATAATCTTGTAATTTTCGGTAATCTCACATAAAAAGAGTAACGCAAAATTACCAAAATTACTCTGGTGAAAATAGTTCAACCAGGGTATTTTAACCCAAAGAAGTTGAGGAAGAAGAAAGTGACGCCAGTTCCTTAACCCGCTGGGACTCAGTTCAGTTAAATATTAATCAAAGCAGGTAATGCACATAATGTAGTTGTTATCTTGCAATGGAGAAAAAAACCTAAAAGAGATGCATAAATGAATAAGGACCAATCAGTGTGCGTGTCCATCTTTCACATTTTCCAAATGGTAATCGTAATATGGAAAATGATGGTGTTCAAATGGAAAGGATACATTCATTTATGAAAATGAAATCACATCCCTATGAACGAAATTGCCTGCTTTGAACTCTACATCAACCCTGACTCACAAATACATAGTCAGGCTAGTTCTGAGACCTAAGCCCGGGATTACTGAGTTAAAGTTCACAGGTGGGATGGTGTGTAGCTGGCAGATAACCAGAGGAACAGGAAAGTCTAGATTAATCCCACGGAGAGGCGCAGAAACATTACAACAGTCAAGGGAGATTGACTCCACTAAAGCACACATGCCTGGAGGGGTACGTGTGCTCCTAGAACACCATAAAAGTCAGATGCCGCACAAGTTAGGAACTGTTAGAACTGGGGGTCGCTAGTTGGCTGAGGTAGGTACCTTAGGCCAAATAGGGACCCTTGCTTCTACGTCAAGGAAAGGAAGGAGACCTTCTCAGATAGCCCCTGCTCACTGTCTCGGTAGCTTGGCACTAGCAGCCAGGCTTATCTTCAATGCGTGTGTGTATGTATTTGCAACCACGCTCTCAGTAACCAAATGAAGGCACCACAAATGGACTCTACATGAGTTTCATAAAAACAAAAATATATTTTTTGAAAAAAGATATACAATGAGACCACACAATAAAAATCCAACTTATGCATATTTGTATTATTCCTCCTGGCCGGGTATTAGGCCAGCCAGCCCTTGTAGCTTCTGGCGATTTTAGTGAGCAGTTCTAGATGATCCACTGCAGTCCTAATGCAATGCTATGCAGTTCGTAATGCAAGAATCAGGCACTTCACAGTGCAAAAACAGTGCAGTTTGTTATGCAACAATCAAGCATTTCCTAATGCCAAAATATTGTAATATGTTACGCAACAATCAGGCAGTTCTTAATGCAGAAATAATGCAATGCGTAATGCAACAAATAAGGTAGTTCGTAATGCAGAAATAATGCAATGCATAATACACTCCAGCACCGATCACAGTGCTTTAGATGGTCTCTCTGCCACTCGTACTGACTCGTGGTCAGCGTCGCTGAGACTCACTTGAGCTTCGGGTGTGCACGATCACAGGGCAATCCTCACAAAGGTCTCAGACTGCACGAAGCACACTCACACAGCGTCGCTGAGACTCACTTGAGTTCCAGGTGCACATGATCACAGGGCAATCCTCACGGAGGTCTCAGGCTGCAAGAAGCACACGCGCACAGTGTCGCTGAGACTTACTTAGATTTCAGGTGCACACGATTACAGTACAATCCTCACAAAGGGCTCAGGCTGCACGAAGCACAATCACACTGTGCCGCTGAGACTCGCTTGGACTCTGGTGCCCAGGATCACAGGGCAATTCTTACGAGGGTCTCAGGCTGCAAAAAGCACACACACACAGCATCGCTGAGACACACCTGGAAACTTTTGTGTTCCTGAGTTTCCACAACAGGGAGCCAGCTCTCCTCAGGCCCTTGGGGACAAGTTGCTTCAGGACACAGCACACAGCAAAGTCCTTTGAAGCAGGGGGACACATCACACAGCAAAGTCTCTTAGCCTCTCCTTGGTTAAATCAGCAAACTGCAGGCCAGCCCCAGAACACATAGCAAGGGTCAGTCATTTCCTTCAGTCTCTTCAGCTGTTTCTTCCTTGGCAGAGGTTCCTCTTGACGATGAAGTAGTTTCAATCCTTTTTCATCTTGATCAATCTATTTATTTTTCCAATGTTCAGGGGTTTCAGCTCTCATAGTTATACCCCTAAATGTCTGTGAAGTCTTTGTGTTCAGGGGGCACTGACCCCTGCTGAAACCAGTTCTGGGTGTCTCCCTGTCAGTGACACCTTCTTCCTTTGATTAGTGGGGGTCTGGATACTCAATCACTCGGCAGGAGATGGAGTCATTGTTTTATGGAAGCAGCCCAGGCCTGTTCACCTCCAGGGGCTACTCCTCCCCTCTACACTCCAGCCTGTTGCTGTTTTACCTCTTCCCCTGGGTCAAAACATTCCCCAGATCCTATCACTTTCAGATCCAGACAGTCAATCCACAACCAGGCAGAGACACAAAGAAATGTTAGAGCACAAAAACCCGGCCACTTCTAAAAGAGTGGTTTCTAAACACACAGTGCAAAAACCACCTCCACAAAATGATGTGTTATTGAATTGTGACGTCTGGCATACTAACCTTCACCTCTCCGTCTTAAATCTTTGGGAAGATAGGCTAAAAAACATATTACACAGCCTCCCCATTCTGTCCTATGGGCAAGATGGCCTTTTAACAGTGAAAAACGAAATGGAGAGTATTTCACTGTCAGGACATGGTACACACCTCAGTACATGCCCTACCTTTCACATACACTGCACCCTGCCCAGGGGGTACCTTGGACCTACCATAGGGGTGTCTGATGTGCATAGAAAAGGAAGGGTAAGGTCTGGCAAGTGGGTGCACTTGTCAGGACAACATGTCAGTTTGACAAACTGCGCACAGGCACTGCAGTGGCAGGTTTGAGTTTTCTCTTTAAGGCTACTTGTGTGGGTGGTGCGATTAGTTCTGCAGGCCCACTAATAGAATTTGCATTACCAGCCCTGGCACACATAGTGCCCTTTACTAGGGACTTTACTAGTAAGGCAAACATACCAATCCTGGACAACCAATTACCATTACACAATACTCAGGGAGCACTTGCACTTTGACACTGATCAGCAGTGGCAAAGTGTTCCAAGCATCTAAGGCCCAGATGTAGGTAAATCTGATTTACCGACTCTAGAATACCATATTTTACTGATTCGGTATTCTAGATTCGGTAAATCAGATGTAGGTAAATATTCGGTAATTTTTACCGAATCTGTATGATTCGGTAATTACCGAATCGGTATTTACCGATTCGGTAATTGCCATTGATTCCCCTACATCTCCATTTGCAAATACCGGTCGGTAATGGCCGAAATCGGCCGTTACCGACCGGTATTTGCCGACCTACATCTGGCCCTAAGTTAGCAGCTCCATGTCAGAAAAAAGGTATAGGGGGAATCAAACGGTTTAGGGCACTTTAGTCAAAAAAGGACCAAGTCCAACAGGGACATATAGCCAATCAGAACACAGCACACGCAGTGATCAAAAGTTTTCCATTCCGGACATCTGACCACATTATCCACGGGCCCAATTGTGTCCATGCAAGGTTGAGGCCCACCTATAATAAACATTTGACCACTAATTTATAACTCTAAGGCAGCAAGCAACATTCTTCAACATATATGGTTCACCAGAGAACTTTACAACCTGCTGAAAACTGTATTCAAGAATGATGCCAACTGAATGTAAATTGAATGTCTCCTGACTGCTATGTTTATTTAAACAAACTGTTCCTGTTTTGCCAAACTCCTCTTGTCTCTTGTTTTGTAAGGTACTTCGTACTCAAGTAACATTAATTAATCTTTTCAAAATAGAAATACATCGCACACCATTAGATGCTTTTCCTAATAGTTATGTTCAATCACTTGAGGCAGTGGAAACTTTGACTAGCACACAGTATGCATCTTATAATTTGATGGACGCAAATATTCATCCACCTCTTCTGGGGAGTAATGTTGGTATGTCTATTGTTATGTTTCATATAGGTACCCCAATATAGGCTTGGGTAGTCCCCTAACCTTTCACCTAAATTCTCCCCTTCCATTGCACTACATAACGGTTCTTAGTACTGACCTTTTACCTGGTTAAGGTAATGTCCAAAGATGACATAGGGTTTTCTCCGAAAAGCTTAAGCCTCATTCATTATGCATGAGGATTCTTGGAATCACTGCAGGACAGCAGGCCTACCATCTCCTGCATAATAACTATGTGTAAGGTTCATTCCTTCCGTCATCCTAGTCCGACATGACACAGCAAGGTATATCCCCAGGGGATACCACTTTGGGTATATATACTCCATATCTTGCTGAGGTAGTCAGAGGAGAAATGGACTTCCACGCTGACACACTGACGCGAGACGCTGAGGCTCCTGCGCGCAGACACTCCAGTTTGCAGTAGTCTGACATCCCTTGTGGGGTGTACATCCCGAGACCAAGACGGGGTCCCACAGTCTCGTACTTCAGGTAATGGGGTTAACTTTATCCTAGAGGGATTTTTGGCTTTACACCTACATACATGCTAGGTACAATTAGGTACATCTAGTTAGGGTTGCATCGTAGGAGTACGCATTTACTACTGTAATGTTTTTTATATACTTGCATGTATTCATTGTTTTAGCACAATGGTAGAAATCTACCATCCTTTTACTCTGTTAGTGCTTATAATCATTTATATCTGTTACTGTCTAGTGGTTGTTTCAGCACATCTATTTGACACTAGAATGACGATGCTTCAATAAATGCTTATTAAAAAATGTCCACACCATTTATTCTGAGTATCTCTCTGAGACAAAGGGAGCACGAGCGACTGAGAAAAAAGTAGTACACTGTTTCCACGATCCCTGATGGAACAGGGTTGTCATGTTCGATAGTTGCCAAGAAGAATTCTCTCCTTGGTTAGAGGGGTTTCTAGTGGCACTGTGAGCTAGCTGTATACAGGCTAACATTCCCGGTAGGGGGGCCTAGAATCAGTCTAACACCAATCCTATAGTGTATGTTATACAAATGTGCAGATCCTTTATAGCTTTATAGGAACTACACAACACTATCAGTTCGCTATTAGCATGTTAGGTGGGCAGTAAGGTCAAGTATATTCTCCTGATACATTATTCCTAAACTTAGGATGTTTATGAGAAGAAATTGCATCTTCGTAGCCACTCACATTGTACTACATTTTTAAACAGAGTTTTTAAAAGTAATTTTCTCATCAACAATAAATAAAACTGATAGCTGCATATAAAACAATTGTTGACACCTTGTAATAGACTATCACTTCTACAAGATGAACGTATAACCAATATGCATTAAAATCCCTCTACTCAATATAAATTCAAGGCTACATTATCGTATTCCAATGAAATGTCCCACCCAGATGAGAGAGGGGAGCTGAGTGCCACAAAACTATGGCATCTCCTCCTGGAAGCTCCTGTGAACTGCAGGGTCCCAGAATTTGAAATACCTACTATGGGCTTCCCATGTCTTTATCAGGAGACGCATCAAGACCATGAATACGCTGCTGCAAAATAATAAGTTACAACAGAGCCTTTTTCATCCCCTTGGTATTGTTTGACAAATGCCTTACTGAGCTGCATGAGCATGACCTCCTGAAGTCCAAAAGGTCAACAGACCCTGAGCTGAATGCCAGCAACATGTAAGACATTAGGTAGCTTATTATATTACTGTAAAGTATCCTAATATACAATGAGCCTAGCAAAACATATTATATTCATCATTACTTATTTGAAAATAAAAAAGCAAATAACTGAAGACACCTGGGGATGAAAACTATTCTATGTGTAAACTAGGTCATCATACTTTTTCATCTTATTAACATGTTAAAAAGTTAAGATTTCACAATAATTAACAAAAAAGTAGATAACAATATAAAGGCTTAAAACTTGGCTAATTCGTGGCAGAAATATATCAACACACATTTCGGTGACAGAAGCACCTTCATCAGGAACGCAACGGATGTACTCAAAATAAAGTATGTAAAATGTTATAGATCCCAAAAGTCGGACAAAACATTCTGACTGGTTTTGTAATTATTCCAAGCACTATGGTATAATGCTGTGGATGCACAATGTAAGTCTCCTTACAAAGAATGGGCGGTGCCACATGAAGTAGAACAGTTCTGATACAGTCATCTCACAGATGACTATCTTATCTTTAGGAAAAAACTTAAAACAACACTGTTCCCTAATACCCACTAAACCACAATATCACCATCAACAACTACCAGTTATACGTACATTGTTAATTTTTGCGCCATTATATCCTTTTAGGATGAATGTCAGCGCTTTATAAATACTTTTTACCATTACCATTACAATTGTTACTTTTTTCTGTTTCTGTAATACTGTGTTAGATATTATGAATTAAATATTCATAACTATTTGCAAATGATCAGAACTCTTCATGTTCTGATACGGCTGGATGTGACCTGCAACATGTCTGCTTCAGCCCCATCAGCAGGTGCTGAATTAGCCAAATTTTAAGCTTTTGCATTATTTTGTACTTTATTTATCCTTATTGTGAAAACCTATCTTTTTCAACATTTTGATAAGATGAAGATGTAAGATGACCTAGTTTAACACATAGAATACTTTTCATCCCCAGGAGTCATCAGTTATTTGTTTTTTTTTAATTTAAAATATTATATTTCTTTATAATAAAAATGTAAGGATGAATATCATATGTTTTGCTTGGCTCGTTGTAAATTAGGATTCTTTAAAGTAATACAATATGCTGCCTCAGAAATTCTTCTCACACTGCTGTGATGCGTGAGAACCAGGCGATGCATCGATTTTCAAAGTTCTTTAGTATGTTGCAGTTCCCAGACCCAGAAACAACATCCAGATTCCCAGAACACTGGCAGGCACCTTTTGGCAGGTCTGAACTCCCAGCAAAGGAGTTTGGGGGGGGGGGGTCTGGGGGTGAAGTCTTTGTGTCCCTGAGACTTCAGAACAGGAAAAAAGCTCTAATTCAAGCCCTTGAAGTTCTTCCTCATGCAGGGGACACATGACACTGCAAAGTGCTTGCCCTCTCCTTGTCAGACAAAGCCACTGCAGGCAAACCCCAGACAGCACACAGCAAAGAGGCAGTACTTCTCATCAGTTTCTCCAGCTCTTCTCCTTGGCATAGGGTGTCTTGAATCCCAGAAGTAATCTAACATGTTGGGGTCTGAGCCCCACTTTTTATAGCACAAATTCCTTTGTTCTCTGGAGGCAGAGAAGCTCTTTGCCCAGTCAAAACCAGTTCTGTCCTCTCTGGTGCTGCTGCCCGGCAGGAGGTGGATACAGCATTGCCCATTAAGGTATGAAAGCAATCTCCTCCCCATACTCTGAATGCAGCCCATGTTTATTCAGCTCAGCCCTGACTCACCCTGGAAAGGTAGGACACACCTCACCCCCCTAAGTGGCTGTCTGAACATCCCCAGCCCCTGTCAGTCCAAAGCCAGACAGTCAATACACAAACCTAGCAGAGGCAGACTGGATGGTTAAGCAAGAAAACACCTACAATCTAAATGAGGTATTTTCAAACACAAAATGTAAAAATAATTTTTCCTAAAAGATGCATCTTTCTATTCTGAGTTCAGGCATACTAAACTTTACTTTCCTACCATGTCCCAATAGAAAGTTACATTTATAAGATGTTATAAATAAACCCCCATTACATCCTATTGGACAGATAGCCTTTCAATAGTGAAAAACGTAATTCACTGTAGTTCACTATCAGGACATGTTACACACATCACAACATGTCCTACCTTTCACAGACACTACACCCTGCCGACAGGGGTACCTTGGGCCTACACCATGGGTGACTGCCATATAAGAAAGGTGCACTTGCCAGGTCACCATAACAGTACCAAACTGAGCGCAGACACTGCAGGGCATGTCTGAGTTACATTTGCAGGGCTGCTCATGTAGGTGGCACATCAGTGTTGCAGGCCCACTAGCAGCATTTGATTTATAGACCCTTGTCATGCACAGAACACCTTACTAGGGACTTACCAGTGAAGCAAATATGCCAAGCGTGGAAAATCAATTGAAATAACAATTTGTACAGGGAGCACTAGCCTTTTGACACTGATTAGCAGTGGCAAAGTGCTCAAGGCATCTAAGCCAGCATAAATAAAAACCAGCACAGCATCAAAAATACAGGCGGTAAAGGCAAAAAGTCAAAGGAAACCACGCCAAAGATGCCAAGTCTAACAAAAAGGTATTATAAGAGTCTATACACTTTGAATGCATTATTGGATATGGCGGCAGAGTTCTTCCCAGGTTTACATTTACCCACACTGATGAAAGAACAATCCGTTGTGGTGGAAGGTGAAATATCCAAAGTAGAGATTGAGAATGCAATTTGTGACATGCCCCTTTTAAAGTCTTGGGAGAAGACAGCTTTCTAGTGGAATTTCATAAAATAACTAAGCAGTGAAACTCCCAATGTTAATCCTTTCTCTTTAGGGGTGCATTGGCTAGAGGGCACTAATGGGATAAGTTCACAAAGGCTAAATTCTCTGATTTCTAAACTGATTGTGGACCTTTTGGAATGCTCTAGTTAAAGGCCAATTTCACTCACCAATGTGGATATGACGTTTTTTAGCTATGATCATGGTGAATCATTTAAAGAAAGTTATCCCTGTGTTGAGCACTCAGCACAAGTGGGGTTTGGTCCCGTCATTCCTCGACCAAATATTTATTCACACTACTACATGTTTTCTGGCAGTTGAGAGAAGATCTGCGTGAGAAACTCCTCTTATTCTGAACACCAAAAAAGCTTTCCATGAGTGGAATGGGCGTAAATATTTAGGATAATGGAATAAACGGGTATTATTCAAAGTTGTATAACTCTTTTCAAAAGAATGTATTATGGACCTATCACATCGATACACTGTGGTGGTAATGACTTACTTTAGGATACACCATGGAACTATGCAGGGTTGCACTTTGTCTTTTTGCAACACTGATAACATTTGAGGAAAAGTGGCGACGGCAGGGGAACTTACAGCTCTTTATTATGCAAACAATATTTTGATGACCCTTTGTTTGACCTGGGGCATTTTGCAGGGGTACCCAGGGACTGTAAGTCAAAATATTACAGTGGGCCTGTAGCACTGATTGTGCCAACCACATGAGTCACACCCACATGTCTCAGACCTGCCACTGGAGTATCTGTATGTGCAGTTTTAAACTGCAATTTAGACCTAGCAACTGAGCCCACTGAGGCCCAAACCTTCCCTTTTATAACATGTAAGGCACCCCAAAGGTAGGCCCAAGCTAGCCCCATGGGCAGTTTTTGTTGCTTAGCCATTTTGTGCCTCTGCCTTTCTGTAGAATCCACCTATGGGTTAGGATGACAGCTGGGCTCATGTGCATTCACTCTAGACAGTCACACAAAGGGAGTTGAGGTGTGCCTTACATATGCTGATGGGCCATCACCAGGCTGCTGGGCCTTCTTGAGCTAGAGTGATGGGAGGAGATGTCACTGACACCTGAATAGGGATGTGCCTGTCCTCACACAAAGTGTCTGTATCCAGGTCAGGGAAAGGTAGGGACAAATGCACTACAAAGACCTTACTTTGAAGTTTGCCTACTTCAAAGGCAGTAAGGGGTATAAGTATTGGAGACCTGACACTCTCAAATTAGAACGCTTCTGGACTGATGACATTCTGCCAGGAAGAATTGCTGGATGCTGTAGGAGGGACTGACACTGCGCCTATTGCTTTGTTGTCTTGACCTGCTGCTTGCTGCTTCTGTCCTGGGAGTGAAAGAAAGAACTGAACTTTGCTTTCTGTATCCTGCTTTCAAGGTTCTCCAAGGGATTAAGTGTGCTTGCCTCCTGTTAAGAAGTCTCAGGGCCATAAAAGACTTAATCTACGAGTGCCTGGACTCTTCTGTTGAGGGTCCTGACTTGCCAAGTGGTGCAAAATCCAGTCCCTGGGCATTGAAAGTGGAATATGGTTAACTGAAGGAGAAAATCCATGCATCGATTTCTAGTGTCTGTTTTTATCTGTGCATCACTGCAAACTTTGACACATTGCCACTGCCAGCAATGGAGCATGGCTCACAATTGGCGCATCAACCAAGGCTTTCACCGCAGGCCCCAGCTTCCTGTCTTAGTACGTCAGAAATAATGCCATAGCATACGTTCTGAGCATTGCATCACCAAAATCCTTGATGCACCACTTCAACTCCAATGCAGCACCTGATGCATTGCTGAGGAATCAGTGTGGCGCATCTAGACTTTTGACGCATCATTCCTGGCCACCGATTTCTTCATCAATGTTGCCTAGAAGTAAGGAACTGAGGCCATGTGTCTGGAGTTTGATGCATCACCTCCCCTTCCAGTAAGGAACTGATGCATCACCTCCCCTGACAGCAAGGAACTGACGCATCACATCCCCTGCGCAGAAATACAGAACTGACACATCACCTCCTCTGGCAGTAAGGAACCAACGCATCACCTCTCCTAGGAGTAAGGAACTGACGCATCACTTTGTTTTTCCGGTGCCTCACCTCCACTGCACTAGTTTCCGTTTTTGAATTTTGATGCATTCCCGGTACTTTGTATGAAAAGTGATGCATCCATAGATTTTGATGGACTACATTTGCTTAACATTTGAAAAGGGATATCTTTACTTGTGCATGTTGGATTTTTGTTGTTTTGGTCTAGTTTTATTCAGATAAATATTAGCTATCTTTGTAAACTTTGTAGTGTTTTCACTGTGTTACTGTGTGCGTACAAATGCTTTACATAATGCCTCTGATATAAGCCTGACTGAATGTGCCAAGCTGCCAAAGGGGTGAGCAGAGGTTATCTTAGATGCATGATCCCCTTACCCTTACTAGAGTGAGGGTTCTTACTTGGAAAGAGTGCATATCAACTGCCTACTAGAGACCCCATTTCCTACACCTTTTCCACGCTATCTAACTTGGCAAATTTGTTCATACAAGAACTGAACTCCGTCTCCCCGTTTTCTGGGTAAAGAATCAACTGGTCCAATTGCAAAGCTTTACCTGTAACTTTATCTACCTTAAAGACATCTCTAGTGACCTTAACCTTTAAGTGGATTTGACATAAATTGAAAATCGGGGGGTTTACGTTAATGAAGGGCTCCCCAACATGATACATAACAATATTTTTCTGATACTGGAAAAAATGACATTCAATTTTCAACAGTGGCACATTTGAACCTTTCTCTCAAGTTCAAATTATTAAAATGAACCAAATACTCACCTTTATTTAGAATTATTGCATGCTACCATTCCCCATAACAATTTTAACTGACACTGAGAAACACATACTATCCTTTGTTTGGGGTGGGGAAAAACCCTGAAACCAAGATTCTTTGGCAATACTGAAAAGGGAGCCCTACACTCCTGCATGCTTTTATACACACATGTACACACTTACACACATGTATAATTGTAATTTAAATTAATTTTACATACTTTTTTGGGGAGGTATAACCCACTAAAAAAATACCCTCACAACACTATACCACTATTCAACCTTAAACCCTAAAATTACCATTGCCACCTAATTCCACTACACTTCATGAAATCCTACATCGCTCATGATGGATGCACCCCTCCACCAAGGGTTAAACAATGATGTTTTGAAAATTACTTAACATTAATTGGGGTCCAGGAAATCCAGAGTTTAGGACTGATCACTTAGACTTGCAGTGGCCTGTTCATTATGTTCATTAGAAAAGTCAATCTGCTTAATCTTTACCTATATATTGGTCTCTGACATTTTGTTAGTTTTCTGTTATTGCTTTGATATATCTACTAACTTCTGCGAGAAAAATTAGTTTGTACGATATGGTACTTTCTATTTCTTTGATATGTCAATAAAGACTTGAAGCTAAAAAAAAAAATGTCCCACCATGGCCCCCATATGTTGTTGTGTTTGTATGAGTATCCTCTGGATTGGGGAATTTGATTCTGCTCTCAACCAACCCTACCCTACTCCCATTTGTTTTTATATATATTTTCTCAGGACCTGGGGGAGTGAGTCCCCGAGTACTAAAAGGGCTTCTGCACATCTTTGTAGATGTGGTGATAGCAAATCAGATCTTATCTTCAGATCTGTCTGCTTCACAGATCCTCCAGGGTGTGATGCATACAGACATTTTAATTCTTAATTTTTAAAATACTACTGAATGTGCTTAGAACAAATCACTCAAAGCATGCTTTTTAGACTAAAATCTAGTTGTCTGACAAATCTGGTTTTATTCAGTTCAGCTGTATAGCTGTTAAATATTCCTCTGGAAAATTGTATGAGGAAAATATGTTTTGGGACGCCTCTTTTTCTTATACCCCGCTTAATGTATCACCCTAAAACTTCTAGGAGTTTTGAAATGTTCTCCAAAAGGACATAATTTGGATTTAATAAGTACTATTATGACTGCTATTATTCCACATGATATAGGTCATATAGAATTCATGGGTATAACCAGTGTATGGAGAAAGGGTGACATAGTGATTGTAGTGTGGCTAGTGAGTATAGCGTACAGTGTAATACCATAGAGTGGAGTAGTGTACAGTAGAGTGGTGTATAGTGGAGTGTGCCAAACTTGATTGGCATACAGTGGAGTAGGGTTGAGTGTAAGCATACAGTGTAGTTGGATACGATGGACTAGCGTACAGTGGCATGGCTTACAGTGGAATAGCGTAGAGTGGAGTGACATAAAGCAGATACAGTGGAATAGCATCAATTGTAGTGGTGTACAGTACAGTGCTGTAGAGTGGAAGAGCATAGAGTGGAATAGCATACAGTGTAGTGGCGTACAGTGTAGTGGCATGCACTGTAGTGGCATACAGTAGAGTGAGGTAGAGTGGCATAGCATAGAGTAGAGCCCCATGTAGTGTAGATATATACAGTGGAATAGAGTAGAGTGGACTGGCATAGAGTCAAGTAGTATACAGTGGGGGGGCATAGAGCAGAGTGGCATCCAGTAGAGGGGAGTGGAGTGGAATAGTACAGAGTGGAATGGTGTAAAGTGGAGTGCCATAGAGAGGAGTAGCATAAAATGGAGAGATATACAGTTGAATAGTCTAGAGTGGAGTGCGTATAGTGCAATAGGACACAGTGCAATAGTGTAAAGTGGAGTGTGGCACAGAGAAATGGTGTTCAGTGGAATAGGGAAGAATACATTAGCGTAGAGTGTAGTGACGTATAGTGGAGTGGCACAGACTGGAGAGGCATCCAGAGCAGTGTAGTAGAGTTCATTAGCATATAGTGGAGTGGCGTAGAGTAGAGGGCTGCCTTTAACTTTTGTAAAGCCAGTCATTAGCCAATCACAGAATGCCATGTCATCATTATGATAAATATTTCATTTATGTACAGAGTACTGCTATACTGTCTCAGGACCAAAAATAAATGAAAAAAAAATATGTTAAAGAAAATTAAATACACTGTAATGCTCTATATCTGAAAATATAGTGTAATGTAGTGTATTTTCCATGTTTAACATATTTAAATGTTAAGTAAAAAGTCTATGGAGTACTTTGATAATGCTTACCGATTACTGTGTGACTGAAATTTTTTTTTTAAATGTGCTGTTCTCCCTAAACTGCTGTACAAATGTATAAAACATTATAAATACATTTCTTTACCTATTAACACTCTAACAAAGTGGTAACAGATACAGAACAATAATAAAACCTAACACTTACTAGATCTAAGACATTTCCCCAGAATGAAGTGAGATGACGTGCACAGACAAAATGTGCTGAAAACGACATGGCTTCCTTTTACTTTTGGTAAACAAAGGCATTAGCCAATCACATATGGCCTTTTCATGTGCATGCACTCTGGTGCACTGCGGCTCAATATATAACTAAGTATTTTTTGTGTTGTAATTCTTTATTGAAAAATTAAATGAAAATATTTTATAACTTTAAAACTACTTAAAGTATTCATACGTACTACCAAAAATTTCTGGTAACACTAAGTAATATATTTTCCTCCCACATTACATCTACATCCTTTAACACACTTTCACGCTATGTCTGCTTCAATTGCCACACTCCACTGTATGACACTCCACTCTTTGACACTCAACTCTACACCACTCCACTCAATGCTATTACACTCTATACCATTCTATTCTACGTAACTCAACTATACGCCACTCCGCTCTAGGCAAATCCACTGTATGCCACTCCACTCTACCCTACCACACTCCACTCCACTCTAAGCCACTCCACCAACACACATTGTATGCTATTACACTCTACGCCACTCCATTTTATGGTTCTCCAGAGCACTTCAATATACTGTTCACCTTCCACTCTATGCTATTCCACTGAGTGCTATTCCACTGTATGCCACTTCAGTGTACACCACTGTACTGTGCACTATTCCGCTGTATGCCACTGCAATTTACACCACTCCACTGTATGCCACTCCACTATAAACCACTCCATTCTGTGACAATCCACTGTATGCTGTTACACTTTACATAACTCCATTCTATGGCACTACACTATATGCCACTCCACTCTACACCAATCTACTCTCTCTACCATATTACTCTCTACGTTATTGTACCGCACAACTTTCGTCTGTACACTGTGCTATTCCAATATGCCACTCCTCTCTTTGTTACTACACTCTATGCTGAAAACACTCAGTGTTATTCCACTCTAAATCAATCCACTATACCCATCTTCTCTGTATTCTACTCCGCGCCAATCCACTCTACACCACTGCGCTCAATGCTATTCCACTCTACAACACTCCACTCTACAACACTCCACTCTACAACACTCAGTACACTATGACATTTTATGCCACTACACTCTACCCACTACACTGTACCTCGCCATGCCACTCCAGTCTATGCCATTCCACTGTACGCCACTACACTGTACCTAACTCCACTCTACACCACTGTACTCTGTGTTACTCCTCTGTACACCACTTCACTCTATGATATTGCACTCTATGCCTCGCCACTCTATGCTACTACACTCTACACTATTCCAATATACGCCACTGTACTGTGACTCACTCCACTCTCCACTAGTCCATTCTACAACAGTCCACTGTGTGCCACCTTACTCTATGCCACTCCACTGTACGCAACTTTGCTCTATGCTATTTCACTGTACACCAGTCCACTCTAATGCGCTTCAGTATATGCCACTGCACTTTACACCCCTCATGTACACTATTCCACTCTATGCTGCTCAACTGTACAACACTCCAGTCTACGCCACTCCCCTCCACTATACACTACTACACTATACACCAGTACACTCTTCACCATTCCACTGTGCTCAACTCCACTGTATGACACTCCACTCTATGCTATTGTGGTAAATTCTAATTACCCATGCTTAATTTATGCGGTAAAGTTCAATAAGAATAACTCAGAAAAATAAGAGGCAAAATCCGTGATATTTGAGGTTTCTCAAAAAGGGTTTTATTCCTTAAAAAGGAATTGGGTATTTGGCTCGAGCCAAGGTGGCATACCGTTCCGTCACCACATGGGTTCGGGAAGGGACTGACAGACAATACTTTATTAACAATCATTCATATATATAGTCAATGCATTACATTAAGGCATATACAGAAGGCGTAACAGCTGAGAGGAGAGATAAGAATGCTCATACGTAACAGGAAAAGGCGTTGCAATAGGCGTGTACTAGAAACGTCATTTAACATGATGTCACAAGTAGGTGGATCCATAAGAGAATCCTGCAGTGTCAGCAGAAATACGTGGTAGAGATGCGCGCGCAGCAGCCTGACGTGTGATTGACGTGCAACTGGAGGGTGAAGGGGACTTGACATTTAGCCCTACAAGTGGAGACATAAGTCTGGGATGTCAGATCAACTTAATCCCAAATCGTATCTAATATCTTATGTTTAAGGAACTGTATTATCTGGAAGGAAGAGGTCTCTTGGACAGAGGTTATTCTATACTGGCTGTGAGTGCGTGTATAAGCGTCTACGTGTCTGTATAAGATGCGAGGGGGCATGGCCTACCATGGCAACGGGAGCTATGAATTACTTGCACAGAGACAGTAAGGCCGGGCCCTTTGCTCTGCAGCTGGGAGGATGTTTACTTGAACTACGAGACAGGAATGTATTTTCGAGGAGCGGAGCAGATAATTCGAAGGTTGAATGCAGTCTTGGCAGGCAACAGGCTGAGCCAAGCGCTGTGAGCCGCGCAAGGAGTAAGGCAGAGGTCACAGGTACAGAGGCAGCCCAGGCTGAGGCATTCAGAGTCAGAAGGCAAGAGAAGGCTCGATGGCAGAATTCAGGGCCTACTTCGCCAGAGCTGGAAAAACGTGTAAAGTACACCACAAAAAGACATTGGCATGGCATTCTTAGGAACGGAATATTCAACCCGTTCATGACGGATCTGAAAGAGGACATGTTAACGTTGGACGCAAATGTATTTGCGTCTTCATAGCTGGCACAGGAGGGAAGTTACATGTACTTCAAGCTGGTACATGGAGATGGTGGGGTACACGTTAGGGAACATTTCTTGACCATAAAATTTATATTTCCTCATTCCCTCCTTGTTCCCTACGGACCCTTCATGATATATCGATACTCATGAATCGATCAACCTGTTCACGTAACATCATTTGCTCTTCTTTCTTCTTTTCGCGTTTTGAATGGGAACTTGGATGTGGAATGCATGATGTGGCGCACAAGCCGCAAATCGCTGGCCCACATTGTAGACATAGGCAGCAACTGAATACTATGAGAAGGGCAATGCCTAGGAAGGATAGGATCTTCCATCCCCAAGCGGTCAACGTTGTCCAGAACCAACCGGACCAAGTCCAGGTGCCTGGATTCTGGTGTATCAAACTTGCAATTTTATGAAGACATGTTATAGCTTTATATACTGTTGGCGCGTTTTCTGGAATGAAAACACAGCAACTTGACCCGATGACCTTACAAGCTCCACCCCTATCTGCTAGGATGACGTCAATGACAAGCCGATTTTGAAGGACAACAACCCGCATGGCAGATTGCTCCTCTGTTAAGTTGCCTAGAGCGGAGGTAGTTTCATTCACTACTGCTTCGAGTGTTCTAGTTAATCTTCGTATCAGTTTACTATTTTGGACGGGACCTGTGAAGAAAAAGAATCCTTTATTGAAGTCTGTGTATTGTTCCCATGCCGTTTCAGTATAGTCGACAATCGGGAGATCCCTTCGAAGTCTATTGTTTACTAGATTGGTATTTCTGTGATAATCAGGAGGTGCTAGGAAAACATGTGGTAAAAGGAATGCAATGTAACAGGTACCATCCCAATCTGGAGGTAAGCGTATGTATGCGGTATGGCCGCAAACAAAGTAGGAATGACGTGTAGCTCTGAAGGTAGACTTGCCTTGATCACTGAATTCGACCACAGTAGTGCATTTACTATGACCTAGATGTACTGAACCATTCTTTCGGACACATAATTCACCTGTGACTGGTAATACTGACATAGCAGGTAGAACTGGTGCAGCTTCGGATTCAACGGTTAGAATCATGAGGTTAATTGTATAATTACCTAATCCATATACTTCATTTTCTAGATCAGTTCCTGTCCTAGTGGGAAGTCCCTTCTTGTCAGGGTAACAGACTTTAAGCAGAACCAAGTTCAGGTTTCCCCAAACCCAATTTCCTTCATATACAGCAATATCAGAATCTAGGGAATTAATCAATCTAAACCATGCGCCACAGGAGCCATTGTGAGTGAATGGGTACGGAAAGAGGGGCAGAACTCCCTTGTATTTCTGGTAGGGAGGGAGTCGGCCACATATCCAACAATTTGTAGCGTTATTAGTCTGATGGGAGTGATGTAACATACTAATGAATGTGTTGTTGCGCAGCGCAAGTCTGTATGACAGTTCATGTGGAGGTAATTCACTGAAAGAATGTTCGGCAGTGACGTTATAAGCAGGTTGTGCACGCTTGAAAATGGGGTAGTAGATAGGCAATAAGATACTAGCAGCAATAATAAAAAAGACTTAGAAACAACATAATCAATAATGTCACTATACAGTGACTACGAAGTGATTTACAATATGCGTTTTTCTTGAGTTGTCTCTGTCTATCTCTCTCTCTATCTCGATCTAGGGGGTACATGTCAGAAACTAATTTAACCGATTCACCTAGGGGAGGACTTAAACAATTAAACTGTCTGACTTGCTAGACCGTAACTTTAGTCTGTATTCCTCGGAGGCGGTTTTCTCCACCAAAGGGAGTTTTGAATCAGTCTGTGTAGGAGGGCAGGGCTTAGAGTCCAAGTCCGAAGGGAGTCCGTGAAACTTCTTTACGTGGCTCGAATGTAGCCACCCCTTCCTGCCCTCAACTTTGATCGCGGTCCTCGTCGTCAGAAGGACCAATTTCGGGGTTTGCCAGCGGGGCTCCAGTGGACTTCTCCGGTCGAAGTTGCGAATGAAGACAAAATCCCCAGGGACCACTTCGTGAGGCTTCATCTCGGTGTTGTCGGGAAAGGCTGCAGCTACCTGTGAACGACAAGATTGTAGTGCAGACATCAAGGAGGCAAGGTAATCTGTCAGCATAATACAGTCAACATCTGTGATTTTGCGAGGTATAGGCGTCCCCCACATATTCGGTGGCCTACCAAAGACCACTTCATACGGGGATAGCCCGGTTCGAGAATGCGCCACCATCCTCATATAGAAAAGGGCAACTGGCAAAGCAACTATCCAGTCAACGCCTTTATCTCTACAGATCTTTGAAAGTCGGATTTTTAGAGTCTGATTATGGCGCTCCACAAGACCTGCTGCCTCGGGATGCCGGACACAGTGGAATTTCCACTGATAACCTAACAGGAGTGTAATATGTTTCACAAGCTCGGATGAGAATGGCTGACCGTTATCTGAGTACATGATACGGGGCAAACCATACCGTGGGAAGAATTCACGAACCAGCTGCTTGGCAGTGGTCGGAGCAGTGTAATCTGGTACTGGATATGCTTCTGTCCATCGGGAAAGTGCACATACGACTACGAGGACATATTTGAAACCTCGACAACGTTCCATCTGGATATAATCCATCTGGAGGACTTCAAAAGGGTGATCGGGAGGCTGAAATCCACCTTGCTCTACGGGAATGCTTTTACCTGGATTAAACTGACAACAAATCATGCAAGTACGCACTTTTTGTTTGGCTGCTGCTCGTAAGTTTTTATTGAATCATATGTGTTGAATACTGTCTAGCATAGCTTTTTCTCCTAGGTGTGCTGGACTATGTATTGTGTTAATGATGACCTGAACCATAGAGTCGGGGAGAAACCATGTAGATTTTCCCTTCGTCATCCATCCCTGGTCTGTCTGGATCCCTCCTAATTCAGTCCACTTCTTTATTTTGTCTGGTGTGGCATGTGTCTGTATATCAATTACATCATGTGCGGGATCCCTGACTGTCATGCAGTGTGTCGGTGTCGGTACTACTGTCTTTGTCAGGTCAGTTACATGAGTTCGATTTTGAGCAGTTTGCTTAGCTGTTCGGTCTGCCAGATCATTACCCTGGGAGATCGAATCAGTGACTTTTGTATGTGCCTTACATTTCATGATAGAGATTGCGGTAGGCAGATGTATTGCATCTAACAGAGCTTGAATGAGGGGACCGTGTTGAATGTTGGCACCGTGAGAAGTTAAGTAACCTCTCTCTCGCCAGAGGACTCCAAAGTCGTGAACGACTCCGAATGCATAACGTGAATCAGTGTATATGTTAACTTTCTTATTCTTGGCTTGAATACACGCTTGTGTCAGAGCGATGAGCTCTGCTGCTTGGGCTGACAAGGTGTCAATACAATTGGTTTCAATAACTTCGGTGTCTGTCGTGACTGCGTAGGCTGCCACTAATTCTCCTGTACTTGTTCTCATACATGAACCGTCCACATAAAGTGTCAGGTCTGGATCTGATAATGGAACATCTGTCAAGTCTTGTCTGGGTTTTGTTGTAATAGTAATGACTTCAATACAATCATGTGCCAATGGATCTACTCCATTTAATGGCAAAAGTGTGGCAGGATTTAATGTGCTACAGCGTCTGATTTCTATGTGTGGTTGAAACAATGTCAATTCATAACCTGTCAGTCTTGCTATGGTCAGGTGTTGGGTCTGTGTTCGATTTAAAAGGACTTCCACGGAATGTGGAACTTGTACTGTCAATTGATGTCCTAACACTATGGAATCACTCTGTCTTATTGCTAAAGCTGTCGCTGCAACTGATTTCAAACACGCAGGAAGGGCCTGGGCTACTGGATCTAATGTGCTAGAAAAGTAAGCACACGGTTTGTGTGAACCTGCTTGTTCCTGAGTGAGTACTGACAAGGCAGTACCTTCACGTTCTGTGACAAAAAGTGTAAAAGGTTTACTGTAACATGGTGTCGCTAAAACAGGTGCTTGACATAAGGCTTTCTTTAAGTCTTCAAAAGCTTGTGTATGTTCCTGAGTCCAAGGGAGGACAGTCGATGTCGCTGCCTCCTGAGTTGTCAACTGAATGAGTGGTTTGGCTAGAAATGCATATTGGGGAATCCATTGTCTACAGTACGAAGTGAGGCCTATGAAAGCCCGCACCTCTTTTTGCGTCTTGGGTGGTGACATGTTTACAATTAGCTGGATGCGGTCAGGACTGAGCTGTCTCCCCACTTTGGACAGCAAGTGACCCAGGTACACAACTTGCTGAACACAGAATTGCAGCTTTGAAGGGGATACCTTGTGCCCCTTGTCAGCCAGAAAATTTAAAACTGTAAGTGATGCTTTTTCACATTCGGGCTCACTTCGGGCGGTGATCAGCAGATCATCGACATATTGAAGTAGGGCAGTGTTAACTGGCATGTGGATACTGTCGAGTTGTCTTTTCAGTGCTTGGCTATAGATACTGGGGCTTTCTGTGAATCCTTGAGGTGCGCGTGCAAATTTGAAACTTCGTCCATTTAAACTGAATCCGAACAAGTATTGGCTTTCCGGATCGATTGGGACGCTAAAGAAGGCGTTCTTGAGGTCAATTACAGTAAAGAACGTCGCTTCTGAATCAATGGCTGTCAGTAACGAAGAGATATCGGGGACCACGGGATACTGTGGTACAATGCATTTATTCAATTCGCGCAGATCAATAACTAATCGATAAACAGGTGGTGCATTTGGATCAGTACGTTTAAGAACTGGAATGATAGGAGAATTACATACATTGGAGTCGGTTTCCACAACCACTCCTTGTGCAATGAGCTCGTCAATGATTCTCAGTAAAGCCACTACAGCATCTGGGGGTAACTTGTATTGTCGAATTCGTGGTAATACCACTCCTGCTTTGAGTGTGACTCGATATGGTGTAATGTGCATACAACCTACATCAGTGGGGCCTTGTGCCCACAAGTGTGCAGGTACATTCTGTAACCGGTGGTCCATGTCTCTTAATACATAATGGCCTTTAAAATCTCGCAAGAATAATCGTACTCCTTCCGGAGAATAGCATATAATAGCTCCTAGAGCTTTCAATGTCTTTATACCTAACAAGTTTTCTGGGCATGATTTTGTAAGCAATAAATCGGTAGTCCGTGTCAAAGGACCGACTGCAAGAGGAAGGGGTTGTGATACTTCATTAACAATAGGTTTTCCTGAAAATCCAAGGGAAACATTCTGGGAGCCTGAGAGGGGTGCCCCTGGAACCTCATTGTGGCTTATCGTAGTTCTGCTTGCCCCTATATCAATGAGAAACTTTCTGTCTTTCCCTAATACTTGACTGTGTACATAAGGACCCTCTTGATCTACAGGAACCTCAATAAGAGGCAAGCCAAACTCCCTCTCTAGGCTGTTTCATGTGTAACGTTGGTAATCGGGGTAATCATTTTGTGCATACTGGTACATCTGTTGTGTCGTGTTTTGTGTTGCGGTAATAGGCTGTTGCTGGGGTACTGCTACGGTCTGTGTTGAAGCTGACATAGGCGCAATATGTTGTATATTCTGGGGTACTTGTTGTTGGGCCTGATCTTGTCTAGGTGGACGTGGTCTCTCCTTAGTTTTACCCGTGGAGATATTGTGTTTCAGGACTGCACAATCGTTTATATAATGACCTGGCTGTTTACAATAGTTACATACTCCTTTAATAGGAGCTGTCGAATTACTGGGCTGGGTCGCACCCTTTTTATGACCGTCAGCAGGAACTGACTGGGCAACTAGCATTTTCATTTTTGTGTCTTTCATACGTCTTTGTTCGTGTTCTTGTTCTTCTCTAATTCTATTCTGGTGGTACTGTAGCATTTGTAACATTTGTGAAGGAGTATTAGCTTGCCAGGTACTTTCGACTTTCAGTACCCTGTTCTTAACCTGGGGCAGGGAATTCTCGACTAATTTCGTTACAAAAAGATGTGGATATGACTCGCTACTTGCTTTCAGGCCGCTATTAATACCAAAACATTTCTCAAATCTGGTATAAAAATCACTAGTGTCTTCATCAGGTTTCTGTTTACAGGCTGAAATTGCACCCCAATCTTCCTTTTTCGTACTTAATAAACGTGGCAATACTTGTACTAACAAACCTGGTAACGCTTTAACTTTGTCTCCAAGTCCTAGACCTGGAACTCGGGTATTTTCTTCGTTTTCTAATGCAGCCCAATCAATCTTTGCATCTCCCACCTCCCATTCTTTTTCTTTGAGTTTCTCGTAAATACCAGGAGGCAACAATACTTTCAATATTTTCATAAGGTCTGGATAGGTGTAATCGCCCATTAGTAACATGTCTTTTATTTCACGGTGAAAACCCGCGGGATCTTTGTCATGGCTAGGTACTAATTTTTTCATTTCCAACAATTCCATTTTGGTTATGGGCGCGTACACAAACACGCGTCTAAGCGTATTGTCAGCATTCTGAACTGGGTGCACTTCTCGCAACGGATTCTGTCTGTCTATGTAATACATTTTCCTTTCCATGGCATGTGCTGAATCGGTCTGTGGACACAAGAAAGCACTATATCTGTGTCGATGTTCTAGAATCACTTTAATTAGATCGGTACCTAGACCTCCCCATTTATTCATAAGCAGTTCTGCTAATATATCAGGCAGGGGACCTGGATCGGAATGTTGGCTTCTATACAATAGGAGTAGGTGTTGTATCATGTATGTACCAGCTAAACGCTGTTCACTCGGTGTCATGCTCAAAAACGTGTGTGCTAACGCATCATCACTATATTTCTCAGAATTGTCAGCCCATTGTACTGCTGACCTCGCCAATTCTTGTTCGTCCATAGAATCGAGTACATGGTACCCCATTCGTTCTCGAAGCCTGTTGTAGGTGGCTTGGAATAAGTGCTCAGGAGTTCTCGGGTTGCACATAGCTTCCCGAAAAACTCTTTTACTTTCTGGACGTACTGGACGCATCGAATTGTTAAACGGTCTTCCTTTACCTACATAAGCCATCATTTCTCTAACTGGCAACTGTGTTTGTTCTGCTGTCTCTTCTGGTTCGTTCTCCTCCTCTGAGGATTCAAGTTTGTCTGAATCTATTTCCGGTGGTAGCTGTCTTTTTTCATGCATCTTTGTTATTGCATTTCTGATTCTTCGGTACATATTATCTATACAGGCCTGTTTATCATGATTCCCATCTGCTATATTCTGACCCCACCTATGGAGTGCTTTTACGTCGTCCGGGTTCATACCCGGCCTATCTACTTCTCTTATTAGACAGTTTATAAGAAACCTTAGTATCTTGCCTTGAGTATCCACTTTCTGGTAGGCCAATGCCTCCTTAATACTTTCAGGCCCTACCCCTGTTTGGACAAAATGATATATTTTATCTAGATGATCTACCATTCCAGGTAGTGTCAATAAAAAGTTTGTGACTCGTCGCAATCGTACTGATGCGAGCAACATTCTTTCGTCATTCTTTTTACCAGGTACTGGATCATATCTACAGTCTGCAAGACGATCTCCATATATTGCAAAATCGGCTGTTCGAGGTGTACGTTGTTGTGCTAGGTCTCTATAAGTCCACCGCTGTGTGGGTGGCGGGGTTTGGAAACCTGTTGCCCCTCCGGACGCGCCTCCTGAGGCGCCGGCTCCGAAGGGATTCGTTGGGTGTAAAGCAGGGGGAATAGGTCCAGGAAGAGGTGGAAGGAGGGCTGGAAGACTAGGAGGAACGGGAGGAGGAGTAGCTTGTCGCGGGGGTGGGGGCTGACCATCTTGGGGTCCAGCGCCGCCAGGAGGAGGTGTGCGTGGAGGTGCGGTATTAACATATTCGGGGGCTACATCGTCTAGATATGAAGAAAGGAAAATGTCCTTTGCTGTTTTCTGATGCTTCTTAGTCGGGAGCAATGGGGGTGGCAGATCTTTCGGTATTTCCGGGGTGGCCTTAGGCAAACCTTCGGCCAAGAGAGGATACATACCGTTCATAAGGGTGTTTCGTTGTCTATCTACTTGTTCTAACTTTACTCGGATACCTTCCTCAACTAATACGTTTTCTTGGGCCTTTTCAGACTCCTCTCTACTTTTCTCTTCTTTTCTGTGTGCTTTTTCTGTACGCCTATGCGATTCCTTACGCCATAGTTCAATGGCATCCTTCTGTGACTGTCTGGCTTTCTTTTTCCATAATGCTTCTTCTACTCTCATGATGCAATCTGCATCCCATGTCCCAGCAGCGGGCCATCTCTGATTCTCTGCTAGATCTTTGGTGTAGTCCACCCATAATTCGAGATATAAAACGGCATCTAGGCCGTGCTTGTGGTACATAAAGTACCCTGGAGTGTCCCTAGGTGGAATGGGAACAGCTTCTTCTAGTATCCCTTTTCTAGTTTTTATTTGTCTTAATTTGGAGAATAACGGCATCTTAAAATCTGGCTACTTGGTTCTTACTCAGAAATGAACACAATGAATACAATAATCACAATAATGAAGATCGAACAATCACTCATACCACGACATTTAGATAACACATTAAAACATTTTTGAAACGGACAACAATAATTAGAATAAAACTTGCTAACTGCGTGATACTAGATGTACTGCTAAACAGTACAGATACACTGCTAAACAGTGCAGACCAGGTCTGTGTACCCAAACCCGTCTTGACCGGCACAAACTAATGCGCACGTCTGGATGCGTCCTCAGCAATGGTACTCACCGGGAAGCACGGAAACAGAAGGCCTCGGAAACCCTGGACGGGACTGGATTCGGACTGGATTCGGACTCGACTCGTGAATACTTCGGAACTTCGGAACCTGGTGGGCCTCCGTATACCTCGGATCTTGCTCTCTCAGCTAGGCTCTGGTCGGGATCCTCCGCACTCCTCACCGCCTCGTCTGGGTGTCGATCGCAGCCTCAGTCACCTCCGTTGGCCTGAGGGAGATACAGGAAATCCTGCGGGTACGCGTAGTTGTCCGTCCGGCTGTGGCAGGGGGCTAGGCCTGCAACACACCTCCGGCGCGTGAGATGGGGAGGGGTCCCTGTTCGGGCGCCAATTATGTGGTAAATTCTAATTACCCATGCTTAATTTATGCGGTAAAGTTCAATAAGAATAACTCAGAAAAATAAGAGGCAAAATCCGGATATATGACGGTACAACGCGTACCGTCACAACGCATACCTTTACAATGCGGCCGTGACAACGCAAGTCGTTACCACGACTTGTGTTGGGGGGGCGCGGATTTCGAATAGTTTAATTTACTATTCTAACACCAGTCCCCGTGGACCCTAGGGAAGGTGTTAGGATAGTAAATTAACTATTTTTAGACCTTGAGCGCCCTCCAGCGCAAGTCGTGGTAACGACTTGCGTTGTCACAGCCGCGGTGTAAAGGTACCGCGTTGTGAAAACATCGTTGTAAACGATGTTTACCGCAAAATCCGTGATATTTGAGGTTTCTCAAAAAGGGTTTTATTCCTTAAAAAGGAATTGGGTATTTGGCTCGAGCCAAGGTGGCATACCGTTCCGTCACCACATGGGTTCGGGAAGGGACTGACAGGCAATACTTTATTAACAATCATTCATATATATAGTCAATGCATTACATTAAGGCATATACAGAAGGCGTAACAGCTGAGAGGAGAGATAAGAATGCTCATACGTAACAGGAAAAGGCGTTGCAATAGGCGTGTACTAGAAACGTCATTTAACATGATGTCACAAGTAGGTGGATCCATAAGAGAATCCTGCAGTGTCAGCAGAAGTACGTGGTAGAGATGCGCGCGCAGCAGCCTGACGTGTGATTGACGTGCAACTGGAGGGTGAAGGGGACTTGACATTTAGCCCTACAAGTGGAGACATAAGTCTGGGATGTCAGATCAACTTAATCCCAAATCATATCTAATATCTTATGTTTAAGGAACTGTATTATCTGGAAGGAAGAGGTCTCTTGGACAGAGGTTATTCTATACTGGCTGTGAGTGCGTGTATAATCGTCTACGTGTCTGTATAAGATGCGAGGGGGCATGGCCTACCATGGCAACGGGAGCTATGAATTACTTGCACGGAGACAGTAAGGCCGGGCCCTTTGCTCTGCAGCTGGGAGGATGTTTACTTGAACTACGAGACAGGAATGTATTTTCGAGGAGCGGAGCAGATAATTCGAAGGTTGAATGCAGTCTTGGCAGGCAACAGGCTGAGCCAAGCGCCGTGAGCCGCGCAAGGAGTAAGGCAGAGGTCACAGGTACAGAGGCAGCCCAGGCTGAGGCGTTCAGAGTCAGAAGGCAAGAGAAGGCTCGATGGCAGAATTCAGGGCCTACTTCGCCAGAGCTGGAAAAACGTGTAAAGTACACCACAAAAAGACATTGGCATGGCATTCTTAGGAACGGAATATTCAACCCGTTCATGACGGATCTGAAAGAGGACATGTTAACGTTGGACGCAAATGTATTTGCGTCTTCATAGCTGGCACAGGAGGGAAGTTACATGTACTTCAAGCTGGTACATGGAGACGGTGGGGTACACGTTAGGGAACATTTCTTGACCATAAAATTTATATTTCCTCACTATGACACTCCATTCTGTCACTCTAGTGTAAGCTATTCAACCATATGTCACTCCACCATGCACCACTCCACTGTATGCAATGCCACTGTATGCCATTCCACTCTATGCCACTCACTCTACACCGCTACACTCTGTGCTATTGCACTATACACCACTCCACTGTAGAACACTCCACTCTATGCCACTCCAAAGTATGCTATTACCCAAAAGCCACCCTCCAATAACTAAAGCTCACCACTCTACAATGCACTGTGTTCTCACAAATATTGTGATTTGCAATGTCATAACTATTTTTGTAAATAATATTATTTTGCATGGTATAACTGATATATTATAAAAGGGTATAAACAGTGCATGGAGAAGACATTAATTATAGTAAATGTAGCGTGGCCACAGAGTTAAATACACTGTGTATGCAGGTGCCTGAGCTATAATAATTTGAAGGTGTTGCATAAATTATAAATTAAAGGTATAAGTGCAAGTTTAGACATTTCAAATTTGTGTTTGTTTTACCTTTTGTTTGTAGGTAAAGAATAAATAAGGTTATATAAATTTAAAGGTGGTGTGTAAATTATAAATTCAAATATAACCATAACTGAAGAATTTCTAATATTTGGGTATTTAATGTTTGTCTTGTATAGAAAGAATAAATAAAGTTTTCCTTACTATAACGATGAATACATAGATGTATATAATGTTGGGCAGTTGAATAATTTTATATCTTGCCCAACATGTTCTTAGGGAGATTTCTCCTACTCAAAGTGTTTTTTCTGTCTCTCCTCTTGTGGGTCACCAATTTAATTTCCAAACCTTGAGGACTCTATGGCAATTTGAATCTTAAAATATTTAAAATATTCGGCCTGGATAGATAACTGTGTACTCCATTCATGGGAAGTTGTATCTCCTCAGAGTGTGGGGGAGGAGGAAGGATCAGCTTGCTTTAATTGACTTGGAGCCCAGAAGCCTCGTGATACAGCTACATCATCTACATCAAACTTTGTCCTGTATATTTTGGAGAGCACATGAAAAAGTGTTTGTCATCTGCTCATAAAGATGTGTGGCCTTCATTTTCTCCCTCCAATTGGAACAGTGTACTATACCATCATTTCTGATCCAGGCTTTAAGTGGCTTGATTAAAAGTTCAAACAGCAAAGGGAAAGAAGACACCCCTGCTTGGTGCTCCTCCAAATCTCAAAGGAGGATAGGACAACCCATTGACAATTGAGAAGAATTGTGGACCAAATTTGAATTGACTAAGTATTTTACACAAAATGTCCCAGCGCAGCAAAACATCTTTTAAAAATAAAGGAGCATCACCACACAGATGCTTTAGATATCATGCATGTGCATCAAGGCTCTCTGCAATCTTCTGATCATCAATATATTTTGATCACGGTGAATCAATATACCCATTACTTTAACAACCAAATGACTAATGCCTTGGCTAGCACCTTTATTACAATGTTGAGATAATAAATTGAGTGGTATGAGTTACAATGATTGGGTGGCCTACCTGGGTTGGGCAGGACAGATATCATAGCCAGCGGAAGGTCAGACAGCAGTTCCCCAAACTCCCATCCGCCTGCTATCACAGCCAAATATGGTAATAAATTAGAGAATTGAAGCATTTAAGGAACTCCATAGGTAAAACATTTGGATCAGGAGTTTTGCCTGCTTGCAAACAAGGGGTCGCATTAGAGATCTTGACCAAGATTTATGAAGGGCTTGCATTGCCCTTGCACCATTCAAGGCGACACAAGGCAATGCAAGCCCTTTAGATGGGTTTACCATGCCACACAGAGCCACCTTGCATGACTCTGCATGGCATCGTAAGTCTGGAGTAACACAAGGCAGCAGAAGTCTCTGCCTTGCGTTACTCTGCATGGGGAAGGTGTTTATGAATGCAGCCTGGTTGTCCCAATCCATCCACCCATGGTTTTTGGCACGTTGAGAGATTTACTACGACCAATAAACCTGAGAATGTGTGGAAATGCTATTCCTTCCCAGGTGAGGTATAACAACGAGAAATATGTCTATTTCTCCGTATCATTTCCTCTTTCTATGCCACAGCAGTTCCTGCATTAGGGTGCAGGGGCTGAACCCCCCTCCTCGTTTTTATATTTTCCTAATGTATAAGCGTATTTAAATAAACACAATTGTAATAAAGGTCCTACAAGTAGGAATTTTGTGGCATTTTTAAAAGGCCTTCTGCCACTCAACAGTAGTTACCCCACCATTAATCATCCCCCCACAGAGTGGGGTATGGCCAGCAAGCTTCACTGACCACACCCTACCTGCGATGAGATGGGAAAGGGTGGAATTAGGAAGCATGCAAAAGACACTACAGACAAACATGTTTCGTAAGTCTGTGGTGTCAGTTCATGTTTCATTTAGTGTATTTAAAGTCAGAAATAGAGTCCTCTCATAATCAGCACAAGCACACCCATGAATCCTAGATCCGATCGTGGGGTGGTGAGGTGAGGTGACTTTTTCAGGAAAAAACCCAGATCAGCACTGTTACATCTATGCTTGTGTTTAATTCTCTTGTTTCACGTGCCTTTACACATATTTTGATTCTTTGTTTTCACGTGCTTGCATGCACGTGTTGTTTGTAGTGTTGTTCTTTGAATGCTCACAGCACGATCTGTGATCGGGCCGTTGAGTCATAAGTAAACTAAGAAGTCAGTTACTCGGGGCTTAACGGTGCGTCAAGTCCTATGCTTCATTATCTTGGATTAAACTTCTACTTTTATTCAATTACTGCGTCCTTTCTACTTAACAAACACCTGCCTCAAAAACAGAGCACAAGTACATTTGGAGAAGAAAGTCAAAATCTTTTCACTCACTTTCAGTTCTTTCCCTTTCTACCTGCTGCTCTCTCTCTCTCCTCTTCAGCACCAATTGCTAAACTCTTTACTATCACGATTACTATTGGCTGTTTTATCTCCCTTGCAGATTATATATGTTTTTTTGGGACAACAGGACCCATGGATGGAATTTGTAGGGAGAATAAAACAAGCAGTAGCAACACCACAAATTGTAGCTGGTTACTCGACGAGTGATGTTTTGTGTGTTTCTGCAAATGGGCGAGTTATAGAATCTGGGGGTTGACTGAGAGAGTAGATAAATGTGATGACTGATTATATGAATTGGGTAAGATGACTGTGGGAAGCTTGATGTTGATAGGTGAATTCGAGTGAGTAAGTGAGTGATGTAAGGTGAGTGAAAGGGAATGAATTGTCGAATGTATATAGGTTAGTATGTAGTTTAGTGAATGGTCTCGAGTGGCTGAGTAAGTAATTGAGTGAAGACTGGTGGAACGATAAGGTGGGTAGACAAAAACGCATTAAAACAACATGAATTGGATGAAATGAAACCTACTGCCTTTATATTTTAATAAACGAAAGTTCAACAGTGAGTCGCTGAGGCAATGTGAATTAGTTGAATGAGTGGTAGGGAAGATAAGAATGCATGATTGAGTGTGTGAATGAGTATGAGTGAGAGGGTGAATGGCAGAATGGGTGAGTGAGTGGATGGGATGTATAGTTCAGTGGGGGAATGAGCGTGTATAGGTGGAGGGATGAATTTGAGTTGATGAGAAATTGTGGTAAATATAAGCTGGTAATATAGGTGAAGGTTTGAATAGAATCTCGTCAGTCACAGGTCTCCTGACACTTAGCTGGATTTGAAGGTTCATTGGACTTATGTATCCACTAAGGCTTTTGACATGGCTCATGATATGTATTTGACCTCATGGTTTAAACTCCAGCTCCCCATTCAGCATTTCATCACCTCAAGATCTATAAAAACAAGACTACTAAGTTGAGTAAAAGTGAATATCCTGGCTCACCACTTTTTGAAATCACTGACCGCCACTGACACATAGAGGAAAATGCCCCCGTGGATTATTTATGCGCAAGAAGGTGTCCCTTCCTTCACAAAAACAAGCCTAGCTGTAATGCCGGCATGCATGCACCATGGCATAATGGTGCATGCATTTGTGCCTGACAGCTACAAATATGGCAGTGCAGGTAGAGAGCAGGACTGCACCATGGGCTAGATGTACGACCCACACATTTGCGAGTCACAAATTGCGTCGTCGCATTTGCAGTTCGCAATTTGCGACTCGCAAATTGGTAGGCACAACAGTATCTGAGACACTGTTTACGATTCCGAATGGGGTCGCAAATTGATTGCTTCATGCATGTTAATGAGGCTATCACAATTTGTGACCTCATCGGGAATGGCTGGCATTCCCAGGGATGGTGGCCTGCTGGGGTCAGCAGACCACCATGTCTGGGACTGCTTTTAAATAAAGCAGTTTTTTTTAAATTAAATGCAGTCAGTTTTCCTTAAAGGAAAATGGGGTGCATTTAAAAAATAAACATGAAGCTTTTCACTGCCTGCCCTTAAAAAATATTTTGAGAGGCACTCACAGAGGGGAAGGGGTCCCCAGAGGACCCTTTCCCGTTTGTGATTGGTTTACCACCCTTCTGTGAAGGGTAGTAAACTGTGACTGTTTTGCAACCCCAATTGCAGTCGCAAAATAGTCATACATATCTTCAGGAGTCACTATTAGGAAGAGACGCCCTTGGAACGCTCCTTCCTATTAGCAAGCTGCTAATCCTATTTTGCAAGTCACAAATTGATTTAAGACTCACAAAATAGGTCGCAAACGGGTCTGAAACCTGTTGCGCCGGCAAAAAACTTTAGTACATCTGGCCCCCATATGTTAGTAATTATGGCGCATCCCTGCTCTCTCCATTTGTTGCAGCAAGTTGTCCTCCTGCATTGCGCTGCGTCACATGTTAGTAAATCTGGGCCCTTGTCTTTGGGGAGAAGGAGAGATCATGCTGACATTTATATACACTGGATAATTTGAGTAATGGAAGGCCCAAAAGCAGTGCGGACATTAGTTCCCGCTCGTATATGTGATGACCTTTATACACACTTGACTACCAGGCATTCACTCGTCAGAAGTATTTCAATTCCGTACCAATCAGTTCCTGAATAATCTGTGGGGAAAACCGTGTTCAACCTTTGTCCCAACACCTTGGTTTTCATCAGGCTTCGTGCCTCATGCTACGTTGTGGGAATATAGCAACTTTATCATCCTAAAAGTTTGATCTTTAAATGTCACAGGTTGCATCTGTATTTACAGAAATTAAGAGAAAATCTTGAAGGGCAACCCGCTTCTCGGTAATGAAACCAAACAGTCCACAAGGCACCTGTCGGTAGTGCAGAACAGGCCTTACATTTTAGCAGAATTCAGCTAGAAATATTCGTTGAAAAAGAGGCACAGAGAGCCTTTCTGCTGACAAAAAACTATTAAAATAGCTGAACATTCGATTAATCTCCTCGTGTCCTTTTCTCGGAGAGCTGAGGAATTTAGACAGATAAGTCAAGCTGGGCTGTAAACACTCACACAAGGAAAACACGATCAACTTCTGCATCCGCTGGTTATTTACATATGCAAAATGTGTTTAAACACACAATAATTCTCTCAGAGATGCAAATACAAATTCCAATTAACAGTCTCGCTTTCTCAATGTTGTTTCTCCGTAAAACGTGTTTAGTTGGATGCATGCAACGTCTATACGTTTTCGGACACCATTTATGTCCACTGGCCAACCGTATTAGCTATGTGCTACGTCATCATAAAGAACTCACATTAAATACTGCTCGCACGTATTTTACCCCGGATATTAATCAGCACCACAGCAGCAAGTTTCATCTTTACTCGCAACATTCCCAAATAATTTAACGTCAAAGATGCTTCAGTCCTAGTAGCACGGCATATGCTAAAAAACTAAGACACATTTAAGTGGTGACACCTCCTACATGGAAATACATTAATGAGCCATGAACAATTCATGTGTTCTGTTTAAATACAATCTTTCATTGTTGCTGGTCTGATTATATGTTTATATTTTTTTAGGTCTGACCTTTGGTACAGATTTAGCTGTTTCGCCTACTATTGTTTTCCAAAAGAAATTATACATAATATGCAGATATAGAAGGCCTTTTGGATGGCATGCATAATCATCATTGGTCTTTTTCAATTGCCCTTCACATTTTTGCTCATAACTACTGCAGCATACAACATGGAGAAATAGTTCAACCCACTTTGTCTACTGGCTCCCTTTACTTTGAATTTCTGCATAAAAACCTGTTCACATTGTTCACCATACACCTAAACATAATGCATTTTCTTTTAGTGACAAAGCTTGTTCCATTTATTAAAATAACAGGCTTTTTATTTAACCTCACTTTCGGTTCCCAGTTTGATGGTGATTTATTTTGACATTATTACGGAGTATCCACCTGCTATTTACGTGCTTGATTAGTTGGCTGTTTATTCGTGTCTACTTCACAAATATTGATAATATATATGATACAACTGAAAGGTTACTTAATTAAAGAACATCATTAGTGAAACTGGCACATCAGTGAATCTTTTTAAAACTTAACATTTTATTATAAGGAAATTACAGCCATGGTTGGTGGGCAGTATGTTTCTCTTTTTCTTGTTATTTCTGTGGCACATGCTTGCACAAATAAAAATAAAGAAATAACCATTGCACACGCTAGACCTGTTGGCTTGGCCAAAGCTTGCTATTTGAATGTTTCATACAAATGCACCGTTGTTTTCCAATGTACTGTAAATATAAACCTCAAAACCCAACCTCATCCTGAACCTGAATATTTAGGAATAAGGGAAAGTAGAAAAAGTGAACGTTAAAGATGTGTGGACTTTCCGCAAAGGGAGTCAACATATTTCTGAAATCAATTCATTATTACAACAATGTCAATCTAACAACTGGAGTGAGATGCTTAGAGGTGATCCACTTAAAGGCTGAAGTATATATTGGTGTTTGATCAGAAATTCGAGCTTTCTAATACTTTTCAATGAAATCATAGGAATTGCCTCAAAATACCTGTAAAACGAACAGAGACACTGCAACAAATAGGTGTGAGTAGCTGTACACTGGGAACAGAATACATTGCAAATGATCTAAAAAATTATATCTTGCATTTCCACCATTTGTTTACTATTATTTTCTGAGATACTCCCTGCATGGGAAAATTGTACAAATTGGCCCAATAAAGTCTGAGATCCAGCCTGTTCCTGGGGATGCGGGCAAAGAACAAGGCATGTGGCACTTTGGGTGGATTTAAAAATCTACTCGGAGTGAGACAAGCACCCTTGAGGTGAGGCTATCCTTGTATGTATTTTCATATTGGGAAAGGGACGTGCATTGTGCTCCTTTCCCAGAACCAACCGTTGGCACCCGATGACGCCACCCCCATGGCCTGAGAGAAAGGGAAACTGTCCCTAGAGACCCCATCTCCACAGGACAGCTGTGTCCTTAACTGAGTGCCACTGCACTTCTAGAAATGGGGATGTGTGACCCCGGATCCATGTGACCATACAGGGAAGAGCGGTGTGCATACCAGCAGCGGGATTCCTGCCAGTGGGTAAAGAAGCTCCTGTGCTGGCACAGAGTAGTGTCGGCTAAGCGAGAAGCCATCCGGATAGCACAAGTGTGGGCTCCCCATGCTGCCCACCGGAGATAACACAATGAACATCCCAATTTAGAGAAAGGGTATTTGCAGCACATTTGAAATGGCACAGTGTGAGGCTGCATATGGAGCTGGTTAATGTAGTAAATCCAAATATCAGTGTGTTCCCCCAGTTATTTGCTTTTTGCTGCACCCTTTATTTTCACTGGCTTTATAAATAGTTCACTTCACCCATTCTAACCAATATTACATTGCCTGTGCTTCCCTTTAACCAGGGTTACATTGGCTAATTGCTTATTGGAATATTTAATTTGGCTGTAAGTTCCATCTATATGGTGTAAAAAGAGCATCCAGGGCCTGGGAGTTAAATGCCGTTTGTGGACTGTAGCACCTATTGTGCAATCAACTGTAGTGGCAGTGCAAACATGGCTTGAGGCCTACCTTATTTAGCCTGACTGTTGCAATTTAAACCCATAGTGCAACCTGTTAAATAACCCTCTTGGACAGATAAAACATCTCCCTTTTGAATATTAATAAGTCATCCATATGTAGGCCTTGTAGTCCACAAGGCGAAATTCATGGTATTTAAAAGTGGGACTCATATAATATTAATGCTAGAATGTCCCTACAGTCACAAAACCATAAAGCTATTTTCATTGTTGCAGGCCTAGGTGTCTGATGTGGACAAACAGAGTCCAGATTAAAATCTTAATACTGATAGCTTATGTGAGGAAATGGGGGATATTATATGGTGTGGTGGTGCAACCTCACTGTGCAATACAGCCAACCTCTTTAGGACCATCAGGTTTCATCTGTCGAACACTTTGCTTAATCCTGGGTAGCTGTGACACTGAGCAGCAAGGATTACCCAGAGAAACAAGTTTTTTAAACATCACCAAAGCAATAGAAGAAGAATAGACACAACACTCAAGAAATCTGACACCAATATATAAAATAGGTTGCATTTTTATAAGAATTTAGACACTAGAATGAAAAAGATCCACCAGAGAGTTCGGGAAATATAGATTTTACAAGCGCAAGTATAAATTTCTGCAACGTCACTTAACCACGAACAAGCTTCTGCAAAGTCAACAAACTGGACACTTTTTCAAAGAAAACTTAGTACTTGGGGCTACCAACTCCAGAAGTGAACTAGTCATGGGGACCAGCAAGTTACTCAAGAACAGTTACCTTCACAGGAGAAGTGGTCCTTCAACAGTCCCAGGCACTTTTATCCGTTGCATTAGATTTCTATGGAGAGTTCCCGATGCAAGGAATGATGGATGATGAAGATGCTCTAAGGATGCTGTGGATGAGACGCAGTCAACAGGGATCTGCCTGCAGGAATTGCTTGGTCCACGAAGATGGTGAGGGAGTCCTGGTTGCAGGGCCAACATGGCATTAAGTACTCTCTAGTCTGGCTGAAGTCCAGTCACTACTGGTCTTCCCGTTGCCCATTTTTGTTGTCACAGACCAATCCTTCCCAAGTCAATAACTCACCCTCTGAGGGGTGCAGCAACTTTCCAAATGCACTCCTATTTCAACAAACTTAGGTAAACCTCTGTGCGTCAGGTCATGTCCAGCGGGGCAGTAGTGACTTAAATACTTTGGGCTATTAGCGTGCCTCAGCAGGCTTCTTAAGCTGTTCTGTTAATGTGCTGCAAACAGGAGGTCAGCCAGCTGGCCCTTGAGAGTTCTCTTGGCTTGACTAGGCTCTGGAGACGACTTGTCCTTGAGAAGGACACAGCAGGCACAGTCCCTCTTGTAGCTAGCCAGCCAGCAGGTGCAGCCTCTCTATGGTGGTCTCTCAGGGCAGCTAGGCAGTCCTTCTTTTGTCCTTCTTCCGAGTTGGTCGAGATTGGCGTTCTGGGTGCCAAGGGTGCATTATTTTTCTTCACAAAATACCCTCAGGGTGGGATGCAGCTGGTAGCCAATGGGCTACTAGGTTTCCTCCCTCCTGATAACCACTTCCAGGAGTGCATACCCTCAGGCTATCCCCGGATGCAGCATTGTGCCCTCTCCCAACAGGGCGCAACCCCTTTCTCCATTGTCAGAACTCTACGCCCACTCAAAGAGGTGTGGCTACCAAGGGGCTACATGACCCTGGAACATTTTTTCTTGACAGCTGCCTTCTCATCTCCTGTCCCCAGTGAGAATCTGTATGCCTAAAAAATAGAGAGCCCCTATCCCAGGTGTTACCCATTTTACCTTCAAAAGGCGGCTTCTCCTGAGAAGCTCACCATGTGGCTTCCTGCCTGGAGGAGGTAACACCTTCTCCAGTGGCAGGACTCTATTGTTATTGTTCTTGGGAGTCATTAGCACATCTCCCCAGTGGGGCAGAAATCTGTCTGCAGGACAAGCTAAATGTATTTCAGGAAACAGGCACTAGAAGCATTGGGCAACTAAAGTGACAACTTCTAAAGATGCTCTTTGCACACTCGTGACATTAAATTCAGTTTACCCATTACATTGGATTTAATGCACTGATTCTTTCGACAAAAAAGGTTCTATCCTTAGTAGTCCCAGACAAAAGTTAGGAGGGCCGGGGTGCCAAACTATAACACTGTTCTGGCCAATGGTGCTATGAGCCTTTCCACAGTAAAAATGGCAATTGAAGTTTTTTTCCTGCTGGAACATGTGAAAGGATATACTCCACTTTTTAATATACATCACTCTGCCTTAGGGCTCATTAGGCCTGCCATAGGGTGACTTACATACATTAAAAAGGGAGGTTTGGGCTTTGCCATTGTCTTAAATTGCAAAGTCGAGTTCAAAGTTTTAAACTGCACTTCCAGTCTGCAGTGGCAGACTGGGAGCCAACTTTTTCGTGTTTAACCATGTCCCCTCAGGGTGGCACCAAAAGTGCTGCATTCCATTGGGAACGCTCTACCATGCAGGCTCTGGGTTCCCCTAGTACCATATACAAATAAATTAAGCTAGGCCAATTGGGGACAACCCAATTAAACATGCTTAGCAGGGCTCAGAGCATTTCAGAGCCCTTACACTAGTAACTATGAGCCAAAATGAGGGACAAAAAGTCAGAGTAAACCTGCAAAATGCCTGTTTTCATACAGCTCATGAAAGAGAACAGCTAAAAAAGAACTAAACTGCTATTTTTAATTGTTATGAAAAATCCAATTAAATATTGAAGTCAGATTTGTAATCAATGTTAAGAAAAAGTAATTTTCTGAAAGTTACCATTTCCTTGCCCTGTCTGTCAGGCGACTAACTAGCATAAGTGTCTGCCAGCTCTTAGCCTTTGCTCACAAGATTTAACAATAGGCTGACTAGAATTGACAGAAATGGCTCTTCTGAACTCCACAGAATTCATACTTAGAGCTGGGGGTATGCTGTGACATCACAGTGTCAAATCCTGCTAGTCCGGTCTGCTGAGCCACAAGTCACACTTGAGGCGTACTCGAAAGAGAGAGAACATGATGACAAGACAATTCTTGTGAATCCCCTATCCGGTTGCTGAAGGACCCTGTTTTTGTCCTCCTAGACTTCTGTCTCTGAATTTGTTGTGTGTACGGTAGCTGCTTGAAACTGGATATCAGTGTTAGATGAGGGAGGACACTAGGATTACTATAGTGCACTCCTCACACACAGTTGCAGTCTTCAAAGAGCAAGCTTAGTCTGGCCAAAAGTTTTCAGTATCCTGAAAATACCCTGACACACAACATTGTTGGGCTTTTTACAGTAAGGCAATAGGAACTACTGAATATTTGGTAGGGTTGACCCTAGGAACTTTTACTCTATTGGTTAGGAGGGGCCAGGAGTCCATCCTACCCACTAGCTAGTGCTAGGCATAAATGAAGCCTCTCTCAGCTCCCACTTCAGAACACTTTCTGGACCTCTGGAAGCTCAGAAGAGGACTGGACCTGCTGTCTGGAACCTGAGAGGAGCTTAAAGGACTGGACCTGCTCCCTCTTGCACCCAGAACAAAGAAGAGGACCTCAATGGTCAGTTTCCTGGCCTCCTGTGTGGCAACAGGGAGACAAGAAGCTGCAAGAGGCCTTTCCAGGAGGTACCAGCTGACTAGTGGCATCTGGAACCTTGAAGTGGACTCTGCTGTTGGCCTCTGACTAACAGACTGTAAGTCTTTATGTGCCTCCACAGAGGAACTTGGGAATTTAGAAGTTCACTCCTGCAGTTAATTGGGCCATAAAAGACTCACGCTCAGATTTACTAAGGACATGGGTCGTGCCTCACAAGGCGATGCAAGGTATCGCAAACCATTATCTCAAATTTACTAAGCCATGCACAGTCACCTTGTGCGGCTCTGGGTGGCTTATGCCCACATGCATCAAAGTAAATTGCATTCGCAAACGGTGCGAATCGCAATTTTCGGCCGTTTGCGTATGCAGTTTACAAAATTGGGATGCATCATGTGTTTCGCAATTTTAGAAATCGCAATTAAGTTGCGATTTCTAAAATTGCGATTGCATTTAAGAAATCGCAATTTGAGATTTCTTAAATGCAATGCATGAACATTTTAAATTTGCGAATTCGCAAATAGGGAGATGTAAATTACCATGAAGTTGACCTGCATGGTAATTTGCGAAAACTTTCAAAAATGCACAAAAGTGCATTTTTGAAAGTTTCATTTTGCACACACACATGCCCTTGGGGCATGTGTGTGTGAAAAATGCACTTAAAGTTATATTTCAGGGGTGCAGGGGGGTCCTTTGGACACCCCCTGCACCCTTGAATTTGCATTTTCAATTTGTGATTCGCAAATTGCTAATCGCAAATTGAAAATGACTTCCCATTCATTCCAATGGGCCTCTAGGCCTATAGGAATCAATGAGAAGGGATTCCTTAATTGCGATTCGCAAATTGTGAATCGCAATTAAGGAAATTTAAGAAATCTCAAAAAAACGAGATTTCTTGGTGCATAGCCGTTTGCGATTTCTTAATTGCGATTCCTTAATTTTCGCAATTAAGAAATCGCAAACGGCAACAATGATGCATGTGGCCGTTAGTATATCTGGAGTAATGCAATGCAGCACATGTTGCTGTCTTGTTTTTCACTGTGTTAGAAAGGCATTCCATGGTTGGAGCATGAGTGTGACCACGCATACACCAATTTATTTTGGTCCATTCGCATATTTACTAAGACTAGAAAACCTGTGAATGTGCCAAAGTGTTACTTCATCCCAACAGATGTATAACGAGGAGAAATATTTTTACCTCCAGTTAGGACTCTTTTTTTGCGCAGGAAGGGGTCCTTTCATGCACAAAACAATTCTTCTTGTAATGCAGGCACTCTTGCACCATGGTACAGGGGTGCCTGCATTCATGCTTGACAGCACAAGGTGTGCCAGTACAGGAAGAGCAGTAATGTGCCACATATTAGTAAATATGATGCATTAATGATCTCTGTTTGAAGCAGCGCAGCAAGTTGTCGTGCTCCATGCTCCGATGCAGTGAGCCAAATATTGGTAAAATCTGGGCCTAAGCCAGAAGGTATCATCTTTGACCAAGATGAACCTGGCTGGTGCATCTGATACTTGCTCCATTCTGGTCTGCTTCAAATCGTGCTCAGATCCACGTCTTCCGCAACCATTGACTAACGTTAGTGCTTTGTGCTTATTGATGCTATTTCTACTTAAAACTATAAAATTCTCATCTTTGGGTCTCTTTATTTGATTTTACTCATTCTGTTTATTCAATGATACTCTATTTTTCTAATCAGTTTGGAATTTTTATTGCTTTGCATTTTGGCCTTATTACTGTTCTGGTACTACATAAATACTTTACACATTGCCCTAAGTTAAATCTATCAGCTCTGTGGCATTGTTAGCAGGAAGATGAGCTGGGTTAGTTTAGTAACTTTGAGGGTACACCATGACAAGGGCGGTGATTATTCCTTGAAGCGGATAGTCACCTAGCCCATATAATTATTCAATGTCTACCAGTTAACTTTACCAGACAAGACTGGACATACTGGGAAGGGACTAAAAGTCTAACGTGGCATAGTCTGCAAAGGTTGTGAAGGGCTTTAATTTTTTTTTAGATTTGTAGTTTGGTGAACTGTTTGCTGATCTTCATGTTCACTTTTTTGTTGCTCCCAAGGCCGAATTTTGTGGAGTAAGAACTGGGCTTATCCTTTTGGCTTCTTGCCCCATCAGGTGGCAAATTTTGTCTTTTGGCTGAGATTGAAATACTCTCTACAAGCTTTGACTGCTAGGCTATCTCTCCTGCCAAATTTGAGGCAGTGTGATCTATTCTGAAAGGATTAGTAGGTAGCATATGATTTCAGAGGAATACTGGGAAAGCCTGTTGGTCGCATCAATAATGACTTCTAAAAGTTTATTTTGCTGGATTGTATTTTTATTGTCATTTTGTCTATTCCCAGAGAATAGGAACATAGGAATTGGTTTACTGCCTTTGACTGAAGATCACGGTCAATATAGTGTGAGAACTGATTCCAGGGGAGAATGATATTCTGTGATTAGCGTTTTAAGGGGCTTTCAATTTGTCTGCAGCTGTTTCAATATTTGTGTTCCACATGAGGTTATTGACAAAGGAGAGGTTCAGATATGTGAAGGTTTTGGTTTCTTCATGTCTTTTGTTTTTATTCATGAAAACTTTGCAGGCTTTTTTGTTTTTTCTGAAAGTCATTGTACTCTTTTCTGTGTATTTATCATAAGCCCATTTTCTTAACAGTATTTGTCCTCCATTATTTTTTTATTTCTTTAATTGCACTTTTAATCCTATTGGTGTCATTGCTATTCGGATTGAGTCATTAGCGTAGCCTTCAATTACAGGGACATATTAGAGAGCTGTAAAGGGCCTTTGTATGCAGTGAAAATAACAGAGACACAAGAAGGCATTCATGTTTTACTCTGCTTACCTTGGCAAATTTATTACGAAGAAATCCTTTCTCATTTAGTCTGACCTGAGATGATGTGGCAGAATTCAATATTGTTATCAAGAACATTAAAGCAGGTCTAAGTCCATATCATTAATTTCTTCCATTGCCTATGTCTTGGTAATAGGTCAAAGGTGGCTATAAGGTCCTGATATGCCTCATACAGCCTTTTTGCTGTGCTATATGTATGTATGTATGATACGAAGAAAGGTATATAATCAGTCAATCATGAACAGACGTTCTCTAAATTCCCCTTGTGCTTCCCTAGAAAAACTGGATAGCCAGTGTACAAAAGTGAATTATTATGTGGGGAGAGTGGTTACCCACTTCAAGGAACAAAAACACCATCCCATCAGAGTGAACCCTGAAGTCAGTAAATCAACCTGAATTCAACTTTCTGGCAGCTATGGCACAAGACAGAAAGACTTAACTTAGGGCAATGCGAAATATATTTATGCAGTACCAAAAGCAGAAATAAGGATAAAAGACTAAACCATAAAAATGGCAAGTGAACATAGAAAAAATAGTAAATTTTAATCAGCAAAATGACACTAGAATGACAGAAAACCATATCAGCACCCAGAAATGTAAGTTAAAATATTAAGTGAAAATATCACCAAACAATGCTAGGCACTAACAATAGTTTGTGGTTAAGGTGGACAGGGACCTATGTATGAAGTGGGGCCGACTGTGATGGTTTCTGAGGTTAGATACAACAAGCAGGATGGCCTGGTGAAGGATTTTACCATGGAACGTAGTCTGCAAAATGGAAATAAGAATCTGCCAGCAGGGCAAGGAGTCAGCCTGTATTCTGGAAGATCTCATCAAAGTTGGAGAGGCATTTAGTGAGATTCTGCTGAAGCCCTTGATTTTGAGAGTTCAAGCTTTGACCAAGAAAATTCAAATTCAACACCCAGGGCTGTTGTTTTGGCAGTTAGATACTTGTTCTAGTCTTTAAGTGGTGCATTCACTGGTGTGAGTCCAGTGGATGCAAAACAGCTAAATTATGCAGCAACAAGATTTCTCAAACTCGAGTGAACATTTCAACAGCTATCCCTTTTGGCCAATCTGCTTTGAATCAAGACTTGATTCGGTCCTACTTGATTATTGAACCGCTGCGAAGGGTCTGTTTATGCAATTGACTGCACGACCTGAAGATGGTCTGATGGACAATTGCGCCACAACAGACCAAAACGTCGACTTCTCCATCCATTTCCCAAATATTAATTGTTTTGAAGTAACTTCTTCAATATTTTCTGTGTTTGTTACTTGTCTGATTATTTTGGAATGGATGTATACATTAATGACGAGTAGGTAGATTTTTACATCCTCTCTCCTGGTGTTTTGCTACATTGATTGTATTTGACTGTACCCTTTTTAATTTTATCTAAAAACATTTTGTATTTTTTTTAAAGTGTTTTTGATATTATCTTTTCATTCATTGAGTATTTATGCTTCCAATAACTTGACATATGCATTGATTGTTCAAGGGTTCAAGACTAATCTGGGTTGAACATCCAAGTAATTACATATACATTTTATCATAGTAAGAATATTTCAACAAAATCCCTTGTAGGCATTTTTTACTTATCATTATTTACAAGGCAGCATTAAACCACTTTATGTAAATAAGGCACCCTTTCACGCAATGACAATGAGTGTTGCTGTGGGCGTTCTGCTGCAACACCCATTGATTTGACGCTGTCCCATATTTAAAAGGGTGGCATAAATATGGGGCAGCGCCAAAATTATGGCAAAAAGAAACCTGTTCTTAACACGGTGCAACGAGGAAAAATTGTTTATTTCTCCTCATTTTTGATGTTTCTATGTGTGTGAAGAAGGTGTTTACCACAAAAGAGCCGCTCCTAGTGTAGTGACCTAAGTGCTACAGTGTAATAGTGTTAGTTTGTGAGTGCAGGCATCTCACAAAAAGTGAAAGACTGGCCTCACACACCACCTGGTGTCATGCTTCATCATTGACCAGTCCTCGCCCTCTAAAGACTTGGTTTGATAGAGGGAGGGCATAAACCCAAAGACAGGGATGCACACCTAAAGCTAAGTGGGGGCCCTTACAAAAGAAGTGTGTAGATAAAAAACCATTACAGGTGTCATACTTATTTTAATGTAACTGGCATCTGTATGGTGTTTAAAAACAATGGTGGGTGTGCTGGGATTCTATTGTCCCCCCACTGTACTACAAGTGGTCAACATGTTTCTGCCTGCTGGCCCCAAGGGGTCCATGGCATTCATCAGGACCTATAATGCGAAAACGGGCTTAACCCTTACTCTGCTCTGTTGGTGAGGGTTCCACTTGGTGGGTTCAACAGTGTCCCTCGCCACTGTGTATGCGACCACGTAACAGATGGGACCTACTAGCCCCATGTGAAGAAGGTGTCCCTTCCTACACATAAACAATCATTTTAAAAATGATGAGTCGCAACTTCTATGTGTGCTGCACAAAGCAGCACACATAGAATTACAAAAGGCCATTTAAGATTATTTATGCGCAGGAAGGGAGACCTTCCTGCACATAAACAATCATTTCCTCGGAAAACAGGCAATCTTGCACTATGGTTTAAGGGGCCTGCATTGGCGCTAGGCAGCTGTAATTAGACCCTGCACAGGGGGAAATGCAGGGCTGCACCATATTGTAGTTAATTTGACGCAGGCCTGCATTTCAAAAGCGTTGGTGTCCGACGTTAAGCCAAGAAGGTTAAGGCTGCGCTCCGTCAATTTTCTTGTAAATATGCCCCATGATCTCTTGCAAAAATAAGTCCTACTCATGGGGCAAGGCATTGTGTTGCAGAAAATTGAAAACCCTGACAGGCTTACCTGCTCAAAATAAAACATTTCCAGACTTCATACCAATTTAGAATTTGACTGACAAAGATGTCTCTATCAGGATTGCTGAGTACCTTACCTCCACCATCCCAAATACACCTCCACTTTCCAAATTTAGAGATGTTTGCTGGCCACATTAATCCATCAACATTGAAAGGTACCACCATCATTGCATTCCTGTCAATGTAGGAAAAGTGTGACAGAATATACTGTCAGCCATTAAAGCTTGCTATCAAACATTTTAAAGAATATTCTTTTTTTTTAAAACAGACTCCCAAAATGGAGTCTGATTAAAAAAAAAAAATATATATCATTATTGACTCCCACACCCTGTGATTGTTTTCTCAGGGTGTTTCCATCATATTGAGTTTTTTCCCGCTCTCCACCATCAGAATTTTCTTTGTTTGATTGCCAGAAAAAAATGCATTATACCTTCCACCCTAAATAGGGTGGATGGTGTAATGCACTTCCTCTGACAGCCCAATGGAGTGGGGCTGGATTGATGAAGCATTCCTTCAACAGAGCCAAGATGGCTTTGTTGACTGAATACCTATGCCCCATACATCTGTAAATGAAGTGGATGGGCCAAGGGTTTGACGGCAGGGCACTACTTAGCACTTGCAACAGAGAGCCCACTCTGTCAAACTCTAAATCGTGCCCTTTATCTGACCTCAGTGGCAGAGCTTAAATTTCACCTGTCTCTAATATCGTTCACAGAAGAAATCATGGAAATCATTGCAACAAACTCAGGCCAACACTACACCCAAATTTACCTTGGCGACTTCAACCTTCACTGGAATGATCTAAATGACACTATAGTTAACAACCTTAAATACCTTCTTGCTGATCTGAACCTGATAAAATTCTGCGACAGTCCCACACACAACAAGGGAGCAGCCTTAAATCTTATCATCGAAAAGTGAACTATATTCAATTGGAATCTATCCTCCGCAGTGACTAGTCTTACCACCAACGCATCACATACTTCATGTCAAAATCCTTAAGAACAAATACCACTCAATAAACAGAACACAAAATATGGAAAAAGAAGCCTGCATAACATTAACCTTAATGAACTGACACCCCTCAGTAAAAACATCTTTCCACCACCTGGTGACATGTCAGATGCCCATGATCTTACAAGCCACTACACCAGCCCCATGAAGAAAATTCTAGACTTGATTACACCCGTACGGCTCAAAAGGCTGTCCACTAAAGACTCTAAACCATGGTACAAAGGCAGCTTCAATACTGAAAGACATAATCTGCGACTAGTGGAACATAAGTGGAGATCCTCACCTTCCCTTGAACACCTGAAGCATTTGAAATCACTCAGGAATTCATATTACAAAAGCGTTAGAAACTTGAAAGTAAATTTCTTCAAAAACTAACTAGATCAAGCAAGAAACCAACACAAAAAAGTATGTGAGCTTGTTAAACTTGTCAAAATCATCTTGCCTACTCAACGCACCCCAGACGTGTCCAGTTCACTACAGAAGTGCAAAGAATCCTTTACCTTGAAATGACGAAAAATGTGAGATCTGATTTGTAGAGGGCACTAAGCACTGTCCTCTCTCACATCACTCCATCCCTTCCCCTTCCCAGATTGCCGCACCCTCATGTCCACCTGAGCGCATCCTCAAAAACAACTCTTCATGGAACTCCTTCAAAACTGTTGAGCCATTCTCAAATTCAAGCAGATCTGAAACTCTCAAACCATTACAACAACCCGCTACGCCCCCCCAACTTCTTCAATGAGATCAAAAAATCGACAATCCCACTATGGACCAAGATTGTTAATGCCTCTCTACTTCAAGGCACAATCCCTGATTGCCTAAAGTCTAGGCAGGTCACCCCTATCCTAAAAACAAACAGTTGATCACACAGACCTAAATAATTGATGCCCCATCTACAACATTCCAACTCTGACTAAGCTTCTTGTAAAAAGTGTACACATCCAGCTCTGTATCCACACTGATCAATTCCATTTTCTTAACCAATTCCAATCTGGCTTCTGCCCTGGACACATCACTGAATAGGTTCTTACACATATAGTAGATGATGTGCTAAAAATGTTGGATCAACACAAATTATGCCTCCTTATCCTCCTTCAACTATCTTCAGCATTCCTAGGAGTTAGGCACAGCTACCTCCTAGACCTATTGGAACGTAGGATGGGACTCTCATGGACCATTCTAAACTGGTTTACTTTGTTGCTCCAAAACAGAAATCAAAAAATCTAGGTTAATCAGTTGCTCTCTAAGTTTGTGCCTGCCACTTTAAGGGTCGAACCTCTGACCTACTCTCTTTAACCTGTTCATGGAGCCACTAACATTAATTAGAACATTGGAATGTGGAGCACTCCATTGAATACAATGGAGTGCTCTGGGCTTCTAAGCGCCTGTAGAAGCTCGCAGAGCAACATTCCAATGTTGTTTTGGTTCACAACTACTGCTGTGAACAAAAGCCTCTCTGAGCCCGAGGGTCTTCAAATATCCTGCCTAGAGGCGGAATGTTCTGATAGACTTAGAGCCTTCCTAGCGGGCTCAATTGCACATTAAAGGCCTGCTCCCTTGTAAAAGGCCCTCGCCTTCAGCTCAAGCCTTTAATGGCCATAAAGGCTATATTCTGAGCTCATCCAACATCCACTGTCACATGCATGCCTATGATACCCAACTGTACCTGAAAGTCTCCTCCCCTAAAGACATCCAAGTCCCTAACTTAATCCAGAAAAAAAAGAAAACTGGCTAACCTGCAACGACCTAAAAAAACAACACTCAAAACTAAATTCCTCCTAAACTCCCCACCCAAACAGTCACCTGTCATTAACCAATGGATGAAGCAACTAACAGCCTTCAGATGCATGCCTCAGGTTGTTGATTCAGTGAGATCACTATGAATAACTCTCAACAAGCTTAGCATGCAGCCGCACATTAGTGCTTCCACCAAAGGAGCAAACCTCCAAATGAGCATCTTAAGTAAATTAAAACCCTTCCTACCCCCCAAGGACTTCAACTCTGCCGTCCAAGCCCTAGTGATTACCAGGCTGGACTATGGAAGTGTAACCCCAGGAGGCCTGCCAAAATCCAAAACAGCACCCTTAATGACATCCCTCAAATCTGCGGCAAGGCTCATCACTCGATTTAAAAGAAACAACCACATAACCCCTGATTTGAAATCCTTAAACTGGCTCCCCCGAAGCAAGAATTCAGCTGAAAATAGCATGCATGACCCACACACCCCTACATTTCAATACCCCAAGTTATCTTGCTCAGAAGCTTGAAATCTATAGGAGCTCCAGCACTTTACTGCTGAAACCACAGAGATTATCTAAAAAGAAAACCTAGAGCCTTCGCTGGCATCGCCCAAGAATTTGGAACTCCCTTCCCCTGAAACCAGACTGAATCCCTCAGATACATCTTTCAAGAAAGGAGTTAAACTCCAACTCATGAATAAACTTCTGCCCTAGATCCTTGAAACACTTCTCTCTGAGCTTATCAGGACTCATCAGCTTCGCACGTGATTACAGCTCGTTTTTTATATTTTTTGATTTATCGGTCCTATCATTGTGTGGATCCAGGCCTCATCGGGGATCGGCCATATCCTGTTCTGTTTCTCGGCTATTATAATATTGATTGCATATGTCTCTGTTCTTTTGCATATCTAAAGCGATCTGATACTCGCGAGTGTCTTGGTTGCACTATATTAAGCCCTCAAATAAATAAATAATAATCAAAAACAACAACAGAACTAGAGAAGAAAATGCTATTTTGTTGCCAACTTTATTGCAAATCACACTTCTGCCCAAAACTATTGCCAGTAAGAGTACAGGTTTAACTTAAACGCCCTGACCGAGCGTTATATACAATTGAACAATTGAACCATTTTACAAACGTACTAATAAAGGAAATACGTTGCACGTCTAAAGTTGCAGTACATGCCTCACCTCAAACAAAAATGTAATTGTATTTAACAGGTCGAATTTCAAAGGGGGCTTTGAAAATCAATTTTATCAGCAGCATTCCGGCATTTTCTCGTTCTTTTTTAGCACAAAGAAAACAGCAGAGGGACAATCAGCTTCCACAGCAAGGTTTTTCCGAAGTTTTCATTTCACTGGATGAACAGAAGTCAAAATAGGGTAACCTGCTACTTCACACTCACACAATTTGCTGTTCCATCAGATGTTCAAATCAAATCACTTCAGCGTGACTCGATCACTTTGCTTTTTATGTTCACATTTCCCTCTAAATGGCACAGTTGAAGATCAATGTTTCAAAACACAAACCTTTCACCTCTGTAACCCATCTTCGCTCAGCTCAATCACCGACTTTGTTGACTGTCTGATTTCACGATCTGTCACTCTGCCGGCAGTAGCGCGTCAGCCATCCGAGCAAATGTAAAGACAACGTTGCAAGAGTAATTGAGTTCTGTTGCTTCTACGGTTTTTCGAAGATGGTTAAGAAGTTACAAAAAAAGCGCATCCTCTGATCTGCAAACACGCAATTACTAACACATTTAAGTTGCATTTTACTTGAATTGCAATAAGGCAAAATCATGAAAGGTCGAGCAGTTTGTCATTAAGATTATTTGACTTTTTCCAAATTCGTGCGATGGGTATATCGATTAGAGAGCAAGCAATATTTACATGTAGACACAGCACTGGCTGCAGATGTTCATATAAGTAGCATTTTATATTATTATTGTTTTTACATTTTTCTTTAGGTATTAAATAGCCAGGTTATTAGATTCTATAGAGCGATTCACACAGGTCAATTGGGCCAGAAATAAATCTTTACAACTAATATCACGTTTTTACACCTGCCAGGAATACACAAGTGGATTCTTGATGCACATAGATCATTTTAAACATGTGGATTTCTCTATCGAAATCCCGACATGTGGTCAAAGGGCATTCCAGTGGGTGGTTTACATTTGGAGTTTGGTAACAGTGGCAAATGTGTACATTTTGGCCATTCCCAAACTGCAATCTGACCTCTTTTCACCCTGGAAATGGTTAGAGATTAGGGGCCACGGGTACGTAGGTTTCATTTTGTGATTTCCTAAAAACTTATTTTTTTTCATTCACTATTGGGAAATTGCAAACACTTATGTACTAATGCATCTTTGATACATTTAGCAATTCCTAATGGGGTCGCAATTGACCTACCTCTTTAATACTCATGAGGTAGGTCGCAATTTGCGACCCAGTGGGAATCGCTAAAAACACAGGGATGAACCATGTCTTTTTTTGTTTTATATAAATCAAAAAACCTTTTTTTAAATGCAGCCCATGTTCCTTAAAGGAAAATGGGATGTGCTTCAATAAGAAAAATAAAACGTTCCAGTTTCATTTTTTAAGAGTAGGCACTGCTTCATGGGACCACTTCCCGCTCTGAAAAAACATTTTTACATGCAGTCACAAAGGGAAAGGAGTCCCCTGAAGACCCCTTCCCATTTGCGAATGGGTTACCACCAACTCAAAGTAGGCAGTAAAATGAGAATGTTTTGGACCTCATTTCGCTCACAAAACATTCAAACATAGCACTGCTAGTCACTATTAGGAAGGAAAGCCCTTAACATATCACTCCCTAATACCAAATCGCTAACTCATTTTGCGATTCGGTAATAGTTTACCTAACAGCAACATTGTTTGATACATAGGAAAATTCATTGTTTTGGTCACAAACAAACCCATTTTGCAAATCGGGCAATTTGCAGCCAGAAAAAACGTGTGTACATGTGGCCCTTACTCTTGCAAAGGCTGGATAAACTGCCCTGCAAGGGTGGAAGGGGAAGAGACCACGTTCTCCTTCAGTGCAGAGTATAGAAGAAGGGCTTACTCCACAGGGAAAAATATTTTTTCAGTGGAGAATAAAAGAAGCAATGTACACTTACACTGGTGCTCCATTCCTCCTGCTTAGATTCCTCCACTATGATGAAATCTACGCAGGGGTATAGGAACCCTTGAGAATAGTAAAATGACTTTCTAAGAAGTAAACATGGAATTCTACATCTGATCAAGCTTTTCAGACAAGTTGTGGGAATGTGAAAGTCTATGGTACAAATGTACTACTTTTTGTGAAAAAATTGTTTTTTTCATCTCTGTTTCTCTATCCTCACAAAAGCTACAAAGATCAGCCTGACTTAGAACAAAATAGAGATAGAGACATATGTTTATTTTTATTATTTTCGACAATGTCAATTGTTACTTGGCACTCACAGCTCATTCACAACATGAACCAACATTTACACCTTGTTATGCAGACTAAAGTCCGCCAGAAATACATTTTCTATTCATTACATAACGACATATACATTGATGTATTAAAAAGAAGCAACATTAGCGGGTCAAGAAAATAATACATGCGGTACACAATATAGGACAGTTAGGTCAAAACATCACCATCATTTATACTGACATAAATATAATCCAATAAAAATTGAGCTGATCTGGGAACTTAACACAGTCATGTAAGAAAATTGTCTGATTTTGTCTAGGGAAAATATAAGTGGGCAGTTGGTTAGAGAGTATCAGCCCAACGTGTGCTCTTTAAGGGCTACCTACGACAAAAAACTTAAAGAGCTAGAGTAACAGGACATAGCAAATCCAATGAAATCCAAGAAGTCCCAGAACAGCCATGTATTCACTGTATTTTTAAACATTAAAAGTGATGGTTTGCAAATACTTTGGAAGGGAATCCACAGGTTAGACTCTAATGCAAACAAGCATTGGCATAGCCAATAGGTCTCGCCTTTGGGACCTGATAAGTGTTTGGTTATCCAGCACTATATCCTTGGAGCAACAACATCAACTGTTGCATGGCTAAACAGTTATAAGGTCCCAAAGGCAAGACCTATTGACTATGGCAATGCTTGTTTGTACAGGGTGTCACCAGTTCATTCCTCTGCCTCTCACCTATTCAGACTTTGGACGATAAGGATAAAAAACAGTGAAAAACACCCTGAGGCTAAAGAACACGATTTAATATAACCTCCACGCACAAAGCTAGTAAATTACTGGCTCAGACCACTGTGGGCACATATCTCTATGTTTAGTTTCATTTCCTGAATGTGCCAGTCTGCATACAGACTAATCTTCTCCCCTAATGCCCTCCAAGTGACTGCCACACTCAATCTACTCTCCACTGGGCCCCATTGAAACCGGATTTCTCCTTTGAGTCATATCTTGATGCTGTAGGGAAACCATGTAGGCATGTGCCTGTGCCATTTTAGAGGGAGCTAAAAATCGCATACAAGTTTAGTAAGTCCTCGGCCACCGCAAAGCTGCACATGATTCAATTTCTTAAGTTACAGGCTGCTAGCAGGAATTTACACGCCTGGTCCTAAAAGCTAACTCTGATGGGTGCCTTTCCACACATATTAACCAACTTCAAAGCACAGCATGCAATCGCATCGTAACCGAGCACTCAGCCGTTTATACTTCTAGAGCCTATAACTAGAGGCGGGCAAGTGTTTACCTACTTTTTTTGTGTTACCCACCCCAGGCCCCTGAAATGGAAGCAAGGCTGAGGCTCTATTGTCAATCTGGTGAAAGTTGTAAAGCAGGGACTGTAAGCTAGTTCTCACCTTTCGTCACAGACCCACAAAGTGCGCACACATTTCAGTTGTGCTTCTAGAGACATTCTCTAACACAGCCTGGCCCCTAGATATTGGCAACGTGTGAGATGCTTGCAGTTCGGCCCGCCGGTGCATTTTTTCTGATTAAGCCGTGATCAACTTTGAAATGTGAGTGTAACGAACTGTCAAGCAATGTTTTATTTTGCTCCTTCCTCTGAAAACATCTACTGAAACATCCACCGATAATTTGGCCACGCTTCGTTCCGCGAGATCCAAGTACCACAAGGACATCTTCCTTGGGAAAGCGTCGTACTTCAAAACCCTCCTTGACTCAGCCAAAAATAGACCCAAAAAACTATTCGATCTCATCAAGATTCCTAACTGCTCTCCCCCAATCTCCAGGTTGGAGGATTCTACAAAGAAAGCAGCAGATTTTGCTATATTCTTCGATGAAAAAGTGAAATCACTTGTTGATCAGGTCGCTCATCCTACCCCTCCAGAGGAGCGCAAATCCTCAGCCATTTGGCAGAACTTTGACACCAGTGCATCCTCGAAACAAAGCCCTCCAACCATTCTCTGGACCCCATCCCCAGTGCTATTGCCATTGACTTCTATACCCATTCCCTTTACTATTGGACCACTCTGGGTAACCTCTCCCTCTGTCAAGGCTCCCTTCCTGTCTCCTTCAAAACTGGGCAGGTAACCCCTCTGCTTAAAAACCCCACTGCTGATGCGAATGACCTCAACAACTTCTGCCCCATCACCAACCTAACCTTTCTTGCGAAGATCACAGAAAGATGTGTAGAGAAACAACTCTCTCGTCATATCAAGGACAATGATCTTCTTGACAATTGTCAGTCCGGCATCATTCAAAACTGCAGCACTGAAACAGCCCTATTGAAAGTGGTTGAAGACGCACTGAGGATACTCGATTCGGGGGGTCCTGTCTTCTAATTCTCCTTGACCTTTATGCAGCCTTTGACACTGTCAATCACAACACCTTCCTCAACACTCTTCACACTCTTCACACAATGGTCATGGAGGGCACTATGCTTAAATGGTTTGCTTTCTTCCTCTCTGATAGATCCCAAATGATCAAAATAGCGAACAGTCTTTCATCTCCTGTAGCGGTAGGTTAAGGTGTTCCTCAAGGCTCTATACTTGCACCCACATTGTTCAATCTCTATTTAGAACCACTGGGGAATCTCCTAAGTAAATCCGGGATCCACTATCATCTCTATGCAGACGACACTCAAATCTACCTCAAGGTTGCCTCCACTCACGATCTCTCCATCCTAAGCTCTACTCTCGACTCCATTCAAAACTGGATGTCAACTCATCAACTGATTCTGAATCCCTCCAAAACTGAATTCCTCATCCTCTCCTCCTCACTCTCTCCTCCCTCGGTTCAGTCATGGATGGATCAGATGAATCAACTTATCATAATAAACTCATCATTGTCGACAGCGCAAAATCCCTTGGTGTCATGCTTGACAAAAAACTCAATCTAATCTCCCAAATCAATTCCATTGCAAAGTCTGCTCGATACCAACTGCGCCTTCTTTGGGGACTATGTTGCTTCTTTCCGGAGCAGGACCTTAAAACCCTGGTGCAATCGCTGGTCCTCTCCAGACTGGACTACTGCAATTCTCTTCTTACTGGCCTCTCCAAATCCCACTTGTCACCTCTTAAATCTGTTCTCCATTCAGCAGCTCATTTCATTTATGGGGCCAAAAGAAGTGACCACATCACACGATGTTATCCACCCCGCCGCTGGCTTCCCATCGAGGCTAGAGCTATCTACAAGACTAATTTAATCAAAAGTGGATAGGACACTTGTGACCACTTGTACCAAGAGATATATTGAAAAACCCTCATAAACGTTGTGTATTTCGAGAAGCGGTATATCTTGTTCTCCGCCCCACACAGACGTTATGGCAACAGTCATTGGGTTTGACAAATAGTATCTTGCCAGCCTCACCCGAGGCAATCTCTGGTTTTTCGTGGCAGTATCCAGAGATAAGTCGTGTCACCCCACTGGAAGGTAGAGATAAAAATAGTTTCCAAGCGACTAACTAGTTCTGGGGAACTGATAGGACAGCAATTCCTCTTCCCTCATATTGATAAAACTCTATCTACAAGACTGCCTGTATCACCCACAAAGCCTTGCACTCATCCTCTCCTCGCTACCTGGTGAATAAACTGAAACTCTCTGGAGGCTCTAGACCATCACGTAATGCGGAAAATCTACTGCTTGAACCTCCCACTTTCAAGAAGGAAAGATCGATGGCCTAATCCTTTTCAGGCAACGCGGTGAGAATCTGGAACTCCCTTCCGCCTCAGCTCCGGACCATCACCTCCTCCCAGGCCTTCAAAACGGACATCAAAGTTCTCCTGCTCCAAAGACACCTCTAAAAGTAATTCACGCCCTCTCTATTATCTGAAGGAAGACCTCCCATTACTGAAAATTCTATTCTCCATGACTATGGAAGTGCCTTCCCAGTGTGCTCTTGTGGTTGGAGTGTTTGCCATTTATTGCAGTATTATCCTTGTACCTGTGTTTGGTACTCTTTTGTAACATGCACACGCCACTTTTCTCTTGTAACACACTATTTGCTACCTCTCACATTTTGTTTGCTTTTGATACTTGCAGAAGTGCCACCATTGCCTACGTAATGTTTGTTCTTGTGCCTGAGTATATTCTGATATATTCTCCAGTCAAGCACACCTGCTGTTTTAATTTGCAACAATATATGATGAACTTTTCACCTATGTGCTGAGTCAGGTGTTTGTTGAAGTGTTTCTATGGTAACTGGCAGATTCTGGAATGGGGGAAGGGTTGAAAGTTTTATTAGTTCGAAAGCTTTGGAATGTTAAACCAATAGAAATGTGTGTTTTCTTTTCAGAAGATGCAAGATTTCGACAATGTATTCAATATTTGTTTCATCTTTTGTTTGAGAGTGATTTGTCTGGACTTTCCTATGCAGTAAACCACATATTGAAAACAGGTGTACATCTGCAAAATGTTTCAGCAAAGAAATTTATGGATAAAGTACAGCAGAAAGATAATGTTTTGGACACTCAGCTGATTAATCTGGTGGCATATCAGCATGGTACTAATGAGTACTGGTACCGTCGTCATTTTATTAATTTAATTGTTTACTTACCTGAAATGATCCAGGGGGCATATTACCAAGGGGGGCGATAGCCAATTACCACCGATTTAGCGTCCGTTAAGGGCCGCTAAGCGGCGATAATTCTATCGCCCTATTGGCAACCTGTCGCTAACTGTTGTTAGCGACAGCTTTTATGCGATAGCGAGCAGTTTAGGGCCCGCTTTGCATGTCAGCGATGTTTATCGCTAATGATGTGCAAAGTGGGTGTACCCAACCAGTTAGCGACTGAAAGAAGTCGCTAACGTCGCTATCGCCTATTAACAAGGCAGGCGTACCATTGGAAATATTCGCGCTAACTGCAAATATTTCCAAATACTAACACCTGCCCAGACCAGTTCTTAGCCATGTTATCCAATGGCAGGTGGATAACATGGCTAAGACCATTTTGTCTCTAATGCGTGAATATCGCTGTATTCTTAATGATATTCACGTATTTCGCCGCTATCGCTGGATATTTTAGCAAAATGGAGAAAAACGTTGCTAATAGCACGTTTTTTCCACTAACATATCCAGCCATAGCCAGCTATAAAAAAATCGTTGCTAACCCTATTTAGCGATAAATATTGCTACTTGTTGGTAAAATGCCCCCAGATTCCGTTGTTTATCACTCTTCACCCTGCCCCTCCTCCGCCCCACCTGCCTGCCCCATCGCAACTCCCTCCACGGGCCGTGGCTGTTGCTATATTCCGTTATATTGTACTGCCTATTTATACTCTCATTTTTTATTACATTTTACTTGATCCATACTCCTTGTTCTTTTGTTATAAGTCCTCTTATTTTAATACTCTGAGGTTTGTCCTCATACTCCTCCCTCTGTTCTTGTAAGTAATATAATAGAATATTTGATATATTTTTTTGTAATGTTATATATTTTTTTTATTATAGGTTGTGTTTATCGATACTGAAAATACTGTATGATGCCTACGAAGTTCAAAAAACGCAAGCAACACATGAAAAGTGTGTACTTGAAGAGAACTCACCAAGCAGATTTACATGAAGAGAGATGTCTTAACAAACAGAAAGAAAAACCTGGTAAGAGCAGGAGCACTTTTTTGAGGAAAATACTTAAGACTAAGAGTAGTGTTCAGAAACAGAAAAATGTCTTTAGTGTATCAGCAACGAAAAAAAAAACTACTAAAGAAAAGAATAATGGCAAATCAAGTGCAGACAAAACTGAGTATAGTACAAAGAGAAAAAAGCAATTCATGGAAATTAGGAAAAAAATGTTTTATAATAGATTGGTATCAAATTTGATGAAAGAAATTAAGGTATATAAGAAAAAAACAATATTTATAAGAAGAAGAAAGCTATAAAAAATGTAGTTGTGAAAGCTTTGGAATTGAAATATAAGTGTTTATTTTAGTAATCAATAGAGTTAGATCACTAGATAATCAAATCAATTTAATGAAGTCCAAAAGTAAGTGGAGAAGATTAATTAACAGAAGTAATTTTTGTGAGGTTTTTTGGGTGAATGGAAACATAGTTCAAGTTCTGAGCCTTTTTTTAATGAAGAAAGTTATCTTCAGAGTAATGATTTGTTGCATGCAGTTGACACCAGTGGCCGTGCTTATGAGGTTAGAAATGGTTGTCCTATTGAGAAAGCAAAAATTGTTCCTAGAAATGCAGAAGAGGTGTTAGCTGGTGAAGTTTTAGGGACACGTCCTAAAGCACCAGTGTACACTTGGAATTGTAGTAGTATTTGCAGTGTGCGGCAAGAATCTATTGATTTTTTACGCACTTTCTTACATAATTATACCAAGAAAAGTGTTAAACAAAAGATTAAGATGTTACAAGGACTAGATCCTTGCAGAGTGAGAGAAAATTCTGGTTTGCAAGGTCATTCTCTGCCTTGTGTTTCTCAAAAAGTATGTTGAAGTGTTTATCACCATTTCAGTATGTTAGCAGTTCATCATACTTAGATGAGGAAACTAGTCAAAACATTGTATTACGCGAAAAGTCCTGCACTAATGTTAAAAAAGTTGAACAGTGCTCTTTTGCATGGATCTGTAGCAGATGTAACAAATGTTTGTGATGAAATTGAGATTAGTTACTTTGGTCCTCAGGAAGACAGTGCAGAAAGTGAGAGATTAATAGAAGAAAATGTGGAAGAGAATGTAGGACAGTGCAGTGTAGAACATTTTTAGCAAGAAATTATACAGTTCTTTTTTTTTTTTTTTTTTAAACTGTTTATTTGCAGGATAGTAAAATTGCACAATCGTTACAGTACATGCAGTCACTTGTCTTACATCCCATTGAAATACAGTACATACAGTTTAAGGGGATTTCAGGTGAAATGCCAAATTATTCTTGTATCTGTTGTCGACGAATTCATTATAAAAATCAGACCAGGCCTGTTGATCTGTATTTAAAAAGTGAAAAGGAAAATAATAATTAGTGGAAGGATTTTGCAACTTATTTGTTGGTAGAGAATTGTTTTGATTTGAGTTCTGATCAGCATATTTGTAAATATTGTTATAACAAATTAGAAGAGAACAAAATGCCTGCTTGAGCTCTGCATAATAATCTTGAGTTGGTAAATATTCCTTCTGATCTGATGGACTTAAATACATATGAGTCTATTCTTATTCAATGTGTGCATCCATTTCAGACTATTTTTCGTATGGAGTCTAAGACAGGAAAATTGCCTCCTTCTGATTTACAAAGAGGATTAAAGGGAAGAGTTGTATATTTGCCTCTAGATTTAAAGAAAAATATTGAAACTATTGATGTAGAAAATGTAGAGGATGAACCTTTAGTTATTCTTGTTAATGGCGTTCCTACTAAGAGTAGGAAAATCTGGCAAGAATTAGTGGATGTTAGGAAAGTGAAAAAGGCAACGTTGTATCTGGTAAAAAAACAATCAATATTACAAAAATGTGTATGTGAAAGAAGAAGAAATAACTGTACAAGAAGATACTGACTTGCCATCTGGACAAATTGAAAAAGTGGATGTGTCCAGAACTGAAGAAATCTATGAACATTACAGTGTTCATCCATTGCATTCCAAAGAAATGATGGGGAATGCTATAGAGTTATTTCAAATGAAAGAAGCAAAAGGAAGTCCCATTAGTGTATGGGAAAAAAGCTTGGAAGCTTGTTGTTTCCCTCAGTTGTTCCCTACAGGAAAAGGAGGATGATATGATGAACGACCTGTGCAGATTCCTGCATCTGAATACCGGACATCAAGATTATATGCAGAAGATGCAAGATTTCGACAATGTATTCAATATTTGTTTCATCTTTTGTTTGAGAGTGATTTGTCTGGACTTTCCTATGCAGTAAACCACATATTGAAAACAGGTGTACATCTGCAAAATGTTTCAGCAAAGAAATTTATGGATAAAGTACAGCAGAAAGATAATGTTTTGGACACTCAGCTGATTAATCTGGTGGCATATCAGCATGGTACTAATGAGTACTGGTACCGTCGTCATGGAGAACTTAAATGTATGCTAAGGAACTTAGGAACTCCTACATGGTTCCTTACTCTAAGCTGTGCTGAATATGCTTGGGATGATTTACTTCAATTTCTTCGAGAGGCAAATTCAAATATACCAAATATCGAATGCAAGACACCTGGAGAATTGTGCTCTTTGGATCCTGTTAATGTATGCAGGTATTTCAATCAGAGATTCGAAGCTATGATGTCTTTTATCACCAATAAAAAAAATCCTCCTCTTGGAGAGGTTCTGGATTTCTTTTGGAGAAAGGAGTATCAAGCGAGAGGTACTCCTCACATACATATGCTAATTTGGAACAGACTCAGATGATACTGTGTTGTCTTTTATTGAAGAATATGCTACATGTGAAGTACCCAAAAGTACACAAGATAAGGACTTAAGATAGCAGGTCTTACGATTCCAAAGCCATCGTTGTGGCAAATTCTGTCGTCGAAAGTACAAATCTAAGGACAAATTCTACAGCAAATGCCGTTTTGCATTTCCTCGACCTGTAATATCGAAAGGAAGAGTGTACAGTTTAATGTCATCTTTGCAACATAATATCACAAGAAAGTCTCCAAAAATACCTACAACTTAAGAAGAAATGAAGAGTCAAAATACATAAATGACTACAACCCAGTCATTTTGTCCATGTGGAATGCTAATATGGATATTCTATATGTTGCAGACAATTCCATTGCTGTTGCTCGATATGTGACATCGTACATAAAAAAGTCAGAAAAGACGGAATTGAAGGAAATGTGGGAAGAGATTTCCCATGAGAAGAGTCTAAGTAAGAATTTATACAGTTACAGTTTGAAGATGTTATCTCATCGAGAAATTGGAGCGTATCAATGCTCGGTTCGCTTATCATCTGCAAGTCTATACTCCAAATCTAGAAGAATCATTTGGGTGAGTCTAGGTCTTGCTGCAACACGAAACCGAGTTCTTAAATCCCTACAAGAAATTGAATATTTAGCTGGTAAAGAGCCGGAAAGTACTGATATTGTGAAAACAAATATGTTGGATACATATTATCCTAGTAGAAGTCATCATCTTGAGAACATTTGTCTCTATGAAGTGCTGCAAAACTATATTTTTTAATGGAATATTACAGAAAACATTAATAATGGTATATATGCCGTTATTGGTTCTGAAGGATGTCTGGTGACACAAAGAAAAGGACATTTGATTAATCACTGTTAACTGAGTTGTGAAACAACTGAAAAAAGGGAATTTTACAATTTAGCTCTTTTGCAACTTTTCAAGCCATGGCGTTTAGATTTGGAATTACTTGGAGATTTTGACAGCTATGAAGATTCCTTCAATGCAACTAAAGATACTATAGAATGTCCTATTTTTGCTAATTATGTCAAAATGTTGAATGACGAAATTGAGCAAGAAGCTACAATTGCATCTGAGATTGCTGGAGACAGTTCTCAAGACAGTCAAACTTCTGCTCCGTTGAGTCAGGACCCACTGGGAGAACCAAGTGCTCTAAATGAAGCAGCAACTGCCATGGAAGAGGTGGAAACAGTAATGTATCAAGTTCCAGAACATCTAACAAACTTAGGAAACTTGGAACAACAACTAAATATTTAGCAGAAAGAAATATATGAGCAAGCGAGAGAACAGATTGACCGTGGATTTCTTCATGAGAAGAAAGAGTGCTCTTGCTCATCATTTGAACCTATGTATGTGAGTGGACAAGCTGGAACAGGAAAACGTTTTTTAATTAAAGTAATCACAAGTTTTCTACAGAAAAGACTGACTCACATTTGTCTTGTGTTCTCACTGCTCCAACTGGGTTGGCTATGTAACAAAAAGGAGTTTGGCCCACGCGGACAGAAGTGGGGTAAGGGCCCAATTAACTTTGCAACAAAGGAGGTAACCCACACTTCTAATGGTTTAACACCATTCTGTTTACGGTGAACAGATAAACAAAACTTAATATGTTTATCAAGGCGATTATTTGCGCCGTTTTTATTTTTCAAATTTTGTAAAAAGATTGTTTGTGTGTACAGAGAAATCACACTGCCATTTACATAATAACCAACCAAATTTAGCTACACAAATCATAAATTTACAAACATAAACAATATGAAAAACAGTGTGTGAAAAGTTTTGTATATACAACAAAGTGAACATATATCATGAACGTGGGGAGGGAAAGATGTCAAATTATTTTCTCAAAGACATCAACAAACCCAATTAAGCAAACTTTTTCAAACCATAAAGCAATTATTGCCCAAGGAGCAGCCTTTAAATGAATCTGCATGAAAAACAAAATAACCTCTCGGAAACAATGTTTGTAAGGTTATAGATTCCCAAGTGTTTTAGCGTATTTCCAAACTTAGGACGTAATCCTGTTCGCCCGAGTTTGCAGGGTATCTTCACAAACTCTCTTCAGGGCCAAATGAATTCTTTCCCCTGTTTCTCAACCTCAGGGGACTTGAGGTAAAATCCGTATGTCCGGAGTGTAACGACAGGATTTTTCGAGTCTTGTGCGTTTTCTGGATACGTAATTCGGGAGGAATCAAGTGGATTCTTCAATTCTGTGGTCAGTGTTTGGCGTTAGTTCGATTCGCAACCTTTTTGTTGAGGGAGGGTCCTGCAGCGGACCGGTGTCCCTTAACTGATCCTTATCTTTATCTGCTAATGTGTCAGCATGTTCCACTTCCTCATTCCATCAGTTGGTGTGGCTCACAAAGCAAAAAGGTTTAGTAAATGGAGCAATAGGTAAAATTGTTGATTTTGTTAATTATGTAAACAGAGCTGGCATTGAATTTTTGAAAATCAAATTTGATGAAATTGTTGAAGTACAACAAGTTAATCATTGTGCAGCTCGTTTTTTGCTTGTAAAAGATTTGTATGTCTGCAGAAAACAGTTTCCTGTTTGTTTGGCATATGCGGTGACCATTCATAAATCTCAAGGTTTAAGTGTAGATTGTGCTTTAGTAAAATTGGAAGTACCGTGTTTAAAGAAGGTATGGCATATGTTGCTTTGTCTCGAGTCAGAACTTTATCTGGATTGTACTTGATTGATTTTGGTGAGACAAAAGTTTCTGCAGATACAAACTGTGTGAAAGAGTATAATAGGTTAAGAAGAGAATATGCACCCAATTTAGGTCAATATCCAGTGATTGAAAAGCGTGTGGTAGGTAGAAAAAGAAGATTTGAGAATATCTGTTCTGAAACTGTGGAGAAAGAAAAAAAACAAGATGAAGTTGCGCCTCCAAGCAAAAAGACAAAGGACAGTGTTGAAGAGAATGTTGGTTATCGGTTTGAAAATAGTTCTGGTGTCAACTGCTATGCTAATGTAGTTGTTAATGTTGTTTTTTTCTTCAAAGTTTCCAACAGCAAATTGTAGAAAATTGGGACAAAAGATTCTGTTCATTGTTGAATTCTGTTTATGAGAAATGTCCTAGTGATACAAGTAAAATACAAAGTGTTTCTGATATTCGAAATGTTTTGGACATATGTTGTGGTTCTAGTCATTTTACGCAGAATAATCAGCAAGATTGTCAGGAATTTTTAATGTTTACGCTTGGTGTACTGGAAGATGAAGGTATAGATGTTGAAAACCTTTTTGGCCTTTCTTATAAATGGCATCATGACTGTTGAAATCAGTGTCTTTTAACAATCTAATTAGAGGAGCAAGTCAAAACATGGAGTGTAGCCAATGTAAATCAGAAATGTCATCAACATTATTTATACAAAGATATGGACAGTATGTTATTTTAATGCTGCAACGTTGTAGAACTGATGGAACAAAATTGAAAACTTTAATAACATTTTTTGTAGCTGGTCAATGTTCAATATCAGGAAGAACTTTTATAGCTGTTACTAATATTTTTCATGCTGGACCTTCTACCACATCTGGACATTACATTGTTTATTTAAAATGCCTGAAAAGGTTGGATACAGTGTAATGATACTCAATTAGTTTTTAAGCAACGTTTGCCCAAAGAGTTACCAAATTCTTACCTAATATTTTCAAAGACAACATTTTAAGATCAAAATTTGCCCTTTAGGCTTACTGCTGTTAAGGTACATTAGTCTGGTGTTGTAGAGTATTTTGTAAGTGAGGGTGAGGAGCTTGAAGGTGATCCTTTTGTTGATATTGTTGCAGTGTAGGTTTATCAGATGGTGGGCGATGTGGATGCAGCCAGGGACATTGATGATCAGTCACGTAGTGGTCTTTTGGATTTGTTGTAGTTGTTTAAGTGTTTGGCTAGAATTCATGTGTAGAGTGTTTTACCACAATGTAGTAGTCTGCTGCTGATGAGGGACTGTGTCACTGTTTTTCTTCTTTTGGTTAGGATCCACTTGTAAATGTGGCGGAGCATGTGGAGGCAGATATAGCACTACAAAGACACGGTGTAGACTTGCTTACACATGGAGAGGGAGCAGTTGAGGTTGAATCCTATGTTGTGCTAATGGTTGGTAGGTGTTGGTACTCTTCACACTTTAGTCAGGTAGCAGGAGTTGTCTGAGGCTGATAGAGTGGGTCTGAGGATGAGTACCTTCATTTTCTGCCAGTTTACACTGCTGCTCTTTATATAGTTAGTGACGTCCTTCATTGTTTTGTGGAGGTTACTTTTGGTAGTATGTGGCTTCTTGGTGAGGAAGAGGATGAGCTGGGTGTTCTTTGGGTAGGAGATGTTGTTGAAGTTGTGATGGTGGATACTTGTGTTAGGGTAGCCATGTAGATGTTACACAGTGTAGGACTGATGGATGAGTCCTGGGGGACCTGTCGATGATGTCTGTGGTTTTGGATCAGAAAGCTGGGAGGGGGATGTTCAGGATTACTATGGAACAACTTCCAAACAAAGGACTTGATGCATACTATTTGGCCGGAAGGAAAAGTCTGCGAAACCATTAAGGACTTTTTGCTGTGTATTTTGTCAGCATCTATTTGTAAGTAACATTATTTACAGTGTAAGAAAATGAATCAGAATGTATTGTTAATTTATGATTGTTCGAGATATGTTATATTTACGTAAGAAATTGCTCTTAGAAAAAAACATTTAAGATAAGTTTTATTTCTATTTTTTTATATTGTTATTGAGAATGTTGACTGGGTTTTTTTAAGATATCCTTATGGATTGTCTTTTTTTTTGCCCGCTGTTATGTGATGAGTACTATTGAACTCACTGTTTGTAGTGAAATTCAATATATTCTGAGAACAGCAAAAAAGGCAAACAAAATGTTTTACTAATTATTTTGTGTTGTAAAAAATATCTAGTAACTGTGTTTTTTTGTATATTCCACAGTTGACAATTTTATAATATATACTTTTTAAAAATGTATTATGCTTAAGGTAAGTACAAGTAACTGATTCAGCCGCGGCCCGTGGAGGGAGTTGTGGTGAGGTAGGCTAGTCGGGCGGGGAGGGGCAGGATGGGGGTTTATAAACAGCCTTATGTGGATGATTGCAGGTAAGTAAACAATTAAATTAGTAAAATGAATTCCGTATCCTGCACCCTGCATCGCAAAATGCGATACAGGGCACAAAACGAAGTGGCATATTATCAACAAAAGGCGATACATTATCGCTGCTTTTATTGGCAGGAAAAATTCCGATAAAACGGCCATAATGGGCTTGATAATAGGGCCTTGGAAATTCCCATAGCAGCCCAGGTTCTGGTGTTAACTTGGGCTGTTATGGGAATTCATAAGGGCCTATAATCAAGCCCTGTATCGACGCTTCATTGGTAGTTTCCTGCCGATAAAAGTGGCGATAATCTTAATAATGTCTTTGTGTTGACGAACACGCGTTGTAATGGCTGTGACTTACGTCCTTCAAATTAGTTTTTAGGTATACGTGTGACCAAGTCTGATAACATCGGAGTTTAAGGACAAACACTGTGGTGTCTCTGCCTCGAAATCTCGTCGATCACAAAGAAAACATGAGGACGATAAAAAGAAAGTAACAGATATAATAAAAACAACAGTGAAAAACTACTAAAATGGTGGTGGACGGAGTACCTCATCAACTTTTGGCGCCTCGACACTACGTTCCAAATAAATGTAGATAAAATACGATTATTAATATATTACAAAAGTACAACAGCGGATGACACACTTGATAGGGTGTCCGTGATTGTCCTGAGATGGAAGCCGGGACCTATGCGCTTGTATTGCATTTTCTGAGTTTTTAAAATTTGCACTTGTGTCTCTCTCTAATTTTGTTTTTAAAACTCTGTGATCTCTGCTAAATTGTTAAAATCGAATTGCGCAGCACTGACCTGCCTCCCTAGAACCGGCCATCGGGTTTTCACTTCTTTAGCTCCATCGCAGCCGATTAGGTGCTGCCTGGGGTTCGGACCTGCAGCGCCCACCATCTTGGGTGACGAGCAGGCGAGCGGAGTAGTGCTCGGACCCTCCCGCCCTCGCAGCCATAAAAACCTCACTCTTCACGGTAGCCCTGATTGATAGGGTGTCCGTGATTGTCCTGAGGCGAAAGCCGGGACCTATGCGCTTGTATTGCATTTTTTGTGTTTTTAAAATTTACACTGGTGTCTCTCATTAATTTTGTTTTTAAAACTCTGTGATCTCTGCTAAATTGTTAAAATCGAATTGCGCAGCACTGACCTGCATCCCTAGAACCGGCCATCCGGTTTTCAATTCTTTAGCCCCATCGCAGCCGATTAGGTGCTCCCTGGGATTCGGACCTGCAGCGCCCACCATCTTGGGTGAGAAGCAGGGGAACGGACTAGTGCTCGGACCCTCCCGCCCTCGCAGCCATAAAATGGTCCCCCCCTACGGAGAGCGCAGCGGGCGCGCCTAGGGCGCGCCGAAGGCAAGCCCATCTGCGCCCATCTGCTCCAGACCGGGCCCTGTGGCCCCTGGCGTTGTGCGACCCCTCTCCTATTCTGCTAATATCCTCAAAGAGTTACAATTTATGCACTCTCCCCTCTCCCCTGGCGTGAGCATATCAAGTCCGCCGGCATCTTATGCAGGGGTTCAGCCCCCCTGTTAGCTGCAAGTGGGTAGCACCCCCCGCAAGGTACGAGACACTCATCCGTGTGATGTATCTCAATACTCGCTCCCTGGTAAAACACCAAGCAGATATATTCATTCTCCTTACCACAGAAAAACCCAATATATTATTACTTACGGAGACCTGGCTCACAGCAGACTCGCTCCCAGATATTTTGGCAGCCCTTCCCCAGAATACTACATCCTCAACTCTAATCGTCCTTTGGGCCGCTCTGGGGGCGGAGTAACAGCCATCATACGAAAACAATTTAAAATCATCACCACAGCCTCTCTCGCTTTCCCGGATGTAGAGAACCTGGTCATCAGTTTAGAAACTGAGGCTAGCGCCCTCACGCTCATAATCTTATATCGACCCCCTCTACCCATGCCCTCTTTCCCGATTTCCCTGAGTGAACAGTTGGCAAACCTTATGATACACCACGCCAGAGTCGCTCTCTTTGGCCACTTCAATTACTGGTACAATGCCACGGAACTATTCGAAGCCCTAACCAGCCTCAATCTGGTCCAACAAATCTCTACGCCCACCCACATCAAGGGTCATACCCTTGACCACATCTGGACCCATGACTTAGCGTTGTCCCTTCCAGCCATCTCCCCCTGTATCTGGTCAGATTATCACCTGATCGACGCTACCATCACAGTCAGTGGCAGGGTCAAGGCTCCCCCCCATGGCAGGTGGGCTATCACGCAAATGGAGTTCTTATGACTCCCAAGGCTTCCTTGCTTTCCTGGCCAACACTCGCCCCTCTTTTGACACTAACGCCACCGTCGGGTCAATGGAAGGGGACACCACCAATAGGCTAATGACGGCCAGTGATCAGTTCGCCCCTCTCTCCATATTTCCACGCACCAGACACAGCAACTCACATAGATGGTTTTCCAGTGCCCTGAAAGCACAGAAACTGAAGGTGCGCCAGTTAGAGCGGATTTGGAGACGTATTACTCCGACTCCGACAGAGCTATCTTCGTCGCAGCCCGTAAAGACTACTAAGGCGCAATCTCTCTGGCCAAATCTACACACGTTTCTGGCAGAATCCTCTCCGCCCACAATAAATCCAAAGAAATGTTCAAAGTCATGAAGGAGCTGACCACGGACGACAGAACCCTACCCACTCAGGCCCCAACACAAGAGTCCTGTAACTCCTTGAACTCTTTCTTCATCAATAAAATAGCTGACATCAAGAACTCCATCCCTCCCCTTACTTCCGTTAGACAACCGGAAGCCCCCCTTATCAACCAACTGTCCCTAATGCATTTCCCCGTCCTTAACTCAAATTCTCTGGCCAAGCTTGCGGCCAGCATTAAGTCAGGTTCCCCCAATGATTGCTGCCCTCCCTCTGTTCCCCGGGACGTTTGTATCTCTCTACCTGATTGCATACTACCCTTGCTGAATGCTTCCCTTAGTACTGGTACGGTCCCCAGATCCTTTAAGGAGGCCGTCCTAGTACCCTTGTTGAAGAAACCTGGAGCCGATCCTGCAAATCTCCCCAATTATCGCCCCATCTCCCTCCTGCCTTATCTATCCAAACTTATCGAGGCCCACGTCACCAATTGCCTCTCTCATTTCATTGAATGCTTCTGTTATCTGGAACCCAATCAAGCCGGTTTCAGTCCGGCCCACTCCACCGAGGCCGTTATCTTGACAGTATTGGATGGCCTGAGGGGAAACGCAGAGGAGGGGACGCCCCAGGCACTTGTACTACTGGATATGTCGGTTGCTTTCGACACGGTGGACCATAACATCCTCCTTCACCATGTCGAGCAGGCCGGCGTCCAGGGTCCTTCCCTAGAGTGGATTGAGACCTTCCTCTCGGGCAGAGCACAAGCAGTCTGTCTGGGCCCCTTCAGGGCAACCAAGGTTCCTTCGACCTGTGGAGTCCCCTAGGGCTTCTCCCTCTCTCCCCTGTTATTTAATCTATATCTCCAGCCATTGATTCACTCACTAAAGAGGTGGGATAGTGTAGTGTTCAATTATGCCGACGACCTACAGATCATCTTCCCCCTCAACTCCCCTGACGCTGCAAACAGCTTTCAAGCTGTCATGCTCCACATACAGCAGTGGATGAATCATAATCAACTTAAGTTAAGATCTTCATGATAGACTCTTCTGAAATGGCTTTGAAAAACGTGCTCAATTCCTGTGCTGTCATCAACTAAGCTGCCCGTTTGATCACATACAATTTCCTCAACTCTCTTTCTTAGTTATCTTTCTTTGCTTTCCATGCTAGGAGTTTGCCACAACCTTTGCTTTATTCAAAACAAGCAGCCCGCCCCAGCGTTGCCCGGGGCGGAAGGGGGCTGGGGGCAGCATTTCAGGCTTGCGTGCACTCCCGATCCGGCCCCTGCCCGCCACGACATTGTCTGTGTCCCGGACAATGTTGTGGCGAGCGGGGGCCGGGGCGGGAGTGCACGCACGCCTGAAATGTTGCCCCCAGAGCCTGAGCCTTACCTCAGTTGCATTTGTTCAGGGCCAACCTCCGGCACCGGCTCCCTCCCGCCCCGACATTTCCCGTGTCCCAGAGCCTTACCTGAGCCGCCGCTCCTCCCCGCGCTCCTCACTTCACCGCCGCTCCTTCTCATCATCACGTACGTTGCGGCCAGCGCTACGTTGCGGCCAGCGCTACGTCGCGGCCAGCGCAGCGTCGCGTCCGGCGCTACTTTCAGGGCACTACTTTTTTTTAAGTTAGATTTTTAATTTTACGTTTTTTATTTTTATTTTCTGTAGCCTATGTCCATCTGCACACCCTGAGGATTACAACAATGTATTAGGTGTGTGGATTGGCGCTGTGGTTCCCGAGTTTTCCTTGCCAAAAGGTATGTGTTCTCTCTTTATAATAGTAGTATAGAATATAGATGAGCCATTTTACCTGCCTCCCATCTCTTGCTCACCCACTCTTGCAAAATGGTGGATAAACTAGCCTTTTCCTGTGACACTTCTTTGAACCATCTTATCTACGCCTCCTCGTCTATACTTAGATCGATTTGTTTTTTCTTCCAAGGAGTGAATCGTCTCCTCCTGTACTGCCACTTCTTTGTAATAGCTCCTCCTTTTCTCTGCCGCTAGTGCCCCAAGTCTACCCCTAAGAAATGCCTTATAAGCATCCCATGTGACCCCAGGGACTGCTGATCCCAATCAACTTTGAAGAAATCTATTGTTTCTTTTTTAAGGGCTTGTACCACTTCCTCTTCCAACAAGATTGTACGATCAAGGGCCCATCTGGACTGAGCACCAGCCTTACTAACCTTCAATGTGAGCATCACCGCTGAGTGGTCTGACAAGTGGACTCTCATATGTTCAACCTGCTGTACTTTATCCTTTAATTTACAGTCTACCAAAAAATAATCGATCCTAGACTAGTGCCTATACTTCTTATTAAAGAATGTAAAGCCTTTTTGTTCCCCTGCTTTTCATATCCATATGTCCACCTGACCCAGTTGTTCCACCATTTGTTTAATTAACCTAAGCATTTTAGGATTAGTCTTAGCTCTACTATGTGTGGACCTATCCAGTTTGTTATTGAACACAACATTAAAATCAACAGCCAGAATGATTGGATGCGATGAGTTTAAAAGCTCGGTCAACAGATCTTGTAAGGGAACCACTTCATCATGAATTGGCCCATAGTAACCCGGCTAATGTAAATGTAAATGTAAATGACCTAGCCAAGAGCTTGACTTTGGCTACTACCCATCTGCCCACTTTATCAGATGTAAAGGAGTCCAGGCTCACTTGTAATCCTCACTTGATTAAAATTGCCACTCCTTTCGTCACTGCTGCTTGTGCGCTACCCATTTCATAGCCTTGAAAGCTCTACTGTCTCTTTCTCAGTTAAATGAGTTTCCTGGGCTATAATAATATGGGCTGGAGAGTCCTTCAAATACTGAAGTATTTTTGCCCTCCTACTTCTGACCCGTAAGCCCTATAGGTTCCAGGACAGTATATTTATAATCCCTCCCTTCTTACTACCCATTATCGAATACTGCTAAAAGCTTGATCCTGAAAACATTAAAAGAGACTTTAGAGGAATTTATTTTTATTTTTCCCACTGCTCCCCACCCTCTGCACCCTTCCCCCCATAGAGAACCTCCCCAACTTCTCCATGACAAAAAGACCATATTGTTTTTCCCCCAGAGCGCATAACCAACTGATGTAAAAACTAACCATGTCTGTGAGCTTCACCCCTTTTTTTATTTAGTTATTTATTTATTTCCCCCTCCTGCTATAGGACATAAAAAATTGGGAAATGAAGAACTTATTTATTTATTTTTTGATAGAGATGAATCTTTGCATTTTTCACCTCGCTTTCTAACTTATCCAGGATACCTCACAATTATTTTTTTCTGTAATTGTTTATTTTTTATGTCTTTTTCTTTCTCCGTCTTATTGTTATTATTTTATTTCATCATCAATTTTTTCCTTTTCTATTTTTCCTTTCCCTTCTCCCTAAACATCTTGTCATGCTTCCCTTCACTGCTCTTTATTTTTACCTAATTGGGCAGATTAGCAGAATAGCCAGGTTTAAAAAAAGGCATTCGAAAATTAGATTACTTTCGATTCGCTTGAAAGTCTTTTAGGAACTCGTCTACATTCTCACCGGAGTGAAAGATAAGCATTTAATTATTAATTAGAATCAAGAAACAACCAAGTTGCACAAGCACCCTCTACAAAGTCAATTGTCAGAGAAATTTCTGTACGTTAATAGTTTTTTTCAAGGTTATTACGCCAACATCAACCATAGGTTCATTTGAAGTTAAGGAGCTTCAAAGTATGGATCCAAAAACAAATGTTGTGCTTCAAGTTCTTTATTTATCAAACACATTAAAAGTTTTCCAGCTTTACACTGCCGACACGTGTTTCGCCCTCTCCGGGGCTTTTTCAAGGCTGGAAACATAAAAATTACAATAAGTACATTTAATAATTATAACTAAATATATACAGTGTCCCTAAGTATGTACAATCGAACTATTAGTGTGGTCTCATATATACAATATTTACACTAACATTAAATAGTTTGTCCTAAGAAAAACCACTAAAAACACAGGACATGTATATACTACAAATGAGTTGATTATGAATACATTGACAAAAGCCAGACAGTCCATAAAATTGCTAAATTTGAGAATTGTGTCTCAAGACAATAGACAAACGGATTCAACATGATCAGAATTTCGTGATTCAAGTATCCTGAAATTATCAACTGTAAAAGTTAATGCAAAGATTCCATTAGTTAATAAACTATCCTTGTTCACAGTTTCTTAACACAGGCCTCAGAACAGTAACCTCAAACCTATGGCTCCAAACGGAATGCACTTTGTTAACAAAGCATAGACCTACCTATCTCAGTCAGTCTATACTGGTCTGGCGTCGGGGAGGTCTTATGAATCAAAAGATACAGGTTTGAAGCGTCGATGTTAGAAATCCTAATGAGATAGAAATAAAATGAGACAGAAAAGTATATTATAGAAATATCCAAGACAAACAATCAAAAGAAGAGAGGAGAATAGTTCAGCCAAATTCCAGAAACTACCCCTACCTATTAGGTGTGGTGATCACAGCGAGCTATTCCAGGTATAGGTTCCACCTTTGTAGCTTCAAGATATTAGGCCCCACGTTGAGTATTATTAGACATAAGGACAGTCGTGGAAGTATGTCCTGTAAGTTGGGCAGAACGCGGGCATACTAGTCATAATCCTTTGACATAATGGTCAAACACATAAGCAAACATATATGTGTTTTGGTGGCGTGCACCAAAATACATTCCCAATAGATGTTGTAAGCTAACGCAAGCTCAAATTGAAAGACTGATGCTGGGGGTTAACCATCGAAAGTAAGCCCATGTATTATCACGCTTACAATAACATATTTATGCCAAAGGGAATTAGAAAAAGTCTACTGATGACTCACTTGATAGGGTAGTACGACTTGCTGCGTGGAGATGAGTCTTTTCTTACTATAGTTAAGATTCTTGAAGACCTTGATAAGTCTGAAAAACAGTGTGAGTAGACATAATGCACCTCAAGTTTAATAAGTCTGCACATGAGACTTCATGTAGTAGGCAAATTGTCAGTAAAAGAGCTAAAAATGACCCTGCAAGCGGGGTGCCAATTCGGCACTCGCAAAATATAATTGGTTAAGGAAAACAATGTATTCTATACAGTCCTATAGTTGAGACAAAGTGTAACCATATAATAACAGACATGTAGACACATAGCGTCAAAGTAATCGGCAATATTAAACATGCCGTGAAAGTTATTGCTGAAATGACCCTGCAGTCAAGGTACAGTTCATAGGGTCCAGGGTAGGATTTGACAATAGGGACATTTAACTAGAGTTTTCCCTCATTCAATGCCAATGTTACTCCATAGTTAATGCAAAATGCACAACCAAGGCGCAAATGCAAAAAAGGCACCAAGTGTATGCCCACAACGTGCTACATAAGAAATGCATGTGATAAAAAACGAGGAATGCAAACAGCATTAGTATCCCCCAGGAAGAATTGCTAGGGCTAAGTGTGGATCCCACATGTCAGGACTCCCCATCTTACCTTCCGTTCGTTCGCATCGGGGCCGGATCTCCACTGCTGGGCACTGACATTTAGACTTCCCGCGTTACGTTTTAAATAGACGCCGGGAGATAATTGACGCAGGAAGCAATGGCAATTGCCGTAACCCTATCAGAGACGGCTAATGTGAAACCACTGTGGCGGCCATCTTAGAATAGTAGGAAGTACATTAAAATATGTGCCTTCGCAGTGTAAGGTTCGAATATTATGCCAAAATAGTTAGAAACGGGTAAAACTTGAAAACGTGATACATATCCTGGTCAAGTTCACAGTGGAAATTAAAATTAGGAGCAGCCCTATCCGAGGAAAAGAAAGGACACTTTTGGGTCCGTTTTATAAAAAGAGACATGGCCATAGCGGGGATAATAACACATTTTTGATGGCCGCATATCATAAATCGTATATTTAGTATAGATGAAAATTAAAGATCGTTCCAATAATAAAAGGAACAGCTAGTCACCCCCAATAGACTAGTAGGCTAGATATGTAACATGCATATAGACGGTGTCCGGACATGTTCGCCATTATTTGACTAGACAGAGAGTACATGAATAACTATATCTCATTATTAAAAAGGAAATTATCTAACGCAGAGAATACTCAGGATACCAGTGTATGGGGGAAGTAATACATGGAAAGCTCATGGAAAAGCAATATGTTCTGTCTGCACAAGGTATCTGAATTCCTATTGACAAAATGATCAGTGGTGCCTAAATGTCATACAGAGAAGAATATGGCTGTGTATTGAAGACAGAGGATCCACTTATCCTTATATATCTTAACAGAGTGTCATCTAAGCCATGTAACGATTAAGCAGAGTAACAATACAGGACATAGAAAAAAATAACACAGAAATACCGTAGAATCCCATTAAACACAGAAAATCAAACTAATCTTTAAGGAAGACATGTAGATATCTATCAGTGTTAAGACCTAAGTCCACTGCATGAAGTTTGATTAGCCATTGGGCTTCTAGTTTACGGAGGGCCAGAGTGTTATTCCCCCCTCTCGGATCAGGTTTGATGATATCAATGCCATGAAAGCGGATGCCCAGTACCTCCAATTCCAAATGTTCCTTGTTGTAGTGTGCTGCTAGTGGGTATCTGGCATTGTTGTTACGGATGGCTCTAATGTGTTCTTGAAGTCTTTCTTTTAGGGGACGGATGGTACTCCCCACATAGATCAACCCACAGTGACAAATGATGCAATAGACTACCAACTTCGAATTGCAGTTGATAAATTGTCTGATGTGGTGGGTTTGCTTAGTGTTATAAGAGAAAGTCTTCTTTTTGTCTAGGGCAAATTGACATATATTACACATGGTGCATTTGTAAAAACCACAGGGTTTGATGGGCATCCATTTGTTAGTACTGGTCAAAACATGGTTATTAGATACAGGGTTCCTGATGGTCGATGGGCTAAGCCAGTTTCTGAGTGTTTTGCCCTTTTTGTAGACAATACGGGGTTTATTCCCAATATGTTTCTCCAGATCTTTGTCTAGTTGTAATAAGTGCCAGTGCTTCCTGAACACATTAAAAATTTTGGAACTGTTGGCATTGTATTGTGTTATAATAGCAGGCTTATTGCCAGTGCCATGTCTGGGCCTCTTAGGTTTTCTTTTGAGAGTGGACTCTCTAGAGATTTTATGTGCCCTTTCCTGTGCCTTATTCAGTAGTTGACTATCATATCCTGTTATCAAAAATCTTTTCTTAAGGATCTCAATTTCTGCTGCAAATATGTCATCTGTACTGCAGTTGCGTCGCAGTCTAGTCATTTCACCGTATGGGATTGCCCCAATTTGGGAAATAGGGTGGGCACTGCTGGCATGTAAGACTGAGTTACAGGAGGTACTCTTCCTAAATAGTTTAGATTCAATTCTGTTGTTGGAGATAAACAATGTAACATCTAGAAAATGGATGCTGTTATTACTGGATTCATGGGTAAATTTGAAATTGTACTCGTTGTCATTCAGGTAAGTCATAAAATCATTGAGTAATGTGTCTCCTCCCCCCCCATATCATAAACACATCGTCTATGAAACGACCTCAGTAAACAATGTGTTCAGTTAGGGTCGAGGGGCCTTTTTTCCATATATGATGTTCTTCGTAGAAGCCCATATATATATTTGCCAAGGAGGGTGAGAATTTGGCTCCCATAGCAACACCAGAGTGTTGTTGGTACCAGTCATCTAGATGTTTAAAGAAATTGTTGTTGAGAGCAAATCTCTTAAGCTCAATGATCATAGTGGTGTGCTCATAAAGTGTGGCGTCTCTTTTTGAAAGGAAATATGTGAGAGCGGCCATACCTTTTTCCAAAGGTATGCTGGTATATAGTGCGCATACATCTAGTGTTACCAGCTTAAAAGTAGGTGTCCATTCAAGGTCCTCTAATTTACATAGAAGGTCTTTTGTATCCTCTAGGAATGAGGGGATGTTTCTTACAATTGGTTGCAGAGTAATGTCGATATATTCAGATATTTTCTCTATTGGTCCCCCAATTCCCGAGATAATGGGTCTTCCGGGGGGGAGGTGATACTCTTGTGTATTTTAGGTAACACATATATGTAGGCGGCTTTGGGATTGGAAACAGTTAGATATTTGAGTTCAAGGTCTGATAGGAGACCAGCACTATGCCAGTACTTCAGAATTTTGTTTAGGTTAGCTGATGTAGAATTAATGGGATTAGTTGTTAGTTTGATATAGGAGCTAGTATCTTCCAATTGGCGATTGATCTCCTTTATATAGTCATCTCTGTCAAGCATCACTATATTCCCCCCTTTATCAGCTTCCTTTATTACCAAGTTCTTTCTGTCCTTAAGTTGTTTTAAAGCCTTCCTCTCATTGTTGTTTAGGTTATCCTTCCTGCCCAAAGGCTGGCTTCCAATTTTGTCCTCTAATTTGTATAATTCGTCTGTGACCATTCTATAGAAACAATCAATGAGATTTGTGGTTTTTCTTCTACTGAGACCTTAGGTTTGTTTTGGATCCCCTGTGATTGGAAAATTTCATTGAACATTTTGTCATGGTCATCTTCAAACGTTGCCATGATAAGGAGGAAGGACACAAATTGTCTCTAAGCTAGTGGATAGTGCCAGCCAGCTACACGTCAACAGAGAGAATATCACAAAAGTGCATGGACTCACTTAACAAAATTTTTCTTAGGACAAACTATTTAATGTTAGTGTAAATATTGTATATATGAGACCACACTAATAGTTCGATTGTACATACTTAGGGACACTGTATATATTTAGTTATAATTATTAGATGTACTTATTGTAATTTTTATGTTTCCAGCCTTGAAAAAGCCCCGGAGAGGGCGAAACACGTGTCGGCAGTGTAAAGCTGGAAAACTTTTAATGTGTTTGATAAATAAAGAACTTGAAGCACAACATTTGTTTTTGGATCCATACTTTGAAGCTCCTTAACTTCAAATGAACCTATGGTTGATGTTGGCGTAATAACCTTGAAAAAAACTATTAACGTACAGAAATTTCTCTGACAATTGACTTTGTAGAGGGTGCTTGTGCAAATTGGTTGTCTCTTGATTCTTGTTACTTGCATTAAGTTGCTTTGCTTAAACACCTCTGGTGGTGGGTGTCTTATCAAGTTCTCAGTGCACCTCTTTGGATACTTCACGTATAACGTGCCCAGTGAGAATAATCATTAACAGAAGGTGCGGACGTTTTCTCTGGTTGAGAAACACTACCACCAAGTTTGTTGTATAATTTAATTATTAATTATCACCTTTAAGTACCCAGAGAACCTCAGCTGGACTACTGCACCCAGACATTTCAGTTGGTCCATCCTTTTACCAAGCTCCCATTGCCTGTTTGAAGTGGCAGCTGAAACATCCAATTGAAATCCATATTTTACCCCATCCACTTCTACAGATTTCAGTCTCAGTGCTTTTGAGAGTATCTTCTCCTTTAATGAGAATGTTAAGAAATTAAGCAGATTTTTCCTAGGCTTTGTCCTATTCATGTTTAGCCTAAACAGATCTCTATGTACACGCTGAATGTCCTCACTTATTTCCTCTACAGATTCTTCTAATTGCAGTTCCTTCTTTATCATGCGTACTACAAAGGTTTGATATCTTCTCCCTCACTACCTTCAGGGACTTTCATGATTTTTATGTTGTTTCTCCTCTGGAAATTTTCCAGCCTTTAAACTCTATCTAAATACTCAGACTCGGTAGATTTTAACTTTGTAATCTCAGCTGAGTTTGTGCTGACTTTCACCCTGAGCTCCTTCACTTCCCCCTCCAGTAGGACTGTTTTGCACCTAAGGTCATCCATCTTTCTCTCCAAGGTATCACAAGCATGTTGTATTTCCCTCTGATTCCCTTCTGATGTCTGAAATATTGACCTAATCTCAACAGTAAGGGATTTTAAAAAACCACTCAGAAGTAGATCCTCACAACCAGAGGCCCCTGAGGTGACCAAATCTTGACCCCGGGCTACTGAAACTACTGAAACTGTACGCTGTGACCCTTACTGGATATTCAGGGTACTTATACTTTATTTATTTATTTATTTGCTGGTTTTTATAGCGCTCGAATCAACTCCAGATGGAGTATCTCTGCGCTTATGGTGCCAACTAAACAGAAGATGTAGATTGGAGCAGATGCTAGATTTCATTTTTAAATAGGACAGTTTTCAGTTGCCTTCTGAATTTTAAGTGCTCAGTACACTGTCTTAGGGACAGAGGGAGTTTGTTCCATAATGTAGGTCCTGCAATTGACAACGCTTTATTCCCATGCCTCGCTTTCTTAGCGCGGGGCACCACTAGGAGCAGATTGTTGCTTGATCTTAGTGTCCGTGATGGAATGTAGGGAATAAATTTGTTTTCCAGATATGCAGGCCCTTGTCCATGGAGACATTTGTGTATCAGGCAGGCTATCTTAAATTTTGTTCTTTGCCGGATCGAGAGCCAGTGTAGTTGCTCAAGAAGGGGTTTAGATGGAGTTCTTGGCGGAGCATTCAGAACCAGGCGGGCCGCTGTGTTTTGAATGACCTGGAGCTTAGCCAACACGCCTTCATTGGCAGAAAGCAGCAGGCCATTACAGTAATCGATCCGACTTAGCACGAGTGCCTGTACTAGCGTCCTCCTAAAGGAATCTGGCAGTAAAGGAAAGACTTTACGTAGCAGGCTGATGGTATGGAAACAAGAACCCGAGATGAAATTGGAGTGCTGTTTTAATGATAGTTCTTGGTCCAGGCGGACCCCCAGGTTTTTCACTATCTGCTTGGGTTCTGGGGCTGCTCCCAAGTCCTGTGGCCACCAATCCGGGGCCCATAGCATCCTGGCTTCTCCGAACAGCATGACTTCCGTCTTGCTGACGTTGCACTGAAGGCAGTTTGAGGACATCCAGTGCGCCACTGCTTTCATGCCTAGTGAGAAGGAGTTTCTTACTTCAGCGGAGAGGGTTTTGAAGGGGAAGAGGAGCTGGGTGTCATCAGCGTAGGATACTGGGATAAACCCGTACCTACGCATCACTCTTGCCAGGGGTGCCACATAAATGTTGAAGAGGGTCGGGCTTAAACACGAACCCTGGGGCACCCCTTTTGATATCTCCATCTCCGCTGAACGATATGCACCCATGGTGACAGTCTGGGTGCGATCGGATAGAAAACTCCTTAGCCAGGCAAGGGCTTTGTTCTTAATGCCAGTGTTCGACAACCGCTCAGTCAAGATGGAATGTGACACGGTGTCGAACGCTGCAGACAGATCTAAAAGAACCAAGATTACTGAGATGCCCTTGTCCTGGTACATGTGCAAGTCATCAATGACTGACAGAAGGGTGGGTTCAGTGCTATGTTTCGGTCTGAAACCTGACTGAGAGTAGTCCAGAGCTCCAGCAAGTTCGATGTAGCTGGAGAGATGGTGGTTGACATGCTTCTCAGTCAGTTTCCCTAGGAAAGGTAGTAGGGAGATGGGCCTCAGATTGGCCAATTCAGTCCACGGAGTCGCAGTGTTTTTCCTGATTGGTCTAACAATGGCTCGTTTCCATTCTCTAGGGACATTGCCTGTGCTTAGCGAAAGGTTTACCAAGTCTCCAATCATGGGGCGGAGTTGGTCAGCTAGAGCAGGCATTATCCTCGCTGGAATGGTATCGTCTGGGCTACCACTTTTGATCTGTGAGATCAAAGAGAGGATGTTATCAGACGAAATGGGAGGAAAGGTATCCAGAGAATGAGTATTCTGCTTCAGGTCGGCATCTATTTGGAGAGGCGCTGTATCAGTAGTGATAGTCTTGTTGGTGCAAATTATTTTTTCATAGATTTTATCTATTTTTTCTGTAAAAAATTGAGATATTTCATTGCACAACTGCTGTGACGCTACCTCAGATGTTTCACATGCTGTAGGTTTAACAAATGTTTGAAGAATTTGATAGAGGACTCTAGGTGAGTTCCCTGCAGCTGTAATTTGTGCCGTAATATGGGTTTTCCGTGCTACCCGGATAGCTTTATGGTAGGTGGATAGTGCATCCCAATATTTGGTCTTATCCTCTACCAAATGAGAAGTTCTCCATTTCTTCTCAAGCTTCCTGGCGGTTAACTTTAATGTCCTTAAATTGTCCGAGAACCAGACTTCCTGTTTTTTTGCAGGTCTGGGTTTAAAATGCTTCATGGGAGCAATTTTCTCTATCGCATCCCTAGTTGCACATTCAAATTTTCCAAGTGCTGTTTCAACATTATCAGTAGGGAGGATGGCAAAAGGCTTGAATTTTCCCTTGAAGGAGTCAGCAGTAACTTTGTGCCATTGTCTGCGTACACTAGGTAGGGAGATAGTGCTTGCAGGAGTAGAGTTAGACCATGGGGTGTAGAATTCCATTATAAAATGATCAGTCCAGCTAACCTGAACTCCAGGTAGACATGAAACTGACGGAAAGGTAGATAAAATCAGGTCAAGAGTATGTCCAGCCTGATGGGTGGGCCCAGAGTTTCGTTTTATAAGTCCTAATAATGATAGGTCTGTCAGTAAGGTCTGTGCCTCATTACAATCCATCTTTTCGCTGTGAACATTAAAGTCCCCTACTAGTATAAAATTACTTGCAGTATTTATGTGGGGGGCCAGTAGCTCAATCAGCTTATTGGAGAAATTTGTGCAAGGCCCCGGAGGACGGTATATTAGGGCACCTTTTTGACTTTCTTTGGGAGACCATACTATTTTAAAAATTATTAATTCTATTTCAGGGGTACTCAACTCATCTAATATCGTAATGCTAATTTCTTGTTTGTGCACAATGGCTATCCCACCACCGGTTTTTATAGGCCGGTCCAGTCTGACTATTTTGTACCCGTCAGGAATTCCTAGGGTTATAGCAGGGGTGGAGTATGGTTTTAACCATGTTTCTGTGAGATAGCACAGATCGGGTTGTTTTGATGAAATTAGGTCCCATACTTCGGCAGTATGTTTGGAGAGTGACCTAATATTGCAAAGGATGTTTTTTCGCCCCGGGGGAGTCTGGGTAGAATCATACTCAATATTGCTAGGCGTTTTACATGGTTGGTAATGTTTAGCCTCAATATCATCTCTTATTTCAGTACTGAACTGACTGTGGCAATGATAGCAAGAAAAAGGGCCTTCAATCTCAGGGAACACATCCTGTTTGCAGCCCAATAATGGGGCAGATTTAAGTTGGCGCAGTACCTGAGATGTGTATGTGAGCCTTCGCGAGGGACGCCTTAGGAGACCGATTGATGCATCCCCCATGGCCCCTGTGCCCCGTCCTGTCGCGGACGGGCGCAGACGGGCAGGTCTTTGGCTTGTCTTAGGCGCCGTCCAGGGCGCCCCGCTGCGCTCAACCGCTGCGCGCTTGATCCGACGAGGGGCTAAATAGCCCTCTGCTTGTGGTCAGCTAGAGCGCTAACCGCTCTACTTCCTGTGGGCGTCTGGCTCTTGCCTGCCCCGCCCTCCGCACAACGGTATTGGCTACCGAGTCGGACCGGGGCGGGTAGGCTGGAGTATCGAGCTCAGAGGCTGGGAAGTGTTCTAAGCAAGAGTGCAGGTACAATTCAATTCAAAGTTTACATTTGCTAAAATCCGCCGCTAGTGCTAGCGCTAGGCTCAATATAAAGTGTACTTTTAAAAACTCGATTCAGTTTTAAAAATAAGGCAATTGTCCTCTGATAAAACAGTTTGCATACAGAGCATCCGCTCTATTTTCGTTTCTGGCGCCAAGCGGGGTCAGGAGATGCTGCCACCGTCGTCCCTTACCGCGCTGGGTTGTGCCTCCTCGCCGCCTAAATAGCCCTCTGCTTGTGGTCAGCTAGAGCGCTAACCGCTCTACTTCCTGTGGGCGTCTGGCTCTTGCCTGCCCCGCCCTCCGCACAACGGTATTGGCTACCGAGTCGGACCGGGGCGGGTAGGCTGGAGTATCGAGCTCAGAGGCTGGGAAGTGTTCTAAGCAAGAGTGCAGGTACAATTCAATTCAAAGTTTACATTTGCTAAAATCCACCGCTAGTGCTAGCGCTAGGCTCAATATAAAGTGTACTTTTAAAAACTCGATTCAGTTTTAAAAATAAGGCAATTGTCCTCTGATAAAACAGTTTGCATACAGAGCATCCGCTCTATTTTCGTTTCTGGCGCCAAGCGGGGTCAGGAGATGCTGCCACCGTCGTCCCTTACCGCGCTGGGTTGTGCCTCCTCGCCGCCTAAATAGCCCTCTGCTTGTGGTCAGCTAGAGCGCTAACCGCTCTACTTCCTGTGGGCGTCTGGCTCTTGCCTGCCCCGCCCTCCGCACAACGGTATTGGCTACCGAGTCGGACCGGGGCGGGTAGGCTGGAGTATCGAGCTCAGAGGCTGGGAAGTGTTCTAAGCAAGAGTGCAGGTACAATTCAATTCAAAGTTTACATTTGCTAAAATCCGCCGCTAGTGCTAGCGCTAGGCTCAATATAAAGTGTACTTTTAAAAACTCGATTCAGTTTTAAAAATAAGGCAATTGTCCTCTGATAAAACAGTTTGCATACAGAGCATCCGCTCTATTTTCGTTTCTGGCGCCAAGCGGGGTCAGGAGATGCTGCCACCGTCGTCCCTTCCTTTCGGCAAAAAGGCCCGGCCATAATTTGATAACTATTAGGAGAGGTGTTCTCACTCCAGTCAATAGCATCAATTGTTTTATCAGGGGATATCACTCTCTCTGTGATCTTATCTTTATTTATTCCTTTCCCCCCTCCATCCTGCTCTCTGCTGAGAAAACAGTTTGAGGCACAACCTTCAAATACGTCTTAAGGGAAGGGGTGGCCTTAATTTCCTGGGCAGCCTTTTGTTTTTGGACTGCAAGCTTTCTTCCCTTAGTCTTGCTTGCTATCACCTATTTGCCTCCACCTCCCCTTTTCCCCCAGGACTTTTTACTGCCTTTCGTTCCCCTCCCTTGCCTCCTTTAACACCTTTGCCTCTTTTCAATTTTCTAAGTGCATATCGAGGGTGGGTAGACGCGGTGGGGGCGGTGCCACCTTACCGCTAGAATGAGGTGAAGACCCAGTGGGGCTGGGACTGGAGGCCAACATCGTTTTCCTAGGAAGAGGCCCAGGAGTCCAGTCCTTGCCTGCCTCCCCCTTAATGAGATAAAACAGCTCCAAACACCCGCCCGGTGCACAGTTTTTCTTGCGCAGACCTTACAGCCCACTGGCTCAGCGACCTCCTTTTCCCCCGGAAGGGAATTCTGGCTGCCACACCTCTCCCTCTACAGAACTTCAGGGCCGCCCTTCCCCAAGGCTGCCCCGTCTCCGCTTCCACGCTGATGCTAGGCTAGGGCCGCTCTGCCTGTACTTCGCATGCAGTGCTCTCAGTGCGGTATGACCTCGAAGCACGCAGTTAATTCAAAAACCGGGAAACAAAAAGACAAGGCGATTTGCTCCTAATCAGCCCACCTGATTCAGCTCTCATTACCATGGTTATTGTTAGAAATCCCTAAGCACTCCGACGGTGTCTCTGACCGGCTATGTGCTGGCCGCCATGTTCTCCAACGCTCCCCAAACATTTTTTGTTTTACTTATATTTTTGGCGTCGTTTGATGAATCTTTATGAAATTTTCAAAATGTATTATTTGTTCATATCAGCCCCTATGTTGAAAGTTTGGGGGTATTCATCAAGAGGGGGGGCGAGAAAAAGGGGGGTCTCAAAACCTGTTTTTTCCATGCTAATTTCCATAGTAAACTTTCGACAAGGCTACAGCTTGAACGGCTGAACATAATTACCCCAACTTTGGCAGGGAGAAGAATCTTGGTCTAGAAAGCACGCTTTTGTTTATTTGGTGTAGATCCATTCAGTAGTTTTTTAGAAATATCTAAATTTACAGATATCAATATTGGGGAATTCTGCCATCTGATTGGCTGAGGCGTTACGAGCACGAGCTTGCTGCTGATTGGCTGCGAGCGCTATGAGCGGTTGCAACTAGGAAGTGTTGGCTGCCATTTTGTGATTCAGTTGAAGTGAGTAAGGGGAATAAAGGGCAAAAAATGTGGGAAAGAGGAGGGTAGGAGCTCTGTAACCTTTGTGGGGTGTTTAGGGTGTGCTATACAGGGGGTGCAAAACAAACTATTCACACCTACCGTCTGAAAATGCTGGGCTATGAAAATTAAGTGAGGTATTGCGTAGAGTCTGATGCTGCTAAGGTGAGCTGGTGCAGGACTCGGGGATTAAAGGGTGAGCCCAAACTGTTTATGATGTGAAGTCACGTGCTATAACCGCTGCACTACAACTGCGGAAGTAGTGTCAGCATGTGTTTATACCTACTAGGACGAACTACTAACCCGTACTGGTCTGCAAGTCCTGGGGTACAGAAAATATGTGAGGTACTGTCTAGAGTCTCATGATGCTAAGGTTTGGTGCTGCCAGACTTGGGGATGAAAGCATGAGCCCAAACTGTGTGTCATATGCTGTGAAGTCATGTGCTTTGGCCGCTGTATCACATCTGTCCAAGTATTGTCAGCATGTAGTTATACCTACTCGGAGGAACTTTTGTTTTGAACATTGTAAGTTGTGTATGGAGCTTAGGGGGTGTTACATTGGGAGTGCGAAGGTAAATTTGTGCGTATCAAATTAATTTGGTATTTGTAAAGTGGAAAGCACTGACTCCTACGGGTCTGAAGGCGCTGGGGGCATTAGCTGAGGTGCTGCTGGAGTTGGGGATAAAGCTGATGAACTACTGACCCTTATTGTGAACTTTTAACCTGCATGTGCTGTCAAATGTTCGAAAAATGTTGCAAAAGTATATCGCTAGGTTAAAAAAAATTGGTACTTGTAAAGTGGAAAGCACTGACTCCTACGGGTCTGATGGCGCTGGGGGTGTAAGTTGAGATGCTCGTGGAGTTGGGGATAAAGCTGATGAACTACTGACCCCTATTGTGAACTTTTAACCTGCACGTGCCGTTAAATGTTCGAACAAATGTTGCAAAAGTATTTTGTTAGGTTAAAAAAAAATGTATGAACTTTTAACCTGCAGGTGTCGTAGAATGTTCCAGAAAGTGTGGTGCTAAGATAGGTTGAACTTGTGACCTGCATGTGGCAAGGAATATTAAGTAGCTTTTCGTATGGAAAATTCAAAATTAACCAATGGAGATAAGTTTTGGAATGTCATTGAAGGAATGAAGTATTCTGCTTTGTTCTTTACATGTTTTTATGTGTGGAGCAACAGAGAAATTGTGCCATTCCTGGTTCTATTCTTGATGAAATCGGTGCTTTACATGTACTATGTGACAAAGAAATAATTGTATGCATGTGTGACATTTGAGACATGCGTACCAAATACAAAGGTGAGTTAGACATGAACAACATGTGTTATGTGTTCTTTAGTAGTGATTAAGTATTTGCGGTGATGTTTTTAAGTTTAAAAGAATTTTTTATTTCAAAGTAATATAGTGTTATTAAAGTGTGGTGTTTGATATTGGATATAAAATATGCATAACATTTGACCACTTGTTAAATAAGTACTTTATATATGTTAAGAAATGTGTCACAAAGAAAAAGTGTAGTTTGTCATCTTTATAGGACTGTATGGTTTTGAAAATGAGGTACAGCGTTAATTTGGGTTTGTAATGTATTCGGGCGAGATAAACAAAATGTTGCACGTTTGCAAATTATACTTTTTGTGAAAAATAGTGGGGTGGTGGTAGGAGATGTATGTGGTATTAAGTTAAAAGCGATAAAACGAAACCCAGAATTGTTATGTTGGCAGGTTGTGGTCTCATTTTTGACACTAAGAGGTATATTTGAATGTAAGTCGAGGTAGAATGTTGTACTGTAGGCCATCTACAGTGTTTGGAGATTACATGGAGAGGAGATAGAGATAGGAAAAGTGATACATTGCTTTTATATGTACACATAGTTTGACTCATTTGATCATAGGTTGAGATAGAATATGAACATGGTTTCTGGTTTGCATTTGGGTATAGTTAATAGTTTTTGTAGTTTCTTACTAGTGATTAATAAAAAGGTAGATATGCTAAAATATATGGTAGTAAACATATTAATTATTGTCTGTTCTTATGGAATAGAAGTGGTTGGGGAGTGCTTCTTTAGAAGAGATGTTTTATACATGTGTGAGAGATAAGAAAGAAATGAAAATGTGCTGTATATTTTCTGTATGATTCAGAAAAGGGGGTGGTGATGAACAGAGTGTCTGAATTAAGTAGACCACTCTTACCCAGTCCAAAGATCAGGGCTTGATCCATCACCGTTTTTGAGCTCACTGCACCATCCCAGCTCAGAACCTGGCTACATGCAAATTAGTCTGTTCCTGTCCCAGTGCATGATGGGAACAGGGCAAACCAAACTACCAAGCCAATTCTTATACTGGGAAGGAAACAAGCTTCCGGGGACCAGTTTTTGGCATTTCAGCCGTCGTCGGCCCGGCTTGCTTGAATCCTGATGGTGCAATGAGCAAGGGACTCACATCTGAGTATACCCTTCCACGCTTATGGTGGACAAAATGATTCAGAAAAGGGGGTGGTGATGAACAGAGTGTCTGAATTAAGCAGACCACTCTTACCCAGTCCAAAGATCAGGGCTTGATCCATCACCGTTTTTTAGCTCACTGCACCATCCCAGCTCAGAACCTGGCTACATGCAAATTAGTCTGTTCCTGTCCCAGTGCATGATGGGAACAGGGCAAACCAAACTACCAAGCCAATTTTTATACTGGGAAGGAAACAAGCTTCCAGGGACCAGTTTCTGGCATTTCAGCCGTCGTCGGCCCGAGTTGCTTGAATCCTGATGGTGCAATGAGCAAGGGACTCACATCTGAGTATACCCTTCCACGCTTATGGTGGACAAAATGATTCAGAAAAGGGGCTGGTGATGAACAGAGTGTCTGAATTAAGCAGACCACTCTTACCCAGTCCAAAGATCAGGGCTTGATCCATCACCGTTTTTTAGCTCACTGCACCATCCCAGCTCAGAACCTGGCTACATGCAAATTAGTCTGTTCCTGTCCCAGCGCATGATGGGAACAGGGCAAACCAAACTACCAAGCCAATTCTTATACTGGGAAGGAAACAAGCTTCCGGGGACCGGTTTCTGGCATTTCAGCTGTCGTCGGCCCGGCTTGCTTGAATCCTGATGGTGCAATGAGCAAGGGACTCACATCTGAGTATACCCTTCCACGCATATGGTGGACAAAATGATTCAGAAAAGGGGGTGGTGATGAACAGAGTGTCTGAATTAAGCAGACCACTCTTACCCAGTCCAAAGATCAGGGCTTGATCCATCACCGTTTTTTAGCTCACTGCACCATCCCAGCTCAGAACCTGGCTACATGCAAATTAGTCTGTTCCTGTCCCAGTGCATGATGGGAACAGGGCAAACCGAACTACCAAGCCAATTCTTATACTGGGAAGGAAACAAGCTTCCGGGGACCGGTTTCTGGCATTTCAGCCGTCGTCGGCCCGGCTTGCTTGAATCCTGATGGTGCAATGAGCAAGGGACTCACATCTGAGTATAACCTTCCACGCTATTTTCTGTATGACTTTGTTGACATTACTGAACTACATGTGATTTTAAGTGACACTATTTGTTAGGCTGTGTCCCTGTGCTGGATATATGTAGGTGTTGAAGTGGTCAGAGTTTTACTGATGCTCAGCTTCACTATCCCTTTTGAGACACTTGTCAATGTATTCATTCCATTTAATGTCTTTAATATAGATACAGTAAAGGGACGGTAAATCATAAGTTTGTGAATTAGAACTTTCCCCATCTCCTGCTATACACTCTACAGAGTGTGTAAACAACTTTAGTTACATATAGATGTCTATCTAGTAAAGGTGGTGTAGTTACACTGGGCCCATTTATAAACCGTGCTATGGGATGGTTTATGTTTTACCCTCCAATTTGAATGTTTGAATACTTTTTGCTGATAAGTGTTCCGGCAGACACTTGCTAAAATTAACGTTGAATATGTGTATAGTGGCGCTACTGGGAATGGTGGGCGTTTGTTTGATTTCGTATGGTTAACCCAGGGCGGGTGGGTGGGTGTGGGGGATGCGGGTATGTTGGTGATTACGTATGTTGGCGCAACGACCAGACCACAGACAACATGACTGCCCTCAAGCACGCCACCTGCAAACACCACCAGCTGATCCGCACCACCAAGAAGGCAGCATTCAAAGAACGACTAGACAACAACGCCCACAACAGCAAGGAACTCTTCAGCATCGTCAAAGAGCTCTCCAACCCCAGTGCCGGAATCAACGATATCACTCCCTCGCAAGACCTCTGCAACTCACTCGCCTCGTTCTTCCACCGCAAGATCGCCGAAATACACAACAGCTTCGGCGCACCAACCACGCACCCAACCACCGAATCAACGCCCCCCACCACCACCCTCTGCGCCTGGACCCCGGTGAGCACCGAAGACATCACCCGCATGATGAACACCATCCACTCCGGATCCCCTACCAACCCCTGCCCCCACCACGTCTTCAACAAAGCCGACTCCATCATCGCACCCCAACTCCGGGACATCATCAACGCCTCCTTCAACACCGCCACCTTCCCGAAAAGCTGGAAGCACGCCGAGCTCAGCGCCCTCCTGAAGAAACCAACAACGGACCCCACCAACCTCAAGAACTTCTGCCCCATCTCGCTCCTCCCTTTTCCTGCCAAAGTCATCAAGAAGACCGTCAACAGACAGGTTGCCGCCTTCCTCAAGACAAATGGATCCCTCGACCACTCGCAGTCCGGCTTCCGAGCCAACCACAGCACCGGAACCGCCCTCATCGCAGCCACCGATGACATCAGATCCCTGCTAGACAAAGGGGAGACAGCGGCCCTCATCCTCCTGGACCTCTCCGCAGCGTTCAACACTGTCTGCCACTGCACCCTAGTGCAGCGTCTCAGCAACATCGGAATCCAAGTTAAGGCACTGGAGTGGATCATCTCGTTCCTCGCCGGAAGAACCCAGAGAGTCCGCCTCCCCCGCTCAGATTCGAGGCCACCAAAGTCATCTGCGGCGTACCACAAGTATCATCGCTCAGCCCAACCCTCTTCAATGTCTACATGAGCACCCTCACAGCCATCGCACCCCAACACAACCTCAACATCATCTCCTATGCCGACGACCCCCAGCTGATCCTCTCCCGCACCAACAACCCCGCCGCCGCCAGAGCCAGCCTACACGAAGGGATGAAAGACGTCGCCGAGTGGATGAAGAACATCCGCCTGAAACTGAACTCAGACAAGACGGAAGTCCTCATCCTGGGGTCATCACCCTCCGCCTGGGATGACTCCTGGTGGCCCCCTCCCTGGGCACCACTCCCAAGCCAACGGACCACGCACGCAACCTTGGCTTTATCATGGACTCCTCCCTCTTGATGACCAGACAAGTCGACGCCGTCTCATCATCGTGCTTCAACACCCTGCGCATGCTCCGAAAGATCTTCCGTTGGATCCCCACCGAAACCAGGAAGACGGTCACCCAGGCACTCGTCACCAGCCGTCTGGACTACGGAAACACCCCGTACGCCGGAACCACAGCCAAACTTCAGAAAAGACTCCAACGCATCCAGAACGCCTCCTCACAACTCGTCCTGGACATCCCCCGACACAGCCACATATCCAGCCACCTGAGAGACCTGCACTGGCTCCCCGTCAGCAAGAGGATCACGTTCAGACTCCTCACCCACGCACACAAGGCCCTCCACGACCTGAGCCCCAATTACCTCAACAACCTGACCTTCTACACGCCCACCCGCCAGCTACGATCGACTAGCCACGCCCTCGCCGCCAATCCACGCATCCGCAGAGCCACAGCCGGAGGAAGATCCTTCTCCTACCTGGCAGCCAAGACATGGAAATCCCTCCCCATCCACCTTCGGCTAACCCAGGACCATCTCTCCTTCAGGAAGCAACTCAAGACCTGACTTTTCGAGCAGTAGCCGACCCCTCTTCCCAGCGCCTTGAGACCCTTCCGGGTGAGTAGTGCGCTATACAAGTGACATGATTGATTGATTGATTGATTGATTGATTGATTGATTAAAATACAGAATTTAGTAATGTGCAGATGTCGACCTACTAAAGGTGATGTAGTACCACTGGGAGCACTTATAAAGCGCCCTATGGCATGAGATATGTTTTACCCGCAAATTTGCACGTTTTATTATGTTTTGCTGATGAGCGTTTCGGGTGACATCTGTTGAAATTAGGCCTCTGTATAGCTATAGTGGCGCTTCTAAGTTTGCTGGGGCTTTTTCTTTTATCGCATAAAGTTAAGCAAGGGCGGGTGTTGAGGTCGTGTAGTGGTACTGCAACTATTTATAAACTGTCTTATGGTATGGTGTATGTTTGAGTTGCAAAATTGCAGGTTTTAATAGCTTTTGCTGATGAGCAATTCGGCAGACACCTGTTGACATTAAGTCTATGTATGGCTATAGTGGTGGTAATGGGAGTGCTAGGGCTTGTTGTTTGATTTCGTAAGGTTGAGCAAGGACATGGGTGGGGGAGGTGGGGATGTTGCTGATTATAACACGTACATTTGTAACGTGGAAATGTATAGTTAGTAAAGGTAATGTAGTTTCACTGGGCCCATTTGTAAACCGTGCTATGGGATAGTTTATGTTTTACCCGTCAATTTGCATGTTTGAATACTTTTTGTTGATAAGTGTTCCGGCAGCCAGAGGCAAATGGTGGGCGTTTCTGTTTGATTTCGTATGGTTAACCAAAGGCGGGGGTGGGTGTGGGGGAGGTAGGCATGTTGCTGATTAAAACACAGAATTTAGTAACATGCAGTTGTCGAGCTACTGTAGGTGATGTAGTACCACTGGGAGCACTTATAAAACGCCCTATGGCATGGTATATGTTTTAGCCGCAAATATGCATGTTTTAATACGTTTTGCTGAAGAGCGTTTCGGGAGACATCTGTTGAAATTAAGCCTCTGTAGTGGCACTTATACATTTGCTGGGGCCCTTTCTTTTATTGTCTTATGGATTGGTGTATGTTTTAGTTGCAAAATTGCAGGTTTTAACAGCTTTTGCTGATGAGCATTCCGGAAGACACCTGTTGACATTAAGCCTATGTATGGCTATAGTGGCGCTAGCAGGAGTGTTGGGGCTCATTGTTTGATTTCATAAGGTAAAGCAAGGGCAAGGGTGGGTGTGGGGGTAGTGGGCATGTTGTTAGCATGGGCGAATTTTACAAATTCGCGATTCCAGAATTTGCGTATTCACAAATTCGCAATCCGCAAAATCCGCGAACTTTCGCGAATTTGCGGATTTTTTCTTTTTTTTGTGTTCGCAAGGGTTTCTGCCGGTTCGCATGTGATCGCGGGGGAAATCTCGCGCGAACTTACCCACGCGGTCGTGAACGGGCGCGGCCGTCTTGTTTTTCATTCATTGCTATGGTTCTGGGCATGCTTTCTGTATCCTCTCTCAATTTCTGCCATCCTTTGCTTGTTTGAAGTTTTTTTTAATCTATTTTACTTATTATCTATCCCTCTATTATTATATCCCCATATTTTTGTGTTTTCTGCTACTTTTGGTTAATTTTAAACTACTTTTTTAAACTCTTTTCTTTTCTTCTCCCCTATTCTATTTCTTATTTATTATTTACCTTCCTTTCTGCCCAGACCATGGTAAAGGGAGCCAGGAAGCAGCCCGAGAAGGGTAAGGGTCCCGCATCCCGTGCCCGGCTCCCGTGCGGGCGTTTGAGGGGGGAGCTAGTGATGCCACGGGAGATCTTTAGCACGGAGGAGATGGCTGCACAAGTGTTCTATGTACAGCGCCGCCTCCCCAGGACCATCATGGCAGGCGGCAAGATCACAAGCGGCTACGGGCTCCGGGAGCGCCGGAAGCGGTGGGAGAAGGTGTGCCGGGCCAAGTATTCTCACTTTCGGGTCCGGCGCATCTACAACCAGGCCACCCACCATTGGACGGATCTCCTGGACCGGGAACGTGACCTGCTCGCCGTCGAGATCCCCGGGCTTGGTGAGTAGTAGTAGCTATTTCATCACTACTCTGTTTTCTCCTGCTCTGTGTGTTTTATATTGCAAAGTTTTGTTTTTTACCAAGAGCAATAATGCTGCCGATTACATTGTAGGTAAATTATATTTCAAATCTTCTGGGCATTTCAGGTGCACTGCTCTCCTTCTCAGTAGCGTTGCTACTATGCTTATTTGTTTTCGATTTTGTGTTCATTTCATTGGCCTGAGAAATTATGTATGAGTGTAGTTTACAAAAAATGCGTAATGCTAGACACTAAGGGGCAGATTCGCAATTACCAGCGAATCCCTGCAAAGTAGCAGGGATGCACCAGTAATTGTGCGCCACGCCACCACCACCACCACCAATGGTGCGCCGTATTTACAATGTGGCGCACCATGGGCCCAAAACGTCAACGAAGCATTACGCATCATTGCCGTAAAGGCGGCGCATTGCTGGAGTTGCGTCGCAATGATGGCGCAGCTCCAGCAATGCTCTGGGGTGCCCTATCTCCCCAATGCTGCGTCAAGCCGTACGTCTGCTTCAAGCAGGCGCAGGGTTTGAGTGACACATCATTGTCCTAAAAGTGACTGATTGAAATCTTGTAGATTTCTCTTAGCCACTTTTAGGATGCGTTCCTGCGCAGGAACGCCCTCCCTTACACTGGCACGCCCCCTGATGGCGCAGGGCTTTACAACGTGATGCAACTCCCATATGCGTCACGTTGTTAATATACGTCACACCATGGCGCCTCTTTTGTTCTGGCCGCTGCGTCACAAAAGTCACTCAACAACGGAGCAAAAGAGCCGCAAGGGGCTTGTAAATCTTCCCCTATAGACTCATGTCCAGTCCTTCCTTTGTACACCTGGCAATAAGAAGAAATAGTGGTGGTGGATTAATAGTTTGAGTATTTTAATGACTGGTTAATGTAGTAGGAAACTTTTTAGTGTTGTCACTGATCTGCAATCACGATGGAGTTTGTCTGTCACTTCGCGTGCTGCGGACTGCTGCCTGCCAGTCCTAGGCTAACCTTTTTAGTAGTTTGTTTAGTGAGTTACATAACTTTCCAAGTCGACGGTCCGCAAATCAAGCAATACTAATATCGTAGTAGACCACATGAGATAGGTCAATATATCCCATGGAATAGTTGTCTATTTGCTATTTCGCCAAAATATTTTGTTATTGTTCTTTTGAAATGTTTGATTTGGTTGACAACAATCATCCATGTTTTCGGGTCTTTCTTTCTTTCATGTTGTACATCAGCTCCCCCCAGGGGCAAGGGGACAGAGAAGGAGGTGGTATCGGCTGCTGCTACTGTAGAAGGCCAGGATCAGTCAGGCGAGGGCTTCTGTGCTGGCCCTGGTAAGTTTTGATTTGAATATAGAGTACCTATTTTTTCCTAGCTTTCCTCATTCGATTTTTTCTAAATCGTGTTTGATCTTCTTGTAGACTGTATCTAAATTCTTATCCTGCCTCTACTATGACTCCCTGTGGTATTACTAGATTATTCTCATTAGTCTGTCTGTGTAGCTAACTAAGATTGCACATTTGGCAAAAGGTGTTAAACGAAACTCCCATTCTAGTCAGCAATAGCTCTATGCACTGAGTGCAGTCCTCTGGGATTGTCCATAATGTCTTTTCAAGTCTTCTAAATGTTTATGCTTTGACAATTCCCAACAATAAAATGTGAATGACCACCAAGAAAGAATATGATACTGTTTACTTTTGGTTTGGATAGGAGGACAATCCATACTACTACTGTTGCAGGGACAAATCTGCACAAACAGAACTATGGACACTAAATAGTGCATTGTTTATCAATTATAATAGGCGCAGGTAGACTTTCCACATACCTCAGTGATATCAGACTTTGAAGAACCCCCAATCTCCTTACTGACTAGATAGTGTGGCAGAGTCATTTAGCTCCCGAATTCATCGATGATTGATCCCCAAGGATGATTATCCAACGCAGGACAAGAGTACGGAGTCAGAGTCCAGAAGTGTCAGAGGCACGGACTCCTGCTTGCAAATTGCAAAACCTTTTGCTCAGTCACTCTTGACCAAAAACCAAAGAGTCTATTTAAGTTTTAAAGCTTTATTAAAAGTAAAAACATTTATTAAAATCAAGCTTGTCATAAAACATAAACGGTTGATTAAAAATGGAAAAGTGCTTAGTGATTTATTTCACACATGTTGTGGGCGAGCCGAGCCCTCACCTGGTTTGAACTTGAATTTTTCTTTTTGGTGCTGAATCGTTGGTCACTCCGTCCTAGTGATGATGATCTGATCTTGCTCTTGTTCTTAGAAGTGAAGCTTCTGTCTGTTATGAGAAAAATGGTGAGTGTTAAAAAGCAAGCATTCATCAGTTGTGCCAAAAAGTGCAGCAAGACAACACCCTTCCCTGGAAAAAGGGACATTTTTACTTTAGAGTAGACAGTCACAAATTATTAAATTGGTTTCTGTATTCACATTTCTTCATTCCTAGACAAAATACTAGTGAGTGGTGTATGTCTATGACATCTAACATTCTTAAATGTACTTTGTAGGTGGAACATCTGGTGCCGGGGCCAAGCGGAGGTGGAGGAGGACACTTCTGGGGAGGAGGCGGTGCAAGTGCCGGAGGAAACTGCTGTGAGGGTTGCCACGGTAGTGGCAGGCAGTGGTAAGCTCTTATATTCCTTACTTATTGAGTTTGCTGTCTGCAGAGTGTGCTCTCTGCACGGGTGTAGTATATATGTTCTACAGTTAAGTTACTATACTGTTAAGAAGACTTTCAAATTTAGAACAAAGTTTTTATCAACCAGGTAGTAGCCTCCTCTAAATTTACTTCAACTCAGCGGTGATTTTTTTTTCGAGAATCCAAATCAGATCTGAGATGAACTTAATGGATGGGATGAACGAAAAGTGAAAGAAGGGTGTAAGTAAGTGTGGAAGTGTCACGTTCTAATCTAGGACCCTGATCGATACTGTGACCTTATGCCCCTATACGGCTATAAATCCATTTATTCCCTATATTGGCATAACCGATCAAATGCAATATTCAGAAACTCGTCTCTGGCCTCACACGATCAGAGCCACATTTCAGAATCGCTTCCTCTGCAACTTCCTTTGCAGCTAATTAGTGCAATGACATAGCAGAAGTTACTATCTAAGATTCCTAGATTAACACTCCGAGTTCTTGAACAAGATAAAAACTCAGCAACCTGGGAAAGCCCCGCTTGCTATGTTTTGATTAGTAATAGAACTCTAATGAGCACTGATAGACGATCACTTCCTAGTGACATCTTTATTGACGTGTTATGTCCAAAAACTTACGTCAAACAAGGCACCTTTCAGGTATAAATATTACCAACGTTGCCTTAAGCAAACGCTGAAGTTGCTGCTGTTATGCTGTAGCTATCGCTGTCAAGCTAATGCTGACACTATCGCTACTGCTATCGCTGCTAATGAGCGAACGATGGTGTGGTGAACTTAGGAGCTGAACAGCCGTCCCCCTGCAAGAGCCCAGCAGATGCAAGCGGCCCGCGGACGCTGCCCCTCCTCTTCCTCGACGCGCTGAGAGAGACGCTGTCTTTTCTCCTGCAGAGAAATCCAGCTCCGGCGTTTCCGGCCTACTCCTGCGAGTGACTGGGATATCGAATTGTCTGAAGGAGATACCAGACCTCCATCATTCTATTCCACAGGTATGGTGTTGACTAAACCCTTAGAGAGAATTCTTGAAGCAAACCTTGGCAAAACCAACTTAACTTAAAGCTACTTGCTTACTCCCCTCCCAAGTATTAGGCTTAGGTCAGGTACACTGGGGTAGGCATAGTTAGAAGCACCAGTTGAGTATTTTAGCCTAAATGTATATATGAATGTATATATGTTTTATTCATTTTAAACCATTGTATGGCTAAGAAACCATATCAATGCTTTTACAGTATTATTTCGCAATACTCATCTTACTGTACGTACTTTTTATAATAACAAGTCTTGCTACTGTGGCAATTCATTTCTCTTGTACGAGAAGAAAGACTGTTCAATAAATGTTACCTTTTATTGAAAACGCCTGTCTCTCTATTCTCTACAATTTGTGAAAGTAATCTGCACAACAACTGACTGAGTAAAATAACTGTCTATTGTTCACACGACTCTAGAGATTGAATCTTATCTGAGGAGCAAAGTTGTCATGTTGCACAGTTGTTGGAAAACTGAATCCCTTCTTGGCTGGGCCAGGGAAGCTGATCACGTCCTATTCAGTCAAGGAAGTTTCCAGTGACCTCTGAGCTAGTTGGTAACAAACCCAATTAAGTTTAGCATAGTCAGTGGAGGCCTGGAAGATCCGCACTTCTACGTCCATACTACTGTTTATGTTATTCCAATGCGCAGGGCTATTTGGGAAAATAGGAACTACACTACATGGCGCCCAAATGTTTGGTAAGGCGATAAACTAACGCAACACGTTAGAGTAACTCAGTCGTGCATTTTTCACACAGACCCCTTTCTCCCGTAAATACTCCACTAGACGTCTGGAGTGGGTGAAAGGTTAAAATCCGCCCGAACTCAGTAGGAAGAGATTCCTATGTAAAGCTCTGGTTTATTCAACGTTGAAGGATACAGTGTTCCAAAATATTGTGCACCTAATCTTTGTCTCCTTGGAGACCTACTCTGCAAAACCTGCATTTATAAAATGTCAGACTTAGAGAACGGAACCACTGGGGGTGCAGTAAATGCGACTCAGCAGGGTCCCGACGGGACTACTGAACCGGGTGCAATAATCATCCCGGCACATTTAAGAAAATCTATAACGTTAAAACTTATAGAAAATGGACTGACCACACAAGGTGGCACAGTCGTCTTCGTGATAGAGGCACACGAATATCGGCAGACAGAGGTATTCTATTCATGGATAAAATTTCCAGCGGCAAACGCCGCAACACACGAGTTCCACTACTATGTAGTAGGAGTTCCACCGGCTGAATATGCTCCTTTCGAGGAGATTGAAATCCCATTAAAATACCAAAAACATTTACTTTGGTTTAAAGGTGCCCTAAAACATAATGATCATATTACCAGGCTCGGTCCACTAGGTAGACCAGGAGCAACGTGGCCGGTTCTAGCCAGCTACACACCACATCCGGACATTGCAAAAATGTCTAAAGAAGAGCTGTTAGCACAGCTAGAAACATTAATTAAAATACAAAGGCAATTAGTCAAATATGTAATGCGGACTGCAACAGTCCAACCAGCTGTTAATGTACCACAGCTGACCCCTCATCAGGGGAACACCAATAAAATTACACCACAGAACATACAATCATGTCTTGGTAAAACACCCGTAAAACAGGAACAAATTCCTTTCTGGTTAGCGCAGAAAATTACTCAAATAAAGGCAGTATTTCCGAATACTACCGCTATTGAGAAACACAGAATCTTGACCATCTGCCTTCCAATGGGGGTTGCACCACACGTGGAGGACTGTGACACTTGGGGTACAGTCTTTGCTTCCATTTACACAAAAACACATGGTGTTCCGTCTATGGCGGTAATACCAGAAGTGCTAAAACAGATTCAGAATGAATACGGTCCAGAACCCGCTTTAACTCTTGGTATGAAATTACTGAAAGACTTCAAGCAGGTCTCAGCTATATTACTAGCTAATATAAAGGGAGAAGCAGCATCTGTGGCGTTCCGCCAGAAGTTGAAGGAAACAGATATAACAGATCAACCAATTGAGCTTGCCAGAATCATAGAGAAATGCTATGAAGAACTAGGTAGAGACAGCTTGGGTGGAAAACCAGTAAAGCCCCAACTGCTCGAAAATCCTGAAAAATTATTTATTAAAAATAATTCAAACACTCCTAAAAAGAGCTGGGATGGAAATAAACAATCCACTCCCAAGGAAAAAGCATTCCAGTCCAGAGGAAGGTCTCCTTGACGGAGGGAAATACCTCCGACTCGAGAACACCAGTCTCCCCAGAGGGAGCCCTCTGAGAAAAGATATAACCTTAGAAATAGGGATAATTTGAAAAAACCTGATAGATATCAAAGTATTGATACACGTCCCTCTCTATCTTTTTCGCAGAAATCGGAAAGAAGAGGACGGTCAGACCCAGGAGAGCACACCAAGTCCAAAGACAAAGAACCTGCTCAGAGTAAAAAATCTCAATTTCCAAAAAAGAATGTAGCCAGTATTAGAGTAATCGAACATGCCGAGAATACTGAGGACACAGTTGAAAAATGGGGAGTGGGCACAGACAATGCTAGACAGTGCAGCAGAAATCACTATAGCCCGCAAGATCTTGATGAGTCATCTGGAGACAGTGGACACGAATGAATACATTCAGGTTGAAACTGCCGACACCAGACTTAGCGAGCCCCATAAGATATACGAAATAACACTTCGTATAGAGGGTGATAAGACTAGGAAAATAAGGGGTCTATTTTGGGATAAACTCTCAAAAGGCTATGATATTCTGTTAGCTGAAAAGGATTGCCCCCCCGAGTTTGTCAGGGAGTGCCCTCGTGGCGAAGAAATGATTATGCCTGCCTCCTCGAATCACATTCCGATTCACAAAAAATATACTTATGCAAGGAAATGGGCAGTAGCCCAGGCACCAGCATTATATAAAAATCATGTAGGATGGGATGAGGACTCTCCTCCTCACAAAATCCAATTAAAAAGTGAACCGACTGCCCAAAGGCAGTATCCCATTAAGCAAGAAGCTAAAAAACAAGTCAGGGAGATCTTAGATCAACTTGAATACCAGGAGGTGATTGAAACATGCACCTCTAAAATGAACAATCCTTTGTTTCCTGTCTCCAAGCCAGACAATTCATATTGTCTAGTTTTGGACTACAGACACCTTAATGCATGTTGCAAAACTTTTGCAGTACAAAATTCGCATAGTGCTGCCCTCATGAATAACATAGTTAGGAAAACATATAAAACGACATTAGACATATTGAATGGTTTCTTTTGTCAAAACATTGCACCAGAAAGCAGATACTTGACCGCTTTCTCCGTAATGGGGTCTCAGAAAAATTTCTGTAGGCTCCCACAGGGGTTCAAGAACAGCCCAGGACTATTCTCAGCTAGAGTAACAGAGTTACTACAAATATATGATGATGAGGCATTATCTTACGCAGATGATATCTATCCCACAGACGACGACTTGGATACTCACTTGAAAAGAGTGAACACCATTATACTTGGGTTCGCTGCAGAGGGTTACAAATTCAACTTTAAAAAGTCTCGAATTGCCCATCTGACAGTATTATTTTTAGGATAAGAAATTATCAAGTGAAGGAAAAAGCCTAGCGGACAACTTCTTAGAGAAGTGCGCTGTACTCCAAGCTCCAAAAACGCTGAAGAATTTGCAATTGATTCAAGGTTTTCTGAATTTCGGAAGAACTTACATTCTAAATTACGCGGAGAGGGTTAAACCTCTCTACGAACTAATTAAACCTGATTTTAAACAAATCACCTGGACTCAAAAACACACAGACATTTTGAGATCACTGCAAACAGAAATGTTAGAAAAAACAAAATTAGATACACGTGACAACACACGCAATCTTGTAATCCGAGTCATCCCAGAAAGATGCGGATTCCCGTCCCTGACCTCTAATGAGGGAGAAAAGGTACCAATTTCAATTAAATCTCACTTGTACACACAAGCAGAAAAAACATTCAGTCCCACAGAAAATACTGTGAAAGCAGTGCAGATTGCATTAGCGAATGAACGAGAACTAGCACACGGCAAAAGGATTAATATCCTCACAGCGGAATCCGCCTTCGAGGCGCTATTCAGCCCAGTAAACCTGCCTACAGTGTCACTGGATCCGAAATGGATACAGTATGTAGATTCTCTTGGAGCGGATGATGTGAAATACTATTTCGCCCCGCAATTAAAAAAACTGAATGATTTAGAATATGAAGAAGAACATCCTCTGCCAATCGAACTTCTGCCTCTCCCACAGTACGCCTGTATGATCTATACAGATAGATTTGTACAGCATTTCAACGTAGAGAGCAAATCTTACGATGCAGCCTACGCGATTGTTAAAGGTCGTTTGCTGAGTGGTAAATTCAGACCGAAAATAACAAAAACTGAATCAGTGAAGTACTGTTCGGCTCAGAGAGCTGAAATCAGATGTTTAAAGATGGCGCTCGAAAATGCAGAACGTGAATTCCCCACACTAATCGTGTGTGATTCTCATTTATGCATCAACTCTTACAATATTAAGTTGCAGAGCTGGAATGATAACGATTACAAAGATGACACAGGTGCCACAATAAAGCATAAATTGCTATGGAACCAGGTAGCTCTTTTACAGAAAGAACTACAAAAGACTCACGTGATACCCGCACAGAGTCTTCAACGTGATGGCGTTCACGTTGCAGGGAATTCATTGGCTAACACAGCTACAGCGGAAGCAACTAAACCGGCTTCCGTAGCCACAAAAATGCGTACAGAAAAATACATAGACGGGGAAACCATGCTGGCAGTCAAAACGTCAGTAAAAGGCGACTGTGCAGCACTACCCGTGAACTATCCACTCAATTATGCATACGTAATCGATACAAACTCCGTTCCTTTTGCTCGAATCTCTGGAGTGGGGGATAGGGTAATTCCAAACAGGAACCTGAGGGGCTTCCTCTTACAGGAGGCACATATGGGGTTGGGTCTGAGACACCAAACAATCAGGGACTCTCTGAGAGAATTGCAATCAGAGTACTGGTGGCCGGAAATGAGTGAAGGTATAAATGAGTTTGCAAAAAACTGTGAAGACTGCAATAGAGATTGCAGTGGAGAACTGGCCAGTGTAGTGTCAGAAGCCCTAATAGAAAGCATTAGGCAATCTATCCGTGCTATCAAAAAAGAGAAACGCGTCCCATTGTACATCATGAAGGCTAAATCCACTTAAAAAATGTGGCCTCCAGTGCTCGGCTGACGCCAGAACGGTTATAAAAGATCTGCGAGTCTTTATCGGCACATACGCAATTGCCATGTTCCATTCTGACCAGGGTCCTGCATTCAGCTCTCAAGCTTCTAAGGAGGCCATGGCCAGCATGGGAGTTGGGTTGCGGTATTCTTGTCCGTCACACCCCGAAGGGAACAGTGTGGTAGAAAGAAAAAACCGGGACATAAAGCAATCTATAACAGCGGAGGTATTAGGTTCAGGCGCTGGGTGGGTCAAACATTTAATAAGTGCCCAGATCAGTCTTAATAATTTGCCAAGAAATTCTCTAAAAGGTTTCAGCCCATACGAACTATTGTTCGGAACTAGAATGAGAATTCAGGACCTAGATAGTCAGGTATCAGTTGTATAAGATAAGAAAACAGACTTTGACATCAAAGATCGTTTGGCTGTTTTACAGGACTTGAATGAAGCAAGAAAATCCTTAAACAACATAAAGTTAAAGCAACAGCCAGCTACCACTGACGAGGCACCACAAGCAACAGCCCCAGCAAGGCCTGTCTGGATTCCAAAGATTGGGGATCTAGTCAGAGAAAAAATAGCGGTGAAGAAGGAATTTGGGCCTACTTACAGAAAAGCAGTACCTGTCTTAGATTTCAACGGAACAAGATCAGTAGTACTACCGCCCCTTGCTGGTAAAAAGGAGAACAGAGTTGTATCAATCGACTTGGTAAAACCACAAGCATGTGGCCTATAATCAACAGTAGGCCTAGTGGACTCCCAAGAAACAACAGAATACCCAAACTTGCAACAATCCAAGAGGTTCAAACTGAAAGACTAATCACATTCGATCAGCCTGCAGTGCACAGAGAGGGACTATGCGATAATGCCATGGAGCTCGTGCCTCTTGAGACACAGATTGAAACAGTTCGTCAAGAAACACCAGTCTACAATATTGTGACATCTGAATGTGTTACCGAAAGACAAATTGAAAGAACAATTCCAACAATTGACAGAACTGCCTCTGGTTATTTCATCGACTTCGATAACTTTTCCGAGGATCAAAGCAACCCCGAAGTGATGCCAGAAACAAAAAAGACTTTTAAAGAAAAAGCAACTGAACTTTTTCATCAACTAAAGGAGATTTACCTTATTTCTTCATGGTTAGAGTTCTGGTTCGGTCTAGGTGTATTTTTCCTCCTGCTTTGGCTCATCATGGTACTTTGTTTGGGAAAATTCATTGAGGGAAAATATAGTACAATGGACACAGAAAGTCAGAACATCAACTTAGTCCTCAAACCACACAGATCATCCCACGTGAAGAAAAGAGAACTGTCAACAGTAAATGTCACAGCCATTCCAATACCTGGTGGGGTAGTATGGGAGAAAACTGACTATGAAATCTATGGTCCAGTCGAGATCCTGAAGTATCCTCATCAACTCAAGGTTTCCTTAAGTGACTTTGTAAAACATAGTACATTCTCTGATGATTGGGACTTTGACAGTATTAATAACATGATGTCTGATTTAGTAATGTCAGCTAGATTCACAGAACATGATTATTTACAAGGTTTGTCTAGTTATGAATAGATGTTCTGTTTCACACATTATGGCGATCATTACTTGCATAAGTCTGCACAGCCTAGAAATGTTTTTAAGTATAATCAATGGGAACATTGTGCTACTCCACCTAAAAGCAGTTCTAAAACATTCTTTGAGAAATTCAAGTACTTCTCAGGGTTTAACACCAGTGATGTAGAAACGTTTTATTACAAACTGTTAGATAAAACAGGATTGAAAACAATGCTGACAAATACTAAATTGATATATTCAGAAGCATTTTATGAAAAAATGATGACATTTGGTTTTGATTATTGGAAAAATAACATTGAAACAAAAACCATCTGGGGTACGAAAGAGTGGCAGGTACAAGGCCTAGAAGCACTATTCAGAACCTGCATGATACCAGAACAAATGATGTTTTTAAATGACACAATTCATCAAACATCCTGTCTTGGCCTAGCTAAGATCAACAACCTTAACAAACCGTCTATTCCAAAGCCAATACCTGGGAATACAACAACAGATATTAAGATAGACGTATCTAAAATTTTACAGTTAAACAGAACACATACTGATTGGAAAAAGTGGTTAATCTGGCCTACTGACACAACAACTGTCAAGATAGATTCCTGAATAAAACACAGGGGTTAAAAATGATCAGACAAGACCCTAGATACTCCCAGAGACAACATCCAGGGATAGTAACAACATACAGTGTAGGGAAACTCTGCCTTGAATGGCTAGGATCATCCACACTGGCTGAAATTAAGCAACACTTGTCTTTACTTAAAGATGGTGCTGATTTGCGCGATTTTATTATGGGACCACGCAAACATCGTCAAAAGCGTTTCATAGCGACCAGTAGCTATGCGGTATACAATGAGGCTTGGAAAGTCACACAAATTGAAACAGCAGAAAAAATACGAGAAATTGATCGTATTCATTTGGAAAAATCACTTTCTGTAGTGGACAATGGGTTAATGACTCTGTCCTCCAGAATATATTCGTTGGATAATATTGTTTCCTCTGCCTTTGATATAATAGACAGAGACTTGCTAATGTTACAGCATGGCCAGTCGCAATTACGTTCTATTGTACAATTAGGCTGGACGCTGCAAAATCTTCGTTCAGGCTATGTGCCTTGGCGTTTAATCAACACAACGTCATTGTTTTCCATTTTTAACCTTACTGAAAAACAAATCAGCGTGGCACAGAAAGGAGCAGACTATACAATCCTGAGCATCGAAAAACTTGAGAGATTACCTTTGACAATGTCAGAAAGTCCTGTCATTGAATGGATAATACACGGGATTATCACTATTCCGATAACAACTTTCCGATTTAAAAATTGCCTTGAATACATACCTACTGGCCAGTATGAACGATTGGGTAAAGGTCTATGTAAAGTCAGCATGGAAATTACCATACACACATTCATGCTACAGTGACAGCAAAAAAAATGTATTTCTTAGTGGTGAAAACTGTAAACGTTCACTAAGCGGTATACTTTTGTTCCAGGGTATTAATTTACATGGAGCCTGTGAAGGTAATTCTAACAACCTTTCATGCCACCAGCTTGTCACACCAGCAACGCAGATAGAGCCTTTCTTTATGCAACTCGCAAATGGGAGTTACATTCTAAGAACGGATCACAGATGTTGTGGCCTTTTGCCAGGAAAAGCGTATCTCGTAAGCGTAACTTCCATGGTCAAATGCTGTATGCAAGCATTGTTCCCGAGCGGCCCTGGAGACATAGAGACTCCCATCTGGCCTCTTCTGCATTTCTCTTCTATACGAATTGATACTTTAAGTAAAATTAAGTCTGTGCTTTTACAGACAACAGTGCCCATCACGTCATCAAAAGAGACGTATGGTCTCCTAGTTGCAAGGACAGCTACGGAGGTTCATGACCTTTTATCAACAAATTGCCCCGTGCATTTCGTAGAAATGCTTAGCCAACTCCTTAACATGTCTAGTGCCACAGGCATCCCAGGCATATTTAAGATGATTTTTACGGGACTGCTAACATCATTTCAAGCAATTCTGGGAATCGTTACCAATTTTGTCCATTCAGTCTTTGGCGGCATACCCCTATTTTTGGGACTTGTAGCAGGGATTTTATTTTTGACCCTCCTGCTCCGATATGGCAAGCCACAGCTTAGACATGACTCCTATGGGAATGGAAGAAACAATCCTAGCAGTGCACTACCGGGACAGAATAACTAGAGTCCTTGGATTGGCCAGGCTGAGAGATCTAAACATGACCTGGTTCCTTTCATTCAGACCTATATGGCAAAACTGCATCTTACCTGTGCTACGATATATGCTATGCGGAGATGAGTGCGTGTTGGACACCTGTCTTGCACTTCCATCAGCAGTACCAATGGATATCGATACTTTGCTCAGTCCGATAACGGCTCACGCATTGTGTTGTCCCCAGCGGCTACCAATCCTGATGACGGCATTCGTTGAGACTCCTGTACTACGACTAGGTGGTAACAGTGGAGCGAGTGACAAAAGCAACATCACCCAGGTACGACCTTCTGTGAACATTGCTGATCCAGCCTTTGATGACAGCAATCATTCTCACACCTGCCAAGTTACAGCACTATCGAATTTGGTCAAACTGTCACCTGATTTTGTAGACAAATTCTTTGAGAGCCTGTCTGATATGATGTTCTCATGAACAGAAACAATAACTTTAGAGAAGCATTCCGACACACAGCGTTCCCATGAACTCCGAATTCGGCCTTCAGTTTTGAACAACAAAAACTGCTAAAAGCGTTGAAACTCTATTTTCCCCGTTCAAGCAAAAATTATTTTGAATTGAACACTTTTTAATGTTCACCTTTTTTCTGGCACAAGAAATTCTTTGCTTAAAGTAGAACTATTCATAGAGAACAGAAGCTTCTACTTATATTTTTAGATACATCTAGAGACATAATAACTTTACACCAGCCTCTAGCACATTTTACTGCAATGCATTTATATGTGATGAAATTATCTCGCCTTTTTTTCTGTATTCAGAGTTATTTCATGTGTAATTCTTTTGCAAAATCGTTCATAGATTGCATATGCTATAATTTGAATGATTTCTATGCTTCAAAAACGTACAGTACCTACATTTTCACGTATTTCAAATACACCTATTTCAAATGCATATATGTATTTTGGGGTGGGCAATGTTACACATGCATCTTAATGCTCTAGTTTTAGTAATTTGATGGACATAAATTCGCGGAGTGGGTGTCGCGTTCTAATCTAGGACCCTGATCGATACTGTGACCTTATGCCCCTATACGGCTATAAATCCATGTATTCCCTATATTGGCATAACCGATCAAATGCAATATTCAGAAACTCGTCTCTGGCCTCACACGAACAGAGCCACATTTCAGAATCGCTTCCTCTGCAACTTCCTTGCAGCTAATTAGTGCAATGACATAGCAGAAGTTACTATCTAAGATTCCTAGATTAACACTCCGAGTTCTTCAACAAGATAAAAACTCAGCAACCCGGGAAAGCCCCGCTTGCTATGTTTTGATTAGTAATAGAACTCTAATGAGCACTGATAGATGATCACTTCCTAGTGACATCTTTATTGATGTCTTATGTCCAAAAACGTACGTCAAACAAGGCACCTTTCAGGTATAAATATTACCAACATTGCCTTAAGCAAACGCTGAAGTTGCTGCTGTTATGCTGAAGCTATCGCTGTCAAGCTAATGCTGACACTATCGCTACTGCTATCGCTGCTAACGAGCGACAATGGTGTGGTGAACTTAGGAGCTGAACAGCCGTCCCCCTGCAAGAGCCCAGCAGATGCAAGCTGCGCGCGGACGCTGCCCCTCCTCTTCCTCGACGCGCCGAGAGAGATGCTGTCTTTTCTCCTGCAGAGAAATCCAGCTCCGGCGTTTCCGGCCTACTCTTGCGAGTGACTGGGATATCGAGTTCCCTGAAGGAGATACCAGACCTCCATCATTCTATTCCAGAGGTATGGTGTTGACTAAACCCTTAGAGAGAATTCTTGAAGCAAACCTTGGCAAAATCAACTTAACTTAAAGCTACTTACTTACTCCCCTCCCAAGTATTAGGCTTAGGTCAGGTACACTGGGGTAGGCGTAGTTAGAAGCACCAGTTGAGTATTTTAGCCTAAATGTATATATGAATGTATATATGTTTTATTCATTTTAAACCATTGTATGGCTAAGAAACCATATCAATGCTTTTATAGTATTATTTCGCAATACTCATCTTACTGTACGTACTTTTTATAATAACAAGTCTTGCTATTGTGGCAATTCTTTTCTCTTGTACGAAAGAAAGACTGTTCAATAAATGTTACCTTTTATTGAAAACGCCCGTCTCTCTATTCTCTACATATTGTGAAAGTAATCTGCACAACAACTGACTGAGTAAAATAACTGTCTATTGTTCACACGACCCTAGAGATTGACTCTTATCTGAGGAACAAAGTTGTCATGTTGCACGGTTGTTGGAAAACTGAATCCCTTCTTGGCTGTGCCAGGGAAGCTGATCACTTCCTATTCAGTCAAGAAAGTTTCCAGTGACCTATGAGCTAGTTGGTAACAAACCCAATTAAGTTTAGCATAGTCAGTGGAGGCCTGGAAGATCCGCACTTCTAGCTCCATACTACTGTTTATGTTATTCCAATGCCCAGGACCTATTGGGAAAATAGGAACTACACTATAGAAGGACGAGCAAGTTAAAAGTAATGATTACTGACAAAGAAGAATGATACGTGTTTGATTGGTGCCCGAGGTGGCTGGGAAGGAATATGATGCATGGCTGGGTGAAGGATGAAGCAAGGATGGGTGGAAGGAGAACAGCCTGGGTGGGTGAAACAGAAACTGTATGTGTGCGCAATATATCCTTTGGTTGAAATTCAAATGCAAGCCAAGCACGGATGTATGGCTTGCGGTTCCCCAAATAAAATGAAAAGGTTGTTTTCCCTTGAGAAAATGTAAGGTTTGTCCAGATGAGAGACATGAAGAAGAATGATTGACATATAGTTTGAATGGATGGATGCCTGGATCATGGTACTATCTGACTCTTAGATAGCATATGTGTATCTAGAGAGAGTAGACGGTCACTGGATGAACTAAGTGTTACTTTGAAGAGCATGTAACACCGCACCCGCACGTCCGTCCCAGTGTAGGAAAGGTAAGGAAAAGAAGTTTTAATTTTGTCCGAATACTACCATGAATAGTAGCGGTAGTTTGTATTGCAAGCACAGCATATATCTGGCTATTACGATGGCCACTCACTACCTCTGTTAATAAGTTTAGTAGAACTCGTTCATTCATGTGTGGATGTATCACTGTTCACTCAATAAAAAGCAAAGCACCTAAAGTCATCCCATATGTAAGCAAATACATACCATGTGCAGTGATAGATAATCAGATTATTTATCTTCTTCATTTTCCTTTTCTAGTATTCATTGGCACTGTAGGGTGAAAGTTAAATTAATTAAGCAGTAGCCCTTGTAACAGAGTATTCTCAGTGCCACCCGTAATAGAAAAGTAAGAGCATCACCACCTGCATGTACTGGACTGGTACAGTAACGCAAGTCTGTCTCACTCATCATGGCGGGCGTCTGTTTTTCTCGGGTGCAAGTTGACTGCGCTGGCATTATGCCGGCTTGCAGAAGTTAACGTACCAATTTTGGTAAACAAGAGAGAAGAAGAAGAATAAGACTGGTGTACTGTCATAGTCAACTCTAATGGAGTGAGTCCATAGTGCTCGTAGAATTGATTCCTTAAACTCCCACTAATGTTAGAGCAAGGATGAAGAAGTGGGAGGTTAGATAGATACTGGCCACAATAGTTATGTACTGCGCTTGCAAGTTGCTAGTTCTACTGTGACACAACTTTCTGCTGAATCATTTTGTGTTAATCTTAAAGAGCATTGGTTACAGACTATGTCTTTCTTTCTTCATATAGATGCTCCTTCCAAACCAACACGGAAGGAGCTGGGTAAAAGGACCCGGCAACGGAGGCTGGAGGCGACTGTCGCCAAATATCGGCGGCTGGTGGCCCAGGAGGAGGGGGACACGCAGTCAACCACAACATCGACCGGGACAGCTGCATCCTCCTCCGCGCTCCCTGGGTCAGGCAGTCAGCGCAGCAGGTCTCCAGCAGTACGGAGCCAGGGAACCGCAGCCACCCGCCACCGCCGAGCAGCAAACAAATCAGCTGCCCCCCACATCAGTACCAAAAAAAGGTTGCACCGCCTTTCACTCAGGGTGTCCTACCTCGAGCCGGAGCTGTTGAACACCAAAACCCTGCTCGAGACCCTCCGCAAGGAGCATGCCGACCTGGCCCGAAAAGTGAACAGCAGCCAGCAGTAGGAGGAGACTGTCCCTGCCCCCCTGCCTAGCTGACAAAAAATCGAAAAACTCACAAAAATCACCACAATCCAATGCCATCTATGCCCTAAATCATGTTGAAATTTAACAAAACAGTTGTATCATGCACCCATAACTAACCCTGGTCCTACTGGATACTGTGGCTATCCACAATATATTTAATTTAATGTTCTGAAAAAGTTCACAAATTCTAGTTGCAGCAACTGTAATGCCCCAAACAAACTTACTTGTGAAATTTCTAATCCAAAAGTGATCCAAAGAAAGTCAAAAAGGCCTCAAATCCAAATATCCAGCAGCATCCACAAAAAGTAATCCTTCCAGGTCAAGATCTGAATCAAAGTGACCAGGACATGAACAAAGCACTGGGAGGAGCCTGCTGGACAGGAACAGGAAGTTGGAGACTGTGGGGCACTTCCTTCCTCCCACCCCCCCCCCCCCCAAAATAGACTCCTTGCAAAATACAGTGCAGGCAAATGTCAACCTAAGGAGTTATTCTGATAAATCATATTTTTCAGAAAGTTTATGCTGCCTGCTGGTGGATTTCTGGTGCAGAATTGCAAATTTAGCAATTTCGCAAACGCGAGATTGTTGCTGCCCGCCGCATCTACGTGTTCCGATTGTTTACTCCCGCGATGCCTGATCACGGGCCTTTATGACGTACTTGCGTTGACAAACTCTCGCTGTGCAAGGTGGCAAGCCGCAATGACGTAATCGCGGTCGACAAACTCCTGCGGGATCCCGCAGCAAGATCCAAAATGGCGCAGCACGAGCAAACATGGAGAAAAACAAATCTTCAAACGCTGAATGACGGTAAGTGTACGCCGCGCGCTGCAATATTGTATCACTAAGCAAAAAAATACGCTGCGTGCGAATTTTTGGCAAATTCACGAGAATTCGCAGATCACGAATATGCCGAAAGTCGCGGAACGGATTTTACGCCCATACTTAGTATGTTGCTGATTATAACACAGATATTTGAAACGTGGACATGTGTAGCTAGTAAAGGTAATCTAGTGCACTGGTCCATTTATTAACCCTGCTATGGGATGGTTTATGTTTTACCCGCCAATTTGCATGTTTGAATACTTTTTTTGATAAGTGTTCCGGCAGACACCTGTTACAATTAAGCCTGTGTATGGGTATAGTGGCGCTACTAGGAATGCTGGGGGTTTCTGTTTCATTTCATATGGAAAGCAAGGGCGGGGGTGGGTGTGGGGAAGATGGGTATGTTGGTCAGCCAAACACAGAATTTAGTAACATGCAGATTTTGAGCTACTAAAGGTGATGTAGTACCACGGGTGGCACTTATAAAGCGCCCAATGGCACGGTATATCTTTTACCCGCAAATTTTCATGTTTTAATATGCTTTGTTCATGAGCGTGCTGTCAGACAGTTGTTGAAATTAGTTCCTCTATTGCTATAGTGTGTCTACTAGGTTTGGTGTGGCTCTTTTTTGATTTTGTAAGGTTAAGGAATGATGGGGAAGAGGGTGGTGCAGTGGCAGTGTGCCCATTTATAAATCGTTTTATCATATTTTATACGTTTTTATGGCGAATTCCTATGTTTTAATATGTTTTGGTGATGAGTGTTCCAGCAGACAGCTACACAAATGACACAACATTTCTTTGGATAACAAATCTTCATGCTGATAGACACTCTTGCACTGAAGGCTGCAAGCGTTGATGGCAAATTATGAAACTTGGTGCCATTGTAGATTTCAATGGAAGGTTACACTGTTTGTTTGTTACTATGGTGTAGTCAGGGTTCTAAGTGGGAGAATAAAAATGGGGGTGCTCTAAAAGGGGGAGCAAAGCTTTTAAAGGGGTGAGGGTATGCAAGTAGGGCAGTGGTCCAAATCAACATAGGTATCATTGTGTGCTTTAGAAAATCCTCTCCAATTATCTTAGGTTCGGAAAAAACATTATTTAAAGGATTTCCCTTCCTTTTACAACGTGGGTAACCTAGCATGATGTTTTCAGTTCTCAGTAGTGAGCGAAATAAGCATGCGTACATCGATGTGCATGCTCTCACTACAGTGCAATAAAAAAAAATGTGACTATCTATGAGAGGGCCGAAAATAGAGCCAGATAGAGACCAGTTTGGAGGCCCCCTGAAAATAAGTGCCGGTCCTCAGACCCGGCCCAATTAAAGCCCGGCATCCATCCATCCTAAGTACTGCGCCATTCAACCATCTTTTAATTGATGCATACATTCCTACTTATATACATACATACATCTGTTCCTGCACTTAGCTTAAGCATCTATAAGGCCACTCGCGTATAGTAAGCACTGTGCCATTCAGACAGCCATATGCCTATATATGCATAGATACATCTGTTCCAGAACCAATCTTAAGCATCTATCAGCCCACCTGTCTATCGTAAGTACTGGCCCCTGCATTCATTCATCCTTCCATTAATCCATACATTGATACATCTATCCATGTATCTAGCTATTGATGCATCTGGCCATGCATCCACTCGCCCTTTATTCAACTATACATTCTTATTTCTGTGCATCTTCTGCCCCGATCCTAAATACGACATATTATACTCATTCACCCAGTCTCTTAAGGGGTCGAAAAGGCTAGCGAAAAGCATTGACAGGCAGATGTTCCTTATAAAGAACAACAAAGCTTTGAGTTGCTCTTTGTGGAGCATACTTCACCACCCTTCTCTGGTGGTGTAACAAATAAAGGTACATCTAGCGAAAGAAATGTAAAGGAGCTTTTCAGTGTAAGACGTTAATTTAGAAACATAACGTTTTGTCGAGTTGTATATAGGTTCACTGTTTTAAAGTGGCCGCGACTAACAGATACTGAATACCTGTACTTCTTACATTTGAGAAAGTATACCAAAGAGCTAATTTGGGGTGGTGAGAACCTGCAGTTCTATATTTCCATTTGCAGCACAGTATAGGAATATAAAAGTAATTGCATAGCTTTTATGTTTATATTAAATAGGGGGTGTGAGAACTAAGTGATCCAGGCAAAACGTATGTTTTCGTAGCACTAAAACAAGACAGTCGATAAGGTCAGAGCAGGATTGTGCTGGAGTTGCCTGCTTGTGGTCGTTTCCAGAGGCGCAGCCAGAGTGAAATTTCGGGGGAGCCTAATTCTTTCAGCAGTAGGCATAGTGGAGATGTAGGAGCTGTAAAAAGCAGTGAAAAAGAACAGAGTCTCATTTAAAAAAAATCATCTTTTGAAGACTTGTGAAGTACTCGGGTGCTGCTCTGTGTGTGCGCCTGGGAAGCTGTCTCAGATAGACCGGGGCAATGGGCGTTGCGTGCCTGGTGGCCATGATGATGTAGCTCCTGCATTGCAAAAAGAGAAGGGAAATCCTGAGAGAAATTGGCTCTCTTTAAAGGATTTTCCTTCTCCTACAATGTGAGTCACCTTTGCATGATGTCTTCACTTTCACTAAGTATTGAGCAATGTGCATGCTCTCACAGTCTCCTTTGTGAGGCCCGAAAATAGAGCCCCATAAAGACCTGTTTCGAGGCCCCCAAAAATAAAGTGTTGGTGGTCAGAACTCCACAGGCACCCCCCCCCCCCCACTTAAAGCCCTGGGTGTAGTGTTATGATTGCGAAGTTGTAGATAAAATTGTTAGGCTAATAATGGTAATTTTTGTGTGAGCTGTTTGGTTGATAATATCATCCTAAGTACATGGATTAACATTTTTAAAAATACTATCTATAAAGTTGTCTGCGGTGGGTTTGAGAGAAAGTACTGTGGGGTGGAGGGGTGAGGCGGAGAGGTGAAAAGTACGAGGTAGTGCAGTTACATATAAATTGTAAAGGTGTATGTAAATAATTAAATAAATACTTGCTGTATGTTCATCCTAGTGTTCCTCTGTCATGCTCCATCACGTTACAGCACTGGATCTGGAAGTCGTTCGTGCAAGTTTTGTAATTGTATGTTATTATTTTAAGATAGTGAACAAATGTGAAAAATATTTGAATCTATTTTTTGTTTTTCAGAAAATTATTTCATTTGGATTATAATTTGGAAATGCCTAGAAGAAGTGAAAAAAAGAAAAGAGAAGAAAAGTATATATTTGAGCAAAAGAAAAAATCTTCAATTAGAAAAAAATGTGAGTAGTATGGAAACAGTTTGTTCTACTAAAAGTAGAAGGCAATTTTTGAAAAAAATATTACGAACATTCAATAAAAAAAAGATCACACAAAGCAAAAAGAAGAATTTTTCAAGTAACGTGAAGCAGAGTTCAATTTCAAATACCGGGTAAAAGGAAACATGATAAAGAAATGGTATCTGCTACTCGCAGACAAAAGCAATTTCATGAAATTCGTCAGAGACTTTTTTGATCTAGAGTGATTCAGAATTTAATGAAAACATGCTGCAAATATAAAAAGGAAACTGTTGCAATTCAAAGAGAAGCAGTGTATTGAAAGTATATTTGATACTGCTTTCAATTTAAAACAGAAGTTATTTATTCTGATTTTGAAGAGAATAAAACTGTTAGACAAAATAGTCAAAAAGACAAAAGTAGAAAAAAGAGACTTGCGGACAGAATCAACTTTTGTAAAATCTTTAGTGGACATTGGAAACATACTACTGAGCCTTTTTTGTGATGAGGAAAGTTGCTTTCAGGAAAATAGTTTATCATTTGCAGTTGATACTGGAGGTCGTTGCTACGAAGTTTAGGATGGTGGTCCTCTTCCAAAGGAGGAAACGGTTGGCAAAAGTGCAGAAGAGTTATTAGCTGAAGAAGTGCAAGGGAAACATCCACAAGCTCCTGTGTATAAGTGGAGTTGTAGTAGGATTTGTAGTATTCAAAAGGAATCCATTGATATAATGCGCAATTTCCTACGAGAATATACTCTGAAAATATTAAACAGAAGATTAAGTTGTTACAAGGACTAGATCCATGTAATGCAAGAAAATATACTGAGAAGTATAGGCATTCTCTGACTTGTCTTTCAAGAAAAGTTTATAAAAGTGTTTTTCATCATTTGAGGATGTTAGCAGTACACAATTCAGAAATGTGGAGGTTTGTACGGAAACTCTACTATGTAAAAAGTCCTACATTTTGTTTAAGTGAACTGAATACAAGTCTTTTATATGGTTATTTATCAGGTGTTCAAAAAAAGTGTGATGATTTTGAAATGTGATATTTTGGTTCAGAAAAGCAGTTCATAGATCGTGAAAGTTTGACAATACAGATGTTGGAGGAGCTGAGAAAGTGATTCGCACTGATCAGTTTGAAGAATAAATTGAAAAGTTTAATGTAGTGTGCTCTGAAATACTAAACTATGTTTGTGTTTGTTGTCAACGTACTCATTATAAAAGTCAAAGTAGGAATGTTGATTTGTATTTGAAAAGTGAAAAGGAGAACAATGTTAAGTGGAAAGAATTTGCAACTTACTTGTTTGTTGAAGGTCGATTTGAGTTAGGTAGTGATCAATGTATATGTAAATATTATTACAACAAATTAGAAGAAAACAAAATGCCTGCTAGAGCAGTACATAATAACTTAGAATTAGTAGCTATTCCAGAGGAACTGTCCAAATTGAATACATATGAGTCGGTTCTAATTCAATCTGTTCATCCTTTTCAAACTATAATTCGGGTGGAGCCTAAAACAGGTAAACTGCCACCAACAGACTTGCAAAGAGGGCTGAAAGGTAGAGAGGTGTACTTACCTTTGGATTTTAAGAAAAATATTGAAACTATTGCTGGAGAGAAAGAGGAAAATGAGGCAGTAGATAATTTAGTAAATGGTGTACCAACATAGAGTCAGAAAATATGGCAACAATTTGTGGATGTTAATAAATTTGAAAAGGCTATCTTATATCTTATAGAGAACGATATTTATTACAGAAATGTAAATGTGTTTCCATAATTTTCTCCCATTTCGTAAATCTGAGATCTAAATGTCACAAGTTGTTCCGCTAGTTTAACTGCAAATGTTTCATAGACCCTAAACCTTATGTATATCCAATGTAGTCTTAATTTGTTCAGTATATTGATGTTTAGAGATAGCTGTGGCTAGTTTTTCCCCCCATTCTCGTACTAGGTTAAAATTCTGATATATTTGCTCTTAAATATTTTTTTTCTTTTTTAATTGAATAGGAAAGTGTTTCGCCCCGGACCCCAGCTTTAAAAGCATCCCACACATTTTGAATGGATGTGCTGCTTCTGTTGAAGAGAAAAAACTCTTTGAAACATTTCCTTATTGATTTTATATACAGTGGATCTGCTAGTAATTTCCGATCAAATGACCAGGATCTCAAAGTTGGGGCAGCGCCGGTCTCTGTTGCTACCTCTATTACTATTGGATTGTGGTCAGAAATTATTCGGGGGAAGATTTCAAATACGATACTGTTAATTAATCAGCAATTCACAAAAAAAAAACTAGACGTACACATTTCTGATGGGGATTGGAAAAAAAAGTAAACCAAGGTGAAAGAGAGTTTTTTACATATCCCACATCTCTTAAGCCATATTCTGTGACTAAGCCTTTGACTGCATTATATGTCTTCTTTTTTAGGCCTGGATATACAGCATCACTAGATATATCTATCCCCTCTTCAAGATGCATGTTCAAGTCTCCACAAGTTGAGTTATTTGAAATGAAAAAAGCACAGGACACTTCAATGAGTGTATGGGAGAAAAGCTTGAAAGCACAGTGTTTTCCACAGCTGTTTCCTACTGGAGAAGGTGGACGATATGATGACCGACCTGTACGGATTCCAGCTTCAGAATATCGGTCAAAAAGATTATATTCTGAAGATCCTAGATTTCGACAGTGCATTCCATACAAAATTCACCTTTTGTTTGAAAGTGATCTGTCTTCTCTCTCGAATGCAGTGACCCACATTAATAAAACTGGAGTTCATCAATCCCTTCTTTCTGCAAAAGAAGTTGTGGAGAAAGTTCAAGAAACAGATGAAAATTTAGAAGCACAGGTAATCAATTTGATGGCATGTCAATGTGGAACAAATGGGTATTGGTATCGTCGTCATGGAGAACCCAAGTGTATGTTACGGAACTTCGGTACACCAACATGGTTTGTCACACTTAGCTGTGCAGAGTATGCATGGGAAGATTTGCTTGAGTTTCCAAGAGAAGCAAATTCTAATATGAAACATGTTGACATAAAGACTCCTGGTGAACTGTGTTCATTGGATCATGTAAATGTTTGCAGATATTTTAATCATAGGTTTCAAGCTATGATGTCTTTTATCTCCAATAAAAATATTCCACCTCTTGGAGAAGTTACAGATTTGTTTTGGAGAAACGAGAATCAAGCAAGAGGTGCACCTCATATATATATGCTACTATGGATCAAGGATGCACCTAAATTTGGAAATTATTCTGATTAAACAGTATTGTCTTTCAACAAACAGTATGTGACATGTGAGATTCCAAGAGAAGAAGGAGATAGAAGCTTGAGACAGCAAGTTTTGCGTTTCCAAAGTCACCGTTGTGGAAAGTATTCCAGAAAATAATACAAGTCTAAAGGAAAATTTTACACCAAATGTTGGTTTTCCCCGTCCAGTCATTTGTAAAGGAAGAGTAAATTCTTTTTTTTATTCTGTAAAGAACACAATACCTCGGAAATCTCCAAAGAATACCCACAACATATAAAGTACAGAAGTGTCAAAGTACATCAATGACTACAATCCAGTCATTTTAAAAATGTGGAATGCGAACATGAACATCTAGTATGTTGCAGATAACTCAATTGCTGTTGCACGTTATGTTACATCATACATAACAAAACCAGAAAAACAGAGATGAAACAAATGTAGGAAGAAATTGCACAAGAGAATATTCTTAGAAAAAATTGCAGAGCTTTACTTTGAAAATGCTTTCCCACCGAGAAATTGGATCCTATGAATGTTCAGACCGCTTGTGCTCTTCAAGTTTATATTCAAAGTCACAAGGAATTATTTGGGTAAGTTTAGGTCTTGCTTACAAGTGAAATAGAGTGTTGAAATAATTGGAGGAAATTGAACAATTAGCAAATGAGCCAGACAGTACAGACATTCCTAAAACTAATATGTTGGACACATACTATCGGAAAAGGAGTCGACATCTGGAACCGCTATGTCTGTATGAAGTACCTCAACATTACAGCTTCAAAAGAAATGTTAAAGAGAATTTAAAAGAAGGGAAGCTTGCAGTAGTTGGATGTCATGGTTGTTTTGTATATCATGCAAAGGGTAATCTTCTAAACCACAAGAAACTTAGTTTCGAAACTCCAGATAAGCGAGAATTTAACTATTTAGCACTTCTGCAACTGTTTAAACCATGGCGTAGTGAAAGTGAATTACTTGGGAGTTTGACTGCTATGAAGATTCTCTTAATACTTGTAAGGATAGCATTGGATGTACAATTTTCCCGACATATTTAAAAATGTTAAATGATGAAGTTGAACAGGAAAAGATTATTATAGCTGAAATAACTCATGAAAGTTCTCAAGATAGTCAAAGTAGTGGTCCATGTAGTCAAAATCCTCTTGGAGAACCAATGCTGGAAAATAAAGCAGCGATTGCTATGCATGAAGTCGAAATTGCAATGCAACATGCACACATGGAGAATATTACGTTGGAAAACTTAGAAGAACAAGTACATGTTGAACAGAAAGAAATATATGTGCAAGTAAGAGAACAGATAGAACATGGTTTGTTGCATGAAAAAAAAGAATGTGTGTTCATCTTTTAAACCTCTTCTGATGTACATCAGAGGTCAAGCTGGGACAGGTAAAAGTTTTTTAATTAACGTTTTGACCAATTATCTTTAAAAAAACTACTGGTTCACATTAATGTTGAGTGGTAACAGCTCCAACTGGATTAGCTACGCACAATGTTAAAGGAGTTACTTTTCATAGATTATTGATGTTACCAGTTGAGCATGATAAAAAATAAGAATATCAGAAGTTGTCTGGAGAAGCTTCTTATGAAGTGTCAAGAGTGCTGAAGAAAATGAAACTTTTAAGTATTGATGAGGTGAGCATGGTCTCAAACTTAATGCTTGCTTTTGTACACTTAAGAATGCAATAGGTATTAAAAACAGATTACGCATTCTCTTTGGGAGACAACATGTAATTGTATTTGGAGATCTGCTACAAATAACCCCTGTAAAAGGAGAACCAGTGATTCAAACTCTTCTACAGGAAGACACTAAGAAATATTTGGGAAGTATTGGAAATGTGAATCTGTGGTTACATTTGGAATATAAAGAACTCACTCAGAATATGCGACAAGCAAGAGATGAAGATTATGCAAATATTCTAAAAGATGTAAGAATTGGTGTTCTAAGCAAACATGGTAAACAAGCTTTTCAAAGTTGTCTACTAAAGAACTTGTTGGCAAATGAAAACACACCAGCACAAGTAATGTACAAGAAAATTAAAGAAAAAAAGTCTATAGTTTGCTTAATGCCTACAGTGGAAGAGCATTATACATTTAATAGAGAGCTTATGCAATTGGAAAATCAAGAAATAGTTCACATTGAAGCTATTGATAAAATTGAGCATCAAGAAATAACATTCAGAAAAACTACAGACTAAATTGGATTCTTTGGAAAAATCTGTTAAAAAACTGCTGACTTAGAACAAAATTTAGATGTATGTTTAAACTGTAGGGTCATTTTGAAGCATAATCTGAATGTAGAAGAAGGTTAAGTGATTGGTGCAATGGAAGAAGTTGTTGATTTTGTGAAATATCAAAATAGAAATGGAATTGAATTTTTGAAAGTTAAATTTGCTCAGATTGCAGAGGTAAGACAGATTGGAAGTTCTGATGTACATTTTGTTTACTTGTAAAAAAAAGACTTGTATGTTCGTAGAAAACAGTTTCCCTTCTGTTTATCATATGCAATAACTATTCACAAATCACAAGGTTTAAGTGTAGATTATGTAAATGTAGGAAGAACTGTGTTTAAAGAGGGAATGGTATATGTTGCATTATCTTGAGTTAGAACGTTGTCTGATTTGTATTTAATTGGTTTTGATGAGAACAAGGTAGTGCTGATGTTAACACCTTGGCTGCTAAGGGGTTTTCCCCCTCCTGCGCTGGACTTGCATGATCCCCATTGTTTGTGACAAGGTCAACTCGTCATAAGCACAGGGCAGGTAAAACCCATGAGGAGTTGACCTTGTCATGAGCACTGAAGGGGTTAATTGTGTAAGAGAATATAATCGTTTTAGAAGGCTTTATGCTCCCCATTTAGATGAACATCCTATTTATGAGAAACGTGTTGTGTGTTCAAAATGCAAACATGTTGAAGAATTAAATGGAAGGTGCACTCAAATAAAGTCAACAGAAATAGTAATTTTAAGTATCTTCTTCTTTATTCAACAAAGTGTTCATGAAGCATAGGCACAGCCAACGCGTTTCGTTCCTCTTTTTTTTCCTTTTAGGAAACCCGAAACCGGTCCTAGGATGCTTGTTTCCAGTCCAGGGAGGACCTGGCTTGGCAGTTCGGGCTGGACTGTTACCATGGGGCACAGGGTCAAGACTGATTTGCATAAGTGTAGGTTCAAACTGGAATGGCATGGTGAGCAAAAAAACGATGGAGTTAGGCTCAGATCTCAGTACTGGGGTGAATGTATAACATTGTTCTGCATTCTGTCCATCAACTGTTGTTTTTGAACCTTCTAAGTATTAATGATTTGTAAAGTTTGCAGACATTTCTAATTCTGACATCATATTATTAACAGTCTCGAAGTCCCAATCATCGGAAAATTTTCTAGATGAAACAAAGCCATTCAAGGAAATCTTGAATTGGTGTGGAATCTTCAACTGCCTTGCCGGACCAAGAATGTCATATTCAGTTCTGTGCCAAGCTATACCAACAGGTATAGGAACAGCTGTGATGTTCACTGATGACAAGTCTCTTTTTTCACAACGAGATGATATATGTGGCTTGAGGAGTACGTTGATGTCCTTACTTGCTGTGTCCTTTTTAACATATTTTCCATTTATCAGCATTCCCAAAGTAAATACAAGAGTCAACCAAAGAAGAAGAAAAAGTACACCCAACGCAATCCAAAGTTCAATCCATGGTGAAACTAGATAAGTCTTTTCCAGTTGATGAAAACGTTCTGCTGCTTTTTCTTTGAAAGTTCTTTTAGCTGGCGTCAATTCAGGTTAACTGGGATCCTCGGAAAACATATCAAAGTTAATGAAATAGCCAGAGGCAGTTCTGTCAATTGTAGGGGTTGCATCAGGACTCGTTCAAATCACTGGAACCACTTGATCACTTGCTACATTTTTATAGTCAGATGCTATTTTATTGTAGACAGGTGTTTCTTGACAAACTGTTTTTTGGGTCTGGTCTCAAGAGGTAAAAGTTCCATGGCTTTGTTACATAGTCCTTCTTTTTGCACTGCATTCTTCAAAGGTGATGAGCCTCTCAGTTTGAACCTTTTGAATAGTAGCCAGATTAGGGCGTCGGCTACATCTTTGGTGTCCACTTGGCCTATTACTTATGATCGGTCACATGATGTGGTTTTACCAGGTTGATGGACACAAACCTGTTCTCCTTTCTTCCAGCAAGGGGCGGCAGTAACACTGTACTTCATCCGTGGATGGCTAGGACAGGTACTGGTTGTCTGTAGGAAGGCCCAAATTCCTTCTTCTCCGCGATCTTTTCTCTGACTAGATCCCCAATCTTTGGAATCCGGACAGGTCTTGCTGAGACGGATGGTTGTTCTTCAGTGGTTGTTGGCTTCAGGGACACGTTACTTTGGCTTTTTCTTATTTCATTTAAGTCCTGCAAAACATCCAAACGATCTTTGATATCAAAGGGTTTTTTTTCTATCACTGAAGTGTGACAATTGAGATCTGAGATAATCATTCTTGTTCCAAAAAGGAATTCATATGGAGTGATACCCCCTAGAGAACTTCTTGGCAGATTATTAAGACTACGTTGGACACTTATTAGATGTTTGACCCACCTATCACCCGAGCCTAGTAGCCTAGCTGCCATAGATTGCTTTATGTCCCGGTTTTTTCTCTCCACTATCGAATTTCCCTCAGAATGGAATGGACTAGAGTACTGTAATGCAACGCCCAATTTGGCAATGGCCTCCTTGTAAGCTCAAGAGCTAAACGTAGGACCCTGGTCAGAATGTAGCGTGTTGACTGTGTATGTGCCGATAAAGACTCACAAATCTTTCTGGCATCAGTCGGGCGCTGAGGCCACATCCAAATGAATCTTGAACACGAATCCACTGCCACCATGATATATTTATAGTTATCATCCCTCTATAAGGGACCGCAGTGGTCCAGGTAAATGCAAGCTAACGGTTTATCTGCGATTAACAGGGGCATCTGCGCAGGACGTTTCACTGTAGAGACTTTAATCTTTTGGCAGATTTCACATTCCAAAACATAGTTTCTGGCTTGTTTCCTCATGCGCTACCACCTCTATCTAAACACCTGAGTCTGCAGAAGTGAGCCTTTCATGTGCTGCTAAAATTAGTCCTAATCTATGTTCCATGTTTGGAATTACCCTATCCCTCATTCCAGGGATTCGAGCAAACAGAACTTTATCCGCATCAGTTGTGTATGAGTATTTGAGTGGAAAGCCTTTTGGTAAGGTTTTACCACTGTCTTTGCTTTAAGCAGTGACAGCTTGCATTATTTTGCTGTCTATTTACATTTTTGAATTAGTGATTGCAGCTATGAAAGCCTTTTGCACAGCTGCCTTCGTGGCTTCATCAGCCAATGAATTCCCTGCAACCTGAACGCCATTATGTTAATGACTCAGTGTATGTATCACGTGAGCCTTTTGTTGTTCTTGTCATAACTGAACTACTTGTTCCCAAAGCAGTTTATGCTTTATTGTGCTACCTTTTGCATCTTTGAAACCTTTTTCAATCCAGTTCTGCAAGTATTCATTGTAAGATTGAATGCAATAATATGAATCGCACACTATGAGTGTGGGGAATTTGCGATCAGTATTTTCAAGCGCGATCTTGAATGTTTGTAGTTCAGCTTGCTGAGCTGTACAATCTCCTAGAGATTGAGTTTTAGTGACCATTTTTCGGAATTTGCCATCTCGCCAGTGACCTTTAACGATTGGGCACGCAGCACTAAAAGCTTGTTTGCCCCCAGTAGAAGTCTGTGCTGATCCCTCAGTATAAATTATACATTCATACTGTTCTAGAGGCAGAATCTCAGTAGGCAGAGGACATTCTTGTTCATATTGTGGAAATTCTTGTGTTTTCAAATAAGGGTCAAAAACATATTCAACGTCTGTTGCAGCAAGAGAATTAACCTATTGTTCCCATCTCGGATGTAAAGCTTTAGCATTCGGAATGCTCGCTTTTGTCACTGCCTCTAAGACAGGTACAGGTGTAATGACCATAATGCGCTTACCCTGTGCAAGGGCTCTCTATTTTGCTGCTGCAGTTTGAGCCGCTGTCTGAATTTTCTCTGCTGAAGTAAATTTCATTTCTGCTTGTGTGTACAAGTGTGATTTGTAAGCTATTGGAACTTGTTCTCCTTCATTAAAGGTTAAGTACGTGAAACCGCATCTTCCTGGAATGATTCGGATCACTAAGTTGCGTACGTTTACACGAGTCTGTAAATGTTTTGTTGCTAACATGTCTGTTTAGACCGAACGCAAAATTTCTGTATGTTTTTGTGTCCAATCAGCTGTTTTAAAATCTGGTTTGATTAATTCGTAGAGAGGTTTAACCCTTTCTGCGTAGTTTAGATTGTAAGTTCTTCCGAAATTTAGGAAACCTAGAATTGGCTGTAAGTTTTTCAGCGTTTTTGGAGGTTGGAGCAGCGCACATTTCTCTAGAAAGTTTGCTGCCAGGCTTTTGCCTTCACTTGAAAGTCCATATCCCAAAAATAGGATGCTTAAATGGGCAATTCTTGATTTCTTGAAATTGAATTTATACCCTTCAGAGGCGAAGCCTAGTATGATGGTGTTCACCCTGTTCAAGTGACCATCCATGTCATTGTCTGTTAGATAGATGTCGTCGACATATGATTAAGCCTCATCATCATAGGTTTGTAGTAACTCTGTTACTCTGGCTGAAAATAACCTTGGACTATTCCTGAATCCCTGTGGGAGACAGCAGAATTGACGCTGTGTGCCCATATTTGATAAAGCGGTCAAGTACCTACTTTCTGGTGCAATGTTTTGACAGAAGAAACCGTTAGAAATATCTAATGTGGTTTTATATTTTTCAACCACAATGGTATTCATTAATGCTGCACTGTGTGCATTTTGTACTGCAAAGGTTTTTCAACAAGAGTTTAAATATCTGTAATCTAAAACTAGACATTATGTATTGTCTGGTTGGGCGACAGGAAACAAAGGATTATTCATGGACGATGTGCATGTTTCAATCACCCCTTGTTATTCAAGTGGATCTAATATCTCCCTGACTTGATAGGTCTCGCCTGTCAATGCGCATGCGCATTGAGCTTACGAGACTATGGGGGCTTAAACAGACTTTAACCAACTTGCGATTCCATGGCGATTCCTTGCAGTGCCCGTCAAATTGAAGCTCAATGCGCAAACGCATTGACATTAAAAGCGCGTGCACATGAAAGCAACAAGGCTCCCTCCCATGGCTATCCCCACCCCAAGCCGCCAGCACCTCCCCTCTCTCTCCCCGCACACAGCCAGGCTCGCATTTCTCCTCCCCCTCCCCAGCCGCCAGCACCTCCCCTCTCTCTCCCTGCACACAGCCAGGCTCGCATTTCTCCACAGACAGGCTGGCATTTCTCCTCCCCCTCCCCAACCACTAGCTCCTCCCCTCTCTCTCCCTGCAGTTTCACGGACGTGTCTCGTCTTAAACCCTTAAACCTGCACAACTCATTTTTTGCACACTGAAACAGACTATTTTTTAAACAAAAGTCGCCAGCCTTCGCCATCTGTTCCCCAGCCCCCAGCGCCTCCCCTCTCTCTCCCCGGACACAGCTAGGCTCGCAATTCTCCTCCCCCTCCCCAGACGCCAGCACCTCCCCTCTCCAGCACCTCCCCTGTCTCTCCCTGCACACAGCCAGGCTCGCATTTCTCCTCCCCCTCCCCAGCCGCCAGCACCTCCCCTCTCTCTCCCTGCAGTTTCACGGCCGTGTCTCGTCTTAAACCCGCATTTGACATCTTCGCATTGAATACTAAAAGATGTTGGAAGCATCATGTTCTTAAAAGAATTTGTATTAACTAACACACATTAATTAGCCTTGTACCGAAAACAAAAAGTACTACCCTAGATGTGTGGTAGTGAACGGCAGCGTTCAAAAATAAAATGGCAGCCCTCTATCTGTTTCGTGTGCCTTGATGGGGTGGGGGGCTGAGGGGGCTTTCAATGCGGCTTCCCTTTGCAGGCTCAGTTTGAAGCCCTGGTCTTAACTATGCAGCCTCGGCACTCAATACAAACGGAGTAGCAGCAGAAAGGAACGGGCTGCAACTTGCAAAACTCCACGACTCCAACCGAGCATGCACAACTCAATTCGCCAGCCTTCGCCATCTGTTCCCCAGCCTCCAGACTTGCAAAACTCCACGACTCCAACCGAGCATGCACAACTCAATTCGCCAGCCTTCGCCATCTGTTCCCCAGCCTCCAGCCGCAAGCACCTCCCCTCTCTCTCCACGCACACAGCCAGGCTCGCATTTCTCCTCCCCTTCCCCAGACGCCTTCACACACTCTCACAACCTCACACACTCAATCACACTCACACCCTCACACACCATCACTCACCAATACACCCTCACCCACAACCTCAACACCCTCACACACCCTCAATCACCCTCACACCATCACACACCATCACTCAACATCACCCCCTCACCCTCACACCCCCTCACACACCCTCACCCACAGTCACACACTCAACCTTCAAACTCGCACACCCTCACTCACCTTCACACCCTCACACCCTCACAACACTCACCCACACTCACCCTCAAACTCTCACCCTCACTCACCCACACCTGCCACACACTCTAACACCCCATTAGCCTCACCCCCTCATGTTCACACACCCTCACCCCTTCACCCTCACAAAGCCTCACCATTTCACCCTCACAACCTTCACTCATACTCACACCGTCACCCTCACTCACCCTCACACACCATCACACACCCTCACACCCCCTGACCCTCACATCCACTCACCCTCACACCGTCCAACTCCACCCTCACAACCCTCACACCCTCACTCATACTTACACCATCACCCTCACTCACCCTCACACACCATCACACACCCTCACACCCCCTGACCCTCACATCCACTCACACTCACACTATCCAACTCCACCCTCCAACTCCACCCTCCAACTCCACCCTCCAATATGACTGCGCATCTATGTTAATGCAAGCAAAGCTTTTGCAGTGCGAATTGATGTGTACCTTACAAAAAAAAAGAAAACTTTTTACATGGGTAATATAAAAAAAGTTACTGATGTGTTTGTTTTTGGATTCAGCGCTAACAACAGCATCAATCAACATTACAGAGGTCTCTATTAGCTTCTCAAACAACGCTTCACAACATTAATACATTTGAAGTGTACAATATTCACGGAGAAAAAATGAACACTTATAGGCATCATCACAACAACTCACACTCACACCCACTCACACCCTCACCCACCCTCAGCCTCACACCCCCTCACTCATCCTCACCCTCCCTCACACACCATCACTCACCAACACACCCTCACCCACAATCTCAACACCCTCACCCTCACATACCCTCAATCACCCTCACCCACTCACCCTCACCCACTCACCCTCACACCCACTCACACACCCTCACACCCCCTCACACACCCTCACACTCACACACCCACAGTCACACACTCAACTTTCAAACTCGCACACCCTCACTCACCTTCACACACTCACACCCTCACAACACTCACCCTCACTCCCCCTCAAACTCTCACCCTCACTCACCCACACCTATCATCACACACACTCACACCCCATTACCATCACCCCCTCATCTTCAGACACCCTCCCCCTCACAACCCTCACACCCTCACTCATACTCACACAGTCACCTTCACTCACCCTTACACACCATCACACACCCTCACACCCCCTGACCCTCACATCCACTCATCCTCACACTCACACCGTCCAAGTCCACCCTCCAACTCCACCCTACAACACCACCCTACAACTCCACCCTCCAACTACTAATCCACCCTCCAACTACTAATCCACCCTCCAACTCCAAACGTAAATAGCATTAGGCAACATTTAATTCCAATAACTAAACATCGGATTACACACTTGTAGGTATTCAAAAATGAAAACTTAAGGCATCGCGAGGACAGTGCACCAATTAATACATAAAAATGCTGAAAAGGATTGTAAAATATAAAAAAATTTAAGAAAAAAAATAAATACAAACAAAATATGGAAACATCTGAATACACAGCGAGTAATAGACCAATTTAAAAGGGGACAAAGACATCTAAAGGACACAAATTCATAACAAAAAACAGTTACTAAAGTAAGGGAACATAAATAAAGAATTACACAATGGCGGCAAAAATCCACAAAACAAATACAGTGCATAATCACAAGAGCACGAGACCTCACATCCTAATTGCAATTCTTCCAGAAATACAATACAGTATTCCACTCAAACTACAAAACAAAAAAAAACAATCTTTCAAGGTAGCTTCATACTTATACTTTGCCACAATTAATACACATCTGTAGTACAAAATTAAAAAGGAGGTAAACATTGTCTCAAATGAGCAAAAACAGACAATATGAGTGCGCATCTATGTTAATGCAAGCCAAGCTTTTAAAGTGCAAATTGATGTGTCCCTTACAAAAACAATTATAACTTTTTACATGCATAATATAAAAAAAAGAAAATGATGTGTTGGATTTGGCATTCAGACATCAATCACCATTACATAGGTATTGATTTGAATCGGAAACAACGCTTCACAACATTAAGACATTTTAAGTGCAAAATATTCACGGAGGGAAAATGATCACTTATAGGCATCATCACAACAACTCACACCCTCACCCTCAGCCTCACACACCCTCACTCATCCTCACCCTACATCACACCCTTAAACTCTCAGAACCTCACACACACTCACACCCTCATTCACACTCATACCCTCACACACCATCACTCACCAACACACGCTCAGCCTCACTCAAAACCTCAACACCCTCACCCTCACACACCCTCACTCACCCTCACACCATCACACACCATCACTCAACATCACCCCCTCACCCCATCACCCTCACACCCCCTCACACACCCTCACCCTCACCCACAGTCACACACTCAACCTTCAAACTCGCAGACCCTCACTCACCTTCACACCCTCACAACACTCACCCTTAAACTCTCAGCCTCACTCACCAACAACTATCATCCCACACTCTCACACACCCTTACCATCACCCCCTCATCCTCACACACACTGACAAAACTCACACCCTCACTCATACTAAAAAAGTCACCCTCAATCACTCACACACCATCACACACCCTCAAAAATCCAGACACTCACATCCACTCACCCTCACACTGTCCAAGTCCACCCTCCAACTACACCATATAACTACAATACAACCCTACAACTCTACCCTCCAACTACAACTCCACCCTCCAACTCAACACATAAATAGCGTTAGCCAAAACTTACCCTCACCCCCTCATCCTCACACACAGACTCACAACACTCACACCCTCACTCATACTAAAAAAGTCACCCGCAATCACTCCCACACACCATCACACACCCTCAAACACCCAAACACTAACATCCACTCACCCTCACACTCACACCGTCCAAGTCCACCCTCCAACTACACCCTATAAATACAATACCACCCTACAACTCTACCCTCCAACTACAACTCCACGATCCTACTCCACACACAAATAGCGTTAGGCAACATTTATTTTAATACGTAAAAATAGGGATACACACTTTTAGCTATTCAACAAATAAAACGTAATGCAACGCAAGGACAGTGCAGAAATTAATACACACAAGTGAAGAAAAGGATTGTAAAATACAACATTTCTTTCACAAAGATCATAAATGCACACAAAAAATGCAAACATCTGAATACACAGCAAATAATACAACGATTTACAAGTGGGCAAAGCGAGCTAAAGGAAAAAAATTCACAACATAAAGCACTTACTAAAGTAAGGGAACAAAAACCATTAAACAATGCAAAGAAAATTCAAAAACACAAACAAAGTGCGTAATCACAAAAGCACGACACTTCACAGCCTAATTGAAATTCGTCTAAAACTACAACAAAGTCTTCCACTCAAAGTAAAAAAAATATTCTAAACAATGCATTTAAGTTTTCCAACAAATAAAGGAAATAAAACGCATACATAAATATACTCGAGACGAAATCGCCCTTAGAAGTTCAAAAAACAGTTCATGTACGTCGAATAACAAACAGCTAAAAAACATGAAATTACAGTTGGTGCTAACATAAACATTTCATATCAACGTTAAAAAAATATTTACATTTTCATAACACAAAAAAGTAACACATAGTACAATCGCTAACAAAAATTTTCACGATTTACATAAATACACTCCTAAACATGAATTAATTTCTACAGACTATAGATACTACATTACAATAGATTAAAAAACACTTAGAAATTAATTCTTACCTGTCAAAACGACGCTGCAACAGCACCCGAACAAGCACACGTCTTCCGCGCACTACAAATCGCGATCTTCTGGGGAATTCCACCGTCGACGTAAGCAAATCGGAACGCTACGTCAAAAACGTAGCGCTCGGATTGGCTACAAATAAACGTTAATCAAAATTAAACAGTGACAACACAAAAAAAAACTAGAATGCTGACGTAGGTAGCGTCAAGGTGACGCATTGCGTCGGCCATTTTAAATTTAATACAATTAATACGGGAGTCCACCGACACTCAAACACACATAACACTACCCATATTAACCCCTTTTAGCGCGTCAGACATTCCGCCCCAGTGCGGACGTTCGATCGCGCTAACGGGATTCGGACGTCCAACGGTCGTGCGCAGCACCAGCAAGATAGTGCATGCGACGACCGTTGGACGTTCGCAGCACGGAAAGGGTTAATAAAAAAAAAAACACAGTTTCATAACTTAAAAACATACACATAAGGCAGGGCAACTACAAAGGGAAGCTCTATCACATTTTATTTAAAACACATATTAAAAAAAAAACATGACTTTTAAACATACACACCCTCATACCCTCACCTGCACACCCCAAAAATCTCAAACACCTTCACACACCCTCAATCATCCTCACACAACATCACCCTCACACACCATCACACACCCACAACCTCATACCCACTCACTCACACTCACACATCACACGCCCTCAGCCTCAAACACCTTCACTCACCCTCACACACACTCACAAACAATCACCCTCACACCGCCTCACCCTCACACACCCTCTCTCCCCTCTCACACCCGTCACAACCCTCTCACACTCACTACACCTCACCCTCACACACACTCACCCCCCTCACCCTCGCAATCTCTCACCATCAACAGCCCTCACCCGCAGACACCCTTAACCTCAAAGCCTCACCCTAACACACCTTCAGTCACCCTCACACCCTCACACACCCTCAATCTCACCCTCACACACTCACAGACCCAGAAATTCACTCAATCACACCCTCACACCCTCACCCTCACACACCCTAAATCTCACCCTCACACACTCACACACCCACAAATTCCCTCAATCACACTCACACACCCTCACACTCACACACCGTCACACACCCACACCCTCACACTCCCACACTCACCCTCACTCACAATCACTCACCCTCAGTCAATCTCACTCACCCTCACCCTCACACACTGTCACACACCCTCAGCCTAAAATGCCCTCACTCAACCTCACTCACCCTCACAAACCATCACACATCCTCACCCTCACACACCCTCACTCACCCTCACCCTCACACACACTCACACCCCCTCACCCTCACACCCCCTCAGCTTCACACACCCTAGCTCCCCTCACACCCTCACACCCCTCACAACAATATCACACTCACTACACCTCACACACTGACCCCCTCACCCTCACACCCTCTCAACATCAACACCCCTCAGCCTCACACACCCTTAAGCTCATACCCTCACCCTCACACACCCTCAGTCACCCTCACACCCTCACCCTCACACACCCTAACTCTAACACTCACCCACTCACACACCCTCACACTCCCTCTTACACACCCTCAACCTCACACAACGTAACACACCCTCACCCTCACACACTGTCACACACGCTCTGCATAACAACCCCTCGATCATCATCACTCACCCTCACACACCATCACACACCCTACGCCTCACACCCCCTCACTCACCCTCACCCTCACACACACACCCCCTCAACATCACAGCCCATCACCCTTACACACCCTGGATCCCCTCACACCCCTCACAACACTCTCGCACTCACTACACCTCACACACTCTCAGCCGCACACCCCCTCACTCACCCTCACACACACCACACCCCCTCACACTCACACCCCCTCACACTCACACACCCTCACTCGCCTCACACCCCTCACAACACTCTAACACTCACTACACCTCACACCCTCAACCTCAAACACACTCACACACACTCAGCCACCCTCAGCCTCGCAACCTCTCATCATCAACACCCCTCACCCTCACACACCCTTACCCTCATCCCCTCACACTCATTCACCCTCACTCATCCTCACACCCCCTAACTCTCAGACTCACCCACTCACACACCCTCACACTCCCTAACTCATCCTCACACATCCTCACCCTCACACCGTCACACACCCACACACTCACACTCCCTCACTCAACATCAAACACCCTCACTCACCCTCACACACGCTCACCATCACACACCGTCACACACACTCAACATCACACCCCCTCACTCAACCTCACCATCACACACACTCACACCCCCTCACCCTCACACCACCTCACCCTCACACCCCTCACGCTCTCACCACTCACCCTCACACCCCTCACCCTCACACCCCTCACCCTCACACCACTCAAGCCACAGATGGGTGGGCGAAGGGAGGACGCTCAGCTTGCAGGGCTGTGCTTCTCTCCCCTGCTGCACTCTCCTGCTCTCTAGAGATGTGACATAACAACAAAAGCTGCCATCAAAGTCACATAAATACAAATCATGTTGCATTCCAAATGCTATAGGTGTCACATTCACAAAAGTTAAAACTATTGGCATTGTGAATGACAAAGCTATCAATTTAGCTATTTCACAAATAAACACAAATAAAAAAAAAACATTTACAAGACCAATAGCTCCTACTTTTCTAATGCGAGACCTATTGCATTTCCAATGCTTGTTTTTTAGCTTCTTGCTTAACTGGATACTGCCTTTGTTCAGTCAGTTGATTTTTTTAACTGGATTTTATGGTGAGTAGAATTGTCATCCCATCCTACATGATTTTTATATAATGCAGGAGCCTGGGCAATTGCCCATTTCCTGGCATAGGTATATTTTAAATGAATTGGAATGTGGTTGAAGGCTGGCATAATGATATATTCTGAAATTCTAAACAGGGGGAGGTAGAGGGAGTGATCAGCCAGGCACTGTGTTCCATAATAGAGCTGGTTTTCCTAGTAAACCACCCCATTTTTAATATATCCACTAGGGGCCTGAATAAAGTTAGTTTAGCCCACTAGTAGGATATTTTTAATTTCTTTCACTCCACTTCATTTTCCCCTTTCTCTCACATTACACGACACATTGTCTTCAGATAAAAGTGCTCCTTCGCAATCGCGATAGTCGCAGCACGCCTCAACCCGCAGCTGGGTTGAGAAGCCCCAATGATGAAGCATGTCACCGTGAGGAAACTCCGGTGAGTGAGGGGACTATAAAGAAAAAGTCTTCTTTCCCTGTTCTGTTTTCTGAAACAGACCTTAAGGTGTCATGTTCCAGAAGTTAGCCAGGTTCTCTGGATCTGAATTTTTCAGATCTTTTTTTGAATAATGATATATTTGCCATGTGGGCACTCCTTGACAAATTCAGGTAGCCAGTCTTGTTCAGCTAAAAGAATGTCTTAACCCTGAGAGAGCTTCTCCCAAAAGAGAGCTCTTATTTTTATGGTTATGTCCCCCTCCATCCGGAGTGTTACTTCATATAACTTATATGGGACACTAACCCTGGTATCTGCAGTTTTAACTTGGATGTACTCATTCAAGTCCACTGTCTCCAGATGATCCTTCAAGTTTGTGCGAGCTATGGTGACTTCTGCTGCGCTGTCCAACATCATTTGAGCCCATTCCCAATTCTTGAGTTGTGTCCTCAAGATCCTCAGCATGTCTCGTATTTAGACTTGCTACCTTCTTTTTGGTGAATTGATTTTTCCTATTTTTTGGAATGTGTTGATCGTCTTTGGACTTCACGCGTTCTTTCTTGTGTTCTGACCATACTCTTCTTTTGGATTTCTGTGCAAAAGTCTGACAGGTACGAGAGGAACGTGTATCAGTATCTTGATAGCTATCAGGTTTTCTCAAATTATCCCTATTCCTGAGGTTATACCTCCTTTCAGAGGGCTCCTTTTGAGGAGATCTACCTCGGTACTGAGAATGCTTTTCTTTAGAAGTTTGTTTAGTGTTCTCCCACTTCTTTTGAGGAGGAGTAGGAGTGTTGTTAATCACGACCTTTTCAGGACTCTCAGTCAGTTGGGGTTTCACTGGTTTACCACCCAAACTGTTTCTACCTAGTTCTTCATAGGATTTTTCAATTATTCTGGCTAGTTCTTGAGGTTGCTCAGTTACATCAAATTCTCTTAGCTTTTGGCGGATCGCCACGGATGCTGCTTCACCTTTAATATTAGCTAATATTATTGTTGAGACCTGTTTGAAATCTTTCAGTAATTTCAAACCTGAATTTAAAGCAGGCTCTGCCCCGTATTCATTTTCAATCTGTTTCAGGACGTCTTGTATTACCACCATAGATGGAACACCATGTGTTTTGGTGTAGATTGCAGCAAAGACTGTACCCCAAGTGTTGCAGTCCTCCAGATGTGGTGCGATCCCCATAGGTAAACAGATTGTTAGAATTCTGTGTTTCTCATGAGAGGTAGTATCAGGAAATACTGCCTCGATTTGAGTAATTTTTTGAGCTATCCAAAATGGAATTTGTTCCCGTTTTGCAGGTAATTTACCAAAGACTAAATGTAGAAACTGTGGTGTAATTGTATTTGTCTTACCCTGGTAAGGGGTGTGTTGCGGAATCCTTATTGCCGTTTGGACAGTAAGAGTCCGCATGACATTTTGAATCAATTGTCTGTAAATTTTGATTAGCTCTTTGAGTTGAACTAATAGTTCCTAATCCAACATTTCTTCAATAGCAGGATGCGGTGTATAGCTGGCTAATACCGGCCATGTTGCTCCTAGTCTACCTAGTGGACCGAGCCTGGTAATGTGATTTATATGTTTTAGGGTGCCTTTAAACCAGAGCGCATGCTCTTGGTATGTTAATGGAATTTCAATATCCTCGAAAGGAATGTATTCCTCTGGTGGTTCATCTTCTTTGTAGAAGTGAAACACGTTTGTTCCTGGATTTGCTTCAGGGAAGACTATCCATGAATAGAATACCTCTGTCTGATGATATTCGTGTACCTCTATCACAAAAACTATCCTACCACCTCTTGGTGATAGGCTGTTTCTTATAAGTTTTATAGTGATGGCTTTCCTTAGATTTTCTGGAATGCTTATAGCATCCTCGTCGGTCTCTTGGAAACCTGTAAAGTTTAAAACTTGTACCGTGTTGCTGCCTGTAGCTCCACCGGTCTCAGTGTTGTCGCCATTATTCAACATTGTTTAATGAAAGTTGCAGATCAAGTTTCAAGGAAACAAAGATAAGGTGCACAATATTTTGGAACACAGTATCCTTCAACGTTGAACAAACCAAAAACTAATATATAGGGTTTTCGTCCTGCTCAGTTATAGTGGATATTTTCCCTTTACCCACTCCAGACGTCTATTGGAGTATTACGGAAAAAAGGGTCTCTGAGAAAAGCACGACTGAGTTACTTTAGTATCTAGCGTTAAATTAGTGCCATACCAAATGTTGGGCGCCATGTAGTGTAGTTCCTATATTTCCAATAGGCTCTGCTCATTGGAATAATATATCCTATAGATTTGACGTCGGACTTATGTCGACTAGGTCTCTATTGAATATACTAAACTTAATTGTGAGTGCCAGCTAGTTCAAAGGTCACTAGAAACTTTCTTGAATTCACAAGAAGGGATTAGTTTCTGTCAACCGCATAAACATGACAGCTTTGTTTCCCAAGAATAAGAAATGTATCTCTCAGAGTCACAGAAACAATAGATAAGTATTTCACTCAGTTAATAGTGCATGCTTCGTTACTACGGAGTTACAGAGAAATAATGAGACGGGTGTTTTCAATAAAAGGGTTTTATTGAACAGTCTTCTTTCTCATGCAAGTGAGGTGAACTGCTACAATCGTTATGGAAACTGCAAAGCATAATGCGTACAGTGTAAACAGTAATATGAAATAATACTGTAATAGCATTGTATGGTTTCTAAGCCATATAAAAATACATACATAAATAACATTGACTAAAATACTCAACTGGTGCTTCTATATACGCCTACCCAATGTACCTAACCTAAGTCTAGTACGCGTGAAGAAGTAAGTATTGTGTAGCATAGGTATAGTTGTTTTTTGCCAAGAGTCTACCAAAGGTTTCTCTAGGTTCTAATCAGCTGCAAACCTTTGTTTAGAATGAAGGAGGTCTGGTATTTCTGTCTCAGGACTCGATTTCCCAACATCCCGCAGGGGGAGCTTGGAAATACTGGAGCTGGATTCTCGACAGGAGAAAGGCAGCTTTCAGATCAGTGCGTCAGCTGGAGAGTCGGCTTCCTTCGGCACTTGCTGTAGCGAGCTGCGTCGGGTAAGTAGATAGTCGAACTGCCCTGAACCACCGTAGTTTGCCATAGCAAGTGAAGGCATATTTATCCCTTGAAGGTGTTTAGGAATGCCATAGTTTGACGTAAAGTCGGGCATATGAACGTCAGGAAAGAACCCCTAGGGAATAGTTGCTCTTTGTAAAGTAACTGAGTTCTTGGACAAATCAATATTCAAGCAAGGGGAAGTCTCTGACTGCTTAAGCTGGTTTTCCAAAAAGTTGTTGTGACGTTTGGTACGGGTGGAAGTAGCCATGCCTGTATTTGGGTAGCATGGGCTATGCCTAAATAAGGGTTTTATTTCTATGCTTAAATAAGGGAAATGTGAATTGTACCTGAAGTACCGAAAAATGATTTACCACCTCCCAGTTAGAGTTACATTCACAACCAATAATCAGTTGGTTGGCAGTGCAGAAGGTCCAATCGTTTATTATAACAAACAACTCTGCCAGAGGAGCTCCTTGCAACCTAACCCCACGAGGTCTGCCAAGAAGACTGCTGGCACATTATCAGAACATCACATATATACAGTTACATTCTCGAAACCGTTACCCAAGATAGAAAAATACAGGTTATTACAGGTTGGTGCCGGGGGAAAGTCCATATATGGGAGACAAAGCGCTCTTGGTTTAGCTCATCCTAGAATAGCAAGGTCGTACGGGTGACTCCCTTCTGCTAACTTCGAGACAGCCCGCCCCGCACCCCTCCCGGAATGTGCCTATCAGGCCTCCTCCTGCTACCTATAACCTTGACAGGCCTAACAAGCTGAAACAGCAGTTTTGCAACAGTTGTGCTATTTCTCAGGATAGCGACTTTGGTACAAGAATTGAATGGGGTCTGTTAATGTAGGGCATCGAGCGAGGACACAAAATGGCGTTGGTCAAGTCAAGCAAGTGTAAAACGTGCAAAGCGGTGCAGGTTAGAAATCTGAAATACTGCAATACGGATTCATGCTAATGTTTGTGTATGTGTGCCAAGTAATTTAGATACATCATGCTAATTCTAAAGCATCGATTATATGCTTTGCATAACCGGAAATCAATTCCGGTTCCTCAAACCCTCCTTTTAGCGGGGTGTAGCTAAATACAAAAGCGGGCATTAATCTCTGAAAACCTCCTCGTTAATGGCCATTAATTCATGAATCTCCTGTTGTAACATCTGAATCTTGGCGGGAACTGGAGCAGGGACGCACAGAGTCGTTACTCTGGAAGCGCAATAGGAGCAATAAGCCGGACCACATTGTATCAGGACGCAACAGGTAAAAATAACACCAGCTGCTCCACTCAAGATTAACAATAATTTCCATCCCCAGGTGGACAAGAGTCCCCAGAACCAGCCGGACAGTGACCAGGACCCGTTGTCAGTATACATTTCGGATGCTATGTGATGCAGCTTTTGGATGGCCAAATGAACAGTGTGGGCGGAGTCTGGAATATACACACAGCAGGAGCTGCCAATCACTCTGCATGCTCTGCCTCGATCAGCCAAGATAACATCCAAAACCATAAGGTTTTGGAGCGCCACAAGCCTGGTCGCCTGAAGCTCAACCGTAAGATTGGCCAAGATATCAGTGGTGATGTTAATGACATTTTCTACTATTCTGGACAACCTCCTTATTTCTCTGCTATTAAAGATAGGTCCCCAGAATGGGACCAAACCTTTGGTAAAATCCGTGAACTGCTGCATGGAGGTGTCAGTCTGATCAACTTCTGTTGCGATGAGCTGTCTACGTTCCCTATTGGGTACTGTGCTTGCTGGGTGTAGCTGGTGTGTTCTGTGATAGTCAGACGGTGCTATGTATACAGGCGGGTACAGGAAGGACAAATAGCAGTGCCCAGCCCCATCACGTGGTAACCAAGTGTAAGCATTCTCCCCACATACAAAATACACATTGGGTGGCGTTAACAATGGTGGACTACTAAGTTTCTTCATACGATAGGTATAATTGCAGATACTGTCACCAACCTGTACATGCCCCATCCCCTGTACACAGAAATCGGAGGAAGTATTTAAAATAGGAATGGGTACAATGCGGTCGCTTGTAACATTTCGTTCAACAAAAAGCTGGAAATATTGGGAAGCATTAAAATGGTTAAAATCATAGAGTTCATCCTGCAGCCAGATACTGTTCCTAATTTCCATGTACCTATTCATACACGCCTGAGGGTCTATTGATCCCCGTCCCCCTTTACCTTGTAGATCAAACCCCCGATGTTCCTCGACATATGCTAAAATCATATTATAATCATTCACATTGTAATGCCTGTTATTTTCTATATAGTGATGGTACATGGCGGAAAACAGTTTGAACCATGCTTCACAGCTCCCTAGATAGGACAGGGGTAGTGAGAGGAACAGATCGTGATTATGCACAACAGAAGGCAGAAGCCCATAAACCCAGCAGTCAGTAGTGTTGGTAACACTGTGCGTCTAATGAAGCATTTCGACAAATACATTTTTCACATAAGTCTGGCGATGTCAATCTTTGTGGGGTGCTAGGGTGAACAGTAGAGGGTAAAAATGTTTGCAAAGGGTATTTATGCTCTAGATATACGAATAAGCCCATAAAAACAGCTATTATAACAGTCATAACCAACACAAAGTCTACCTTGACCCTCGTGGTCCAGGTTGAGAACATTGGTTCATAGAATGGTATGTGTTGGGGTGCAATGGGAAATTCTTCTTCAAGTACAATACGACCAAAAGGGTACATTCCTAGCTAAAAGTCCAAAAATAAACTCGGGCCTAGCAATCCGTTCTGCCAGAGGGTTCTTCTCCCTGTGTCCGTCAGAGTCTCACAGGTAGACTCCTATCGTTCATCTAAAGAAAACAAAGAGTTGTGGTCAGAATGATCCCGTTGTACAACCTGGCCGTTCACAGAGGATAGTCTTTCTTTCTGAACACAGCACAGTGATCAAAGTTCCAGCTCTCAATGGGTCAGTCCAGTGTCTCGCTCAGTACCTCAGACTGGCAAACTAGCAAACCCTATCTATTCAATTGAGTCTTTCCTTATCTCCTAGTGGTGGGGTCTGAGGCACCGTGGTGTTTTCTCGGCCGCAGGTTGTATTGCACATGACCCAGAACTTCCTGATCAGAAAATAGCACTACAGGTATCTTTCTCTCATTAGAACTTTCGCCTACCGGGGTACTTAACACAGGATTCAAAGCAATTGCAGATTCAGCAGAGACCGGTTAGCCTGATCTCGTCACTCCCTCCTCTTGCCTTTGTTCAATCTCGCAGGCGTCGGAGAAGGGTACGAATGCAGCAGCTCTCTCAGTTCCAGTGTCAGAATTCCTCCTGGGCGTCGCTGATCATTCGGAAGTGGAAGCCGCAGCTTTTTCAGATGGGAAACATGTATCCAATGTTTCCTCCCATCCACTTTGACAGCCGTTCGGGTGGCCAGTAGGATCTGTCGTGGCTCGGACCACCTCGGAGCCAGGATGGTGTCTCATTCAAACTTCTTTACTAGAACCCACTGGCCGGGTTGTAGTCGATGTCCGGGGCCCTCTGGCAAAGGCTGCAGTACAGTTGCTACCTGCTGATGAATAGAACTGAGTCAGGGCATACAGATAATCAATCAACATAGGATATTCTATATCAGAAAAGGATCGTGGTCTGGGCAACCCCATGTATTAGCAGGCCGGCCGAATGTGATCTCATAAGGAGAAAGGCCGGAACGAGAATGTGGGGTAACCCGCAGTGACATGAGAGCCAAGGGCAAGGTGTCAGGCCATTTCAACCCCGTGCTTTCTTGAATCTTGGCCATCTTGAGCTTTAAAATCCCATTGTATTTTTCCACGAGCCCTGCTGATTGTGGGTGTCGGGCAGCGTGAAATTTCTGCTTTATTTGTAAACCATCACAAGTATGCTTAACAAGGGCCCCATGGAAGTGCCCCCCATTGTCTGACCAGATCAAGCGGGGCAATCCGAATCGGGGCACAAACTCCTTGAGAAGGGCCTTTGCTGTGGCCAGAGCAGTTTTCTCTTTGGTAGGGTAGGCCTCAACCCATTTGCTAAAAGCACAAACTACCACCAGAACGTATTTTAAATTATTAACACGCTCCATGTGGATGTAATCCATCTGGAGTACTTCAAAAGGCAGTGTTGGAGGTGCAAAGTTCTCACTCAGGACATTTTCTCCCTTTCCCGGGTTGTGTTGTATACAGACCATGCAGTATTGGACCAACCGGACAGCCGTCCTTTGTATATTAGGGTTGTTATACTGGGTCCAGGAGCCCGCAAATACCTTTTGCTCCTACGTGGGCAGGGCCGTGAGCCATAGTCACAACGGCCTGTACTAATGCATTGGGTAGTAACCACCTCTGATTTTCTGTCACATCAATCCAACAATTGTTTTCGTCTAGTCTCCCTACTTCCTTTTCCCATTTCTCCAATTCTGCGGGGGTGGCGTCCTTTTGTAATTCCCTCACAATTTCCATAGTATTATCAAACAAGTCAGATTCCTCCACCCATCTTGCGGAGGACGTCACAAACATAGCGGACATTGGGGATTGGGCTGTCTGTTTGGCCACCTGATCTGCAAAAGTATTTCCTTCCCCCACATCGTCCACTATTGCCTTGTGTGCACTGCATTTGATGATGGCTAATTTCTTGGGCAGAGTGAGGGCATCTAACAACCGTAATACCAGGGGGCCGTTCTGTATTTTCTGGCCATGGGAAGTAAGGAAACCCCGCTCCCTCCACAGCCGCCCAAATCTATGGGCCACGCTGAAGGCGTATTGGCTGTCTGTATGGATGTTAACTTCGAGTCCTTTACTCAATTCACAGGCTCGTAGTAAAGCCACTAGTTCAGCAGAATGGGCTGACTGGTGGGGTACTCAAAATGTTTTGACTACTGTCTTCAAAGTGGTAAATGCATACGCAGCTGTTGCAGCGACGGCTCGTGGAGGGAGTTACGGTGGGGCAGGAGGGTGGGGAGGGGGAGGGGCAGGGTGGAGGTTGCTAAAAACCGGCATATGGATAATTGCAGGTAAGTAAACAATTTAATTAATAAAACGAATTTCGTAGCTCGCACTGCATTGCATTTTGTGATGCAAGGCGCACTACGAAATTCGTTTTATTAAGTAAATTGTTTACTTACCTGCAATTATCCATATGCCGGTTTTTAGCAACCTCCACCCTGCCCCTCCCCCTCCCCACCCTCCTGTCCCACCGTAACTCCCTCCATGAGCCGTCGCTGAGCTGTTGTTGTTCCATCTTCTAATTTAAAACAGGACCTGTCCACATATAATTCCCCCTGAGGATCAGGTAGAGGAATGTCGGTAAGGTCAATTCTTCCCTTGGTTTCTTCCTCGGTACAGTAAATGCAATCATGTGTATCATTGGTCATTTCACTCGGAGGGAGTGGTAACAATGTGGGTGGATTTAGTGTTGCACATCGTGTGATCGTGATGTGTGGTGCAAACAATGTCAATTCATACCCAGAGAGGCGTGCGCTTGTGAGATGCTGTGTTTTGTTTTATTTAGCAATGTGTCCACAGCATGCGGCACCATCACTGTCAGATTGGAATTTAGAACGAGTCCTTCCGACTGCCGGATGGCCACTGCAACAGCTGTTGTGGCCCTCAGACAACTAGGAAGTGCTCTGGCGACATTATCCAATGTGGCCGACAAATAAGCGCAAGCTCTTTGCTTACCACCAAAGTCCTGTGTTAACACTGAGAGTGAGCAACGGTCAACCTCATGCACGTATAGTACAAAAGGTTTACGATAGTCAGGAGTGCCCAAGACAGGAGCAGAAGATAAAGCAGTTTTTAAAGAGTTAAAAGAGTGCTGACATTCATCTGTCCAGGGGAGGGGTTCATCCACGTCCTTAGTAGTCAGATACAACAGAGGTTTAGCGAGCAATGAAAAGTTAGGTATCCATTGGCGACAGTAAGAAGTGATGCCAAGAAAAGCACAAACTTCGCGCTGCGTGCAAGGGACAGACATTTTAGAAATGGTAGTAATACGCTCAGGAGTTAGTCGCCTACCCTCCTTCGACAGTAGATGACCTAGGTAGGTTACCTCCTGTCGACAGTATTGGAATTAGACAAGGACACCTTATTCCCTTTTGCAGCCAAATGGTGTAGCAATTTAACAGTGGCAGCCTTGCAGCCTTCTTCTGTGTCCGAAGCGATTAACAGGTCATCCACATATTGCAACAGCACGTTGCCTTCTGGCAAGTCCAGGTCGTCCAACAGAGCCTTAAGGGCTTGGCTATAGACGCTCGGACTTTCAGTATAGCCTTGAGGTACGCGACAGAAGCGGAAGCTTCGGCCAGATAACGAGAATCCGAAAATCTGTCTGCTATCGGGATAGATAGGGATGCTGAAGAAGGCATTTTTCAGGTCTATGACCGAAAAATACTGGGCAGTTGGTGGAATCATCGTGAGGATCGTGGTGATGTCTGTCACCACTGGATACTGTGGCACAACAATCTTATTAACGGCTCTAAGGTCAATCACAAAACGGTAAGCATCACCCTGTCCCTGTGCACCGGAATCAGATTTCTTTTTCAAAATCGGGAGAATTGGGCTATTGCAAATATTAGCAGCTGTTTCTTTCACCACCCCTTTGTCACTGAGATCTTGAATAATGGACAGCAGAGCCCATTCACCGGCTGGTGCTATTTTATACTGCGGGATGCGTTGTAATTTCGCGCCAGTTTTCAACGTAATATGGACCGGGGGAATATCCAGCTTACCCACATCCGCATCTCCGGTTGCCCATAAGGTCGCGGGAATGCCATCAAACTCAGTGGAAAGAGGTTCGTTTTTAGCAAAACATTGTTTCATGGAGTCAGTGTAGGGTTGTATCGTCAAGTAAACCCCATCAGCGGAGCAATGTATTGTGGCATTAAACTTTTTCAACATATCCAAGCCCAACAAATTCTCCCCACAATGCGAAGTAAGCAGAAAAGGTGTTTCAACAGTGGCGGGACCAATCATAAAGGGGAGGGGTTTTGAGATGGGACTGACAACCGGGACTCCCGAGAATCCCACGGAAACATTATTTTGCCCGGACAGAGCCGCCCCTGGAACCAATGATCGAGCAACTGAACTATTCATTGCCCCCGTGTCAATTAGGAAATTCTCAGAAGTCCCCATCACTTCCCCTTTTACATAAGGTCCCGGTTGATTGACCGGGATCGACACTTGGCCCCTACTCTGTCCCTGGCTGTCCTATGCGTGGACATACGAATCCTGATCCTCACATGCGTAATCCTCATGATAATACTGCCTGCCTTGGTGACCATCGAAATGATTTTGTTCAGACTTGCCTGATCCTTCCTCCCGGCGCATATCACTCCGATCGGGGCAGCCTCGTCCTTGTCCTCGCCCTCGGACTGCACCGTTCTGGGCAAGCAATAACGGACACTGTGCTTTCCAATGTCGTTCCTCTCTACAATATGAACATTAGTTTAACCCCACCGTTGGAGCCCTGCCTGTGCCTGGGCCTGCGCCCGCCCCTCTGGACATGGGCCCTCTGGCCCCTCTCCCCCCTCCTTGTCCTCGGACGACTTGCTGAAGCAGCACCCAAGTTTTGAGGTCTTTGTAAGCATGAGCGGATTTTGCGGATTGGCAATCCGCGAATTTGCGGATTTGCGAACTCGCAATCCGCAAAATCCGCGAATTCCCGCGAATTTGCGGATTTTTTTTTTTTTTTGTGTTCGCCCGTGTTTCTGCCAGTTCGCGAGGGTTTTTACAATTTCGCAATTTGCGAACTTACCTGTCGGGTCGCAAGTTTTGCGAACTTGTTGTTTCTACGTGTCCAACCTGTTTGGGACACTCTTCTTCATCACTGCCACTCTCTGTCACCACTGCCACTCTCTGACTACTCATGCCACCCTCTGGCCCACCCATGCTACCCTCTGTTTCATCACCACACCCTCTGGTTGTCCAGTGTACATTATTTTCGGCAAAGCAAAGCACACCTTCCCTGCCTCAAGTGACCTGAATTAATTTGGGGCTGATTAATGTGTCACAGAATATTTTTTTAGCTGGCACCTGCTTCCTTAGTGCGCCCTGATTAGTGATCTTTTGCACTTGCTAAGTGCTTTCATTGTTGCAAAATTAGTTACAACACCTGCCCTGCCCCAACTGACAATAATGAATTAGGGGATGATTAATGGATTTGAACTTCCAGCCTGGCTCCTGCTTGTCTCCCTTAGCTGTAATTCATGACCTTTGTGGCATATGTGTAACTATTCTGAGGTTCAGAGCAGGGTCACATAATAGTTTCAACTGGCAACTGAACTCTGGAGGGGCCCCTCAGGAAGCACTACAGGAAATGGCTACTAATGATGTGCCTGAACTTTTGAACCTGGTAAGTAGTTACTTTCAGTTTTGCTTAGATCATATTTCTGCAATTTCGCACTTATTCGCGGGGCGCGAACTCACGCGAACAGTGCGAGCAGTGCGAGCAAAATCCGCTGCTCGCGGATTTGCGGATTTTGCAGGAAATTCGCAAATCTCGCGGATTGCGGATTTCCCGAAAATCCGCAAAATCCGCGAGCGGAACGGATTTTCCGCCCATGCCTAGGTCTTTGGCCTTTTTCTCCACTTTATCCTTGCTCTCGTTCTCTCTATGTTCGTCATACTGAGCCATACTCAAAATCACGGAGGGGCTGGAAGTAGTCCAGGTACTCTCTGCAGCCTGTAACCGTGCAGAGATTTCTGGGGCCAGGTTTGTTACAAACCTGTTCACAAACAACCTAGTTCCACCCTCCGTGGCCAAATCTTGCCCACTGAAATCAATGAAGACTCCTTCGAATCTAGTGAAGAAGTCGGAAACACTTTCATCCTTTTTCTGCCTACAAGCTGTCAGTTTATCCCAGTCAACTTTTCGCGGAGGTATTAAGGTGTGCATATATGTTATTATTTTTGCCGGCAGAGAAGTTATTTCATTCCTAGGCTTATCTCCTGGTTTGCGATCTCGGTCCCAACCCTTCAAATCATCCCAGGTCCCCCTTAGTTCAGCGTGATCAGTGTCATATATCGACAGGAACCAGTAACCCAAAGAATAACTCAACATCTGCTAGGGTCATTACGGCAGAGGCCGCTGCCTCGGTCAGTTCCTTATAGTAGGGGCTCGGATTCTTACGGGGGTCAGGTGGTTGGGATTTCAGAGCAAGAACTTCGCTTCTTTTCCACGGAGTGTATACCCATTGCTCCTGAAATCGAGCATCCACTCGAGCCCGTATCACCTGCTGGGCATTATCGCGTAGTTCAGGAATTTCGGGGTGATAGATAGGGTGTACTTCTCGCATGGGATGTTGAGAAGTCCAAATGGGGCTCTTTAAAAACATCCTGTCTCGATATTTAACCAATGTGTCTACATTCTTATGCACATCCTGTGGATCCATGTTGAATTTATGGGTCCAATCTCGAATGGTATATAGTATCTGAGGGGCACTCCCATTATCGAAGCTGACCTCCCAAGCTCCGATGAGGGAATTGGACATTTGGAACAACACGTGTTTCTGCATTACCGGCTGTAGATCTTTTCTACAGTATATACATCGTTCTGTATCCATTTAACAGGCTGATCTGCTAATGCTTCTTTCTTGCCATATTCCACAGATGATCTAGTGAAAAGTCTTTTACCGTCCAACCCTCCTGGTCCCCCTTTTGGTGTCTGTCCCGATTCTCCGGGTGTTGTGCTGGCTGATTGGGACGTCCACACGGGACTCGGGATGCTTAACAGTGTACGGGGCTATTCTAGAGCATGCCTAGGGTCAGGGACGAGGGTGGCCAGGTCTCTCACTGAGGTAGATGGGGCACTGACATTCCCCTGGGGGGTGAGAGGCCGGCGTTCCTCCAGTGCGGAGGCTTGGGGTGCAGCCACCACTTGAACGGGTACCGCAGGGTATATGCGCTGTGGAGCATATGGTGGGGGAGGTCTTTTTTCTAACAGATCTTCTATCTCATCTTCGGTCTCATTTCGCGTTACATAGCTCTTATCCACTTGCAACCTAAACTGTCTATATCATACTCAATATTTTTCTCTGTCCTGTTCTTGTCATGCGCAATGGCTTTCTGTGTTACAGTTTGCCCTTGCTGTATCTTCAGAAGTTTCTCGGACCGAATGCGTCTCCTCTTTGCCTCTTTCTGCCATTTGTTAAGCGTTTCAAACATAGCCTATCTGCTGCGCTTAGCAAAAAGGCGCTCTTGTAAATACCAAATCTTTTTCTCGTCAAAAGACTCCGTTTTTGGCCATTGTATTCCACATTATCCTTCGTGTACTTGTGCCACAAAGTATTAAAAAGAAGGGGACCTATACCGTGCTTGCAATACATATCATGGCTGGGTATTCCTTCCGGAGGGGCTGGCTGGCTTTCGTCCAACCTCGTGCTCCCTCAGTGAACGCAGCCAAAGCATAATTTACTAAAACACGGCATTGCCCTTCTCCACTGAATACGAGCTGAAAAAGAATCGAAGATTATTGTTTATAACACAGAAGAATCAATGATATTTAATCACAACCCTCTCATACACATGGCCATGCTTTCATTCAAAGTCACTCTTTCATTGTAAAACAAACCTTCAGTTTGACATGAAAACGAAAACACAGATATTTGCAAACGTAAAAACGAAAAACACAGATTTTTGCAAACAAAAGGTGGAGCCCGTCGACTCCCACCTATGGAGAACTCTTTTCAAATCTTTAAAAGCTGCGAAAACGTCTTCTTGTAACAGTCTTGTCCTTAGACTGCCTAAAGATAGCTACACAGGTTTCAATGTCCCGCTTTTCTTCTGATTACAGAGGAACGACCCCACCGCGCAGTCCCGGCGGAGTCGCGAACTGAAGTACCGAAAAATTATTTACCACCTCCCAATTAGAGTTACATTCATAACCAATAATCAGTCGGTTGGCAGTGCAGAAGGTCCAATTGTTTATTATAACAAACAAACTCTGCCAGAGGAGCTCCTTGCGACCTAACCCCACGAGGTCCGCCAAGAAGACTGCTGGCACATTATCAGAACATCACATATATACAGTTACATTCTCGAAACCGTTACCCAAGATGGAAAAATACAAGTTGGTACAGGTTGGTGCAGGGGGAAAGTCCATATATGGGAGACAAAGCGCTCTTGGTTTAGCTCATCCTAGATTAGCAAGGTCGTACGGGTGACCCCCTTCTGCTAACTCCGAGACAGCCCGCCCACACCCCTCCCAGAATGTGCCTATCAGGCCTCCTCCTGCTACCTATAACCTTGACAGGCCTAACGAGCTGAAACAGCAGTTTTGCAACAGTTGGGCTATTTCTCAGGAGAACGACTTCGGTGCAAGAATTGAATGGGGTCTGTTAATGTAGGGCATCGAGCGAGGCCACAAAATGGCGTCGGTCAAGTCAAGCAAGTGTAAAACGTGCAAAGCGGTGCAGGTTAGAAATCTGAAATACTGCAATACGGATTCATGCTAGTGTTTGCGTATGTGTGCTAAGTAATTTAGATACATCATGCTAATTCTAAAGCATTGATTATATGCTTTGCATAACCGGAAATCAATTCTGGTTCCTCATACCTATATAAGGGCATGAATCTGGAAAATTCACTCGGAGCTTAAAATGCCCCACAACACAACCAGTTAAGAAACTCCAGTAGAGACTCCTCTCCACCAGACCAGATACACAGCACGTCATCTAAATACCTCTTCCAGAGGCGAATATTCATCTGGAAGGGATTAGACTGATGGTATATGCAATTTTCCTCAAACTGGCCTACATAAATAAAGGACAGACTGGGCGCAAAAGCTGCGCCCATAGATGTACCCGTGGTTTGTAAATACGGGTCATTTTTGTAGCAAAAGTAGTTGTGAGTTAATACCAATTCAATACATTGAAGTATGAAAGATTGTGTTGTATCATAGAGCCACTCCTTTTCCCTCAAGGCGCACGCTGCTGCCACCAGTGCAGCATCTTGAGGTATATAGGTGTACAGTGACCCTATATCAATTGTTACCTGTTAAATAAAGGATTGCCTGTTGATTTAAACATTTTTGCTAGTGCTGAATCGAGTAAACAGCAGCCCAGTGCTGCTGTCTGACCATGGGGCCGCATGCAAAGATCAGGAGGGCTGCATGAGCCCCCCCCCCCCCCCCTGCCTGTACTTTGAGTATCACTGCTCTAAGCCAAGCCTTTTAATGCCTTGCAGAATGTGTTCCATTCTCCACTGTGTGACACACATGCTAACTGCATGTTTCAGCAAAGAACAGTTATCTCACTTAGCCATCCAGCCAGCTGTAAAAAAAAAAATCCACACAACGTGTCACACTTAACTCTCTATTTGTGTATGCCTGAAAGGGGGTGCTCACATAAACAACAGGGTGCTTGTGCTTGCCATCTTGAATGAGCAATTTTCACTATTAGGCTCCCTTTGTTGCTTCTCTTGGATCATTTTACTTCCCCGATCATGTGTCAAATAATCTCGGCGTTGGTATTTCACTGGTAACATCACTCCCTCATTGCCAGTAAATATTTGCAATGCGCGTGCCTGTCTGCCTGGATAATGTTACCGCACGCTGCCGATATGCTGAGGCAGACAAATGCTACGAGAACTCAGAAAGCTAATATGGAAGCTGTGGTATGAACCTGAGGTCATTGCTGAATATCAACAAATCTTTTATTGCTTATTTAATTCATGTGGACTGCATTCAGTATTCCATTATGCACACCACTATTTCTTTTATTGCGTAACCTTTCCAAAACCATAAAGAACAAAATAAAATTAATGTGATGTGCAAAGTGGCCTGCAAGGATATTTGTATTGCCGAGAAAGGACTTCTCATGCAAGAAGGTGCGCGCCACAGTCCGTGCTGAGGTACCCAGGGAAAGCTGCACTTAATGGCCATCTTTACAAGTGCCTTCTTACAAGACGCCACGTCAAGGACGGTTGTAGGGCTCATTAATAGTCGCGCGCAAATGATAACTATTTGCACGAAGCCCGTTACCGCTCATACTGTAAATTTTAGTTGTAAAGTCGCTTTAAATTAGGCAGACATAAATCATCAGTGATCCCACAATACTGTATTTTAGTCAGCAAAAAAAAAACAATGCTGCATTATTAACTGAAAATGCCTTGTCGTATTTGTGCGGGAAAAATAAACAACCCTGTGAATAATCTGTGATAGCATATGTCAGTCTATTATTCTTCCCCTCACTCATCAGCATCAGGACGTAAAGTGCACCTACAGGGTAAGCATTGAGGGGAATTTGTTATATTTGACCCTGAGGCGACTTCAAACAAAAAGTGTCTCACCTTCTGAGACTCTAGTCTAATTTATACGGACTGATTGCTCAGGTCAAGAGATTTCAATCGAAAACAAATCAAAGGATTCTTAAGGTTTAAAAGTAGACGCACTTCATTCATAATAAAAGGAATGGGTTGTGGGTGGGCACTAACAATTATTTTTATGTGACTCAAGCATATTTTTATAATCAGACTTTGTCCTAGAGCAAGAGAGAGAAAGGCAGAAAATGGAGAACGAAGGAACAGAAAAAGGGGAAGGTTGATAAAATAAGAAAGTAGGTATGAAAATGTTGTTGCAAGATGGAGATAAAAATCCAAAAAGTGCAGGGTGTTGGAAGAGAGAGGCTTGAGGTGGAATCAAGAATTGTCTTGGTGATCGACAACCACAGTATTCATCAGCACCTGAAGCGACTTCTTGAGTCACACCGTGGGCACTTTATTACTATTATTATGATTAATAATAATAATCACTGTTTATAATCAGTATTTATATTACTATCCATATCAAATGACAGACTATGAACCTGAAACAAAAGGAGGCTGCAGTGCAGGACGTGCAGAGTGAATACTATACTTAGAAAGAACGGCAGTCTTACCTCGAGGATAGTACAGACATTATGTGGAATTTGTGTTCAATAGATTACTCTTCCACAAACATGCATCTTACAACTCTACCCATAACCGTTCTAATTAGCACACGGTGCCTTCTCTCACTATACGAGAATCCATACATAATGTAACCCGAGATACTAAAGGTAGGGTTCTTCACATACGGGACCTCTTGGTGTACAGCAGCACGAGGTTGCTGTTTAATTGACTGAGCACTACTTCCAAAAAATGGTAAATAAATCCAAACATGTATTTACTGAATAACTGAAGTAAAACAAAAGAAGCAAAAAAGTCCTGCATGATTTAACGGTAGAAACACTTTGATTTCCAAAACATCTTGCAACAAACACGCAAAAAAAATAAAAACTTTTTCAAAATGCAAAAACGTTCATTTCATTTACACGCATAAGCATTTCACCTTAGTACCTCAGATTATGTCAGTACATTAAGAAGTTTTACACATTTTTTTAATGATCATCACCAAACAGGAACTTTGGAACAGACACGCCAATGTTGAACCAAGAGGCAAGTCAGATGTTGAGTACACCCTCTGAGTGGCTAATAAAATCAAACAATAGAAAATGTTTTGTACAGTGCACATCCAGAAGTCATGTGTCTTAAGGTGCTCCCATATGTGAATATGAAGTAAAAGGAAGCATAGTGAAATAAAAGAATTTCCCAGGATCACACAATTTGGTCAAGTGCGGAAGCCAGCATTGATCCCAAGTTTTCGGGTTTCACATGGTGCAATTCAGCCATTAGATGGATTAGAGGCTGGCCTGACCCTTTTTACTTACGCCGATGATTCCCAGATTATTTTTTCTCTCTCTAACACCGATCCCAGCTTGACATCTCTCCTTCAGATAGGTCTTGGAAAAATTGCAACATGAATGAATCACAACCACCTTAAAGTTAATGGTGATAAAACCGAGGTCCTGATCCTTGGTAAGCAGAAAGATCTTTGGGGCCCACTACATTGGTATGATGAGATGGGTGCTCTCCCTCGGCCTACCAGCCATGTCCGCAACTTGGGTGTAACCATAGATGACTCACTGACCATGCACCATCAAGCGGTCAAGGTTACTGCCATTTGTTTCACCATCCTGAAATGGCTTAGGAATATTATCTAAAGGTTGCCAGATGCAACCCAGAAAACAGTGGTTTAAGCCCTTGTCACCTAGCGGCTTGACTATGGAAATGTCCTATACCTTGGCTCCAACAAGGCAGTGACCCGTAGACTGCAGTTGGTACAGAACTCTGCAGCAAGACTACTCTACAGGGTTCCCAGAACAACCTCCATTTCCATCCACCTCCGTGACCTACATTGGCTCAGGGTGGAGAACCGTATTAAGTTCAAAGCCCTGAGCTATATGTTCAAAATCAAAACAGGCATGGCACCACAGAATCTGCAATCTCTTGTCTGCACTTATGCTCCTACTCGCTATCTCCAGTCTGCTACTCACTAAAACTTTACGATACCCAGGTTTAAACTTTCCAGGATGGGTGGAGGATCTTTTGCCTATCCCGGCCCTTCCGCTGGAACTCTCTTCCCCTTACTATTGTAAAGAAACTATTTACACCAGTTTCCGCAGATCATTGAAGTCCTGGTTATTTAACCAATAATCTCAACTCACTGCCGCTCTGTTACTCACCCAGTCTGTCCCGGCGCCGGGAAACCCTTTTTGGGTAGTTGTTGCACCTTACAAATTCAATAAATAAATAAATAAATGGTTATGTATTTACCTCTCTTGTTATACATCAAAAGTTAATGCTTTGTTCTCAATTCTTGGAGCATGAGGTTAGAGCGTGGGTGACAGAGATGGAGTGGGTGACAGATAGAAGCGACATGAAGGCTCAGCTTGTTTAGGGCTCAAGGGTCCATGAGAACCTCGAACTGCTCGGCCAGGCACTTGCTTTCCCTACCTCTATCCCATTAACACCTGTTAAGTGGACAAAGACATAGTAATGATATGGTCTGACTATCATCAAACAACAGTGAAGAACTCCTTGATCAAGAAATCAAGATTCATAACTGTCTCACTACATCATATTCTAGTGAGCGGACTAGGAGATTGATGATGAGCATATTTACCAATATATGCTACAGAGCAGAGCAGCAAGCTACCTGGGCTGTGTAAAACAAAATGCAGAATTCCTGCCTTTTCGGAGCGCTGGCACGCAATGTGCTACCTAGCTCCAATGCAGGAACGGGGCCCGTATTGTGAACAGGATTGCTTTTGTGCAGGACCAGACCTGCCCAAAAACCATCCCAAAGCATGTTCCTCCTATGTGTGCTGCAGAATGCAGCACATATAGAATGAGGAAAAAACGGAGGAGAAAGAAACATATTTCTCTTTGTTACACTCACCTGGGGAGGCGTAAAAATGTTGGCACATTCCCAGGTCTACCACTTATGGTAAATCTTGGAATGCGTCTCAATTAATGGAATTTGCGTGGGAACACCCATGCACCACCCCCAGAATGCTTCCCTGGGACAGAGTAATGCAATGCAGCGATTTGTGCTGTGCTGCATTACTCTGGATTTAGTAAGCCACTCAAGGCCATGCAAAGTTGCCTTGCATGGCTTGAAAAGTTGCTTTTAAGGGTTGCATCGCATATGCACCTCATTGCATGGTGCAGAAACAAAGCAACACTTTTATAAATATGGTCCTAGGTGCTCTCTACCCCCCTGGAGACATTTAAATAATTGTTGGGTTACAGTCCTGTTTTCTTCTCACATGCTTACTTCCTGTGTTTGGATTTGGTTAAAGATTTTCCTGTCTTTGATTAAAAAAGAAGTAGGAAATAGAATGTGAAAGTGATTACCAAAGAGCGCACAATTTGTGTAGATTAATTAAAAACAAGCCATCTGGTTTCATAGTTACTATCTTGCCTATTACAAGACAAATGAGGCGTGAGTAGTTCTAATGGTGAGGGAATACTCACACCAAAGAAATCCAACTGTGCTAAGGAACCTGCTCGGACTTTAAATGCAGTGTTTACAAGCTGTATATTTTGGTAAAGTGGTAATGCTAGGACTAAATTACTGCCATGACCAAACCTTTCCACTTTACCATGTCTAGCGGTGGAGATTAGGTGTTTGTGTCTGCCCAACTCAGAAAATTGCACATCATGTTGGCTGGGTGTTTGTCAGGGACTGCTTATAGCACTCTGTGCATCAATTGAGCATATTTCTATGGTTTCCTAAAGTTTATAGATAAGGACGTAAAGGCATAAGTAGATTGTGAGCCTAAAATTCTATTTCATTCCAATTTAATAATCAAGTTACTTCCTTTGTGCACTTGACTTACCCAAAGCAGAAATAGCAAGCAGAAAAGGCTTAACCCAAGGTGTAGGAGAGGGATAGTAACTCAGCTACAGAGTAACATAGTATTATCAAATCTATGACTCTGCTAGAGAGTACGAACTTACTTAAGAGGCCAGCATGGAATGATACCTTCAAAATTATTTTACTACTCCCTGTCCACATCATGTACATGGCTTCACTTCCCCTACGCCCACCTTCCCTACCCATATTCATGTGTGGCATCAATTCTGCTCTCTGTTACACACTGACCATATTAGTTGGCCCCTGGGAAAATGCTTGTGAGTTGCCATGATGAGACAATCATGAGTAAAGCCAATGGTACTGTCTTTAGTGCGATAAGCATGCAAATACAGACATTCATAAAAGCGCCCTCATGGATGACAATGCTTAAATTCATCAGCGCATTTAAACTAGACCTTATTGGCTTTGCTCATGCTTACTGTGTTGCCTCCACACTGATGTGCAACAAGGCAGTCACTCCATCACACTTCTAGTTTTTGAGAATTTCCATGCCCCCAAATTAGGTGCTTTTGAAGGCATTGTGGCTCCTCAAAATACCTTATGTTTGTCAATGCAGAATTTGGCATGTTGGTTCTCCTCTCTAGCAATACTCCAACGGTATTAAAACCAACACTTGACAAAGATATACACTAGGGCATGGAAAGAGGAACTAACAAGGAGAAATAAAGAAATTACTCCATGCTACACCTCTGTTGGGAAGGTACACCATTTTGACTCATTCTCAGGTTTACAAGTATTTGTAAATCTGTGAACGCACCAAAATCTATGGGTGGGTGCATGGGAATGCCCATGCTCTACCCATGGAATGACTTCCCAACACAGTAAGGCAAGGCAGTGAATGATTTGCGCTACCGTGCTTTTATCTGGATTTATTAAGCAACGTAGAGCCATGCAAGGTGAGTTTACATGGCTTAATAAATTCAGCTATGCCATTGTGTTGCCTTGCATCACATTGCATGATGCAAAGGCTTTGAAAATCTGGTCATAGGTCTGGTTTACATGCCTTGATTACATATGACACGGGAAGGATGTGGTAGGCAGACAGCATGCTGGGCGTCCTAACCCAGCAGTAAATATAAACAGGAAAATATCCAGTACTATCTTTGTTGCCATTAAGAGTTAGTGGCTGTCTTTACCTATATATGTAGCTCTGATTCACAATATTTCTGTTATGGGTGAATGATTGTCGAATGTTAGCTGCAGTTTCTTTCCCAACATATTGCATTTCCTTGAAATTTAGATTTTCCCCCCAACACAAGCAATGATCTTGAAAATATTAATGATCTTCAAGAAGTTGGTCTGAATTGGATATGAGGAGTTATCAATCTTACATTCATTTTCATTGAGGAAAAAGACATTTTCCTTAGGGGAATCGGAAAATCTTATTTATTGCGAAGGTGGAAAGAGACCGATATGTGGGGGAATTTAAATAAGTAAACTTGCCCCATGTTACATTTGTTTTGAAATGTATCTGCCATGGTGGATGTTACAGAAAGTGAAAGGAGTGTCTGATTTAGTCTATGTAGCCTTTAAGGGTGGATTTCCACTACTGACTTCTGACTGCTGGGAGAGTTCATGCCCTCCAATCATCCACCTCATCTTCCTCACATCATCTTCCAGCTTTCCGGCTCTTCTTTGTTGACAGTGCTTCCAGTTTGGATGTTGAGACATGCCTGATTGTCTTCTTGGCCTCACTGCCATTGCTATTACGCCTGCAAACCTTCTATCGCATTGAGGGTGTCAGCGGTTTCCTGTCCTTGCTACTCTCTCCCTAACTCTAACTGCTCTGATCGACCAAATGAGTATTCTGAAAAATGGGTGCACGCCTCGGGTTAGTCTGGTGGGGGAGTGGAAGTGTGTCACCTGGACAGTGTAAGCCATCAAAGCTGGTAGTCAGTGATTGTTGAAGCAAAGCAAAGTTTGCTCGTAGTGCATGTATGAGTGGGCAGGTACGGGAGTTGAACTACCATGGCTGCCAAGGAGAGTAGGCAGCCCTGCTAACATCAGAAGTATTCAATGACACCTTGGTACACAGCCATAATGCTCACCCAGGGGTGCAGGCAACCCTGCTTATATCAGCAACTGTTATGTGTATTTGATTTGTAAAGCGCATTGCTGCCCCATCAACGGGGCATCCTAATGCTAGTTCCAGAAACATTTGCGGAGGAGAGATAGGACTGGGAAATACGCTGGGTAAGAGCCAGTGCTTCACGACCTTTCTGAAGGTCCAGTGATTCTGAATGTCCCTTGACCCTGCTCTCAGGCAGGTCACTCCCCACACCGCACAGCACCACCTGTGGGTCGCTGCCACTGAGCCCACTGCTTCCGCTGTTGGAGGTTCAAGGCTGCTGCCCTTGCGCTCTCTCTGCTTTGTGCACTGTTGCTCTGTTACTGCGCCCTTTGCCTTCTGTTTCCCCCTGGTAGCCCCGCCGTAATTTGTACTATCCATTTTTTCTGTTAGTGCCATAATTTGTACTGTCCGCTTTTACTGTTTGTGCTGTTTTTTCTCACCTTTTTCCTTCTTTTGCACTGTTGTTTGGTTATTGTGCCCTTGCCTTCTGTTTTCCCCACCCGCTCTCGCCGCTCGTCTTTCCCACCGCTGCGCCCCCCGCGGCCCACCCCATTTCTCAACCTTTCTCTGCCCCGCTACCACCTCGCAGCTGCTCCTCCCTCCCACCTCCCCTTATATGGCGGCTGCTGCGCAGTGAAAGGTGCGACCCTTGACCCCCCTCTCAGGCAGGTCGCTCCCCACACCGCACAGCACCATCTGTGGGCCTCTGCCCCTGAGTCCGCTGCTTCCGCTGTTGCAGGTTCAAGGCTGCTGCCCTTGCGCTCGCTCTGCCTTGTGCACTGTTGCTCTGTTATTGCGCCTTTTGCCTTCTATTTCGTCCTGGTAGCTTCGCCATAATTTGTACTATCCGTTTTTACTGTTAATGCCGTAATTTGTACTGTCCGCTTTTACTGTTAGAGCTGTTTTTTCTCGCCTTATTCCTTCTTTTGCACCGTTGTTAGGTTATTATGCCCTTGCCTTTTGTTTTCCCCACCCGCTCTCCACGCTCGTCTTTCCCACCGCTGCTTCCCCTGCGATCCCGCTCCCCTGCTCACCAATTTGCCGCCCCGCTCCCACCTCCCAGCTGCTCCTCCCTCCAACCTCCCCTTATATGGCTGCCACTGTGTGGCTGTGCAGTGGACGCAAGCAGGAGGCGTGCCGCAGGCATGCTAAAGGTGTGCCTAAGGGAAGGTGTGCTTAAGGCAAGCCTGTCTGTGACTATCCGCACCTGGCAGCGCCAGACCCCCTGGCCCCTGCGAAGGCCACAACTCCTGTCTCCTCTATGACGGCAGCACCTTCCATGCACTTACACACCTGCTTCCTGGCCACCCCACAAAGACCCTTCTCCTGCCGGAACTGCAGTTTCACCAGCATTCGACCCACCAAACCACCCACCTCCGATGCATACTCCTGAACACCTGCTCCGCACGCAAAAACGCTGTCGAACTCTGGGACCTGCTCGACACTTCCTCCCCGACGTCGCCTTCCTGACAGAGACCTGGATGAACAACTCCTCGGCACCCGACAACGCCATAGCCATCCCGGATGGCTACAAGATCACCCGCAGAGACCGCACCAACTGAGTAGGAGGGGGAATCATCCACAAGTCCAGCCTCAAGGTCTCAACCAACTCCGATGACACCCTCAGCACCGCCGAACATCTGCACTTCCAGACCCATACTGATCCCAACACCACCCTCAGGGGAACTCTGATCTACAGACCCCCCGGTCACCAGCCTCAGTTCAGCGACTCCATCGCCGACTTAATCAGCACGCACGCCCTCCCCTCCATGGACTACATCCTCCTCGGAGCCCTGAATTTTCACATTGACCACCCTGATCGACCACCTTGTAAACCTCGACTCAAGCAGCTCATCACAACGCCCACCCACTCTGCCGGCTACACGCTTGACCCCATCTTCTCCGCTAGCCCCCACGTCTCATTCAGTCACACCATCGAACTCCACTGGACCAACCATCACTGCACCCACTTCACCTTCCGGACACCCACCACACACCACCGCACCCAACAAATCTCCTGCCCCAGCTGGAGCAAAATCACCAAAGACCAGCAAAACACCGCCCTCGCCTGAAGCCCACCCACAGACCCCAACGACCCAACGTTGCCGCCAGCAACCTCAGGCGTTGGATTGACAACTGCGCCAACACCCTCCCCCCGATCAAGAAACCCTCCAACAGACACACCAACAAGAATGCCAGCTGGTTCTCCATGGACCTCCAGCCCTCCAAACAAACCTGCCAAAAACTAGAGAAGAAATTGCACTACAAGCAGACACCGGAGAACCACGCAGCCTACCAGAAGGCCATGCGCCAACACCATCACCTCATCAGATCCACCAAAAAGTCCTCCTTCAAGGACCGCCTTGACAACAACGCACACAACAGCAAAGAGCTCTTCAACATCTTGAAGGAACTCTCCAACCCCAGTTCCAACACCAATGACATCCCACCATCGCAAGACCTGTGCAACTCCCTTGCCTCCTTCTTCCATAGCAAGATCACAGACATCCAAACAGCTTCAAAAACCAGACCACCATGACAGCCAACGACACCTCAGACTCCACTGCCACCACTAACAGTAACGCCCTGCTCACCTGGACTAACATCAATGACGACAACAACATCATAATCATGAACACCATCCACTCCGGCTCCATGTCAGACCCGTGCCCACATCACATCTTCAACAAGGCCAGCGTCACCATCACTCCCCATCTCTGCAAGGCCATCAACATCTCCTTCAAGACCGCGACCTTCCCAGAGAGCTGGAAGCACGCAGAGATCAACGCCTTGCTCAAGAAACCCAAGGCAGACCCGAGGGACCTCATGAACTTCCAGCCCATCTCCCTGCTCCCCTTCCGGGTGAAGGTCTTCGAGAAAACAGTCAACAAACAGCTGACCCACTACCTCGAAGAGAACAACATCCTGGACCCATCCCAGTCCGGGTTTCGCATCAACTACAGCACGGAAATGGCCCTCATTGCCACCACCGATGACATCAGGACCCTGCTGGACAATGGCGAGACAGCGGCCCTCATCCTTCTGGGCCTCTCAGCCGCCTTCGACATGGTCTGCAACCGCACCCTATGCACAAGCCTCCATGATGCAGGAATCCAAGACAAAGCACTGGACTGGACCACCTCCTTCCTCTCCAGCAGAACCCAGAGCGTCCGCCTCCCCCTTTTCGATCTGAAGCCTCCAAGATCATCTGCAGCGTACCCCAAGGATCATCCCTCAGCCCGACATTGTTCAACATCTACATGGCCCACTCGCCCACCTAGCCACACTACACACCCTCAATATCATCTCCTATGCCAACGACACACAGCTGATCCTCTCCCTCACCAAGGACCCACTCACCACCAAAACCAACCTCCACGAAGGAATGAAAGCCATTGCTGAATGGATGAAGAACAGCCGTCAGAAGATGAATTCAGACAAGATGGAGTTCGTCATCCTCGGCTCCACCCCCACTGCCTGGGACGACTCCTGGTGGCCGACCGCCCTGGGAGTAGCACCAACAACCACCGACCACGCACTCAACCTCGGGTTCATCCTAGACTCAACACTCTCCATGACCAGGCAAGTCAACACCATCTCATCCTCCTGCTACAACACCCTCCGCATGCTCCGCAAGATATACAGGTGGATCCCCACTGACACAAGAAGAACGGTCACCCAAACCCTCATCAGCAGCAGGCTGGACTACGGAAATGCCCTCTATGCAGGAGCCCCGACCAAACTGCTGAAACGGCTGCAACGCATACAGAACGCTTCTGCCCGCATGATCTTCGACATCCCTCGACACAGCCACATCACACCTCACCAGGGAGACCTGCACTGGCTGCCCATCAACAAGAGGATCACTTTCAAGCTCCTCACCCACACACACAAGGCACTCCACAACACCGGCCCAGCACACCTCAACAGACGACTCACCTTCTACACCCCGAACCACCAGCTCAGCTCCGCTGACCGTGCCCTAGATACTGTCCCTAGCATCCAAAGATTGACCTACGGTGGCAGATTGTTCTCCTACCTCGCCGCCGAGACCTGGAAAACCCTGCCCACCCTCCTACAGCAGACTCAAGACCTACTAACCTTCAGGATGCTAATCAAGAACAGGCTATTCGAGCAGTAGCAGCACCCACCCCCCAGTGCCTTGAGACCCTTACGGGTGAGTAGTGTGCTCTACAAACTTCGTAATTGATTGATTGATTGATTGATTGATGGTCACCGGGAAGGCGTACCAAAAGGCCAACACCATCACTCTGAATGAGCACCCTCCAGCGCTTGCTCTTCTGACTCGGGGATCACAAGCCAGATGAAGGTCCTCAGAGTGCAACTCATGTGGTGGGAAATATGTAGATAGTAAATTGGATAGGATAGGGGGCACTTGGAAGGTAAGGATTCTGTGAGCCATGCACAAAGTTTTGTAGCTGATTCCCTTGTCCACAGGGCGCCAGTGTAGTTTGAGAATGAGTTTTGACACTGAGCAAGCTTTGGGGAGTGCGAAAAGAGCTTGTACTGTGGCATTTTGAGCCCTCTGTAAACGTTGGATTCTGGATTTGTTAGCGGCCAGATACAAAGAGTTGCAGTAATCCAGAATCTAAAGTATAGAGGACTGGATAATGATATGGCATGTTTGTGGGTCAAAGAACCCTAGCAGAAGCTTAAGTCTTCGTAGAAGTCCAGAGCAAACATCTGCAACTACTTTCATCTGCACTTCATAGGAAAATACACTGTCTAACCAGACACCCAGATTTTTTACAGCCTCCTTGGGCAGGGGGGATGACCCAAGTGAGGTGGGCCACCATGGCGTGCCCCATATGTGAGTATCTCTTCCTAGAGGAAAAAATTCAGATTTGTTGGCATTAAGCTGCAGACAGTTAGCCGACATCCAGTCTGCATTGGCCAACCATATCATCGTGAAATCTGGTCAGATTCTCTTTAGAGTTGTTAGAGAAGGAGATCACAAACTCGGTATCATCAGCATAGGATACTAAAGATAGCCCTCTGTCTTTCACTACTACTGCAAGGGGTTGTATATAAATATTAAAAAGCATTGGGCTCAGTGTTAATCCTTGGGGTACTCCATGACATACTGCATTATCCTGAGAGCAGTATGGGGGAGTGATAACCTGAAATTATCTTCCAGCAAGAAATGATGAGAGCCAGGCTATTGCGGCACCTCTGTTACCTATCTCCTGTAAGCCCCTCAACAGGATCTTGTGCGATACTGTATCAAAAACAGCACTTAGGTCGAGTAGGATCAGGGATGAGGTGTTTCTCTCATCTAGGGAGCCCCGTAAATGTTCAATAACTGCCAACAGGGTGGCTTCAGTGCTGTGGTGAGATCTAAACCATTCTGGGAAGAGTCCAGAATTTCGTTAGACTCTACGTATTTGGTCAGAATGGAATTTACTTAAGATTCAGTAGCTGTAGCCAAGAAAGAGACCAGGGAAATAGGACAAACGTTTTGTGGCTTAGATATATCCAAAGAGGGTTTTTTCAGCAGCAGAATGACTTTGGAATGCTTCTGGGGGCAGGTACCGCTGCTGTTGACATTGACAGGTTAATCAGCTCACAGCAGACCAGTAAAAGGTGTTCCTGAAATTTCTGAAACTGGTTTCGAGTGGGACGGCTGGAGAGCCCGATTTGATTTTGCTGCTGAGAGTGTGTGCCTCCACCGGAGATAGTAAAGGGAAAGAGATTAGTGAGGTGCCTGGGGAGCTCATCTGTGCCTAACGACTTGTGTAGCCCCTTGCACCAGGGACTTTTTTGATGATATTCTCTACCTTATTAATGAAGTCGTCAGCCAGATTGTCAAGGTGATGGTAGGTTTGGCTGCCGTGGTGGGTTTCCTTAAGAAGAGAGAAGATGCTTTTCACAGAGTTACTGCTACTTTTAATTTTGAGTGCAACATAATCAGTCCTGAACTTCTGTATTAGTTTGTGGTAATCTTTAATGGACTTGCGCTATTACATTTTTAGGTCTGGATTGTAGGAGCGTCTCCAGGCATGTTGCGACACCTTGCAGTTTTTCTTAGCAAGGGTCAAAGACTTGTTGAACCAAGGAAATTATCAGAGTTCTTTTACTGTGGGTATGTTTGGCAGGAATGCAGCTGTCAAGAGCATATGTGAGCCATGGATGGAAAAGGCTGTTAGCTGCCTCTATATTAGGAGGCAACTGGGGCTTCTGCGTTAGAAGGAGGTCACAGAAGTGGTTTGCATCTAGTTTATGCCACAGGCGTTTCAGGATGGGACGGAAGCGGACACACTGTGGTGGACCTTGACCTCGTAGCGACATAGAAATGAAAAAGTGGTCTGACCAGGCCATAGGGAGAGGGGGGTGAACCTTCATCTAGGGTAAATTAGAGAATACAGGGTCTAAAAGATGTCCTGCTAAGTGCGTAGTACTCAAGTCACATAGCACCAACTGGAAGGCCACACGATCGGCCAAGAAATTAGCAAACTCATTATTATGGCAGTCTTCTAAGTGGAGGTTAAGATCCCCCACAATGTTGAAATTGGCAGACCTGGTTGCAAGTGTGGCGACGAGGTTAACCAAAGCTTCCCTAAATGCTTTAGAAGGCCCAGGGGGATGATAGATTAGCAGGTCTGATAGCGTGAAATTGCAGCTGAGTAGAATTTCAAAGAGGGCATTTTCACAGTCTGCCATAGTCTCCTTTGCGAGAATGCAAGAATAGTGCTCCTTAAGAATTACAGTGATACCCCCCTCTATTATCAACTCTACTCTACTGCTTAGTAGTGTAAGTGTAACCCTGAGGAAGAGCCAACAGTGGCTCAGCTACACAGTCAGGCATAAGCCATGTCTCTGTTAAAAACAGGACATCCGATGGTGCTATATTGCGGCCACCCACACTTAGCTAAACTTAAACTGTTTGCAGTAAAAAGGGCCATCTACTAGGACCCAGGCATGCTTGATGCAGAGGTTGGGCTGAGCTTTGAGTAATAGAAGCTTCTCGTGGGAATAGGCTATTCTGTGGCTGTTCAAAGGAGCAGAGTGCCTGGCGCAGACGGGCTTGCCTCTGCACGCCGGTGCGTTCTCACTGTGCGTCCGCGCTGTGACATGCATAAAATAACCGGTGGGCTCAACTGGCTCCTCCTGGGCTTGCATCTGATTGGTCAAGGCCAACCAATCAGCACAAAGCACTTCCATAGCAGGAAGCAGAGGGCAAGTTTTGAAAATTAAAAGCAGTGTCTCAGTAGGACATAGAGGAATACACTGGATACATAGGAGCAACAAGAGAGCTTGGAGCCTTTGGAGTTTACTCAATTCAAACAAGCCACAAACCAACTGCATTATCCAAGCAGATCTATTTGAATTAAACAAACATTCCTATTATTGTACTAATTGAATCTCCTACTGGCATCCTTTTTCTGGCTAAATTCCTTTGCCTGTTATTTCAGCACTGAGATCAGGCAACTCAGTTCCAGGATCAAAAGCATGAACACTAGGAGGCGTATTTGCAAGCCCCTATTGCAACCACAACATCACTTTCAGTGACGTTGTGATGGCGATAGGGATTTGCCTTTTTACAAGGCATTGTTAGGCCACTTAATGTGGTTTAACGCTGCCTTGTAAATAATGCACCCTTTCACGTTGTGTTTAGCATGAAAGGGGAGGGCAATGGGTATTGTGGTGGGCGTTCCACCACAACACTCACTTTTTTTGTAACGCTGCCTTCTATTTACAAGGGCAGTGTAAATAGGAGGCAGCGCCAAAATTAAGACAAGGGAAAACCTGGTCTTAAACAGACGAAACAAGGAAAAATGCTTTTTTTTCTCCTCGTGTTTGCTGTTTCCATGTGTGCTGGCCCAGGGGCGGCTCTAGGCTCATGGTGGCCCTGGGCAGGGAGCGTAGGTAGGGGGCCCCGGAAGAGGGGGTCCGGGCGGGGCGGAGCGCGGAGGCCAGTGAAAAGGGCGAGGGTCAGGGTGTTTGGAAGTGGAACAGAGCTGTAGGCCGCCAAATCCCTGCCAGGGGCCACCACGCAAATAAGTATCCGTCCTCAGAGGATTATTATATTAAGGATATATATTGGCATGGAGGCCCTTGGGGTTTGGTGGCCCTGTGCAGGTGCACAGATTTCACATGCCTAAGGCCGCCCCTGGTGCTGCCTTGTGCAGCACACATAGAAACAGCAAATTTCCTATGATTGTTTATGTATAGGAAGGTCTCCCATCCTGCACATAAAGAATCATTGTTTTTTAAATACCATTTTGTAACTTCTATGCGTATAGAAGTTCCAAAGCAGCACTTCAAGATTGTTTATGTGCAGGAAGGAGGACCTTCCTACACATAAATAATCTTTCCCTCAACACAGGCACACTTGCACTATGGTGTAAGGGTGCCTGTGTTGGCGCTAGCCTGTCGAAGTTAGCGCCAGAGTGGGGGGAAATGCAGGCCTGCACCATATTCTAGTAAATATGGTGCAGCCCTTTGTTTTTTAAAGTGATTAAGTGTATTGTTTGCCTTCTTGGCTTAATGACAAAGTTTGCCACTTTATTGTAAATATGCCCCTAGATTTCAAAACACAACTCCTGAACTGGAGCTAATATGATCAGAAGTATTGAGGTTACTGAAGGAGCTAAAAGCAACATTCAACAAACCCCTTCTGTCACCATACTGAAAAAACAAAGGGGTATATTTACAATAAAGTGGTGTAGCGTGCCATTCAGCCAAGATGGCTAACAACATGCTTTGCCTCTTTAGAAACGCAGGGCTGTACCATATTTACTAGAATATGATGCAGCCCTGCAATTCCCCTTGCCCTGGAGTTAACTTTAGCTGGCAAGTGCCAACACAGGCACCCTTGCACCATAGGGCAAGGGTGCCTGTGTTCAGGGAAAGATTGTTTATGTATAGGGAGGTCCACATTCCTGCACATAAACAAGCTTGAAATGCAGTTTTGTAACTTCAATTTGTGATGCTTAATACAGCACACATAGAAGTTGACAAATGGCATTTTAAAAAACAAGGGGGCATATTATCAAGGGGGTTTATCCCTGCTTTTTTGGCTTTAAAAGCCAAGAAAGCGGAGATAAAAGGATCTCCCTATTACCTAGCTGTCGCTAACACCAGTTAGCGACAGCTAGTAGGAGATAGCGACCATCTTGGGCCCCACTTTGCATGTCAGTGATATTTATCACTAATGACATGCAAAGTGGGCGTGCCAAGATGTTAGCGACTGAAAACAGTCGCTAACATCGCTATCTCCTATTACCAACTTTTGGAGATATTCGCGCTAAGCGCGAATATCTCCAAAAGCTAACACCTGCCCTGAGCAGTTCTTAGCCATGTTATCCAATGGGAGGTGGATAACATGGCTAAGAGCATTAGCTCAGTAATGCATGAATATCGCTGACTTTTTAGCGATATTCATGCATTGCGGCAATTTTTATCGCATTTGCGATAAACCTTGGTAATACCAAGGTTTATTTGTGGTAAAAATTGCCGCAGCTCAGCGGTAAATTTTTGTCTCTAACCAAGCAATAGCGATAATTATCGCTATTGCTTGGTAATATACCCCATGATTTTTTATGTGCAGGAAGGGGGACCTTCCTACATATAAACAATCATACACAATTTGCTGTTTCTATGTTTGCTGAAAAAGACAGCATATATGGAAATAGCAAAAACGATTTGTCCTTTTGGTCCAGGGTAAGACCAGGCTTCCCTGGTCTTAAATTGGGTGCTGCCTCATATTTACACTGTCCTTGTAAATAGTAGGCAGCGTCAAAATCAAACGGTGCGTAATACCCATTGCCCTCCCCTTTCGCGCTAAATACAGCGCAAAAGGGTGCCTTATTTTCAAAAGCAGCATGGCTTAACGCTGCCTTGTAAATAAGGCAAGAGCCCTATCACCATCAGACAGTCACTGAAAGTGACTCCGTTGTGGCAATAGGGGCTTTTAAATATGCCTCAAAGTATTCCGGCTTGTTGTGGTACGTAAAACTCATGACTAAAAGCCCCTTTAACCACAAACGACATGTTGAAGTCTATCAACAAAACTGCCATTACTGCTTTATTAAACAAAGCCTCACGATCATAACTAACAATAACCACAACTCAGATTCTGAGTCTATTTATAGAAAGGAAGAGTCTCCAAGAAGGGTTTTAAATAGAAATAGTATAAGTAATCATACATGTATTTGTAAGTTTCTACATGATGCCTAGTAAATGAATTGTATTAAAACTAGAGTGGTTTCGGAAACAACTTATTTAGCAAAACAATTACGGAAAAGGAGAAGGTGAAAAAGAAGTTAAGTTAAGGTGCCGCCACTAAGAACTTTTTACAAAAGGAGTTTAGTTATTGAGGATACTTTTTAGAGGAAAAACAATACAGTCCATCAACCAATACGCCCAAAAACAATCTGTGCTCACAATGTTACACTAAATAAACAATTACAGTGTTAACGAAAAACAACAGCAAAAGGATTACAATTCAGTGAGATTCGTCCGCATTTTAACAGAAACGCAATGCAATATGTAGTATATGCTTCTTCCCAAAACTTCGCAAGGACACTCTCGTTGGCGAAATTTGTGAAAAAGCATCTATTACATTTTGTCTCTATGCACAAAATAAATTCTAATACTACAGAGATAGACTTAAAAAGGGTTACGCCGGAGGAAACAACTAATTATAGGGCAGACAATTCAGATATAAATATAACACAATTCCCTACTCTTGCAGTACTAGTGATAGATTAACAAGATGAAGGGATTCCTCTATACACAAGCAAATTCAATCATTTGCCATGATATCTGTCTTGCATTTGTGAAAGTTTGAGTTTCTGGTGTTGTAAATGATTTTGTTTTTTTAATGTATGTTTAGTTGTTTGTAGAGGAGTGGAAGTATGTTGTTTGTAGTGGAATTATGCGGTTGGAATAGGAATTGTTAGTTGTGGCATTATGTGGGTAGAAATTGTGGGGTCTGTAGTGTATTTGTGGATTGTAAATATGTGGTATGATGACTAGATGGGGCGAGAGGTGTATAAAATGGATAGAAAGTAAGAATGAGAAGGATAGGTAGCTTGTGTATGAAGTGGTGAATGAAATGAAGCCAAAGTAGTATAAGTAGTGTGTGAGAAAGATAGAACGGGAGAAAATGTTATAGATGCATAAGGCTGTAGTTGTGTATGCAGAAGATAGTGAAAGAAGAGGAGGAGAGTATGTGTTTGTTATTATTTGGAAGTTATGGTATTAATGAAAAGTCAACGTTCTTTTACAAAAATAAACTGCACACTTACAATAGGACAGTAAAAACAAATTTGATATGGCGCATAATGCGTCTGTCATTAAGCACTATAAATAACAAGAGCTGTTACTGTCCAATTTAATGGCACTGGACACAGCGACCTCAGAAGGATGAAAGGCTCAACTGGATTCCGGGTTGGTGGTAGCAGCCCGGCGCCATTTATTGAGAGACGCTGCATTACGGCAGACTTGACTACAATTGCTCACTTAATTTTTAACCTGTATTTTTACCTTGCCATATTGCGTCTTAAAACTGTCACTGTGTGTTAAGCGGTGACTGCAACTGTGCATCTGTTTGCGTGCAGGGCGGCTGATTGATAGCGCTACTCGCACTCTTACCTTAGCAGCGGCCCCTCTGCCTTGGTCCATCGTGGCTTCTGCCGATTGTGTGGAGGGCGGCTCACCTACCGCGGCCCCTAGTGCCGGTCTGGTGGTGGGAACGGGCGCCATATTGGGAGGAGCCTGAGAGCGCAGGGACCTGTGGCAGCGGTCCAGTCGCTCGAGGCTCCCTCCCATAAAACGATAGGGAGTCCTCTCTCACTCGTGGATTCCGGGTTGGTGGTAGCAGCCCAGCGCCATTTATTGAGAGACGCTGCATTACGGCAGACTTGACTACATTTGCTCACTTAATTTTTAACCTGTATTTTTACCTTGCCATATTGCGTCTTAAAACTGTCACTGTGTGTTAAGCGGTGACTGCAACTGTGCATCTGTTTGCGTGCAGGGCGGCTGATTGATAGCGCTACTCGCACTCTTACCTTAACAGCGGCCCCTCTGCCTTGGTCCATCGTGGCTTCTGCCGATTGTGTGGAGGGCGGCTCACCTACCGCGGCCCCTAGTGCCGGTCTGGTGGTGGGAACGGGCGCCATATTGGGAGGAGCCTGAGAGCGCAGGGACCTGTGGCAGCGGTCCAGTCGCTCGAGGCTCCCTCACATAAAACGTAATGTGGTGGAGGGAGCGCAGCGGACGAGCGCAGCGGGCGCGACGGAGGCGCGCCGGAGTCGCGCTTGAGTCAAGCTCGTCTGCGCTCGTCCGCGAGCGTCCGGGGCTAGGGGCTAAGGACTCTGCGTGTCCTTTAGTGTATACATCCGCTGATTTATTAGCGCTGCGACCTTCCATCATGAAGTGCCCCCCGTACCCCTCAAAAAGGTGAAGCGGACATTTCGCCTAGGCATTACTAATCCCATCAATGTAACTACGGACTCTGCCTCTACTTACGCGGTCTCGGAAAGCACGCCAGGTACCACCTGTAATTTTAAATGTGTTTATTTAAACACCCGTTCCATGACCAAACATCAGACAGACATTTTTCTGTTACTATCCGATACTAAACCGGATTTACTCCTCTTGACCGAAACATGGCTTACACCGGATTCATTACCGGATATCTTAGCTGCCTTGCCTGCTGATTATTATATTATCTCCGTGTTACGACCGGCAGGTAAAATTGGGGGCGGGGTGGCCTTCATCTCCAATAAGAAACATCAACTTAGACAACTCCCCTCCTTAGATATTCCTAATGTGGAGAATATTGTTGCCAAATTGGATACTGTCAATGGGACACTTGTGGTGGTTTTATTATACCGTCCGCCCCAAACTATGGTTATGTTTCCTGCTATTTTTGCGGAGCAACTGGCCATGTTAGCCACCAATAATTCAAAACTACTCCTGGTCGGGGATTTAAATCTCTGGTTTGATAACATACTATTAGATCCCCTAGCAGCTGAGACTAGGGACCTTCTGAGTGATCTGAATTTAATACAATACATAGATACTCAGACCCATCAAAAGGGCCACAGTCTCGATCAACTTTGGTCATTGAATCTAGCTATCGATTTTATTGATATTAAACCTTGTAGCTGGTCTGATCATTTTACTATTAGTTTCTCATTTTGTGTTGTGAAAGCTCTTCAATTTAAGCTGAAGGCTACCAGTCTGACTCGGAAATGGTCCTCGTTGGACATGTCAGCTTTTTTAAATTTGTTAAAGTCTACCCTGCCAGAGCAGAGCTCAGATGTGGAGATAGCCGATTGCAGGCTTCAAGACTGGCTAAACTCGGCCATTAATGTTTGTGTTCCCCTCACTCGTTTTGACAACTCACGCGACGCGGACGCGCACAAGTGGTTCACGCCGGAGTTGAGGAAACTAAAACTTGAAGTGAGGCAGCAAGAGAGAACATGGCGTTCCAACTATTGTCCTCAAGCAAGGATTGCATACTGTTCTACTCGTAAAGCCTACCAAAAAACGTTGCACACTCACAAAACTGCTTATTTTTCTTCTAAAATACTTAACGCAACCAATAAGTCGAAAGAAATTTTCAGGATTGTGACTGAGTTGTGCAATGATGAGAGAACTTCTCCCCCGGTTGTCCCCTCACAATTGCTCTGCAACTCGCTGAATGACTATTTTAATGATAAAATAGTGTTGATTAAGGACACTCTATCCAAGCTTCCAGTTTGTGTCCCGATAGATGACACCTTTTTAAACCCTCTTACTTTGCATTCCTTCCCCTTAATCACTCACCAAACCCTTCAAGATTTGCTCACTAGAGTTAAATCAGGATCTCCTCAGGATGCCTGCCCTCCCCAAGTAATGAGAGACCAGTGACCAGTGACCAGTGACCAGTGACCAGTGACCCGCAGGCCCCACACAGATGTCACTTGCCCCATTTTATCTCACTGAGACATCAGACCCTTGAAACAGCCCAGTCATCAAGTGACAGTAAAGTTCTCCGCTCAAACACAGCCAGCTTACAGTGGTATGATTACAGTAGTAACTTGCAAATAATTTTAACAGGAATGGATAAGCAAACCTTAAGGAACCAAAAAATATGAAAATAATAAAAACAAGTAATTGAATTAAAAGTCGGATTAGACTAAACAGCAGGTAAGGAAGAAAATACCTATGAGCCTGAGGAAGAAGAGAAAGCTGAGGGAAAATACTATAAAACAAGCTGAATAAATATTGCTATGAACTTTTCTTCAATCAAGGCATCTCCAAAGGGCAACGTTTCTGAAGCTGTATAAAACACATCATTGTTCTCGCTTTCTCTCGCAGCTCCCCATGGAATGATGGGAGCTGCGCGCTGCTGGCTCTGGGGGTCACCAGCCAGGCAAATGAACTATAATTCAGATCAAAAGGAAAGGAATAATAGCAGTTATTATCCGTTTCACTAACACTGTTTGTGATAAAAAGCTGTTAGGGAGGCAGGGACGACTCTGAACATGTGGAAGCAGGGAGATAGGCGTGGGTGGTGCAGAGCAGCTAGTCCTCTAAAAAGCATGCACTGAAGTGACGGCACTGTGAGCATGCGCAGAGGTTACGGAGTGCACTTAAACCTATTGGTTTTTAAATCCCAGAAGGGTTCAGAGCACACACTGCTCATAGAGCATTTAGCAGAGGAGGTTTTGTGAAGTGCAATACACTCAGAAACGCTACTGCCACAGCAATGCTTGTTAACTTCGGTAGCTGTGGTCTGTTTCCTTCGTTGCAACGGAAAAGAATGGCTGCTCTGAGATTTCCTGCTTTAAAAATGGAACAGTGAGTTAATCGCTTGCTGCTGACGTCTGTGGGTGACCAGCAGTATTCAGGTCCAAACTCTGACCACAGACAGGGCCAGCCTAGATCTTCACCCTTCTAAAACGGACACGCTGAGCACCATTGTGCTGGATTACAGCATCACCACCTGATATTACAGCCCAATAGAGAGTACAAATTACCAAGAGGCATAAAAGCAAGTTGTTACATTATTTTCTTGAAGTCCTCAATCAGAACACACATCGAGTTATTGGGAAAGGAAAAAAATATTGAGTATTTTTCTAGACTTTAAAGATGAGACAGTTACAATGACAGTGCCTCTGCCCACCTTTTTAAAAAAATTGTGATAAACTCCCCAGGGGGAGGCACAAGTTTTCTATCACGTCATCACAGTATTTATTGATTGACCATTGGGAAAGCACTAAGTATCTGAAAAAGGCCCCCTTCTAAGAGGAATGAGGGTATTAAGTAATCCGTTACTCTACACCAAAAGGAAATGTAGCCCAAATAACTCGTCATTTTGCCAACAGCATTATGTAAAAATCTCCAACTTTATATCTGAAAATCTATAACCACAATTTTTGGAGGGAGTGGGGGTTCGTGGTCCATGCTGTGACAGTATTTGGCTGGAAGGAGCAGGTAACCTAAACTTTAAAAAAACACTTGCAAACATGTCTTTGTATTGGGGGCGTGGTAAAGGTTATCTTAGGTACAGAATGAAAGAAATTCCGATAGATCCACCCAGAAAGCATGTTGTAAGAGTAAATACACTGGGAATGGTAATAGTTTCTCGCATATCAATTGTGATATATTATTTTTTAAGTCCTGGAAGGGCTCACAGCAGACATTGCTCAAAGATCATGTAGCAGAGGAGATTTTGTGAAGTGCAGCACATTCACATACCCTACTGCCACAGCAGGGCTTGTCGGGTGAAAGACTAAAAAACCAGTGACACTACATTTCACAGCCAAACATGGAGGTGCTCGGCTGCTGATTTATGGTGGTGTTCCTGGCTGCTGACACCCTGAGCGGTTCAGCTCAGAGCACCCCTTTGAACAGAATCATGTTGGGGACATGTAGGGTTCAGTGAAGGATCCCCCTGTGTTGGCTAGCTTACATGTGGCCAGGGCACTAGAAAGCACTGAGAAAGGTGTGGGTCTGACTGCACCATATGCTGAATTTGCAAGGGTGCTCAGCGTGGCCTAATGCGCATGACAGAAATAGAAGACCCATAGTGATTTGGCATAACAAACAGAGCTGCCAACTTTGGGACTTGCGAACCGGGTTCAAGCCGCGGGTCACCTCTGCAATTTTTTTTAACTCATAGCAAATAAAATTAAATAACGGTTGAACATGTACAGTTCAGGATTGGTTGAACAAACGGTGCAGGAGCAAAAGAAAACAAGTTTGAGGGGGAAGTGCAACCAACACACCTCCCCGGAATGTGTGAGATGAGCCAGAAACAAAGAAATGCAAATTCCATGTGTATGTTAGCTCGAAAATGAAAAGTCAATAACAAAGAGAGTGCCCAGAAGGTAGTAAATAAAATGAAGAGTAAGAGCACAAGTAACAGGGGCAGTCCTAATGGGAAGCTACGAAAGTCCACAAGGAGGGACTACTAAGTGTATTCACCCGTATAAAGCCGGCATTTGCAAAGAATAGTAAGAGGAACCAATTAAAAAGATAGGCGATTCTTGATGCCCATATTTCAGATACAGCATATCTGAAAGAGACAGTGCATGCGCGGCCTAGCAGAGACCTAAAAACAGAACAAACACAGTGAAAAGACCTCCATATGAAGCTCTAAGCAGCTACAGTATCCCTAACGGCCTGACATCTTTGGATCAAGGTAAAACTGGTATTGAAACAGACCTAATACAATCTGAAAATATAGATGATAATAGGGGTTTATTGAATGGAATCCCAGGCAGGATCATGGTTACATTAAAAATTCCTAAGAAGACAAAGGATAACAAGTCTATAAGTAAAGATAATAAGGGCCATATAGTCAAGCACAGAAACCTCACCACAGATGATGGAAGAAATAATAATAATGATGGCTTAAAAAGTGGAGTAGGATTAAGTGTGGACCGTTTAGCTGAAACCAATACTAACGTTCATATATTTCAAAATGATGAGAATATAGTAAGCAGTGATTCCTGGATTTGAAAGCTATCATACGATACTGTGAATAAGAATAACTTCAACAACTCACCACACATTGAATTTTGTCTCAACTATGAATCGGAAGGAACATATGTCATCTTACTTAGACAAAACATCTTTAAGAAACACTCATTTGGAGATCTAAAACAAGTCAACGCACAAGGCCTAACAAAGACTCAGTTTATATTAGACCAAAATACTGGTAAAGAATGCACATATAACAGGTATTCCCCAATAACTGATATTCAAAAAAATTAACCAGAAGGTAGCAACCTGCAACAGGGGCAGTAGCCAAAAAGATATACCCACATATTCTAAGACATGAGGCTAAGAATCCCAACACCCACCCAGTTCTGAATAATTTGAAGTTCTTTAAAAAGCCTGACAAAACTCTGCCCAATGACGTAGATAATTTAACAATGTAAAAAAAACAAGTTCAAAGTCCAAAACAGGAAGGAATATTAACTTTCCAACTGAGGCACAGTCTCAAGGATGAAGATAGGATTTCACTTTAAACCAACCCGCTTTTTATTTGATGCTCATAGTAACAGCTCTGCATAGTCAGGTAAATTTAGAGACAGCATAAGGAAATATTCATTGGACATTTCAGGTTTAGACTGGCACCTAAAATAGGTGATGCTCATCGTACAAGATTTTTAAATACCTATCATCCTATCTGCAGCCAATCTTGATTTTAAAAATGATATTGCTATTTCTGCTACTGCAGGTTAAATACTTAAACATAAAGGTAGACTATTATTCTTAATTAATGATAACCTAGACAAAATATAAAGATACGTCTAGTTCCAATAACATCAATGCTGTTATTGGATTTCCATGACAAAACTCATTTGCATTTGTTAACCATATATATTCCACATCTAATTTCAAAAGATAAAACAAAAATTCTTATTATAATAAATAGGTTGAATCTATGATCAAATCAGTGAAACCTGGTACTGTATTAATAACTGGGAACTTCAATGGCAACCTATTTGAAATCACAAGATTCGGAAGGATGTTCTACTCAATTCAATAATTGATGTAAAAGGCTCGAGATCTAAGTGGTCGGGCAAGGCCATTAGCACAACACTTTTAGGTTTCTGTTTCTGACAGTTAAGTAGTAGGCACAACAATGATCACCCTGCTCCATCTACCTTTGATGTTATGGGAAGGTAATCAATTATAGAATACACCATTGTCCATGTGTCTGACTTTTAAAAGTGTACAGGTTTCAAAATAATTAATAGACCTGAAAATGGCCACCAGCCACACCACACATCTCTACAAAAGAGAATCCATGGGTTGAATACTGCTAACTTTCTTGAGTCAGAGAGATTTATTGCAACTGCTATAAAGATAATTGTATGGAATCGTACACTACATTCACAAATATAAAAATTATGGAAGCAAGGATACATTAATAAACTTAAAAACGTAATACATGAAAAAACCTAATTGTTCGTCGCTGTGTGATAATATACTTCATTTTTAACAATTGATAAGCCTAATGTTCTACTGTCAACAATATTGCTGCACTAACAACTCTAGTTCATAAGGCATGTGCATCTAAAACACCAGAGGTGGTTCCTATAATACATTCTCCCACGTTCAACAAAGTGGATAGACAATGACTCTCTATCTTACCATTATGAGGCACTGAACCTTGTTTACTATGCTCAATAGTAGGCCTGGGCGAAGCACTATGCTACGCTCGCGGAGTTTGCGAAGTTTGCGCAACTTTGCACTACGCGAGCTGCACGTAGCACAGTGCGAACATGCGTAGTGCAGCGCAGCATAGTGCAGCGCTCATTTTTTGCTTGTTCGTGGTCCTGAACGTCATGTTCGCGACCATGAGCAAGCAAAATTACATCCCGGCGGGATTCTCAACGCAGGGAGGTAGGTAAGGTTTCTCACTGTGAGTGGTTGTGGATGCTCGCGACCGCTCTCAATGAGAAACTACCAGTTCGCGTTGAGAAAGCTGCAGCTCGAGTAATAATCTACTCGAGCAGCAGAAAACTACACCTCGCACTGTGCAAGATGCCGTTTTCAATGATTGCACAGTGCTGGATGCGTGTCTGCACTGTGCAATCATTGAAAAGGCACCTTGCACAGTACGAACATGCTACTACGCAGCTCTTGTTAAACCCTATTCATTTTAGCATAATACTATGCTTTCACCGTGTGTGTTCTATGGACTAGTGACTATGCTGAATACTTTGTTTCTTATAATATGTTTGCTTGTATTAGCTAAGATACTGCGCTTGAGAACACTGCATTAGTGAATAAACATTTCAAATATGCACATGTCCTCTTTTACTACTTGTTCTGGATTGAAATGATTGTATAACGAAAGAGTGTTTATGTGTTCCACGTTACCTGAGGTGTACTAAGCCCATGTTCTGGTTTGTCTAAGTATTGGGAGTTTATGATGACCAATGAGACACTGATTGCTAGTCTGGTAGGGAATTTCTGGGTACTAAGGTGAGTTTTGGCACACCCTAATTCACTGAGGTTCCAAGCCTCTATGCACAGTTCTGTCTGAGCACGGAATCCCTGCGACACACTAGCTTACACTAATCTACACTAGTCTACTTTAGGGGCATAAGGCTGTATAATATCAGTGGAGCTTTAGAAGCTCAGAAGGTCAAACAAGCTTAATGGACATTGCAGGCAAACACTGTACACTGGTGGGGAACAATACTGTCCAGAAGAGAGTGTGAGGGCTCGCTTAATTGCTTTTGTGGGCTCGCTTGATTGATCAGAGTCTTTGATATTAAATATATAACAACTTTCTAATGCTATATTTGCACATATTCTAATGTTCTATCTTTTTAAACCTGCTGTTTTAATGATTTCATTGCCTGTATTTTTACTCAAGGGGATGTGCATAATTTTTATATTGTAATACATTATTTTTAAACTGTGATTTTGCTGTATTCGCTGATTTGCACAATGCTTTTATGATTTTAAAAGTCAAATAAAGCTTTATGAATTGAATTGAGTGTGGTCACAGTGTTAGAGCCACAGCCCTTGGGTTGAACTGGAGCAAGGTGGAGCTAGCCGGGCTAATGCCCATTGTTGCTTATGTCTTTCCCTGTGCTTCCACGCTACACCTGTCCGGTGTCTGTTGCCTTCCCCCTTGTGTAACCCAAACTGCTTCCCTACAGCCATAACAGCTTCTGTCAGCCTCCAAAGGTGGCAGCTTCTTTGAAGCACGCCGGCCCAAGGAGGCTAATCAGCAGGTCATCCCATAGGAGGGGGTGTTACAGAGTATTCCTGGACAGGCTTTTGTTCTGGGCCTCCTGAGAGCAAAAGGCTTCCACCCTATGAGGTCAGAACAGTTTCTTCTGTGGCAGGCTGGCAAAAACAAGTAATCAAGGACAGCAGAGGTTTATTGGTTTTGCAGGGAGCACCTCTAAGGATCTCCCTGAGTGGATGTATTGGTAAATCTGACATTAGCGTCAGTGTGGGGTTACCAGTACAGATGATTGATATCAAACATTTCTATTTTCAGTGATGCCATTATGTATCTGGGGAACTAATTTTTACCAGTGTCAAGCACATGTTCTAAAGTGGCCTCTCTGGTCACTTGTCAAGGCAGTAATGGAATTGACAGGCATATCTGCTCATAGAGGTATACCCTCTCATGCATGACTAAGCAGCCTGCCATGGGGCTGTCAGACCTGCTATGGGGGTGACCTACAAGTATCACATGCAGTGGTAGGAGACAAGACACACAGGAATGCATACCAAAAAGAAGGCCAAGTACCACTGGTATCTTGGACTCAGTCTGCACTGTATGTGAATTTATCTTACAACATAAAACAAATGTAATGATTTGTATACTATTTCAATGCAAAATCTTCATTCAAACAATACAATGGTTTGAACTTTTGCTAATACAAAGACAAATCTTAACCTAATGGACCGTAACTAATTAGTCTCAATAAACAATATACAATGATAAATCCACTGCTGATTCCAATCAGGTGTGTAATTCCCAATGCATTTCGGGACACAGACCCTTCTTCAGGGGAAATCTAAATGGGAGTAACTATAGTACAGGTAGGGTTGTTACCACAACAAAATATCATAATTCTGATTTATGTTTAAAAAAAAAAAATCAGTGCGAAGTTCCTGATAGGGACAAACATATGAGCCGCATACAACAACCAGACACTGTGATGCACAACAGACAAACCATAACACACTGAGACAGAATACTCAGTTTCATGTGGTAATACCTGGAATATATAAAGAAAAGACAATAAAATAGACTGCTGTTTCCCAACAATATAATGAAAATCTAAGCCATCACAATGAGATGTGGTACCATGCAAATGACATCACTCGGCGGAATCTAGGTAGACGTGAAGAAAAGGCACTAAAATAGACTGCTACTCCCCAACAATATCATGAGAATTCAAATTGTTCCTTGGATTTTCATGATATTGTTGGAAAAAAGCTGTTTTGGTAATTCAGTTAACGTATGCTTGGCAGCACATGATTCAGTGCTGCACGCACTACATAATACTTTTGATTAGAAGTAACACAGTTGTAAAGAATTGGAGTGCACAATACAAACTTAAGAGTTACACAAGGGTGTATGAAATGTTGTGTTTTCATTTTTGTCTGCACCAAGACAGGCAATGGCCGTCTTGCATGTGCTTGTGAGGAGTATGTGCTTGTGAGGAGTCCCTTTGGGTGGCATTATTCATGCTCCAGCCCTTAGGGACGCTTTTTAGTACCTCAGGACCTAGATACCAGGGCACCACTTGCTAGGAATTTACAGAGGGTACTATAGGTTATGCCAATATGGGAAACCATTGTACATTTTTAGGGAAGTAACACTAGTACTGAGAACCTGGTTAGTAGGGACCCAGTATGATTCAGTCAAAGTTGCATCAAAAACCAGGCAAAAAGTGTGGGAGGTACTGCAACAAAGAACTCCATCCACTGCTAGTCAGTCATGTGTGTGTAAGTCTGCCCCTTATGGGTACCTTTCTCACAACAAGCACATATCCATGTTTACTCTTACGCTCCTGCAATTCTCCAAGATCATTGGGCCAGTGTCTTCCTTTAATAACTCTAAATGTTATCTCATGGAAATGTATATTGATCTCATGCTAAGCTCTATTATTGCTTCTGTTTTTCAGAGATGCTGTTATAATTCTGCTCCTTGTCATCATATTGTTATTCGCACTGTATATTTTTCAACATAATCCATCCTTATCGATTCAATCCAACGGCTTGTGTATCCTCATATGTATGATTTGCTTTTTCCCTTTGCACTCTTGTTTTCCCTGTCAGCATATGCACATTAGCACAAATAAAAATGTCTTTGTATTTTCTTTACAAGTCCTTTGAAAACAAACAAAAAAATATTTCGTGCACAATATCTCTGTCAGATGACATTCTGACAAGGATATTCTGGTTCCATACACACACTCACCATTCACATGCCCAGTATGTCCCACCATCCCATAACAATAAATTTATAAACGTGTACATGCAGCAGAGGAGGTAAGAAGAACAAATGTGAACACACTTAGGGGTATATGATCAAGGGGGTTTATCTCCACTTTTTTGGCTTTAAAAGCCAAGAAAGCGGAGATAACATTATCTCCCTATTACCTAGCTGTCGCTAACACCAGTTAGCGACAGCTAGTAGGAGATAGCGACCATCTTTGGCCCCGCTTTGCATGTCAGTGATATTTATCACTAATGACATGCAAAGTGGGCGAGCCTAGATGTTAGCGACTGGAAACAGTCGCTAACATCGCTATCTCCTATTACCAACTTTTGGAGATATTCGCGCTGAGCGCGAATATCTCCAAAAGCTAACACCTGCCCCTGAGCAGTTCTTAGCCATGTTATCCAATGGTAGGTGGATAACATGGCTAAGAGCATTAGCTCGGTAATGCATGAATATCGTTGACTTTTCAGCGATATTCATGCATTTCGGCCGATTTTTATCACTTAGGAGATAAACCTTGATAATAGCAAGGTCCCTAAGCGATAAAAATCGCCGCAGCTCGGCGATAAAAGTATTGCCGCTAAGCCAACATAGCGATAATTATCGCTAGTTGTTGGTAATATGCCCGTTATTTCCAATTCTACTCTTCTCTTCATCACAGGCGATAGCAGTGATGGGAAGAACCCCCTGGAGCTTTTAACAGACCGTACTAGGATCGGTGGTAGAAATGGAAGAATTTGACGAGGAACAAATGTACTGGGAGTAATAAGAGCTATGGTATGCAGTTTAGGCTTTCCATTCATGTTCTTCTACTGGACTTATGCTCTTTAAAAGTGAGAATGCCAAATCAAATAGGCAAGCTGCACACCAACCAAACAATAACAAGGATGTCAGTCATGACCTCTTGTTGCAAATGAAAATTGATTCCAGACACTGACAGGAGTTAGGGATGACACTAAATGAAAAGGTGAGTTGGTAAATAAAGGAATGTGGTATCAGTCAGTATGCTACAAAGAGGTTTATCAGCAAATCACTAAAATTGTATTCCTAAATGCTCTCCTTCCCTCATAAACACCATAAATGAATGAATGAATGAATGACCAGTATTTATATAGTGCACAGCTACTCCGTCTGAAGTGTCCCGGCGCTGACAATTCCCATGTGCATATCCTGCTAGGGCTTAGTTTTTAAATAGCCACAGACTTGCGTGGGAACACATGCACTACACTCATGGAGTGTCTCCCTTGTGCCGAGCAAGGCATTGCAGTGTTTTATGCATCATTGCTTTACTACAGATTTATGGAGCCAATCCAGGCCAAGCAAAGTCGCCTTGCGTACCTTTTGAAATCTCACTTAAGGTTTGTGTCACTCTTGTACCACATTGCTTTGTGCAAATGTGACACACACCGGCTAATAAATAGACCTCAAAGTATGTGTAGGTCCGGATCTATTGGGCTCAGAAACAGAACAGAAACAGTAAAGGAAAACACTCCCATGACCTACTGGGAATTTAAAGAAAGAGACACGAGCTCACGAAAAAAAAACATTTATTTCTGAGGCACAGAGAAATCTGACACATATCCTTCATGCTGGCAACCTCCTCATGTTCACATTGCAAAAGTGGCAGAAGTTCCTGGACCACTCTACAGAAAAAGAAGCCGCTCAGCATATAGAGACAGCTTTATAAATGCACCATCACACATAATGGAGAGCAATCCTGAGTTTCCTGAGGAAAAATTAATTTGAAAAACATTTGGATTCTTTGTCAGAAAAGTGTTTGCAGATCACCCTCCAAATGCAGTGCACTGCAGCTGTGTAATAGACAGACATCCAGCCTTTTGTACTTCCAGAACGTTTTATAGTAGGGGGATGGTATGAATAGGAACAAGCAATACACATCTCTAACACATATGATGATCACAAATAATTTCTTCCTGGGAATAAATGGCCCACATAAAAGCAGCATTATCTGCTAATAATTAACAGTAGGATGGTCCACTAAGCATACCAGGAGCTGAAGGATATGATGCTACCTGCCTACTAGTCTTCCTTTCTTACCTCTCTAGGCCCATACCTTACCTGCACTTCAGTTGCATCAATCAGAACGCCATTCTCCAGATAGAACAGACCTCAGATCAATTCTTCCTGCTGTGTATGAGTGTCTCATGCTGCTAAGGATTGATGCTAGGGTCAACAATCTCCAGAGGTAAAGCCACACCTTCACATTCGTGCTAGTGTCTACATCATGCGGATTGTCAGGGTGCCATTTTCCAGCTGGAACAAACCTCTGATCAAGCCGTACTGCAGTATGTGTATCACGCTACGATGATTTGCATGCCCAATGGGTGCTCCCTCTGCAGTAAAGCACCTGATCCCAACAAGTGTTTGAGTACTTTATTCCATCTATAAATGGCCCTATGGGAGTGTGTGGGCCTGAACTTGAATGTGTGAATATTTAAAGCAGGAAAAACTTCATACTTATGAGTACGTTTCTCCTTATGTTTACTGATTGCGTTGCAAGGACTGTAGTTAAGAAAATTAGGCTTGAAGGTAATTGAATGCTCTTTGGGATCAGTTTGTTATTTTGTTTACTAAAATACAGAATAGTAACAAAAGTGTCTGCACTGCATTGTGCAAGAGGATGAAAGTAGGACAGAGCCTTATTTATTAAAAATGGCCAGCTGCTGCCCTTGAGCTGACAAAACCAGCCTACCTAGCGAAACACAAAGCATTTTCCCCATAGTGCAGAGGTGTGTGCATGCTGTCTCACATAGGATTTGTACAGAGAGCTTAAACATCTGAAGAGCAGTTTTTGGCAAAAAGTAAAACAATATTGTGAAAATATATGTGTAATATTGATGTGCAGACAAAATGTGTTTAGAAAATTTACAACATATGTAGTAATTATCCACATTTACATGTACTAAGTCTAAAGACTATTTAAAGCAGCATTGCTTAATGAATGAGTGGTTTGACTAAAAGGGATGATGCATCTATCAAATGTTTAATTCTTGACCTCTACATGATCATGTTTTTCTGTTAAATGAATGTTTAACATAGTTCAGCAAAATTTTTATTTTTACAAAGAGTTTGAAATGCATATTTAGAATCCATTGTTTAGTGGATTTATGAAGAATTATCACACAGAGAAGCACACATAACTAAGCTTGACCTCTTTTAACATACTTATTTCATTCCCAAAGGATGAAGTGGTGAAAATAATGTTCTTTGGTTGTTGCAGATGTTTCAATTTCTACATTAGCTTACATATTATTTGCTTCATTAGAAGGTTCGAAATGTAGTCTCAATCCTATGTATCAGCCGCGGCCCGTGGAGGGAGTTCCGTGGGGCAGGCAATCGGGGCGGGGTAGGGGCAGGGTGGGGGTTGGTAAACACCGGAATATGGATGATTGCAGGTAAATAGACAATTACCTTTAAAAAAACGAATTTCATTGTGCGCCCTGCATCGCAAAATGCGATGCAGGGCGCGCTACGAAATTCATTTTATTAATTCAATTGTTTACTTACCTGCAATCATTCATATTCCGGAGTTTACCAACCCCCACCCTGCCCTTCCACCGCCCCGCCTGCCTGCCCCTCTCCCGCCCCGCCTGCCTGCCCACAGAACTCCCTCCACGGGCCGCGGCTGCTATGTATGTGTATCTGACACTAAAACAACAAAGTTGCAACCTCAGAAATTAGTATCTGTACACTATTGTCCACGTGTGAGAAGAAGAGTTCCCAGAAAGAATCCTGAAAGATGAGTTTAACTGAATGTAATAGTAAGTGTTCCTGGAGTAGATCATCCCACCATTTTCCACCCCATTCCACTCCTATACGCTATTCCATCCCATTTTACTGTTGCTATTGATTGCAGTTGCTGCTGCTACTGCATATTTTCCCCTGCCTTATTCCTTATTGATTTGAGACTCTACTGAGAATCGTAAACCTCTCTTTATTGGAAGTCCTGCCTTGATCAATTATTGACTTTTGGGTATTTGAGCTTTATGCTTAAGCTCACTCTCTTTCAAATGTGAACTCTTTATGGGTTCCAACAGACACCTTTTTCCCCATACTTATAATTGGAATTTCTTCCTTTATGAAAACATGCTTAATTCATTGAATGTGATTGTATTAACCATTGTTTCTTTATCAGTTCTGTAAAAAATTGATTATTTCAAACTATTATGAATAAAACATGATTTTGAATAAAGACATTTACTAAACCTGAAATAATAAATCTCTGACAAAACTAAAGAAATTCTCATTATTGAATACACTTTACATCGAAATTTTGATTCCTATTTATGTGATGATTTAATCCTGATCTTCTCTGCCACAAGGGCCAATGTCTGTTGACCTGTTGAGCTGCAGCAAAAGCGGGGATCAGGCCTGTGTGTGTGATGGTGAACAGAGTTTCTATTTACATTGATATTTGGAGAAATAAAAACATTTCTCCTTCTTAGCACCTGCTTCATGGATGTTAGATTGTATCACACAAAACCCACTCGGTTATCTTCGTAGATTGGGATGTGTGTAAAAAAACTCTGGGTGATTTTTTTGATGCCCCAAGTTGCACCTACGTAAAGCCCCACTTGAGCAAAGTACCTCTTAACCCAACTAGCTATTTGTGCTGAGAAACATGCACCTTTCCAGCGCAAGATACATTTTGTACTGGGAAGTAAATACCCTTGCATGAGTTTTTGCCACTTTGCATGACTTTGCCTGACTTTGCTCCAGCACAAACTCTTAGTTAATGTGTCCCTTTATTTGTGTTGGTACTTTATGACACTGTATCACGTTAGAAAACAAACAGCCAGCAAATGCATGTTTTGCATTTTTTCCACATTTGAAGGAGGAAATGCTTGCTTTGCAATTGGTACTATCAATCAGATTTATATTTTACCTTCTGTACGAGGAAATAACTGCAGAATTCCCAGGCAGCGTCAAGGGCTGGCAGCATACCTTGACTTTAAAACACAATTTAATTTGATTTTTACTGTAAGAACGATTTGTCACATCAGAACAAAATGTTAACAAAATGACATGTTGCTCAGGCCTACATTTTTGGTAGGGCATGCACATAATCTGTTTTGGCAAGTCTCGCCGGGGAACATTCGCAGATATTTGTATAACTATTTTTTCAGGCAGGTTATATAAAGGCGACCAAAATACCAAGAACAGCCTGCATGCAAGTGGAGCTCTAAAAAGAAGATGATTTCCTGCATCAATGTCGCCCAACTTCTTTAGTTTGCACTCGGATCTTTTGTGCAAATCCGAAAGTAAACCGCTGTCTTACTTTTAATATTTTATCCAATGAAATTTCCGTGCCGGGTACTTTGCTCTCTCTCTCTCCTGGGACCTGTTATCTGTAATTAAATATAAGCCCTCTTGATATTAGCAGTGTATTGATGGATAGGTACTTGCCGGCTAGGCAGCACTTAGAGAAATGGAGGGCCTTGAAAATGGAGCTGCTTCAAAGCATAAATCAAGCGACTTGCAGACAAGCCTGGATATAGATTTTGTGGTGAGGAGGCTCAGGAGATGTTTCTTAGAAATCCAAAGATTGGAGATTATGCCTATTGATTTATCATCAGCCACGTATTGATCATTGGCTAAATGACTGCACCAATAATTGCATGTATCACTCAGCTGTTGTCACTAATCACAATCCCATTGACTGCAGCGCTCCCAAACTCGCAACATTGTTCCTCCAGCCGTAATGTTAAATGCTTATAATTATGAGAGTCTTTTTCAAATTGGCCAATTATTTAAGATCGGGCGCCACTGATGCCGGACACATTTAAGGGTGATTTGTGAAACCGATCTGAACTTAAAAAGCAGCAGAAATGTCTAACAGACAAACGAAGACGAAACTGCCAGGTACGTGTCGGATTTAATCTCTCTCCTCTCCTATGACCAGGCAGTCTTTAGCTTTTTTTAAAAAGTTTTTTTTTTACTTTGAGTTTCCTTCCTGAGACTGCGCCTTCGTAGGAATTAAGATGCGTGAAATAATGTATCACTTGACTCAAAATCACAATGGTCACACTATTCATGGTAGGAATGGACACCAAAATCAACCCTGGCCCCCACAAAAAAATATATGTAGGATGCTGCACATGGATTGGGTCCCTGGGGCAGCCTTGGAAACCCACCCTGCTCTTAAAGCTGCTTCATAGCCGGTTCACTGACATAATATTGATACCACAAATAACGACCTACACAATTATCGTTGCATTACTATCATTAACAAAAGTATCACGATCCTATACTTAATTTAAAAAGTCAATAGTTTAATATATATCCAAAACATCAATCGCACAAACAAAACTATTGTCACTTATAACTATCACTAGACCATTAAAAAATATCGAGCCCAACAATGTTAATGGTATAAATAAATATATTTGAATACAAATAACACATAGCAATACAAAAATACTAAAAACAAATATTTTAAATAAACAAATGTAAACAATATATCCCAGAATAATAAATACATTTTCTAAACATAATACAATATTTTCCTAATAAAAATAACTACATTTATCCAATATCAACATAAAACTACTATAAATTATATATTACACATATGTACATCACAATAAAATAAATATTATATTTATATTCACATACAATTTTATGTTTTAACACAAACTGAATGCATAGTGTACTCCAGCCACCTGCTGCCAGACCGCCAACTCTGACAGCCTTTTGCTGACCTCCAAAATGGATGTCAAAGAGAACCAGCAGCCATGGGGCAGTGCAGGGTTCTCCGTCCGCTGTCCAGATTACGATGTGGGTGTCTGAGGACCCAACCATGCAGGTCCGAACAACTGGCTCGAGTCATTGGAAACTGGAGTTTTGGAGTGCATACTCGGCAAATTCCACTTCTCCCAGCAGTCTCTACCATGAACCCTTTTCTCCAGGTCCCCCTACACCTGAGCAGCTGAACCGCGATGTGTACAACCCTGTGAGAGGGAGAATCCAGGTAAGTCCTTCTGATCTATGTATTCCCAATAACTGGACTGTGCACATTCTGCCATACTCCAGCAATGAGCCACATGAGGCACAAGGCATATCCCCATATATGTCATGCATGTGTGTGTACAATTGACATGTTTTCTGTGATTTTGTACGCACTTGCAGTGACATATTCTGGAATATGTGCACCACTGTAGATGAGACCACTGTGATAGCAGCAATTACATTGTAATATGGCGGGGGAAACTTTCTGAATCGGATAGCAGCGGTCGGACAGTCAGTCCGACTGACAACGTAATGAGGCCCAGAATAATTAATAGTATGCCAATACATCCAATACTGTGAAATAATGCAACAGTATAACTAATACTATAGCTTTACTATTTAAATAAACAATATAAAAGCCACAGTCATTTCACTAAAATGTTCCTAAATAATGCCAAACACTTTCAGAGGAGGGAACTGTGCTGGATTTTCCCCGCAATGGAGAAGCCTTCAACATATACGACCATACATTAACTTGTCCAATTAAGTATCATTTATATTTAAAATAAATAATAAAATAACTCTACTTTTAAACAAAATTTTCTAAAAAACAATTACTAACCCACCTTTTCCTGTTTATCCTTTTCTACAGATTATTACATCTTCAAACAAACTTCATCAATAAGCACACAGCAAAAACGACATAAGCATGTGTATATATCTACAAAGTACTTTAAATGCAGTAAAATACCAACAATTACAACTATGATTAACCTAAAACTTCTTAAACATCAAAAATACAAAATACATTATAATTAATACAACCTTTTCTCTTACAACAGAAAAATGCAAAAGCCTAAAAAAGAAGATTGCTGAAGAAACTTTTTCCAATGGTAAAAAACTTTGTAAAACGAGATACAAGTGAGTTGTCAAACAAACAAAAATGTATATTAAACTGAAAAATATTTAGGAAATGTATCAATAACTATTTTTCTATAGTCATTAAATTGCAGTATTGTTGGAAAGTAGATCATTAGTAGTGGTAAATGCTCATCTACCACTAGCAAATATACCACAAATATAGTCTAGGGCTCATTACTGGTTTCAATAAGTTATTCCCATTCTCAACCCTTGGTAGCTTGGCTGTGAGCAGGCAGGCTTAACAAAGATGACAGGTACGTAAAGCATTGGAAAACACGAATTCAGTAAATAATTAGGGTACAACACACAATAAAACCCCCACACAAATTTATAGAAATAGAACTATTTTATCTTTAAAATTACACCAAAACTAATAATATCCATTGTAGGGAAGTGGAAATATGATTTTTTAAGGCTTTAGCACTATATAGCATTTAGAAACCTATAGCGCCACATTGAGACATCTGGCCGCGCTTGACCGGGACAATGTCAAAGTTTCAGGCCGACTGTGATGGAGCCCTGCTTGGATACACCCTCACTATAGGTCTAGTTGAGATTTTGCCTTCGGACTTAGAAACCTTTCTGGAGCTTTTTCTGCCCGGGTCCCAGTTCAGGTTTGGTGAGGGTTCGCTGGCTTGCTTTTCAGGGAGCTCCAGGTCAAACTCTGGAATTCTGACCTCTTGAACTTTCAGGGGGACAAACCAGCAGGGCAGGCCGACTGTTCAAAACACAATCAAGGGTCTGAAGTCTCCAAGATGGTCCTTGAAAGTTTTGTACATCAGTTCCCACAATATATTTGGACAAAACCCTTACAAGTCCACTGGATGCACTACAGGCTGGGGATAGTCCAGGGGAGCTCTGTTAACCTGTAGCTTGCAGGGTGTCCACATTTTATTCCTCTTGAAGCAAGGTACATCCAAAGAGCTGAAGTTTCAGATAATGCAGCAGGCGTAGTCAGTCAGAATGCAGGGCCTGATGGTTCATATCATGTTTCCCAGCTTGGAAAGCCTTCCTCTTCTCTTTGTTTCAAGTAGCATCGCTGAGAGGCTCTGCACCTCTCACATATGTATTCAATGTTTTCTGGGGTCAAGCAGGAGAGCACTCCTGTCCAGTGAGGTGCAGGGCAACACCCCTGAGCATGACCACTTCCTCCAAAGTGTGGCATAATCTTCTCCTAGAAAGCAATATTCCTCCAAAATTCAGTAAGCTGAACTTGCAGCAGAGAAGCAAGAACTAGTTAAACTAACCTCCAGTATGGCTATTCCCATAGCTCTCCTCCCCCTGCCATCTGCAAATTACTACCTTAATCCTGCAATCTGCCTGGGTCAGGGGACCTGGAGGGCAGATAGGCCTGGCATTCCCTGCCTATCCTATCCCCCTTGAAACTCTATGATTTCGGACCCCTCTTCTCTGCTCTGACATTTCTGTTCAGCGAAGCTCTCTCCAAGAGATAGCCTCTCCCTGGGTGAGTCACTTATCACTTCATCATCAAAGCAGCCTGGCTAACCCTTTTAACTCTGACTAATCAGGGGAGACCACTGGAAGGCTGAATATTGGCTTACAGACAAGAAAGTATTATAACTTCTTTTCTGTATACTTTAGGATAAAGTCAACAATACCATATTGTTGTATTTATCAATGCCATTCTTCTAAGTCCTTGAATAATATTTTCTATTGATCTGTCACGATAGTTATGCATTCATAAAGTATTACCATGCTATCCTATGTGGCTGGGGATATAAAATAGGGAAAATAAAATGTGCAATTTCTCCAACACCAGGGCATTTAAAGCATCTCCTACAAAGGCACTTATTATAGTTACATGACCCCCCCCCCACTCTTAGGGCGCCTAGGGGAGATTTCAGGGGTCTTGAATATGCAAAAATAGCATAGATCCTCATTCAACAGTGCTCTTGTGCAGAAGTCACTATCTTACAATGGGGGAAGTGAAATTTAAATTTCTTTAACCCCAGGGCATTTAAAACCTCTTTTATAAGGGCCCTCCTTATGAGTACATGACACTCTACCGCTGGGATACCTAAGAGAGATCCTGGGGGTATCTAGTATGCCACATTATTGTAGTTTATCTCCTTTAATTGCCCCTACAACAAAAGTAGAGTTTGGGCACAATTTACATTTAAAAGTAGTGCTGCAACACAGGGCTGCTTTTAACATGACCTCAGGTTCTCAGCAGTGCACACATGCAAGTGCAGAAAGGGCTGCTGGCCTCTATACTTCCATGCCCTAGCATATACTAGGAACTTAAAAGTAGTTTGAATCCCCTTGCCCTATTATGTACTTGGGATATATAGGGCATGTCATGCCAATGATAAGTGTACCCTAACATATAGTGTACCCTCATTTATGTGTGTGTTTTCACTGTGTTTTAAACACAGCACTGGCCGTGAGGCCTGATAAAACAGAGTGCAGGGACAGTCAATGTCAGTTACCGCCAGTACCAATGAGCAAAATAAATAAGGGTGCAGAGGGCACACAGAATGACTTGCAATATAGAAAAGAAAGGTGATGGGTCACTAACCTACACCCTGGTAATCCTCATCAGCTAAGAGGAAAAACCTGGTAAGTTCATCTGCTTTGGCATGGGTAACCCCTTGCCGTTGTTCCACTGCAAAGTTCATTCCCTTTAGGAAAGAGGACCAACTCAGTAGCTTGGAATTCTCCCCACTCATTTGCCTGAGCCATCTAAGAGGTCTCTGGCCAGTTCAAACACAAAAGTGAGTAGGAACCAAATATGGTCTCAGCTTTTTCAGGGACCAAACCACAGCAAATGCCTCTTTCTCAATGGCATTCCACCTCTGCTCTCTGGGAAGAAGTCACCTGCTAATGAAGGCAACTGGCTGATCAAGGCCCTGCTCATTCACTTGAGACAACACTGTCCCAATCCCTTGTTCTGAAGCATCTGTCTGAAACACAAATTCATTTGTGTAGTCAACGGCAAGTAACACTGGTGCTGAACACATGTCAGCTTTCAGAGTGTCAGAAGCCTTCTGACACTCTGGGGTCCAATCTACTTTCTTGGGCCTCTGCTTTGATATCAGTTCTGTGGGGGAGCCAAAATGATCCCATAATTCCTGACAAATCTTTTATAGTGCCCAGTCAGACCAAGGAATGCCCTGACCTGTGCCTGGGTAGTAAAAGCAGTCCAATCCAAAATAGTTTGACTTTTGACCTGAAGAGGCTGTACATGGCCTCCACCTACCGGGTGGCCCTGCTACCCCACTGAACTCTGCCGTATTTGGCACTTACTGGCATTGATAGTACGGCCTGCTTGTTGCATGGCCTGAAGCACTTCCCTCAGGTGGCCTAAGTAATCTGAAAAATGAGTGCCTTCAGATTTCAAAAATTGTATTGTAGTGTTTGTTCTCTTTGTTTCTTCTCTCTTCCTTTCATGAAGTACAAGTAGTTTAATAGTGTCAATATCAATATATTCTTTTCCAATATCAAAATAACATGGGAGCTGTAGTATGAAGTCTCAAAACAATTCTCTTTATTATTCTTCATTTGGAAAAATACTAATGGCCACATGCATCATTGTTACATTTTGCGATTTCTTAATTGCGAAAATTAAGGAATCGCAATTAAGAAATTGCTAAATGCTATGCATTAAGAAATCGCAATATTTTTTATGATTCCTTAATTTTCCATAATTGCGATTCACAATTTGCGAATCGCAATTATGGAATCCCTTCCCATTAATTCCTATGGGCCTAGAGGCCCATAGGAATGAATGGGAAGCCATTCTCATTTTGCGATTCGCAATTAAGGAATCACAAAATGAGAATGCTATTTCAAGGGTGCAGGGGGGGTCCCAAGGACACCCCCGCACCCCTGAAATTTAACTTTAAGAACATTTTTCAAACACACATGCCCCAAGGTCATGTGTGTGTGTAAAATGAAACTTTCAAAAATGCACTTTTGTGCATTTTTGAAAGTATTTGAAAATTACCATGAAGTTCAACTTCATGGTAATTTGCCTCTTCCTATTTGCGAATTCGCAAAAAAAAAATATTCATGCATTGCATTTAAGAAATCACAAATTGCGATTTCTTAAATGCAACCGCGATTTAAGAAATCGCAAACAGCCGAATTTTGTGATTCGCACCGTTTGCGAATGCAATTTACTTTGATGCATGTGGGCAATAGTGACTACAAATCATATTAAAATTCAGCCTAACAAATGATATATTTTAATGTTTTTATAATAAGGGCCACAAAAATTCTACTAGCAAATTTATGGTCTAAAAACTGTGCTTTTTGACCAGAAAGTTGCTAAGGTGGGGTGATTGGTTACTTTAACTGAGTTGGAGGGTGTAACACGTATCTATAAAATCAGTGTTGCCTACAAGGATTCAAAAGAAGGCCAGTGAAAGTGGTGGCATGTCGTAGTATCCGGTCAGAGCTTACAGGTCAGTGGTGAATACAGTGGATCATGTTTTGCTTGTTTTGTGGCTTTTACCAATTCATTAGCTAGTAGTTGGATCTGTATATAGTTTGTGGATATTATGTGTCTAGGTTTGCCTCTTTTATATACTTAAAGGTCAAAATTAGTGATTTTGGAGAGGATTAATTTCTATATAGGAGAGGTCCTTTGCTTGTATGAATATAGCCAATACGTTTATGGTGTTAGCATGTTATGATTTTCTAAGGGACTTTATGATAGATACTAAGTTGAGATTTGGACTAATAAAACTTTTTGGGGAGGTAAAAATCTTTCACCTGATTCTTTTTTTTCAGAACCCACTGGGGTGTGGATATTAAGCTATGATATTTATATATGGCCACTTGGTATTTCCCTACAACAATAAAGGAGCTGTACTAGTGTTTCATGTGAGTGGTAGAACGCTTTCTGCCCTTATTAAAAAAAATATAGAAATATATCAATTGTTAGGTTAAATATTAATAGGATTTGTAGTCAATGGGTCTTTTTACAATAGACATAATCTGCTTCTAAATTATATTCAGTTTTGTTTATGATGTTACTAGGAATCTTGTACAACTTTATATGTCCTTTTTATATATGCATTTCATGAAGAACTGATCCATTTTATGCGTAGGGCCTAATTTGGATGTTTGTGACCGACATCCCTTGGGTCGCCAGTCCAAAACTGCAAGTACAGTGGGACCACACATGTTACGGTCACAGACTCCCATTTCCCGATGGGAGCTTGGGAGCTTGTGAGGCGGTCGGAAACCGGCCGCAGCACAAGCTTCCATAGGGAAATGGGAGTCGCTGTAAATCCCTGCACTGAATGACAGGCACCTCACAGTACCTGCCACACGGTGCAGGAATTTACAGGGGGCACCGTAGGTCCCCCCTTGGCAGCTGTCTTTAGCCAGACCTACTATTGAATTGGGAATATTTGGGAATAAGTGATATTCCCTGTAGAACTGTATAGAACTATATCATCCAGATAACCTTCAGTGATCTGCTCCAACACAGACAGGACCCTGTTTACTAACCTTTAGAAGGTGACAGGAGCATTCTTTAAACCAAAGGGCATTACATTGAACTGACAGTGTCCCTCTGGTGTGGAGAATGCTGACCTCTCCGTTGCTCCATCTTTGAGGGTAATCTGCCAGTAGCCTGAAGTTAATTCAAATCTATGCAGGTACTTATAAGCTCCCAACCTGTCAATGAGCTTATCAGCTCTAGGTATAGGGTGGGCGTCAGTATTTGTGCACTAAGTCTTCTGTAGTACACACAGAACTTTAACTCTTTTGGTCCCCCCTAGGGATTAGGCTTGGGTATCAGCACCAGTAGGCTGGCCCATGGACTGTCAGAAGGCACAATAACCCCCAACTCCAGCATCTTAGCCACCTCAGCCTTGATGCTGGCTCTGGTACAGTTAGACAACCTGTACAGTTGACCTGGGGTCAAAGAAAACAGGCCAAAACATTGCTCCAGCTCCTGGTTGCAGTCTCTGTGCTGCTGGTCTATCAATGTAGAAGAGAGTACAACTCCTCCACTGACCCATCTGGCACATTGTTGGAGAGAAGGTCAGGCACTGGCTCGATCTCTTCCTCCACTCCTTCATCTGTGACCAGTAACATGGTCATGTCTGCCCTGTCATGGTGGGGTTTCAATCCATTCACATGCAGAACCCTATGAGTGTTTCTGGGATGCCAAGGTCGACCAGTTAGGTAACGTCACCCTTCTTTTTAATGATTGGATAGGGCCCACTACACTTGTCACGGAGGACCATGGGAGCCACAGGCTCCAACATCAACACCATCTGTCCTGGTATATATTCAGGCATAGTAGCATTCTGATCATACCAGGGCTTAAAGAGTTCTTGGTTGGTCTCCAGTTTCCTGCCTACCTTGTACATGTACTTGGCCATTCAAGATCTAAGGCCTAACATATAGTCCAGCACATTGTCCTTTGCGTCTTTGAGAGGCTTCTCCAAAAACTCTCTCAGCAGAAAAAATGGCCTGAGCTGCAAAACTCTTTTACCTTCTCAGACATATTGGGCCCGTAGGAATGTTTCACCAACTGGTTCCAGGTCTTAGTCTGTCCTAAATGTCCTGCCAAGAGATATCATGACCTAAGGTCAGAATGAACTCTCTGCACTTTTGGGGCACCACCAACCTCCTTGAGCCCCATTCTTTGAGGTTTCTGGCCTCAGTAAAAAGTAGGCCTGGGAGGTGAACTCCACTTTGTTCACAGAGTGTGTGGTTTATGAAAAACTCTGCTCTGCAAAGCTGAGTTTTTTAATCGGTCACTGACGCTACGTTGGCGAGCAAGGAAAATCCAACACTAAACCACCTCCCAGCGGGATTTCTCAGCGCGGGTGGCTGCGAACGGTCGTTACCGCTCACGTTGAGAAACCATCGGTTCGTGTTGAGGAAGCTGCCTCTTGAATAGAAAATCGGCTAACGTAGCAGAAAGAAGCACTGCCCTCTTGTGCTGTGCATGACGCAGTTCACTCATGACAAACACTCAGTGCTAAAAATCAGCACGAATGGCGCAACCTAACGCACTCCAAGTGAGGTGGAGTTTTTGGGATGCAGAAATCCTTGAACTCCACCCAAGCCTAGTATAAAGCAGTCCATCTTCCCAGTAGAATCTGTGAACTCCACTGTCACCCCACTCCTCTTGCTTGAAGGCAATCTGCCTCAAGCTCTCAAGGTGGGACAATATCTCTGTCTGTGACAGAACTCATTTTGGAGGGTTTACCTGCTCCTGTAAGTTCTACCACATCTAACAACTCTGGCCGGGATGGAGTCCCTTTCTCCAAGGCCAGATCCTCCCCATCGGGGATCAGATTCCTTCTGCACCTCTGGAGTCCCCTGGGCTGGCTCACCAGACCTCTTACCCTTGCCCTTGGATGCTTATCCCCTTGTTCCAGGGTCCAGGCACCCAGCCTTTCCCTTCTGGGCAGTCAGTAACCTGGTCAAAGCACATACCCATTCAGGGAGATCCAATATTCTCATATGGAGCCCTCTCCACTTATCACTACTCAGATACTTCAAGATTATTGCTCAGTAAGCACTGGCCTAGGAGTAGAGGAGGCACAGCTACTTCCATAGGGCCTGTCGCCTCTCCCCATTCAAAATCCACAATAGCCGTAGGATGGAGGCTGGTACTGCTGTCTGCATAGGTCACCTGGTGGAACTCACCAGGTAGCAATATCTCTTGAGGCACCAGGGTATCTAGGACCATCATCACACTAGACCATGTGTCTCTCTAAGCCTTAACCTCAATCCCATTCACTTTAGGCCTCTGCCTGTACTTATACATGTTTGGAGGTAAGGCGGACAGGGCAGCCAGGGTTGCAAAATACACCCCACCCAGGGACACCAAGGTTGCCTCTCTGACTTCCCTACCCCTGTCTGGGGCACTCTCCAATCCCACACTTACACTAGAAATCCCTGGGTATGTCCCACTAGTGGGGAACTTTTTTGTGCAGACAGCTTCTCCCTTCTTGTGCTCTTGCTCATTACAGGTAAAGCACTTTATCACCTTCGAGAGATCAAGGAACCTACCATTCTTTCCCTGATACCACCTCCCTTTGAATTTGGGTTGGCTCAGGGCCCCCCTCCTTGCTCAGGTTTTTGTGGGTCTTTGGGAGACTCCTTCTGTTTTTGATATTTTTTCTCTGGGCTTTCCCCTGGGAAGGGACCTGTACTCCTTTCTTCTGGTCACCCTACTAGTGCCGAGTATAAACCAGGATTCCCACCCACTCATCAGCTGCCCTGACTAGGTCCATGGACTAGACAGCTGTGAGTCCACTAGGTACTGGTGTAAATTCCCTTCAGCACCATCAGTCAAAATACGTTCTCTCAAAAACAAATTATACAATCCCTCATATCTGTCGACTTTGTTATCAACCATCCAGCTTTCTAGTGTCGTCTGTGAGGTGTTTAAAAAGTCTACCCATGACTGGGAGTTTACCTTCTGGGTGCCTCTGAACATCTCCCTGTATTTGCTCTGGGCTTAAACCACATTTCTCCAATAAACACTGCCTCATGTGAGGGTAGGACTCCGCCTCCTCCCGCTGCAGGGTCATGAGCCTATCCCTTCCAGCTACTGGAATCAGTTCCCACAAAAGTAAACCCCAATGCTTGGGGTGGATCCTCCACAAATCTAAGGCCCTTTCAAATGCCGTGACCCTTTTGTCAATGTCATGCCCCTCTGTGTATCTGGGTATACATAAAGACATAATTATAGAAGATGCAACATTTTTCTAACCTCACAAAAGGGGACATTTTAACTATATTATGTGGGATACACGTACACATGCTACTCCTCAGCATGTTAATTGGAAATGTACCACATATTAGTTGAATGCTTGTTATGGGAGGGCCACTACCAAAGAAACTGTAGTAATTAATGATAACTGTTGTATGAATACTTTTATTTGATTTGTTAAAATCATAAAAGGGTGGAACTACCTTGTAATAAACTTCAACATCTTTGAATCAGCATAGAACAACACATGCCCCCATGTCCTAAGCGACTTTGCACAGATATACATTATAAGTAAAAACAGGGAGAGCGTTCTTAAATGTACAAAGATAAAAAGAAACAGGGGTAGCACTATTGTAAGGCAGTGGCCCTCTCATTGAAATATAGGGCCCAACAAATGACTGTTATAATAGGGGGTGCTGCACACATAAGGGCTTATATTTAAATAGATGTAACTGTCCCCTCTTGTCTCAAATAAAATGTTTGCAGTGTATTAAAATAACACAGAAGGGGAGAGGGAGGAAGCTGACTGTAAAGAGAATGAAGAAGGATCTGGGTCCAGCTGCAGGGAGTCCATATGTCCCAGTACCTCTTTTGCTGCTGCCTTTTTTTCAAGCTCTTGAGCAGCAAATGCCAGGAATTTTATCGTTTTGCAGGAAAGTTGTATCGCAGACCCGCTGAGGCATTTTATCACAGCCGCCCTGCAGGTTCTGACTTGTGTTTCTCTTAGGAATGGCTTCAGGAGGATCTTCCTTAGATTTTGTAAGGCCGGGCAAATACATAATAGATGCAATAACGACTCTACTCACTTGTCACAGATGTGACAATCCAAAGTTGACCAGGTCCGTAACCATTTAGGGGTAAGGTCTTTGCTCGGGAACCACCCCAACCTCAATAGACTTAGTTTCCTCTTGTAGTGATCCCTGAAACATTCTTGTAAATAGGATTGTTGTTTCAGTTGATTGTATGTTGGCATCACGATCCAGGCATGACTTTTGCCAGCCACTAATCCTTTGTCTATTTGCAACAATGCTTGTTTGACGACTTTGTTGGTGATTCGTTTAAAAGCAGTATATGACATTGGTTAATGCCAAGCTTCTTCCAGATTTAGCGATAGAAGCTCTTGCCTAAGAGACTTGCATGTGGAATTGGTCTGCCTAGCCCGTTTTTTGATCTCTTCTCAACAGATATGGGCAAGCGTGTTATCTTCAGCGTCCCTCATGCACCAGTAATATTTGGCCAGGACCCCTTGTCTGTCGGGATCTGATTTATTAATCCGTATTCCAGGCGTATTTGTGCTTGGGAAATATGTCGCTGAATTGAGAAGAGTTTTTTAAACAATCTTGATTGGGCAAGGTTTAGCAATTTAGAGTCCTTGGTAGCCATCATTTCCGAGCCATATGTGATTGAAGGCAGACATTTTGCTGCTACAACCTTTAGCAAGTGACCGGTTGAACTTCCGCTTATTTTTGTTTGTATAATTTTGAATGCAAATTGAAGTTATTTTGAGTTCCCAAGGTCTAAATGATGTTTGTATTTTAATTGGCGGTCTAGTAGGATGCCCAAATATTTGTATTCATCCACCTGGGTTAGAGTACACAAATTTATCCTCCAAACAATTTTTGGTGGTTTTTTGCGAGAGCTGGAGAGGCATAGGACATTAGATTTTTTGAGGTTTACTGTTATTTGTGCATTAGAGAGGCGGTATAGATGTTAAATAGGCTGGGGGCCAGCACACATCCTTGCTTTAGCCCATTAAATGTTGGAAATTTCTTTGCTAGGCACCGACCATCCCCTTTTTTTATTTGAACCCAAGTATGCGAATATAAATTGATAATTGCTCCCAAGAGGTTGGGAGAGGCGCCCAAAGCTTTCATTTTAACCCATAGTTTAGATCTTGGCACTTTATCAAAAGCAGCTTTGAGGTCTAGAAAGCATGTGTATAGAATGTTAGAGTTGTCGATTGCTTTCTTAGCTAGGAGAGTTAGTGCTGATAAGTTCGTTAGGGTGCCCATGCCGGCCCGGAATCCTGTTTGTGTCATTGGGATCATGTTTTTGCTTCTGACCAAAGTCTCCAGATCTCCCAATATGTTGGATGCATAGATCTTGGCTTCAACGTCTATTAGGGCTATTAACCTGTAGTTGGTAGGGTCTGAGCGAGTCCCCGATTTTTGAATCCGTTGTAGGATGCTGCCCCTCCAGGAGTCAGGAATATTCCCGGTCCTTAAGCTGTTACAGAACAAGGGGGTCAGAAGGCTGGACCAAAATGTGGGATCTTGCCTGAATAGAGCGTTGGGTGGGCCATGTGGTCCGGGGGCCCCATCCGCTCTCAGGTGGTTTATAGTCCTCAGTACCTGCTTTGGAGTAATCTGCTCTGTTTCTGATAAGAAACATAACCATTGACCCAATGTAACAGAAGTAGAAGATGCATTAGAAATTATAAGAGAAGCAGGCACTAGCTCCCAAGAACCTACAGTACAAATCCTTAAAGATGTACTACCCTTTGTAGCAGAAAATATAACAGGACAGTTGCCTTCCATTCCCATCTTAAAACACCTTCCAACCAGAACTAAAAAGGCCACCAGCGAAACCCCACCTGCTCCTAAAACATTTAGAGATACAGAAATACCACCAGAGCATGCATTAACCCGCAAAGAGAAGCAATTTCTACTATATGACAATAAAATTCATGACAAACCTACATATATATTTACTACCTCTAGAAACGTATTAAAACTAGCCAAATGTCAAACAGGGATGATGGATGACACATTAAAAACGTGCCCCAAACCATTCATTCAACTTTATACCATACATGGTGAATTTCATAGAACTAACATACTTTTTGTGTATACATTACTGCCAAATAAACAAACCAGTACCTACATGGAACTGCTAAACCACATTAAGTAAGGAAAAAAACAACTACGATCCTCAAAAAAGTGTTATTAATTTTGAGCAAGCTATGATCAAAACTATACGAGAAACGAAGCATGCTGCTGTAGTTCCACTTCCCCAGACACACCGCCAGCTCAGCGGTAGTGCCATAATATAGCAGTCGGGATACTGTTGGCTTGGCAGCATTCTCCAGACCTCTAATGCTGCAGCCTGGTGGTCCACCTGCCAAGGTCGTAATCTGGTCCTAAGTGTGGAGTACGCCTCCAACAGTCAATTTACTTTTGAAATAAAAAAATTATTAGCTCTTGCCTTCATCCCTGTGAATGAAGTGCCATCCATTACAACATCTTACTAGAAAGTCCCTATTACCGAGTAGGAAGACTGACTAGGTCAGGACACAGACTCCAGCCAAAATCTCACACACCATGGTGGAATGTGTATGACAGCACCTTAGCACATGAGGCAAAATAAACAACACAGTGGAAGGGTAGTTTAATGCCTTCCAATCCACAGTAGGAAAACTCAACCTACTCTACACAAACTACTGGAAGCCTTAGCAAAAGAACAAAGCTCCGAATGTCCTGCCACTGCTCTACCTCTTTGACCACCTTCAAAATCTATTCGTCATGGCCAAAATTGGCGTTAGGTCATACAACTTCCAGTTGCCATTGACTCTTCAGGAATCTGATGCCCCGCCATGGACCAGGCAAGGGAGGTGGTGTGCCTTAGTAAATTGCACATACACAGGGACCCTGTTTGGGATTGTTTCTTAACAATCATCCGAAACACATCTTTAGGATGCCTCCTAGGCCAAAACATTGGTACTGCACAGGTACAATGTACACAAATGGACGTTTTTGCAAATTATTTAAAGTGATAGTGATGTGTTCATTAATTTGTGTCCCACAACACCACCTCCTCATCATTATCACTCCTATTAATGTCTGTCACACAAACCTTTGCCCTTTCTCACTTGTCTGCCATGTCACAACTGATTTACACTAGTCATGCAGCTTACCATTTCTCAAGTGTTGCAAAGTGACATTGAAGTAACTAAAGTTACCATGAGGCCTTGTGATTGGAACTCTGCCATATGTGCTGCACTCCTTTTGCCCTTTCTCACTTGGTTGCCATGTCACCACTGATTTACAATTGTCATGAAGCTTACCTTTTCTCAAGTGTTGATAAAGTGCCATTAAACCGACTACAACTATCATGAGGCCTTGATTTGGAACTCTGACCAAGGTGCTATAGTGAATGTGACACACTCACATTCATACTTACCAGGTTCTGTTTTGAGGTCAAACAAACATAAGGATGGATGTGTCATTAAATTGAAGCACACCTTCACTGCTGTAACTCTGTAGTGGACTCTCATGCATCACCCATGTGAAAAGGCAATGTCAGTCATGGGGATTACCTAGAATCAGTGTGAGAAACATTCTAAGGGTGCAGTGGAACCTATGCCTCTATGAGGGGGACCTAGAAAGGCTTGCACACAGTAGTGTTTTTTCACATTCCAGACAAATGCCATGGGTACTGGAACTGGGAACTGATTTATAACAGGGACAACCAATTGCATAACCAAGTTCCATGCATGTGTAGGCAATGGGTATGTGTAACTTATGTAAGCAAAGACAGCATTTTCAGCATGTGGCACACATCTAGATAAAGTAGCTATATTGTACATTGCAAATGGACGCATGTCCATGCACAACTATACAAAAGTATGACAAGTTGACAACCTCCATGTGTGGATAAACAAATAAAGGTATGACAAGTTGACAACCTCCATGTGTGGATACACACATATCTAACTTCAGTACATCTAACACATACCCAACCTACAGCATAGGAAAAGGGCAAGCCAAATGACTTGTATAGTGGCCAGGCTAAGCTGAAATTCTTACCATATAACATGTCACACAATGCAAAGTTGACCCCATCTGGATGTCAACCCACATAGACATCTAACCAATATTTACCCTTGTTCTGTCTAACTTCAGCACTGGCTCCTAGGGGATATCATACAAACCACTTCAACTGCATCAACAATCAGGCATGAAAGAAATACAACTGTACTTATAAATCACTGACTATAAAACAACTAAAAATAGTCAGAAGAGTATTGGCAGGACTAATGTCTACAAAACTCCTAAGGTTTTTAATGAATGGATGAAATTATTCATCAAATGAAACATAGGTCAATGGCCAGTCCATATCGTCCAAAATGTGCCAAAGCAAAATACTGTGCCAAAACACTTTCCCTATCTGACAGTGCCGGGGAACCTCTTCATAAAGGAGCATATATTGAGCAGTCCAGGCACCTCAATGATGTTATTTGTGAGCGCTGGGTTCGGTATTGGGAGGGGTTGGGTTGACTTTTTGAGGGGGAAGTGCCATCGGCAGAGGTAGAGGAAAGGTCAATCATAGGGCTTTCTTTGGGAGCCTGGGGAGATGGGATGACAAGGGATGGGCTTTTGGAGGTAGAGGGAGTGTCTGTGTCTAGTTTGGGTGTGCCTGTCGTTGGTGCAGATGTTTGTGATTCTGATGTGTTTGTGTTGTATGTGTCTGTTGTTTGGGTGTGATTTTGTGTTTGCTTGTTTTTTGGGTGTTTGCTGCTTGTGTGCTCAGTATGTTGTGTGTCTGGACTGTGCCTGTTGGTGCAGGGTCTGTGGGAATATTTTTGGTGGAGGTGGTGAATATCTGTTGACTGGTTGCATGCCTGAACTTCTTGCTGTGTTTTGTTGAATATGTGCTACATGTGGATGTTGTTGTGGGTGTGTGCTTCAGTCTGCATTTGCTGTGGACAGGTCTGGGTAAAGGGATTTGGGATGGGGAGGAGGCAGGAGATTGGGTGGAAGGCTGCCATCAGCGAGGAGGCCAGAGCCTGACATGACCTCTGTAGGCCAGACAAACTAATGTGAATGCCTTCCAGGGAGTCCAGCATCTGTGTCAGATGGCAGTCAGCAGTGCTGTCTCAGATGGGCAATAGCCTCCTCACTCAGGGCGGCTGAGGGCACTGGGGCAAGGGCTGAGGTGCTTGGAGCAAAAGGAGACACTCCACTCCTTTTGGGAGCAGGGCCTGACAACATGGTGGGAAGAAGCAGGGGGGTGGAGATGCAACGGGGTGGCAGACAAGGATGTTGTTTACACAGGTCATGTGTGCTCCACCACCACTAGGGAGTTGCCACTGGAGGTAGACTCAGATGAAGATGATATCGTCAACACAGTATCCTCTGCTTGCCTCTGTTGATGCTGAAAAGACAGTTGAAAATTTCGTTAGACATCTGCGTAAACTCAACGTACAACTCTTAACAATAATATCTTCCAAGGTGGGTGGATCACTCCACCAACAATGTTTGCTAAAACTAAAACTTGCATGGAGACAGGGTGGCGCTTAGTTTTCAGTGAGAAGTTGCACATGAACACCTCCAGTCTACATTGGTCCTCTTCTGAATGCCATCCTCAGATTGTATATCTACAACTCAATAGAACAGTGAAAGTCTTAAGAGGATTAGGTAAACTTCATTCTATGAATATGAGGTGTCACTTGTGTCCAAAAGGGATGGCACATCGCAGTACACAAAATGTTTTGCACACACAATTACCAATGTACACACAGTTTTTAAACACCCCCTTATGATTAAACCACATCTGCATTTCACTTCCTGATGCATGTCATCTGTCAGTGAATGTACCTTCAAATGTCAACATGTGTATTGCACATTACTCTACACTCCCATATCAATGGTATTAATTGCCAGTTTGTGAGACACAACTGTTAGTGTACATCCCATGAAATGCATAGCCTCAATTCCACATACCAAGAATTGAGATCTCCGTATGTCTAACAAAGCCACTTATGTATACATGCACCTGTCTGTGTGTGCACATCACCTGCATTCCCAGCATGAATTAACAATGTCCTTTACACATTGGCAACCCATACAAGTGTGGAAGACTCTCACATTAACCTATGTAGACCCTTACATCATGTATCATACCGTTGTGCAGATGATTGCACAACACATCAAAGCTACACTGATGGCACTAGTGTTGTTTGCCTTCTTAAAATGCTGTACATACCTCACTTACTAAGGCCAACTATATCTCACTGTCTGCAGCATATGCACCCTGTATGCCATGTCCCATGCAGGAGATCCCCAGAATAAGATAAAAGGTATTGGTGAGTATCACTCCTGAAAACAACACACGCCTTACCTACTGTAACTACATCAGAGATTCATTGACCACCCAGGAGTTTCTCCTGGGTCGTCAATGAATCTCTGATGTAGTTACAGTAGGTTAGTTTGTGTTGTTTACAGTTGTTTGAGTGGGGGGCGGCCTTACCTCTTTCCCCCTTTACTCCTATTGATTAAAGGAGCATCACTCCTGACACAAAGAAGACATGTGATCTGTGTCAGACAGCATACACACAGCCTGAAACATATGTAGGTGAGCTGTCACATTCTTCACCCATGTGGCTGTAGAACTCTGAATATAGACATATGCCTTGACTCAGCTTTGGCTCTGGTCCAAAAGACATATGTGTTGGTGAAACATTATTCACTTAAAACAAGACCTACACATTCAACAACACTGCTAATACTTAGGACATGAGTAACCTGGTATGTTGATCAGGGAACTGCTGCTTCTAACAGGAAGATAATGTTATTGCACAATGTCTAACTCTGACCAATACTCCTAGTTGCTGTTGGGCCCTTAACTGCCCATCAAGCTCCTGGTAGGCAACCATCCCGATGACCTCCATTAAGTCCTCTGTACACCCTACCACGTTTTGAGGACTTCCCCAGCTGGACCTTCATGATCTTCTTGGTCCAGCATCTCAAGTCTTCTCACCTCTCAATGCACAAGCGATAGAACCCAAGGGACGGCACTTTCTGGACGATGTCTTTCCACATTCCCTGCTTCTGACGTGTGTTGACCTGTATATATCCAAGCAATAAAGAAAAACATTGAAACCACTAGTCAATGGATCATTACCGTGGTCACACACATTTGGGGGACATCTAGCACAAACAAGTAACAATTCTGAATATACTACATGTGTTTTCCTCACATGCTTAACACCACACATAGGGGTATACACACATGTGTAGTCATTGGTAGACTATCCTCAATCCTGGTTTTGTCCTACACTGACGACAACAGCCCACTAACACCATGTAGGCCAGGAGCATCCTACATGTGGTGTGCTTTGAGCTACTGTGGCACACGACACACCATTCAGACCTTACTAAATGGTAACCTACTTGTGCATGTTTGCACACTATCTAGATGCCATGCCCATTTACAAAATGCATACAGTACATAAAGCCTGACACCATAGCTCGATTGACAGTAAATACTAATGTCACAATGAAAGGACTTGCATGTGGCACACTGACAGATACCACTCTGGTATAGTCTGGCTATGTGGACCACAGAAAGGGATAACGTTCAATGTATGAATATTGAGTGGTTGGTATCAGTATCACAGGACATACCTCCTGTCATATGTGACATGGACACAGCGCTGACACCTACAAACTTTAGAACACCTTGTTGGAATATTGCCTTTTAACAAGCAGCGGAGCCACAAATGTCTACTGTTTCACAGATAAGAAATGTTCCTGACAGACACATTAGCTTTAGGCCCGTACGATGCAAGTATAATGTTAGGAAATGTTACAACATAACTGTGGAAGTAAAAGGCCTGAACAAATTCTATCATACACATCCACAGTGTGGGACAAAGGAAAGAAGTATCAGGTCAGGGGGTGTCCTCTGACAACATACAGAATTTACAACATGCAAAGGCAATCTGGACAAATAGTGGGAAAGGGACTTATTTTGGGAACATCCCAGAATCAGCAGAACTACAGGGAGGTAAACATGTGACTCACAAGTGCAGCCCAACATGACTGTTCCTCTCAGCCTCTGCCATGGCGAATGATGGGCACAATTCTTCATCATTTCTTGTCCTCTGCAGGAATTGCAGCTGCATCCCACAGGTACAACACATTCTCAGTACTGCAATTCAGAAATGTAAATCTTTGGGCCATGCTATATGTAACATTACCATTGTGTGGCGCTCTGAAGGGGGCATTGCAGTATAATTAGCTGCAGAAGCATAGTTTGATGCATACTGATCTATCCTGCATAAGTATTGCAACTGTAAACATGCTTCATATTGGCCTTACCTGCTTTTAACAGTATACAAACACAGCTCAGACTGCAAGCCTATAATTATTTACCACCCTTTATCATGATTTGATAACACAAACTTTATGGCACCATCAATTGAACATAAGCAGTTAAATGTTTATGGTATTCAGAAATTATCTAAGGCTTAACCACTTGCATGTGTCAGATGCATGGGAGCTATCTGACATAAAAGTCCTCATGTGCATCGTACGGCTCCTGCACAGTCAACCACATGGCACGGGAAAATCCTTCTGGTGGATTTCCTTTGTATCAAAACAGCCTTGGGAGCTTTGGGAAGGATTTCCCAAGCTCCAGAGGCTGTTCTGAATGTTTGAGTGAAGTGCCAATCAGCGCGCAGGGTGCACTGGCATCATTTCACTGAAACCAAAAGTGAAATGAGCGATCAACTCATTTCATTTTCACTGCCTACATGCTCAAGGGGTGATATCAGCGCCCTGAGCAGGTAGGCAGACCGAATATGTTTTGTTGTAAAGGGGAGAATCTCCCCTTTCCAATGGTACTCCTCCTTGCTCAGGGACCACCGCAGGAAGCCAACACCCAAGCAGGGATCTACTCGCTAAGCACAAGGGAGGGGGGATCAGCTACTTGGTGAAGAGATTTTGTCCACCCCATTGTTCTGGCAATATTCAGTCTATTTGCCCCCCAGGGGCAGATGGAGCAATAGACCCCAATATACCCCCCGGGGGGCGGAAAGCACCCTAGTCACCAGGGATTATGTTTTGTTTACATATAGGGGTGGGGGCTACCCAGAATTGGCATGCCAATGCCCGCACCCCCAAACGCAAATGGGACAGGGGGTCATTATCCCTGATACACCCACTAGAAAATCGGGATTTATTTTTTATTTTTATAAAAGAAGGGTAAAGGCTGCCCACAATGGGCTTGGCCATTCCGTCACATGAATGGGGACTGAAGTTTTTCTGCCTTCCCTTGGGGGTATTGACCCATATCTGCCCCCCCCGCGGGGGCAGAAAGCCCACTATGCACCAGAAACAATTTATTTTTCTTAGTGTAGGGGTGGAGGTTGCCCAGAATGGTCATGCCGATGCCCCTGCACCCTGCCGAAAAAAATGGCCAAAGTCTTTCTGCCCCCTTCATCTCCAGGCAGACTTGGACCTCCACTAGGCACTGACCTTTTTTTGCAATGTGCCTATATGTGGATTTGGGCCCCAGTGCAGCTGGCACCTAGGGACACCTAACAAACCTGTACATTATTTAAACCTAGACACCAAATGTGCATGCCAATGCCCCCCCGTGAAAATGGACACAGTGTTTCTTGCCCCCAGGAAATATGTAAGCAATAGCCCCTGATACGAAAGCCCACTAGGCACCAGGGATGATTTTTGTTTCTTAGTGTAGGGCTGGAGGCTGCCCAGAATGGTCATGTCCCCCCTTGGGAGCATATCAGGCAATAGCCCCTGATCTGTCCCCCCCTGGGGGCAGAATATAACAAGTCACTGACCTTTCTTTTGCAATGTGCCTAGCTGTGGATTTGGGCCCCATTGCAGCCGGCACCTAGGAAAACCTAACAAACCTGTACATTTTTTAAACCTAGACACCCAGGGGAATCCAGTATGGGGGGATTTGTGTGGGTCTCACCAGGTTCCGTTACACAAAATCCCTTAAAAACCTCAAATTTTGTAAAAACAAAAGACATTATTCTCACATTTCTGTGATGGAAAGTTCTGGAATCTGCGGTGAGCCACAAACTTCTACTCACCCAGCATTCCCCCAAGTCTCCTGATAAAAGTGGTACATCACTTGTGTGGGTAGGCCTAGTGCACACAACAGGAAACGCCCCAAAACGCAACATGGACACATATTTTTCCAGTGAAAACCGACCCTTTTTCACAAAGTGCCTAGCTGTGGATATTGGACCCTAGCTCTGCTGGCACACAGGGATACCTAGTAAACCCGTACATTTCTGCAAACTAGACACCCAACAGGAATCCAGGATGGGATGGCTTGTGTGCCTCTCACCAGGTTCTGTTACCCAGAATACCTTGCAAAACTTTGTAAAAAAAAACACATTTTCCTCACACTTCTGTAATGGAAAGCTCTGGAATCTAGGGGGAGCCACAAATTTCCACCCACCCAGCATTCTCCCAAGTCTCCCAGTAAAAATGGTACCTCACTTTTGTGGTTAACCCTAGTTCTCATGACAGGAAATGGCCAAAACAAACTGTGGAACCTTCAACATTATCGATCACAAAAAGATTTGGTTTTGTAAGGGAGTCACCTGCATTTTTGGCCCCAGTCTCAATGGGAATCTAGGGAAACCCAGAAAACCCAGAAATTTCTGAAAACAGGAAGCCCAAGGGAGTCCAGAGAGGTGTGACTTGCGAAGCTCTCCTAGCATTTCCCTACCGAGAATGCCTTGCAAACCGAAAATGTAGTTTTAAAAAATCACATTTATCTTACATTTCTGCATGGGATCACAGCACTGGCACAAATGTCCTACCACCCAGCGTTCCGCTGGTTTCCCGATAAAAATGATACCTCAATTGTGTGGGTGGGATTGGATGACTTTGACTAGCAACTTTTGTAGTGATGTTTTGAGGAGGATGTTAATGCTACATACTAGGAATATATGGCACTGGAAAGTTCTGAAAAAAGATGTTGGTATTTTAAGTGTAGCTTTGTTCAGCTGATTAAAGGTTATTTTCGACTGTGTTCTCTAGAAGCTGTCAATGTGATGTGTCTAGTATGTATGTTTTCTTTGCTAATCTCTCTATGTTGGTTTGTTTTAGGTAACTTCACCATGTAATTTTCATTTGGACATTCGAGAGTTGTTACATTAGCAGGAATATGATGCTGTTCAGAGGCATGAAGTGGACATTAATTTGTCCTGGAAATCTGTGTCAACTAGTTTTGGTGGGCAAAGCTGGTACCAAGACAGCTTGCACAGCGATAGGATGGAATTCATCAAGCTTTCATTGGACCTGTTCCTTGTGGTTCTTTGGTCATAATGCAATATGTGTGCCATCTTGTGATCCAACAAAATGGTATGTTGTGGCCAAACCAGGACAGGGGTGCACAGGATGGTAGTCACTATACTAAGTGCAGTGGTGTGGGGGAGGGGTTGGTGCTGTTGACCTATCTGTGATGGGAGGTGTGTTTGTGGGCACTCTAAGTCCGACTTTTAGCATCTGCCCAGGCTGACCAGAGGGGCCTGGATCATCATCCATGTCCACCACTTCAGGAGCATTGTTATCACAGAGGGAGTCTTCCTGGGAAGGAGAGGAACTCTGTTTGGTTTCTAACCACTCTTCTGGTTTAGTGTTGGATCGACCTGTTGAGAAATGGAGAACATTGTTAATGGTGGAAGTGAGGTATTTACATCCACGTTGTTTTTGTCCAAGATAATGGGTATCTAGAATGGGACAAAATATTTACAGATTAGTATTGTCAGCTATTAGCGTAGAGTTCAAGTTGGTTACTAGACATTGTAGACATTCAATCAAAGTATTAGATTTCATCAGCTCATTAGATGTCAAGCTATGTGGCAATTTAGCTTTAGGTTTAGACATGACATCTCCATAACTCAGCTAACTAAACAGCATAGTCATACCACGTGCATATATCCACTACCCCCTCTTTTCCTGGCAAGCAATCAGTATAGAGGATGGCCAAAAACTTCTCTTTCCAGGGTAAGTGTTGTAATAGTGCAATGGGAGGGCCACCGCCAGTCCTCTGAGTGTCTAAGTGGTGACTGTTGTTCTTTGTACGGACCCTCAGCCTGAGGTCATCCCACCTCTTCCTAATGTCTTCCTGTGTGCGTAGGGTGTTACCAACAGCATTCATTTTGTTGGCTATCCTGTCCACGTTTCTGTTTTTGTACTGAGAGGAGAATTCTGGACATGGGACCCATAAATGTGTGGCTTTACTCCACTGATTTCATCCACCATGGCAATCAACTCTTGCTCAGTAAAGCTAGTTTTTTTTGCAGGCATGGTGAAAGAGTTTTCAAATGGAGCACAGACAAGTGATAGAGATAAACTGGTGGTGGAGAGTGCTAAATGTGAAGATGAAAAAAGGGGTACCTTCTCTATAAAGCGCAGTAAATGGCTGTCTTGCTGTACTGCAGGGTGCAAGCAAAGGATGCTGATGAGGGATGGGGTGTTTTATAGTATGATTTGCGGTGTGTCCAGTTGCCAAAACACATCAGGTATGAATTTGGTAAATTCCTCAAAAGGTCACTTTTTTTTTTTGTGTGTCTGCGGTGGTCAACTGCTACTGGGAAATCACAGTTTTTGAGCACCGCCATGAAACTGAGAATATGACTGTGCAGTCGTAATACAGTCTGCGGGTGGACTATGGACCTGGCAGCATCTTTAGACACACTGCAACATTTCAGACTAAAGGCTGTTACGCCGGGTACATCTCTGTGGCTGCGGTCAGCATTTCAGACAGCACAACTCGTAATACTGTGGGCGGTAGATCAACAACACAATAGTGGCATGAACGACATAGATGCAGTTCTAGGGTGGTCGGACCGCCAAGCTTGTAATAAGGGCCTTAGGCTAGAAAAATCTGCCACACAAATCTGTCCTAAACTAACCAAACAAATGAGAACAATATATAAGCATTTACAATTCAAAGTAGACTATTTGTAAACTACGAAGAACTAAACTACCTAGAAGAAATAGCCACATCTATTCTCTAAACCACATATAAAATCTACCAACCATCTAACAAACCAGATCATAATACATCAAAGTGCAATGTAATTTTGTTAACATAGTCAGTGAAAACACATTGCTAAAGTTTGCAATATTCACTTACATAATGAAAAAATATATTTTATATTATTTAATACATAAAACACACTATCTAACTACCTGCACATAATTTTACAATATATCACATATTTTAAACAAAACAACTTAGTAAACAAATCAGCATCACATAATTATAAACGTATAATATTTCCCAACCACAGTGAAATAATTAATTTAACTAAACATTTTAGTGCTGCAAATCTCTTTCCAAGTACACATAATGGCAAAAAGTAATCTCCCAAAAAGTTGTTGCATCAATAGTAAAAAAGTCCCCCAAAAATGCAAAAATATACTTTACAAAAAACAAATGACTCGAGGCAATCCACAATTCATACGTTCCATAAAGAACCCGAAAAATTGTTTTAAAAAAAGAACTACTCCCGAAAACCCTAAAAAATTATATCTTTATTAAAGAAATTATGACCTGAATATGATGTCTGTCTGACAACAACCATTTGGTCTGACTGCTGCATTATGATGAGGCGGTCTACCCTAGTTGGACGGGGGACATACTGCCACCTCTGACTGGATCTACTTATCCTGACAGGGTGGCAGTTGGAATCCCTAATGATGGTGGTGCCGAGGCAGGCATGACCGCTGGGATTATGATGTACCATTCCGACAGCCTTTTAATGTTGGTCTCACTGCCATGTTAAGGCTGTTGGAAAGGGACTTTGGGGTAAGTATAGGTGAAATTTGCGAATTTGCGGTCCGCGAATTTGCGCGAAAGCGAATTTGCGGTCCGCAAAATCCGTGAATTTGTGCGAACTTGCAATTTTTTTTATTTTGGTGTGTTCACAGGTTTTTTTTTCAGCGCGGCTACCGCGTACTTACACATGCGGTCATTTTTGGGCATGGCCATCTTGTTGGCGGGAGAAAAACAACTCGCCCACAAACAACACTCCATGGCAAGATGGCTACCTACCTGTGAGTTTGTTGGGTGCACTGCAATGGCTGCAAAGTGCTTCTGGGTAGGGTGGGGGAGTGATCTATCTTGCTGATGCTGTGGGACAGGTGGCCTGGTGGGAGTAGTGGTGCAGGCCTCCCACCCACAAACAGCCCTCCCAGGGAAGATAAATACCTACCTGATAGGTGAAGGTGATCCATACAATGGCTTCCAACTGCTTCAGGGTGGGGGTGGTGCTCCTTCCTGCTCTGGTGTGGGCCAGGGGGTGTGGTGGGAGTGGTATTCCAGACCTCCCACCCACAAACAACACTCCATGGCAAGAGGGCTACCTACCTGTGAGCTTGTTGGGTGCACACACGAAGATACTGTTGGAAATTACACATTGGTGTCTGCATAATAACTTCTTTTTATTTGACAAGGAAGTTTACAGGCAGGTAAGAGGCACTGCCCTGGGCACCTGCTTCACCTCCAGCTATGCTAATTTGTATGTGGGCTGGAGGGAGAAGCAGGTCCTTGTCAGAGTCTATGCTACTGAATGGTCCAAACACATAGTCCTTTGGACACATTTTATAGAAGATCATTGTGTTCTGTGGGGGGAACTCAGGCCTCAGCCAAAGCATTTGTAGACAAGTTAATTGACAATGTGTATCCAAGCTTTTCAATTTACATCAGCACTACAGAAGTCCATTTTCTGGACTTAGTTATCTTTCTGAATGATAATAAAATCCATACAAAGAGATATATTGTAAACCCATGACAGAGAATTTCATCCTCCATGCAAGTAGTTTCCACTTAAAAAGCTCAAAAATAGCCTACTGTATGCAGAGAACCTCTGCATGAACCATAACTGCGGTGATGGGAATGCACTGAGGATGGAACAGGATAAGCTTGAGGCAAGATTTCTAGCAAGTTGCCACAGTCAAGGGGTGGTGGAGAATGCTAAGAGAGAGGCTAACTAAAGGAAGGGCTATTCATTGTTGTATGCCAGGAAAGACAAGACTGCAGCTAAAGACAAAGAATTGAGAATGATTATGGGATTCAACACACAACATTAGCAAGTGAGGAGAATCCTAGCCAGGCATTAGCATCTAATTAAAAGTGATCCACTGACAAGCCCCACAGTATCAAAGAAACCATTACTCACCTTCAAAAGAGCAAAATCGATGTACCAAGAACTGGTGGTGCGCAGCCCAGAAATGATCAAACCAGAGATGTGGTTAAAAGAGAACCCTGGGTTTCAACAGTGCCACAAATGCAAGGCGTGTAGAAATGGCATTAATATCAGAGTTCACCTTGCCACTGATAGACACTACACTTCAGATAAGTAACACATACCACTGTAGGTATGACTATGTGGAATATTTCTTGCAGTGCACCTGTCTCAAAATGTATGTTGGGAGCACCATTCACAAGGTACATGTGCAAATTTTGCAACATCTAAAAGCCTTAAGCAATGAAGACAGGATCTGTCCAGTTGCCCGCCACATAAACGTAATTTACAATGGCAATGCTGCAGATCTTTTCTATTTCAAAATGTACTCAGTGCCCAAGAACATCAGGGGAGTGAACAGAGAACTCAAGCTAAGTGGACTTGAGTCCAGACATATAATCATGGTAAACAGCAGATACCGTCAGGACTAAATTCCGATGAGGAATTGCTTGTTCATTTGTGATTAATTCATGTAGTGCCCTCCTCTCCTCTAAATTAGCCATTTGTGGACACCAAATATTTTTTAGATGTTATTTACACAATGATTTGTGCACATACCTGCACTAGGGAAAGGGCCACTTGATAACATGATTTTGAATTCATTGATCCATGCTGTGTAATACTGACGTACTTTTAATAGTAGCGACATTGCCAAATGATCTAAGTCATTGCTGTGCATGTTAGGTGTTTTAGTTTTATTGTGACATAGAAGTACGAAATGAACTTTAAAAAACATTGGTGAGAAAGTATGTAAACAGATTCTATATATCAATATATTACCTAATGTTGGTCACCAGTAGGTAGTTATAATTAGGGGGTGCATGTTTCCGTAGGAAAAGCTTTTTTTGACATTTCCCTTAAACGTTTGGCAACAAATCTTGACAAAATGTTCCAAAAAAGTACCACAGTGATTCTAGTTGTGCATGAAAGGTTTTGGGGTGATCCATCAAGTGGGAAAGGGTAAAAAAAAGTGTTTTTCCCATGTTGACTCCCTTAGAGATTTTTAAGCGCCAATGCAGCCCAAACTGATGGACGGAATTACTTGGCAGAAAGGTAGCTTTTGGTCCAAAAAGAACCCTTTTTGCTTTTTGGTGTAAGTCTGTTCAATAATTTTGGAGATATTAAAAGAATCCAAATGTATGGATATCTTTAGGCGCGAACCCGCCTGATTCTGTGCTGTGATCGTACTGGCTGACAACCCTTTCTGGTTGATGTGCTGCCAGCCATCTTGGGACTCAGATTCTGCTGATTCCCATAAAAAAAAGAAAAGGGAGCAGGGTAAAAATACCCTGACTCCCAAGATCTAGACCTGCGGTACTCTTGGGATCCTGACATGGCCAAAAAGCATTGTTTTTTTTAAATTTTCATTGAAAAAAGCAGAGGATCCACAGATACAGTGATTTTTTTTTTTTTCAAAACAAGCACTTTTTTCAATATGAGCCACAAGGGGCATTTGTTAAAAAATGGCAGGGGCACCCTGGCCCCCTCTTATGGCTCATCGAGCCCTGAGTACCACCACCCCACTGGGTCTTAATTTACATATTGGAGGGGGCTGTGCCGACCCCCATTCCATGGCCTCTTTTGAGCACCAGGAACCACCACCTCCCTAAGGCTCTGCAGCAAAAAAAGGGCAGGCGGAAAGTGTGCAAAACACTTTTTTTGTTTTGTGCACTTATGCATAGCATAGACATGAACCGAAGGTAATGGAGTGCATTACATGAGCATAAGTTACATTATACAAGGACACATTCATTTTGGGTATAGGCATGGGGAGATGAAGTGATTTTCCCAGAATCACAGGATGTCGAGCTGACACTGATATTCGAACATGATTCTCAAGTTGCAAAGTCTGCAGCTCTGGCCATAACACCACATCCTCTCCCTTAAGTGTAACATATAATAAAGTGAATAATTGGATAAAAAAATTAAAGATAACAGATTATTTAAAAATGCTTTGTGACTATTTGAAAACTCAGAAAATATGCCCTCCTTTTAGTTGCTTAGAGCACTAACGATAATTTCTATGGGAATGAGACCCTGTCATGGAGGATGTTAGATAGGCAACAAGATAGCCATGCTGGGCAGGTGGGAGGGGCAGTGGCAGCACAACAGACCATGGAGGGCAGGGGAAAGGGGGCAGGGAAATAAACCAAATTGAAGAGCCAGGTATTGAGGTCTTCAATTGCGACAGCGATGGTGATTGCCTGAGCTGCAGAGGCATGGAGTTCTAGGTCTTGACAGCGAGGTAGGAAAAGAATCTTCCTCCCGGCTCGGTCTTGCAGATCGGTGGGATGGTGGCCAGGGCCAGTAGGACAGAGCGGAGATGTCTGGTCAGACTGTAGAAGGAGAGGTGGTGGTTGAGATATGCAGGGCTGGCAATGGTGGAGGGCTTTGTAGGCGAGCTTGAAGGTAATTCTTTTGTTGATAGGTAGCTGATGAAGGTCTCTCAGTTGGCCGGTGATGTGGTTGTGCCATGGGATGGAGATACTATGGGGCAGATTTATGAGGCCCTTGCGCCACGTTTACGCCGCTGTTGCGTCACGCAAGGCGGCGTAAACGTGGCGCATCCCTACGAACGATTTACAACGTGACGCATCTAGGCAGATGCGTCATGTTGTAAAGCCCTGCCCCGCTTGTGGGCGTTCCGGTGCAGGGTGGGCGTTCCGGGGCAGGTGCGCCTCACAAAAGTGGCTGAGTGAAATCTATGAGATTTCACTCAGTCACTTTTAAGCCAATGCTGCGTCAAAAGCCTGCGCCTGCTTGAAGCAGGCGTAGGTCTTGACGCAGCATTGTTAAAATGGGGCACTCCGAGCCTTGCTGGAGCTGCGTCGCGCTTGCGACGCAACTCCAGCAATGCGCCACATTTCCGGCACAGATGCGTCACGCATCTGTGCCGTTTTTGCACCATGGTGCGCCGCATTATAAATGCGGCGCACCATGGCTGGCGGAGCTGTGGCGCACTGTGGCGCATGTTAACTGGCGTATCCCTGGGGATGCGCCAGTTAACATAAATCTGCCCCAAAGTATGTTCTGCAGTTTCTTTTGGAGTTTCTCAGTGGTGCTGGCGTAGAGTAGGTTGCCATAGTCAAGTCTGCTGCTGACGAGCGCAGTAGGGACCATTTTCCTGGATTCAGAGGCTGCGACATTATAAAGGACCACTGAGGGCAGAAGGAAGAGGCAGTGGCAGAGCCAACAAACCTGATTCAGGCAGGAGACTCCCGATGTTTTTCAGCCCAGAGGGCTTTATTTTAACGTTCTCTTGCATAAAATATCCTGTTTTTCTATGTAAGGCAACAGGGAAAATCAATTGCCCAGACTTTTTTCCAAATTTCCCTCTTATCAAGTTCAAAATGTTGGCAAGTAAGGTACATTGGATCACAGAGGGCAGGAAGAATGGGGTAGGGAATGGATACCAGAGGGCAGGAGGGAGATGGGCAGGGATACCAAACTGACCTTACAGGGCTGGCATCGGGGGTTGCAGAAGCACAATACACTACACAGGGCAAGTTGGATGGCAGTGCAGCACAACGGACCATGGGAAGAAATAGGGAGGGGACAGGGCCATGAACATGGACAACAGAGAGCAGATAGGAAAGAGGAAAGGGCAGCAAGCTGACCATACTGGACAGACAGGAGGGACAGTTTCTGCATAAATGACAATGGAGGGCAGGAGAGAGGGGGCAAGGGTACGACAACAGACCAGACAAAACAGGAGGGAGGGGATAGGGGCCTGCACATGGAAAACAGAGAGCAGGTGGCAAGTGGTCCGAACAGGAGCAGGGAGCTGACCATGGACGCACATCATGGATGGCAACAATGAGACTATATGAGCATACACACAGCCAAATGAGGGAAGGTGGGAGGAGGACATGGGTAGCAAGCTGACCAAACGGGTGCAGGTAGGAGGGGCTCTGGCAGCATAGAAGATAATGTATGGCAAGCAGGAGGGTTAGTGTCATCACAACAGCCATGGAAGGTAAGAGAGAGGGGCAGGGGCATGCACAAAGGACTAGGGAGGACAGAAAGGAGGAGTAGGGTCAGGGCATAGACAAAAGAGTGAAGTGGAAGGGACTTCACAACAGACCATGCAGGGCAGACAGAAGTAGTGGTTGCAGCACAACAGTGCATGGAGAGTAAAAGGGAGTGTCAGTAAAATGGACAATGGAGGGCAGGAGGGAGGGAATAGGGGCATGGAAATTGGACAGGCAGGGTGGAGGTGGCAGGGACAGGTGGCAGACATCTGACCATGCTTGGCAGGTTTGAGGGGCAGTGCTAGCTCAACAGAGCAGTCAGAGTAGATAGAAGAATGACAGGCCCACGGAATGCAGTGGACAAAAAGGTGAGTGCAGGAACATGCACACAGACATAGCAGGGCAGGGTGAAAGAGAGAGAGGGAGCAGCAAGATAAGCACACTGGCTAAGGAGGAGGGCAATGATGGGGCATAGAATTGGGCAATGAGGGCAGGAGAAGTGGGCAAGATCATCAAGCTAAATGGATGGCAGTGGCAGCACATCAGACCATGCAGGCCAGGTGGGAGAGGGCGGTGCATAGACTCACACAACAGATGGTACAGTGGAGGTAGATGGGCAGCTAGCTAACTGTTTAGGACAGGCGGGAAGGGCAGTGGCAGAACAACAACCACACACAGCTGTAATGAGGGAGCAGGGTAATTAACTTGGACAATGGATGGCAAGGAGGAGGGGGCAAAAGCAGCAAGCTTGAGTGGGAGCAGCACAATACAAGGCCACGCCCTACGTTCAAACCCCCCCCCGGGCATTGCGATCAGCATCTTACTCAAAATTTAAAAGTGCTTTAAAATTCACTGAAAGAAATCTATAGTAATAGTGACATTATAGTTAGGCTCAGATTTCACTTGTACAAAACCAGCAGTTATATTTACCTGAGCTTACTTTTGCCCCTTGCAATGCCCTACTTATTGCTTCACATATTACATCACTCAGGGTCAGTGTCATCACTCATGATACTGTGAGTGTTTTTGAAAAGTGTATAAGTGTTAAAAATATATAATAAAGTACTACAAAAGATAAATTACTATACTTTGTATACTATTAATGAGTGATTGTTCTAACATATATTTCTAGAATTGCTGCGCTAATGTGTGACTCTGTGTGTGAGTGGATGTCTAAGTGGCTACATAGGGGTATGAGTGGCTGTATGGGTGAATACATGGCTGTGTGAGTACCTGTATGGGTGGAATAGTTTGTGTGTGAGTATCTGCTATTATTATTTGTCATTTATAGAGCAAAACCATCATCTAGCAGGCATCTTAGCACTATTAGAGAACCACAGAAGAAAAAAACCTAGGCTAGTGGGGATCATTCTTGACCTCATTTACTTATTTCGGTAAGAGCCAGGTTTTTAGGCTACTCCTAAATCTGAGTAGATTTCTGTCAAATCTGAAGGGGCAGCTTTTTCCATAGTTGTGCTGCCCTAACTTGAAAATCTCCCCCTCCAATCCTGGCTTTCTTAAACCTTGGTATACAGACAAGATTAGCAGAGGCAGATCTCAGGTTTCTTGTGGGTTTGTAGTGAATGAACTTGACCTGTAGGGGGTTCGGCCCTATGCTATTTAAGGCTTTGTAAACTATGCACATTGCCTTAAAAATGTTTCTTTCTCTCACTGGTAGCCAATGAAGTTCTCTTAGGGTATTTGTTGCCGAATTAAACATAGTTTTTTTTAGTGCTAGTTTGGCCGTCATCACCTGTTTTCTACACAGGTTTTTAAGCAGATAGTCTGTAATTCCCATTAAGAGGGCATTCCAGTAATCAATCATGTTTAGTATTGTGGTCTGTACAACCAGCTTTTGTTGCCGGCTGTTGGAGTATAGTTAACCTTCGTCTCAAGTTCCTCATGGGCTGTAATCAGATCCTTGTCTATCGTCCATGGCCAGAAATTGTTTGGAAGTTGACCTTGACCTTTCTGAGGGAACAGCATAGGAACTCTGTTTTACTTCCATTAAATGGTAATATGTTATGGTTAAGCCATTTTGCCATCTCTATTATACAGGCTTGAAATGTGCCCATCTGGCCAGGGTCATCTTTATCTAGTGATATTATCAATTGGGTGTCATCCGCATAGTTGATGAAAGACAACCCAAATGACTTAATTAGTATTAGTAGGGGGTGTGAATATACATTGAATATAATGGGGCTTAGATCGAACCTTCGTGGCACCCCGTGCAAGATTTATTTAAAATGTGATTTAAAAGGTGGGCGGGAGATTGCTTGATATCTCTCTGAAAAGTAGGATTCCATCCACTTTAGGAACAAACCTTCTACCCCTGTCACCTTTAATCTATTGAGTAGGATTTGATGGTCGACAGTGCTGACAGGTCTATGGAATTAGAATAACCATCTGTAGCTCGTCAACCCGCCTCCATAATTTATCTGTTGCTAAACTTACTGCTGATTCTGTGCCATATGCTAGCCTAAAAAGCATCTGCTCAGATTCAAAAAGTGTGTCTGATTCTAAGAAATTTGCAAGTATTTTGCTCACGTGTTTTTCTGCAGTCTTGACTGGATATGGAAGTTGGGAGATTGGCTGAAATTTACTAGGGTCATTTGCATCCGCTTTGGTTTCTTCAGTAAGGGAATGATCAATGCCTTCTTCCAGGCTGATGGTACCGACCTGGTCTCTCGTGATTGGTTGCAGATTTATTGAAGATCTGGAAATAGTTCATTCCCTCTCTCTTTCCATATCCTGTGTGGAATCGGATCTAGAAGTGACACGGGCAGATTGACATAGCTAGCATGTTGAACTCACCTTCGATTAGTAGTTACATTTTGTAAAGCTTCTCACTGAGCCCCAATTGCTGAGGTATCTCTGTGGGGCTGTAGGAGGGATTCCCATGAGAGGCCAGAGCAATAGGTTATTCCATTGTCCGCATAAATTCTCTCAGCTAATATCATTAAGAATTAGCTCCACTATGGAAGAAGTCTGATAACTTGTTGCACAGCTCCTGTGACCGTGCTACGGTAAATTTTGGGCAATCTGGGTGGGCAAGCTCTTTTACCATTATAAAGGCTTTTTGTATTTCTCCGAGTTGCCTTAGTGATGACTGTTGAGAAATATTGTTCTTTGGCCTTTTTAATTTCATTTTATAGTGTTTTATCACATTTCTTACTAGCAGCTTATCTTCATCTGAGTGTAGATTTTGCCATTGTTTTTATCTCTTTCGACATTCAATTTTTCTATATTTTCAGTTTCATTATACTATGGGACCAAGGGTTTTATATTAGGTGTTAGCATTCTGATGGATATGTATTTATCTAGTGTCTTTGTGATTGCACTATGTGAATGGTCATCATTTTCCTCAATTGTCTTTTCCTCCTGAAAACAGTGTAATGTATTAAATAGTCTCTTGCCTTTCTACTCTCCTAATTTAGCCCAGGCTCTTCCTTAAATCGTTTTGTTGGTAGTTTTGGGGTATTCTTTAATTTCCAATCCTATTAGTTTAAAGGTGATTAGGTGATTAGGTGATGATCTGACAAGCTTACAGGGTCAATTCCGCTATTGCTACCAGATTATGAGATGCAAGTACGAGGTGCAGAGTATGTCTTCCTTGATGCGTGGGCATCGTAATCAGTTGTTCTAGTTCTATGTTTTTGCAGGAGGTAAGGAAGTCATGATTTTGGATATGGGCCTTAATTTCTACCCAGATGTTAAAATCCACTAACAGTATTAGTTTGGAATGGGTCAGTGATAAGTTAGATATCAGATCTAAAAGGGGTTTGGAGCCCAGTTGGCTGGTTCCCTGGAGGTCTATAACAGAGGATTCCTGATGTGGGTACACCTACTTTTGCTTTTAGAGAGAATCCTAATTTTTGCATGCCAAGAATTTCCTCCAATGGGAGTGTTACCATTTTCCATCTATCTTTAAAGATGATTGCTACACCCCTGCCTCTTTTATGTGTTCTAGGTTGATTTATCACTTTATAACCTGGCGGGCAGGTAAAACCTAGGTCCACCTCTACGCCCTTGGGAATCCAGGTCTCAAATATAAACCTCTCATCCCATTCATTTGTTTCAAGTAAGAGGTATATCTCGAGTGCATGCTTTACCAGGAAGCGTTTGTTGATAAGACCGCATTCCAGTGTTCTCTTTTTAGTCCAGTTATCCTGGGAGCTTATCTCCATCCTGTAATTTTTGCTTTGCTTACTTACCACCATTATCCTCTGATTTACATATTCAGCCTTAGGGTTCAACTCTCTTAATTCCTTACCAGAGTACGCTAATCTTGGGCGATATAATGGGATATCTGGTTTAAAACCTGCAGCATGGTTGGCGCAGGGTCGCTTCCAGGATGATGACAAGCGCTGACAGGCTTGACTTTGCACCATTGACATGCCTGCTGGGCACACCCGCTGCACAGATGGGCAAGCTTGCCTCCTATATAGCCCCTTCCTCTTCCTCTCCTACTAACAACTAGACCGCTCACCACCGACGTACCGAAAACAGCAGTCTTCAATAGATTCGCAAAAAAAGCAGCAAGAAATGTTGGTTCAACTTCCCCACTTTAATGTTTCAAATTCAATATTAAAATGAGTTTCCTTAAAAATATATTCCCTGTTTTTGGTGCAAATTATAAGTTTTGTTTAAAATTTCAGGTCTTGCAGTAATTACAGCACCTTGGTTACTCTGCAGAATGATCAGGGGGACGAAATGTCAGTTTAACTTCGCATCTTCAATTTTTCAAATGCAATATTAAAAACAGTTTCCTTAAAAATCCATCCCCTGTTTTCTGTGCAAATTATAAGTTTTGTTTAATATTTAAGCTCTTACATTAATCACAGCAGCGTGTTCTCTCTGAAAAACGCTGTGCCTGTGTGGGAGAGGGTGTGGCCATGTGACTGCCTGCATTGGTGGGTAAGAGGATGTTAGAGTGGCTGTATGGGGGAGTGAGTGTCTGTGTGAGTGGCTGTCTGGGTGAGTGCATGGGTATGTGAGTGCCTCTATGGATGAGTGAGTGGGTGTGCATGTGTCTGTATTGTGAGTGAGTGGGTGTATGAGTGACTGTATGGGTAAGTGAGTAGCTGCAAAGGTCTGTGAGTGGGTATGTGAGTGACTTGATGGGTGACTGAGTAGCTCTGTGAGTGGCTGCATGGGTAAGTGACTGTGTGAGTAAGAGATTGTATGGATGACTGAGTGGGTGTTCGGTTTATTAATTGGCTGTGAGAGTGGCTGTTTTGGAGAGTGAGTTTCTATGTAAGTGGCTATATGGTAGAGTGAGTACACAACGGTACAGGAGGAGTGTGTGAGTGGCTGTATGAGTGGGTGAGTGGGATTGTGAGTGAATGTAATGGTGAGCAAGTGCATGTCTGAATGGCTGTAAGATTGACTGACTGGGTGTATAAGTAGATGTATGGGTGAGTGAGTAGCTGTTTGAGTGGGTTTTTAGTTAAGTGAGTTCGTGTGTGAGTGGCTGTATTGGAGAGTAAGTGTTTGTTTGAATGGCTGTATGGATGAGTGAGCAGATGTGTGAGTACTTGTATGGCTGTGTAAATGTTTATGCAACTGGTTGTGTGGGTGTATGAATGAGCATGTGAGTGGCTGCATGAGTGAGTGAGTGGCTGTGTTGAGAGGCTGTATGGGTGAGTGAGAGGATGTGAGAGTGGGTATATGTGAATAAGTGGGTGTGTAACTGTATGGAGGAGTGTGTGACTGTGTGAATGGCTGTAAGAGTGGGTGATTGGGTATATGAGTGGCTCTAAGGATGAGTGAGTGGTTGTGTGAGTACTTGTATGGGTCTGTGAATATGTATTTGAGTGGTTGGGTGGTTGTGTGAGTGGGTGTGGTGTATAGGGGTGTCATTGGGTGTGTAGATTATGTCATCAGTGATATCATCAGTGATATTATTTTCAGATGTCATCAGTGATGTCAGTGACCATGTCATAAGTGATGTAATATGTAAGGTATTAAGTAGGGCATTACATGGTGGTAATTATAGTTAGCTCGGGTAACTGTAACTGTTGAATTTCACAGGTTTCTGTCAAATCTAAGACTAACTTTAGCGTAACCTTTGTTTTTTTCAGTGAATAGACAGATAGATAGCTAGATAGCTAGATAGCTAGATAGATAGATAGATAGATAGATAGATAGATAGATAGATAGATAGATAGATAGATAGATAGATAGATAGATAGATAGATAGATAGATAGATAGATAGATAGATAGATAGACAGACATATAGAGTTTATTGAAGTAAGTATACATATTCCTTGAAAAAGCAAAGGTTAAAGTAACATTACAGTTAGGTGAATATGTCAGTGACAAAATTAAGGTTTTGAACACAAACAAAACCACAGAAATTCACTAGCAAATAGTTAGTAGTGCTACCTATAACTTGCGCCCCCACCATGTACTGCTTATGACTTCATTTATGACATCACTGATGACATCCCAAATGACATAATTGATGACATCTTTGGATGTGGTTTGGTGGCTATGTACATCTTATTTGTGGCTATGCAATATCTGCACCCCCAAGTACAACAGTACCACTGTGTAGTGATTCTAAAAGTAACAATATCGAAAAATCAAAAGCTCTGCGGGTGCTGCGTTGTCTTTTTTTGGGATTATTGTTATGCAGGTACTAAGTAGATCTGCACCTGCATGGTCCCCTCTCAAGCTTTTTTTGTGTGGATTAGAGTGAGTTGTCTTCCTTACTGCTTTACGCACTGTAGTGACAGACTCTTTTTTGCCACTTCCAGAGGCCTTCCATTGAACCAGATCCTGACTCAGAGCCTGACACAGACCAAACCCCGTCTGAGAGAGAAAAAAAACACTCCAAAACTTGTTCGCTATGATTTGACGAGGCAGTATGACTTTCCACTGTAGTCTCTATGAGCAGGGAGTTAAACATAGTAATATCTGATATACTGGCTAATGTTTGCCCCCTGACTGCATTTAGATTGGTTCCATCTGTGCTATTATTTAAATCCATTTATAAACAAGGAGTGGACACAATGAAATCAGTGAGGGAGGGTGCCAGGGGGGGATGAACTGGTATAATGGACGGGGTATCCTGGACCACATCAGCCGCCGCTGTACTAGTCATGGACTTAGGTTCTTGCATAACACAAGAGTCCCCATCAGCCTCCCCAGTCTCATCCTTGTCATCTTTGTCTCTCCCCCATACATGCTCACCTTCTTGCACTGGCAACCTCTTTAAACCAGATGTTAGACGCAGGAGATCCAAGACAGAGGGCTCATTGACAGGAGGCAGTGTGATACGATTTTTCTTTTCTTCTGCCTTATCGCTCCCGGAACCTACAGCCTCCACTGTTGTTTTTTTCACTCCTCCTTGTCGCAGTTGATGCTCTGGGTTAACAGCTTTGGGAGACGGGCCTGCAGTTGCAGCCAAGCCAGACCTCGTTTTCCCTTTAACCGCCTTAGCAGGGATTTTTGGGGCCATGTTTGTACAGGGAAACACTGGGGAGCAGCCAAAGCAAAACCAACAGCCCTTCCCCTGCTCTCCACCGGCCATCAGAACTCAGAGAGAAGCACGGAGCGCTTTTGCCAGCTCCGCGCAGCACAACACTGCCTCCCACTGATTAGAGCCATTGTGAAGACTCAGGTGAGTAAGAAACAGTCTCGCTCCATCCATCTCCTGTGTTCTGGTCCACTTCTTCCCTTTCTCTTAGTTACAGCTCTCGTCAGGATTGTTGCTGCTTCAGGAGATAATTGGCGTTTTTCATCAGAGAAAATTCGCGAATGATTTATGAGTCTCTTACGCATCCTTTATGATTCTCTTAGTGCCGATTATTTGCATAGCATGTACTTTTTCTGTTCCAAATGCCGAGACATTGTTCGGGGGGCAGCTGAATGGCTGACTCACTCAGTTGCAATCTTGCCACTCTCTCCACCTGCCACCAACATCCTTTCAGAACCCCTACATTGGACACGGTCCTTCAGTGCGTTCTCTCCCACCGTGAAGAAACGAGCCTAGATAACAAACGTGCACAGGCGGCTATGCGTAAGATTCAAGGGGTCGTAAGGAAAGTGGTGAAGTCATGCATTGACATCAAAGAGCGTTTGTCCACTTTGGAAACTCAAACAGAGACTTTAGAGAATGACTAAGCAGCTGAATGTACAGCCACGGATGCTCATAACGGTCAAATAATCAATATACAATGGAAATTAGAGGACCATGAAAATCGACAGCGTCAAAACAATCTGCGGGTGCTAGGTGTACCAGAGGGAAAGGAAGGTTCTGATGCGCTGGCTTATTTGGTGGACATGTTATCAAAGGCTTTTCCGGATCTTAAGGGGTGGCAATGGTCAATGGAAGTGCAAAGAGCTCATTGGGTTCCTTTCAACCTTAAGCACCCACTGAAGCCTGACACAAAGCCCAGGGCGATGCTTATCTATTTTGGTAACTATCTACTCTGGCAGGCAATTTACGATAAAGCTATGGCAACAACAAAGCGAAATGGAGGAGACTATTCATTCTTTGTCCAACCAGACTTATGCCACTACACAGTGGAGAGACAATGGCGTCTTTGCCAGATGATTTAGCCAATACAGGATCGGGGGGACAAGCATACCTGTTGTATCCGGCATGCCTGAAAGTGTTCAACGGAGACATACGTGTTTTTTTTTCTTCTGAATTTAAAGTTAAGGAATATTTGGAAGCCTGAACTATAAGAAATAGACCTTTGCTTAGTGATTGAATTTGTGAATCTGTCACGATGTTTCCCTCTCTCTTTCTCTCTGTTCCTCTCCCTTCCCAGCTTAAAAAGTAATCAATAACACTTTAGCGCGAAGATGTTTTTTAGTATGCTTGGAGAGGGTTGGGGAGTGGAGGAGAATGTGCTGGGAATGTCTTTCTTATTTTTTTCTTTTTCCTTTTCTTTTTTCTAATTTTACTCCTATGTGTCGAGAAACCTAGCATTCTTCACAACAGACTTCTCAGTCTGGATGCCATTCTACAGGGGGAGGGGTGGTGGCGGGGTTCAAGGGCACGGGGGTCGGAGGGTGGGTAGAGGAAGGGGTTTGAGAGCGGGGGAGGAGGGGATGGGGGTTGGACACAGGGTGGGGAAACAGATAAATGGAGAGGACATAACAATGGGGAGCGACTAGAAAAAACCTTGAATAAGCAAGAGCGTTTAAACAAACTAAATGACCCAGATGGGTAGAAGAACTATTTGTTCAGTTAATATTGGGGGACTTAATGACAAACAAAAATGTTTTAGGGTGGTGAAATATTAAGAAGTCTTAGAGTTGATATAATATGCTAACAAGAAACTCATATTCCCTGGGGGGAAAAGAGATCTGCTAGCAATAAGGGGCTATAACCTTCTTGCATGTTCCACCCAAACTTCAACTATCAGAGGAGTAGCAATCCATGCAAAGAGCAATATTGGTCCCACTAAATGGGCACTGGAAGATAAGTGGGGAAGGTGGGTTATTGTACAGCTCAATACGGGGTATACGGCTCAAATGAAGATGACCCGCAAATTTTTAATGACTTAGAAATTGAGCTAACAGCCTGGTCTTGCCCATTGGTGATCTGCGGGGACCTGAACATCCATTATGATACAGGAATTGGGGGCATGCAGAGGCACCATGGTAGGAAACCCCAGGTTCATCGAACCCTCTCTGCGCTGCGGGATACCTATGATCTGAGGGATGTGTGGGGAACAAAACATTCAGCTGATGTCGGGTATACTTACTTTTCAAATCCCCACAAGAATTATGTCAGGTTGTACTACTTCTTGGTGTCACCCCCACTGATCACGACCGTTGGGATAAAGAAACTGTTTAACTTCATGTCAGATCACAACCCTCTTCTTATAGCTCTAGCATCTCAGATAGAAGACCAACCACAGGCAAAATGGACATTTGATAGATGTGTGTTAATTAATGATGAATATCTTAAACACATTAAACAATGGTCCCTACAATACTATGAGGTGAATCGATTTAGCTCCTCGAGAGGCATAGTCTGCGATAGCTTTAAGGCAGGCCTTCGGGGGGGAAACAGTAAGTTTTGTGGGAAAGACGATAGAGCAAGAAAAGAAAGAGATATTGGATTTGATAGTTACATTGGGACAATTAGAAGAGAAACACACCAAGGCAATTAGACAAAAACAAGAGGTGGGAGAATTTGCACTGTGTCAAAAGATTACTATTATAAAAGCAGAAATAAGTAGTTTTTATATAAGAAAGGGGGCAGCCTGCTATCAGACACATAGGAACAAAAGGTACGAATATGGCGGGTCTATTGGTAAGAACAACCACAAATAACATCACTGCTATAGGAACGCAAGATGGCAAATGCCATAATAAATTAAAGGATATTATCAAGGTTTTTGACATTTTTTTTCAAGAGCTATATCAACAGGACAACCTTGACTCAATGCTCTGTAATGAAAAGGAGTTAATTTTAGGCAACTGCCGTAGGCTCAGTGATACACAGCGGCAAGAGCTGGAAAAAGAAATTAAGAGGAAGGAGGTTCAAGTAGCTCTGAAAGCAATGGCATCAGGGAAAGGGGCAGAGCCTGATCGGATCCCACTCGAGTTATATAAGTCAATTCAAGACAAAATAACTCTGATACTCTTAGGTCTGTATCTTGGTATACAATATAATGGTATACCCCAAGATTCCTGGTGGGGAGCAGATATAGTGGTGTTTTTGAAAAAAGGGAAACCAGCTGACACCCCTGCGTCATACAGGCCCATATCCTTGATGAACGCAGACGCCAAGCTTTATTTTAAAAATGTTTGCGTCGCGACTAGGGGCGATCATAGCCGACCTTGTTTCACCATGGCAGCACGACTTCATACCATCAAGAAGCACAAAGGACCATATCAGACGTGCTTTCACGCTGTTCGATATAACCAAGACTGCAAGCAAAGGGTTGGCTATGATCCTCCTGGATGCCAAAAAGGCATTTGACCGTGTTTCATGGCAATGTTTATGGACAACCATGATACCGAGAGGATTTGGGTCTGGCTTCTTGACAGCAATTAAAGCAATGTATCATAGGCCTTACGCCAGGGGGCAGGAATCAAAATCGATAGATATCGCAAGAGGGAGAAGGCAAGGCTGCCCGTGTTCCCCAATTTTATTCGCCCTTTACATTGACATTTTTATAGAACAGATATTACCAGATCAAGCAATTACACCAGTCAGGAGGAATGGATAAGAAACAAAGATTATGGCTTACGCCGATGATTTGGCAGTAGTCACCACTGACTCGGTAAACGCAACTAATTGAATTCAGAACTTAGCTCATGAATGCGGTTGTAAGTCTGGCTATCTATTAAACTCAGGGAAAACCCAGATCCTATGTAACTCCAACACCCCGTATAATGATTCACGAAGGCTCGATGAAGTAACCTATGTAGGTATTAAAACCAGTAGTGATGATAGAAGAAATCTGGAATATAAATATGACTCCTATGATAGACAAGATTAACACATATTTATGTAACCTAGATAGATTACACTTATCTCTTATAGGTAGATGTAACATTCTTAAGATGGTCATGCTTCCAAAAGTCCTATACTTGTTCAGATCAATACCATTTAGTAATAGATGATTCCTTTTTTTTAAAAGTAGATGGCATTTTTTGTAATTTTGTCTGGAAATATTAAAAAATCTGGCGCTCCCTTAAGTTTTTAGCGTTACCACAAGACCGAGGTGGATTGTCTGTCCCCAATCTCAGATTTTATCACTATGCAACTTTCCTACAACAAATGGCTATAACGATCATACCTGGGGTGGGTAACAGCCAGCAGGCTATGAACATCGAACCCCCCCTTGATCTATGAGCTGGCAATAGGCAGGAATGCACAAGGACTACTGCTACGCCAACTAGAGCCTAGCTATTACAAGAAGACCAAATTTAAGATTATAATTGCAGTCTGGCGCATATGGAAAAGAATGATAGAGCTTATGAGTATATTGAACTATAATAGATATACGCCATTGTGGAGATCCTCTCTTTCCTGCCTCAATGTACGATAATCTGGCCAAGCAATGGGGGGAACAAGGCATATTGAGGCTGGGAGATATTTACTTTAATGAACAACAGCTGTCATTTCTAGAGCTGCAGCAAAGATTTGGCATTGTGGCCGGAACATTCCTTAAATATAGCCAGATCACCTTCTTTTTTAATAAGATCATTAAAGAAAGAATCTTGCTAGGGAAGAATCTTTTAGTAGAAATTATACTCTCACCGCTATTAAGAATTAAAAACTTTTATATGATCCTGATAGATACCCTTCCAGACGACCTTGAGGCAGTAGAAAGCAAATGGGCAACTAAAATAGGAGACACCGATGCTGATGTGTAGAACTCTCTAGCGCTGGCCAAAGGGACGTTTCTCACAGCTAACTTGAAAGCCCAGCACTATTATACAGTGTACAAGCTTTATTTTACCCCTGTGAAATTACATCGATGGGGGAAAAGAGATGACGATAAATGCCCACGGTGTGATCAAGGACCAGTAGATATAGGGCATATGATCTATGGCTGTGAGAAACTGGGTCCAGTGATAATGCAGATAGAGGAATTTCTGTCAGCCCCAACCCTAATGCTGTTAGGATGTGATGAAAAGGAGCAATGTGATCGTCATAAGGACAAGTTTGTCTTTGTCTCAATAGCTGTAATGCGACTCCTTATTGCCACGCATTGGAAAGATGCAGATCCCCCTCAATTTCAAGCTTAGCTGGGTCGCTTGCTGGCAATTTACCATCTGGAAGAAACCTTTTATCAGTGTAAAGGCCACAAAGCTAAAAAATGGGGTAAGGCAATCTGGGCCCCTATGAATAACTGGATTAAAAAACAGAATGTTATTCAATAAGAGAGGGCGAATTTTGTTGTTTGTTGTCGTATGCTTCCCTCTTACTGTTTAAAGATCTGTGGATGCACCAACATTTAAGTTTTCGCTCCCCAGGACCCGACTTTCTTTACCTCATGATTTCTCATTTGTTTTGTGTGTACTATTTGGAACTATTGTGTTGATATGTATGAAATTGCTCTTGTGCTACAGGTTAAATGTATTTCATGGTTTATGAAATGTAAAGACTTTTCTATTGATATGCTCTCTCCAAATAAACAACAAAAAAAGAAAAATCAAAAGCTACATTAGGGCAAATTATATGAAGAAATAATACGCACATTAGGATTAATAAAATTCTGTGTGCTCTTCATAGTTGGCCATATATCCAATTGGTTACTAATACTACCAGGATCTCTGAGTCAAGAAATACCAGCGTTTCTAAGGTATTTTTGACTGATACTTGTGCAAATGTAAAAGCAAACACCATAGTTAAAAAGGTAATACACACAACGTTGTTTTGTGCATTCTAAATGCATAACTGCGCTGTTCATATAATACCTGTAAACTGTATTAAATGTTAATGAGATCTCTTCCCTGTCAACTGAATGGTAACATCTGGCACTGGCAGCTTTGCACCTGTCAATCACTTTGAAAGCTGCATGTGTTTGATCATTAAATAGGCACACTCTATTAAAATGACTACCTTGCCAAGCATAAAAATGTGGACTATTGTTCTGACATGTAGGCATACTAGTGTATACTAAATTTATGGCAACATTATATTTTTAGGATTACAAGCCAGGATAATAACAGATGATTTGTGTTTGTAGCAAATTCATGCGGTCTGCATTTCCAAGCACAGCATTTGTGAAGAGAAATCTAGCATCCTGCACTGAAAGTCAAATGATATTGTTCTCTGTGTCTGATAAATGCTGTCTGAGGGCTGATGATTAAGGGGTAGCTCTGAGCTTACAGTCGCATATTGCATATTTATATTATTTTGTTCTTGAAGGGGACAAACCTATTTAAACCACACAGTACGTCATTTAAGGCAAAGCATGTCCCCTACTGGGTGGAGTGCAGTGGGTTGGTGCAGGTCACCGTCTCCAGCTGACAGGTCAGGGCAGAACTTTTTTACTACAGCTACAGTTTAAACACTGACGTCTGCTTTAATATAGATAGAACAGCAGATGTTTCTTTCGAATTCATTGTGTACAGAGGAACTTCTAAAATAAATCTGTCTGCTATAAAACTCATATAGCGGCAGAATGTAGTTTGTTTATTAAAAGTATAGTCAGACTGCATACCACAGGTCTTGTGACTGGTAGGAATCGAGCTGGCAGGGTCTGAAAAAAACAGGCATTGGCAACAAAAGTAGATCCGGTGTTGGCCGCCAGTCTTTTGGCAATTTTTGTCATAGTTTTCGCATAACATTATTGTTTGGTAAGTTTCAGGTCTTTCTCTAATAAAAAATAAAAAATACATATTTTGCTAAAGACAAAAGTTTTTGGGCCTCAAAAAAACATTTTACCATGGTATTTTCTGGCACTGAAGAAAACTAATGTGTGTGTGGGTGTGGTCATTGTGAAAGGGCAGAATGACGTAATTCATGGTAAATTTGAATCAATGGCAAAATATCATTAAAAACAATATTAGTTCACAAAAATATTGCAAAAAATGTTGTTTACAAACATATTTACATCCTATACTTCAGTAACACAAAAACAAATATTGATGACCAAAATATCACAATTAAAATGATCGATTTCTGCTAATATTTTATATTATATTTTTTTGGGAGGGGAGTCTCCTGCCCCTGAGGCCTACAAACTACAACACAAAAAGTATCCAACTAAAATCATTGAGAAAGCAAACAAAAGGGCACGCAACACACCTAGAGAAGGCCTTTTGAAGACACATGTAAAAACACAACCTGAGCAACTTATATGCGTCACCACATTCAATTTGTCGTCCAACAACGTGAAAAAGATAATTAACAGAAAATGGCAAATCCTTACATCGAATAAGCTCACCTTTGAGAAACCCATGTTTTCTTTAAACGAAAGACTAGCCTTAGAGATTAATTGGTGCACAGTGATACACGAGTACCCCTATCTATGAATCAGTCAACACTCTGGAATACACCTTCAGTTATGGGACATTATCCCTGTGGGAATTTTGTGGAATGCCCCTTTACAGAACATACCATCGCCTACATCTAGGGCTAAATTCACAGTGGGAACCACCATCCCATACCAACTGCAACTCTGAGTCAGTGGTATATCTAATCAAATGCCCATGCGATCTAATATATGTCGGAATGAAAAGTCGCAAAGTTAAGATCCGCTTCAGCAAACATTGAAGCACAATACGTCGTGCGATAACAGCTACACAACTTACTGCACATTACAAGGAAAAGGGTCCCAAAGACACTGAGATCAGGTGGACCATCATAGAGAAGGTCAAAGACACTGTTAATTTACAGCGTAGACTCCTCGAGCGTGAACAACGATAGGTATATCTTTTGAAGACCCACAAAGTGGGTTTGAACGACTATATTACATGGAGCCAACTGAACCGATGAGTCTTTTTTGCATGTCGTATGAAGCATTGGTCTATATGTTATCTCATGCATCCCTTGCATTAATCTCATACTAGGCTAGAAAGTGGGCCCCACGTCGACATAAGGAATGTGCAAGGACGAGTATCGAGACAGACACTTGACTTTGAAATGTAAACATTCTTTATCGTAAATCTCACGTTAACAAAAAAGAACCGAATGTCCACTCCACATAAGTTGTTCTTTCGTTCGTAGAAAATACCGAGTCAGATATGGGTTGGAGGCCTACTCCTCAATTGAGTGCCCAGTACTGTGATTGCAATACATTCTGAACAGTGCACTCGACTTTACCTAATTATGCTCAGCGAGCCCCGCCGTAATTGTGATATACATGCCCTACATTGTACTCAAAATTAACTAATAATGTTGCATGGGTATTTTTATTCTTGATCACCCTAAAAACACTCTAAACAAACCACAATCCCCAAGAGCCTTAGAGCGACTCGAGCCACGCTATCCGTACATTGTGACGTCACGCGCAGGGCGGTCCCGACAATCAGTGGTGTTTTTCGCGGTCTAGAACTGCTTACAAATATGCCGGTCCCCGTTACAACTATGCAAAAACCGAGGACCGAGATCGAGCAGGTTTGAAGGCGGGGCAGGACTCTAGATGAAGTAAGTGGTTGTGTATGCGAAGGGAAGCTGGACCATTCCGGCCCGTTTCTCTTTACAGAGCTGTATGTGAATCCGGCCCCACTCACCATCACTAGCATGTGAAACCCTGAATCCAGTTAAGAGTTATTTTTTCCTATTGGGGCACACTATAGGGTATGACTAAAGAGCTACCCCTACATGGCCACACTGTCCCCTGAGAAACAGAGACTCCACAGAATTCAGGTAAGACTGTGTGTATGGTGTATCGTATGGCGGGCTAAGAGTATGAGTAGTATAACTATCACAAATCTACAAAAGGTTTTAAATTGGACACTGCAAGAATTATGAGAAAGATTTTTAATTGTGTTTTGATTCATTGATAATACGCACTGCCTGGCATGCTGATAATGTCAGTTTGCAAGCAAGCTCACCATTCCATTATATTCTGTCACAAAGCCTGGTCGTGTACAGATTTTGATGTGAGTGGCACAAGATTGAGAGAGGTTGTATACTACTAAGTGGCACAGTCTTTTTGCACTGGTGGGCTCGCTCTTTCAACTAAGCACATATTTGGGAAACACGAATGTGAAAATGTACATGTATACTCATACAACTCTGTATGTTTTTCCCTCTTCTTTTTTATTGATTTCTTCCAGATGGAGATGTACATGTGATAGACAAATTATTTATCTCACACATAAGGAGCAGCTACTCTGCCCTTTATTTCACTGACAGGACAGGGAATCCCCTGTTGTGTACCCCAGGGAGGCAAACCCGAGCCCTGAAGAAATCCAAGACCTTTATGGCCTTATATATGGACTGAAACATGTTGGCACTAGGGTCTTAGGACCATAATACTCCTATACCGACCCGTTCTTCTTAGTTATTTTAATGACCCTGACAGACCCAAAAATAAAGGGAAACTGGGGTCTTGACTGAGATTTTTTATCTTTATAGTCCCCCTAGTCTTCTACAAACTTCAAAGAGCTCCCAACATTTTGGTCGAGCCCACCCCGACTTATAGGCATCGGGGTGACCTGATGATGAAGCATGACACCGCTAGGGTGTGTGAGGGTAACTAAACAAAAATGAAGCTTTTCCTTGCTCACCTTTTGGTGAAGTTACACGAGTTCCCATATACTTCATGCCCTCACATTTAAGTCCATTTTTTGATTGACCATCGTCCGGTCAGTTTGAGTAATTTGTGTGGTTTAGTGATTTCGTGTGGGAGGAGTTACTCCAACCCAATTTCCTCTCTACCCTCCAGGCACTGAAAAAGTCTTTCAAAAGCCTTCTTTGTGTACACAGGCCTGCCTGTTACCACCACAAATTAAACTTTGACTTAAAGGACCAGCCCTAATTTGGTGAAAGGTTTCTGATCATTGCAAGGGGGAGGGTTTGCGGCCCTTAAAGGTGAAACAGGGAGAACCTTTGTTGCTCGGATGCTGGGAAGCTAGAGACTGTAGCTCAAGTTTAGCATTCACCAATCACTCCAGTTTCCACCTATCTGCTTGGTAGTACAACCTGCAATTCTGCAGACTGTTGCTTTTCCTTCAAGGGCAGGAAGTGGCGGCTGCAGCAAGACCAGTAGGAGGAGGTACTTGGATGTCTGCTGGTCACCTATTATTCTTCTTTGTATCATTTTAAACTGCCTGGTGTTTCATGGTACTGCTTCTCTTGGAGCCCTGCATAGATATGTAGTTGGGTGTCTGACTCTTCTGATGGATACCTGCAGGAGACTAACAAGGACTATGTTAGCTGCCACAGGGGCTGCCAGCCGATCAGGAAGAAGATGAACTAGTGCTCAAAGCATGGACAATCATCATTAAGCATCATTAAAGGATGTTACACGTCAGAGGTTTACAGATTTGCAGGGTGTGCGAATGTGTGGACCGGGAAATGCCTTCATTCTTGTGTTTGAGTTTTGAGCAGTAAGCATTACTTGGTTTTGTAACTGATAAGGAGGAGTTAATCCTTGCCAGAGGTGAGATGGTTAAAGATGGGAAAATGCAGAGTAGGAAGGGACACATTGAAGGTCGGCCTCCTATTACCATTAAAAGTATACTTGAGCACTCAATCGGCCTTGTGGAAGGAGAAATCCATCTAACTGAGCATAGACTCTTCCTTGACGTGTGGATGAGCCTTCTCAGCTACTTGGTGCTATTCCTAGTTCTATCGATAGTCCCCAGGAAACCAAGGGGCATATTATCAAGACAGGCGATACAATTATTGCTGCTTTAGCGGCAGAAAACTGCCGCTAAAATAGCGATAATGGGCTCTATAATAATATGCTCTATGGAATTCCAATTGAAGCCCGTGTTAGATGTCCTTCACATCTAACATGCTTCGTTTCACCAGGGGTGTAGAGAAATAGAGAGACCGAGTTTTCAATAAAAGAATCACTGGAAAGAAAAACAGCATAAAGAGTCAGATGTCATTTGGACAGTGATTGCCAAAGTAGAAAATGATACCAGAGGTGGCAATCTTGATGCAAAACTCACAAAAATGGAAGCAATGCTAATAGTCAAATTCAACACAGCATTCCACGGGCTCAACGAGATGTCTGAAATGTTTAAGTTATAACCATCATCAGACACTGTGGACATCAGTCATAAGTCTCCCACATGATCAGAACCCTGACATTGCCAGACCAATACTTCTGTCATATAACTGCTCTCATGCCATTGGATCTATAAACAACCAACAGATTCCTCAGGATATTATTAATGGGCACCACAACTCAATAAGCCGTTCCATCGCAATTCATCGACAAATTGTGTATTCCCAAAACACCACAATTGTCCGACAAGCAGTTCATTTCTACAAATGGTTACATGCATCCGTCCAAGAAACATCTCCCATGCCACATAAATGTGATCTCACTCAACATGATCGGAACACTGCCAGCCTCGGCAGCTTAAACGTAGATGAACCGCATCATAGTTAGCGGACGCTCCGTGAGGCTTTAAATTATCAACACAGACTGCTCTGGCCGAAAACTGACAGCCAGGAAACTACATTTTCAAGATATACCACTTCCTGCCAGACGAGGCCGGTGAGGCTTAAAAAACGGTCCACTACTAACAACCCAAATCACCAACACAGACCGCCCCGGTCGAAAACTGACAGCGGTTAAACTACATTTCCCAGATACACCACTTCCTGCCAGACAAGGCTAGTGCAGTTTAAAGACGGACCATTCCTAACAACCCACATCTGCCTACACTCCCAGGATCCTTTGCGGACCCGGAAGAATCGGACGACTGACCAACAGAACGCTGCCCGGCGCCGGGAACCCTGCCGGCAGGTAAGCCACGCGCTAATACAATTCCGTTAGAAATCCAGGGACAAGAGACATACGCTGATTGCAGCTTTCCATCCCGATTTCTTAGATTCACTCCCAAGTACAACGGACCATCGTTGGATCCGACATCACACCGGCGTCTTGAAGACATAGCATCAAGATCCAAGGTGAGAACTCACCGCTAGGCTACTTGCAGCCTTTTCCCCTCCCCCCCCCCGCCCTTCAGTCACCAATTCTAGCGCCATTATTTACAATATTCCGTTTTTACAAACAGCCGGAGCTCGAGCGCCCAGAGTCCTCAGAAAGCCTGGCCCCTCCTGAATTTTGTAAGCATGAAAGAAAGAGACTGAAGTTTGAATGTGATGCAATATGTTCATTGTTTTGAGAAGCCATTGATGGGATTCAATCATTTTTTTATGACAGATGGCTGGGTGTCCAGATTACTCACTGTTGTTGTGCTGGTTTCTAAGTGACTGAGAGGTAAGAGACATGAGCTAGTTATAGGGGCAGTAGGTTCTTGTTCCAATCTTAAATAGAATACCAACAAGTTTCCCCCTTCTCTTTTCACAGACCTTGGTCCTGATGAGAACTCATTCACTCATATGAGTTCGAAACGCGTAGACTTTTCAAGCCTTTAAAAAACCAAGAATTGGATGGTATTTACTTTTGAACAGCTTTGTAAATATATGATTAAGTTCTAAGGCTTCATTGTAAATCAAGTGATTACATTGCAGATATTATTTATATGTTCTCTTTTTGTATTGTCTGTAGATATGTAAATAGTGTGGTGTGTGAGTAGTATGACTGAGTGTTATTGTATTATATGTTGTCTATAAAAGTCCAGAAAAATATATCTATATTGTAAAAGTATTGTTGTGTTCATATAATGAGGAGTAGTTAATTGTACATAAGGTCAAAAACTTCGCCTAAAATACTCTCAAAAAATCTGTGGATATTCTAATAATAAAAATAATCCCTTTTTTCTAAATAAAATAAAAGTAAAAAAGACACTTTTTGGTTTCAGGAACATTTGTTTTATGGTCAGGTGTTCCAAATACAAATAAGTAAGTGAAAGGATTGGCAGCACATGCAATCTCAGTTGTTGTTTAAATTGCTTGTGGCAAGCAGTGCTGTTGGGAGCCCGAACCCAGTAGTTGTTGTTAAGGTTTCACTTGCAGATGGCGGTCTGTGTGGTCCCTGATCTCTTGAAATTTGAGAGGTTTAAAACAGAGAATAGTTTTTTTGTCTTGTTGTACACCACTATACAGTTAGGCTTGCTTTTCTGTGGTGGTAGTCTATTTGTTAGAGTGACCTTTGTCCATTTGAGAGTTGAGTGTCGATTAGCGTTTTAGTATGAGTGAAAATGAAACTTTTGCGTATACGAAAGACCATATAAAAAACCTACTAGCCGACCCGCCCCTATTCGCTTCTGCTTCTCTGAGCGTCTCAGCCCAGAACCAGAATGAAATAGATAAACTAACACGCTTAAAAAGGAACAAATTTGCACCGACCTGCATGGTCATTTTCTGCTTCAGCATTTGAGAGGAGGCACAATCCCTATAGGTTTGCAGATTAAAAACGTTCCTGTAATATTCACAGAAGATCCCATATACAAAAAGGGATATAGCTACATAGAGACAAAATGCAGCCGGGATTTAATGGTGTTAACAATTGAAACAGCTCAAAGACTCTCAAAAGCACAATTACAGGAAATAGAGGCATTGGAAACAGCAATATCCACTAATCAACTTATCACAGATTCAAAAACATTACTAGAGAAATTACATAAAGAGATTGGAGAGTTCAAAGATTACACAGTCAACCGAAAAACAGTGCAATTTGAAAAAGACAAGAAAAATTTCAACTTGGAAAAGGTATATCCATACTTACAATCTGATTTTTACTCTAAGCCGGATTCGAGAAAACATTTACAAGAATACCAAGGACGATCATTCAACAAATTCACAACTTTCTCAGATACGTCGTCGGCAAGCGGAAACGAAGGAGACGACCCCACACCAAGAAGAAACAATAACAGGAGAGGTGGATTCCAACAAAATCAGGGATTCCAACAACAACACCAGGGACCTTTTTTAGGCAGGGGCCAGCCGATACCACGTGGAAAAACCCGCTTTGCCCCCCAAACATGGGAAATGTCAACACGACGACGCAATTACAAAAACTAATACCGTCACCAATATTCAATTTGTCCGATAAAATCTTGACATCCCAAGAAGAGAAAATTCTAACAAAGGGGCTCACCTTTGTCCCCACCAAATACACAAATTTTGTAAAACTGAAGACAGAGGTCATCGAGTTTTGTCGAAAAATAAGACTCAAAACTTTCTTTACTGAACAGCCTTACCAACCTAGGCTTGAAATAACAGGACTCAGAAATAAATCAACCTTCTGTCCACCCACAAACAAAATACCAAAAGAGGTGATTGCTTTCGAACGGACCTTATTGTCAGCAGTAATGGAAATGGAAAAAAAGAAAAAACATCTCAAATTCAATTTATCAAAAGCAGAGTCACAGGCCTTAAATAATCTAAAAATGGACACATCGGTTATTATTAAGCAGGCCGACAAAGGTGGCTCTATTGTAATCTGGGACAAGGAATTGTACAAGACAGAAGTCAAGAGACAATTGAGTGACGAAAAATGCTACAGAAAGGTGAATAAAGACCCGACCTTGGTACTTAAAAATGAACTATATAAGATCATAGACGAAGGCTTTGAACAAGGCTTTTTGGGACAAAAAGAGTACGAGTACCTAAAAATAAAACACCCCAGGACTCCTCTTTTTTATGTATTACCAAAAATACATAAGAATTAAAAAACGCCCCCAGGACGCCCAATAGTGTCTGGGTGTGATTCCTTGATGGAACCTATTTCGAAATTTGTAGATTTTTTTTCTAAAACCTTTTTTGTTGACTGTAACATCGCATATACAAGACACTACGGACTTCATTAAAAAGCTGATGCCAATAAAGTTTGAAAAAAATTCTCAAATAATGGTGACAATGGACATCACCTCACTATATACATCAATCCCGCAGGATGAAGGCATTTATGTTCTGGAAGCAGTCCTTGAAGAAAGACCAAGACCTCACCCAATACCAACGGATTTCATCCTAAGACTGGCAGAATTCGCACTCAAAAAGAACTATTTCAATTTCGACGGTGAATTTTTCTTCCAAATCAGTGGGTAGCAATGGGATGCCCTTTTGCCCCGGAACTAGCGGTGTTATTCATGGCTAAATATGAGGAGGCTTTCGTCTACAAGAACAACCCCTACATACAATGGATAACCCATTGGTATCGTTATATCGACGATATTTTTTTCATATGGAGTGGACCAACAGAAAAACTTGAACGCTTCCATGATTGGATAAACAACAGGGTTCCAACAATAAAATTCAGTATGGAATACTCGTCAGAAAAAATGCCGTTCTTGGACGTAGAAGTGTACCCATATGAAGGAGAACTAATAACAACATTGTACAAGAAATCAACCGATCGCAACAGGGCATTACACTTCCAGAGCAACCACCCACGGAGCTTAAAAGAAAATCTCCCTTATGGACAATAATTTACGGTTGAAACGGAACTGTCAGTTCAAAACCGAATATTGAAAACATGCGGATAAACTTACGGAAAATCTACTACTGCGAGGCTACCCAAAAAAACTGCTAATAAAATCCGCTAAAAGAGCTTGGTGGACGCCTCGAGAAAGCCTTCTTGAAAGAAGAACAAAAAATACCACAGACAGGCTGGTGTTTGTTTCGACATTTTGCCCTAATTCAAATGACCTTAAAAAGGTGGTAAAACAAAACTGGCATATGTTGCGCAATCTAGATCAGGCCTTTACTCAAGACCCACTTTTCGCTTTCAGAAAAAACTATAGCGTCGCCAACCAGCTGATCAGAGCAGCTTTGCCCAAACAACCAAATCCGGATCTAAGGACTATGTTCAATTTCCCTCCAATTCAGGGACACCGAAAATGTGGCACATGCACTTGTTGTGACACTACGGTCGAAGGAACGGTTCTCACTTATAATCACATCAGCTGGAAACACGAAAAATTCTCAAACTGTAAATCACGCAATGTGGTATATGGGATCATCTGCCCATGTAAATTGGCATACATTGGGAAAACTAATCAAGAAGTGCGCCTACGAATACAACAGCACAAGTCCAGAATTCGCAACAACGTGGCCACAGCTCCTCTGGTCAATCACTGGAAAGAAAAACAGCATAAAGAGTCAGATGTCATTTGGACAGTGATTGCCAAAGTAGAAAATGATACCAGAGGTGGCAATCTTGATGCAAAAGTCACAAAAATGGAAGCGATGCTAATAGTCAAATTCAACACAGCATTCCATGGGCTCAACGAGATGTCTGAAATGTTTAAGTTATAACCATCATCAGACACTGTGGACATCAGTCATAAGTCTCCCACATGATCAGAACCCTGACATTGCCAGACCAATACTTCTGTCATATAACTGCTCTCATGCCATTGGATCTATAAACAACCAACAGATTCCTCAGGATATTATTAATGGGCACCACAACTCAATAAGCCGTTCCATCACAATTCATCGACAAATTGTGTATTCCCAAAACACCACAATTGTCCGACAAGCAGTTCATTTCTACAAATCGTTACATGCATCCGTCCAAGAAACATCTCCCATGCCACATAAATGTGATCTCACTAAACATGATCGGAACACTGCCAGCCTCGGCAGCTTAAATGTAGATGAACCGCATCATAGTTAGCGGACGCTCCGTGAGGCTTTAAATTATCAACACAGACCGCTCTGGCCGAAAACTGACAACCGGGAAACTACATTTTCAAGATATACCACTTCCTGCCAGACGAGGCCGGTGCAGCTTAAAAAACAGTCCACTACTAACAACCCAAATTACCAACACAGACCGCCCCGGTCGAAAACTGACAGCGGTTAAACTACATTTCCAAGATACACCACTTCCTGCCAGACAAGGCTAGTGCAGTTTAAAGACGGACCATTCCTAACAACCCACATCTGCCTACACTCCCAGGATCCTTTGCGGACCCGGAAGAATCGGACGACTGACAAACAGAACGCTGCCCAGCGCCGGGAACCCTGCCGGCAGGTAAGCCACGCGCTGATACAATTCCGTTAGAAATCCAGAGACAAGAGACATACGCTGATTGCAGCTTTCCATCCCGATTTCTTAGATTCACTCCCAAGTACAACGGACCATCGTTGGATCCGACATCACACCGGCGTCTTGAAGACATAGCATCAAGATCCAAGGTGAGAACTCACCGCTAGGCTACTTGCAGCCTTTTCCCCTCCCCCCCGCCCTTCAGTCACCAATTCTAGCGCCATTATTTACAATATTCCGTTTTTACAAACAGCCGGAGCTCGAGCGCCCAGAGTCGTCAGAAAGCCTGGCCCCTCCTGAATTTTGTAAGCATGAAAGAAAGAGACTGAAGTTTGAATGTGATACAATATGTTCATTGTTTTGAGAAGCCATTGATGGGATTCAATCATTTTTTTATGACAGATGGCTGGGTGTCCAGATTACTCACTGTTGTTGTGCTGGTTTCTAAGTGACTGAGAGGTAAGAGACATGAGCTAGTTATAGGGGCAGTAGGTTCTTGTTCCAATCTTAAATAGAATACCAACAAGTTTCCCCCTTCTCTTTTCACAGACCTTGGTCCTGATGAGAACTCATTCACTCATATGAGTTCGAAACGCGTAGACTTTTCAAGCCTTTAAAAAACCAAGAATTGGATGATATTTACTTTTGAACATCTTTGTAAATATATGATTAAGTTCTAAGGCTTCATTGTAAATCAAGTGATTACATTGCAGATAATATTTATATGTTCTCTTTTTGTATTGTCTGTAGATATGTAAATAGTGTGGTGTGTGAGTAGTATGACTGAGTGTTATTGTATTATATGTTGTCTATAAAAGTCCAGAAAAATATATCTATATTGTAAAAGTATTGTTGTGTTCATATAATGAGGAGTAGTCAATTGTACATAAGGTCAAAAACTTCGCCTAAAATACTCTCAAAAAATCTGTGGATATTCTAATAATAAAAATAATCCCTTTTTTCTAAATAAAATAAAAGTAAAAAAGACACTTTTTGGTTTCAGGAACATTTGTTTTATGGTCAGGTGTTCCAAATACAAATAAGTAAGTGAAAGGATTGGCAGAGCAAGATTTGCAGCAAGCAAAGTCCAGGTGCTGTTACAAGTGTGTCGAATGCTTTGATATCCCTGAGTATCCCCATGGAGTCACTCTGGGTTCAAGTAAGATGGGTTAGGTACGTCCTCAGCATGGCAGAGACAGCTGGCGGCAGGCAGTAGGGCAGCACCGCAGAGGAGAAAAGTAGATCTTCCAGAGCAGCAGCCCAGTAGAGTGACAGTCCTAGCATCAATACTGCAGTCCTTCCTGGCAGATTTCTTTGCAGGTCCAGCAGTTTACTGAGTTGGTAGGGTCAGAGGTTCATTACTTAGGCCTCTTGGAAGTTGGCTGCAACTAAAAGTCCATCATGATGTACTGATAGGACCAGCTGGGTGTCGTCGGCATCTGTTGTGACACTGATGCCATAAGACTTGATCACCCTCGCTAAGTCTGAGACGTAGATATTAAACGAAGTCGGACTTAGCGAGGAGCCCTGTGGCACTCCACAAGGAAGGGAAAAAGTGGGGGGAGAAGAAGGAGCCTAATTTTACAGCTTGAGAGCGGTTGGCAAGAAAAGATGCAAGATGGTCTTTGGCCTTGTGCTGGATACCAATCGATGAGACACGGTCGATCAGAGTAGCATGATCGACCGTGTCAAAGGCCGCGGACAAGTCAAGCAGTATCAAAACTGCCGCACCGCCTTTGTCTAGGGTCATTCTGATTTCATCAGCCGCTTTTATAAGGGCTGTCTCAGTTCCATGCCCTTGCCTGAATCCGAATTGGGTATCGTCAAGCAGGTGGTTTAAGTCAATGAATTTGGAGAGCTGCCTATTCATTAGATTTTCAAATATTTTTGCAGGGAACGGAAGGCAGGCAATAGGTCTGTAACTGGAAGGTAATGTGGGATCAAGGGTGGCTTTTTTTAAAAGTGGCTTAATGATAGCTTTATTCCATACTGATGGATAAGAACCTGTAAGGAACATGCTATTGCAAATATTGGCTAGAGCAGGAGAGATGGCATCAGGAATGAGGTTGAGGATGAAGGGAGGACATGGGTCAAGGGTTAATCCTGATTTGGTAATGGAGTTTAAATGAGAGATGTGTTCCTCAGAAACCTGATTAAACTTAGGAAAAGAAGTGTTGGTACAGGTGTGCCTAGCAGTGATATGTGTTGAAGAAGGTTCGTGAAGGAAAGCAGAAAAGATAGCAGTAACTTTGTCCAAGAAGAAATCTGCCAGAGAATTGTAGAGGGCTTGAGAGGTGTCAGGAAGAGGGTTAGGGGGATTAGAGAGGTGGTTAACCACATGAAACAGTTTTTTTGCAGAGTTGTGTGCCTGATTAATTTGAGTAGTGAAGTACGTAGTCTTTTCTACTAAAATGAGTTCTTTATACTTGGCCAGGGCGTTTTTGTAAGAATGTTTATCAAGGGGATTGTAGTGCCTGCGCCAGTGTCTTTCCAAGTTTCTGCAGTGTTGTCTTTGTAGGCGGAGGGGTTCAGAAAACCATGGAGCGGAAGGCGAACTGCGGTTACGGAGAATAGTCTTGGGAGGTGCCAGTGTGGTGCAGGCAGTGCCCAGGTTTTTAAGGTAGTTAATAGATGCTAGTGCCTGATGCGGCTCCACCACATTAAGGACATTAGACAACATTGAGGATAGAAGAGGAATATCAATGTTTTTCCAGTCTCGTGTTAAAACTGGAGATGATGGTCTGGCTTGAGATGGAAAGGACTTAATTTTAACTGATTAAAAAAAACTGCAGAATGATCTGTCCAAGTGAAGGGAATAGGGGTGGAAATCAAAATGTCAGGGTTGTTAGTGAATATCCCATTGAGAGTGTGTCCTGCCTTATGTGTAGGCAGGGTGACAAGTTGCTGAAGTCCTAAAGCTGACAAATCACTAATAAGGGAGATGGTGTCAATGTCAGTAAGGGATTCCAAATGGAGATTGAAGTCTCCTAATATGGTGTAGTGAGGAGCTCCAGCTGTAGTCTCGACTAGATTGTTAAGACTCACAAGGAAATTAAATTTAGGGCTAGGAGGGCGGTAGAGCAGAGTGGCTGTGAATGACTGGTTGCTGGATAGGCCAATAGAGAAAGAAAAGGCTTTGCAGCCTCCATAGTTAAGGGCTGTTGTTTTTAAATTATAGCAGTCTCTATAATGGCTATAACGCCACCTCTTTTAACAGTTCTGTCTAATCTATACACTCAGTAACCCTCAGGTATGGCTGCTTTGAAGTCTGGGCCAGAGTAGTTGTCACCCCAAGTCTCAGTGACGAACAGGAGATCTAGGTTGTAGGAAGAAATGATCTCCAAAATATCAAGTTTTTGTCTTGGAAGGGAACGCACATTAATGAGTGCTGCCAAGACCTGTTTAGGGATAGCAGGTAATGGAGAATGTCTTCTGCAAGCACGACATTTGAAAGGGCCTACCGAAGGATCAGTGTGCAGAACTGATGGCATACAATGCGGCAGGTTAGGGGAAGGATTAAGTGCTAAGAGTTGCGAGAAAGTGTAAGTGACCGTTACAGTGAACTTTGGGGCTTGAGGGTGCAGTTGGCAGGGGGGGGGTGGCCCTAGGCCCGGTCCCAGGGCGCACGGGCGCAGACGGGCTTGCCTTTGGCACGCCGCCGGCGCGCCCTTTGCACCCACCCGCTGTGCGGATGGGAAATGGTATGAACTATAAAGGGGTGAGGGAGGGTGGGACTCATCCCACCACTGGTGCGCTGACTGACTCAGACCCTCAATATGGTGGCAAGCCCTGCCTCCAACGCATCAGATCATAATCGTCTGCGCGTGGAGCGGGCGGGGAATGCGGCGAGGCAGGGGTGAGTGAAGGATTTTTAAAATAAGCACAAATTACAAGGCACAACAGAAACAAAAGCAATCATTTTAAAAAATTGTTGCTGTCTCGTCCTCCGGCTTCCGCCTCAGAGGAGTAGTACTCACTGATATGGGCGCGCAAATAGGCGAGCGATTATGTAGGCTGGAGGGCGGTACTCATCCTAGCACTGGTGCGCTGACTGACTCAGACCCCCAATATGGCGGCAAGCCCTGCCTCCAATGCGTCAGATCCTAATCGTCTGCGCGTGGAGCGGGCGGTGAATGCGGCGAATGAAGGATTTTTAAATTAAGCACAAATTACAAGACACAACAGAAACAAAAGCAATAATTTTTAAAAATAGTGGCTGTCTCGTCCTCCGGCTTCCGCCTCAAAGAAGTAGTACTCACTGATCTGGGCGTGCAAAGAGGCGAGCAATTAAGTAGGCGGGAGGGCAGGACTCATCCCAGCACTAGTGCGCTGACTGACTCAGACCCCCAATATGGCGGCAAGCCCTGCCTCCAACGCGTCAGATCCTAATCGTCTGCGCGTGGGTATAAGTATGAATCTGTGTCCAGTTGTTCTCTCCCTTACTCCCAGGAAGATTCAGCAAGTGGCATCCATCCTTCCTTAGTGTGGGAATGTCTAGAGGGAATACACAAAGTGAACCATCTCCCAGCCCAGCCAGTGAACAGAGACAGGCAGCAGACACAAAATGGCAAGGAGCAAGAAAATGTGCAATATTCTAAAAGTGGCATTTTCACAATGGTAACTACAAATCCAACTTTACAATTAAAGAAGATATTTCATTACCATTCTAGAGGTACTAAACATGACAATTCTACCTTCTTTCAATTAGGAATTACAACTTATTAAAAGTACTCCGATCCTAGTGGAATCTACCAAGTAGCTAGGAATCACTCTAGACAAGAACCTAAATATGCAATCACACATTAGCATGATGGCTAAAAATGCATGCTGTCACCTCCGCTATCTTAGAAAAATGAAACCTTTCATCGAATCAACAGACCTCAAAACAGGGGTTCAGAAATTAGTCATCTCAAGACCTGAATACGGATGTACAACTGTATGAGGACTACCCAAGATCTCAACAGGCCCGCTCAAAGCCTGCTTTAATGCAGTCGCGAGACACTTAACAGGATACAAAAAAATTTGATCACAACACTCTACATCTGAAAGCTCTCAACTGGTTACCTTACGAAGCAAGAATCCTCATAAGGTGATCTACCACAGAACTCCACTGTACCTAGCACAGAAAATGTTGATTTCTGGAGGAAGCAGGCTCTTTGGGTGTGCCAGTACTCTTCTTCTGAAACCTTAATTCTTATGATAGAGCTTTCTCTGGAGCTGCAACAAGAATATGGAACTCACTCGCTCCGAGCATTAGAAAAACTCTAATCTACTTTAATATTCAAAAAAGAAGCGAAGTCCTTCCTATTGAGACAATGGCTCCCTTAATCCTCAGCAGCCCGTTCACACCATGTTCTAACAAAAAATATAACGCAACCAGGCAAAAAGTTTGGGGGAAGACCACCGTACATCTGGGTTGCAGTAGGTGTTCCCAACCAATTCACATGCTTTTTGATGCATTCCCATATTTACGAAAACCTTTAACAACAATTTATAAAATTAGAGTGTAATTTTATACATTTTTCGAGGCCGTGTTCATCAAAAATCCATTGGAGGGATCCAGAGAAACACATTTTAGAAGCTTTTATCCTTTTTATACAACCCCAAACAAGCAATAGTCAACAAAAAAGTTTGTAAACTTTTAAAAAGTTTGAAAGATTTAGTGTTGGTACTCTGGATCTGGTTGGGTGACCAAATCGGGCAGGGAAAAGATCTAGGGGGCCAGTTATCAGGCCATCAGAATGTTACTAAAGCAAGTTGTAAACTTTGTAGGACAACCACTGTAGACATCAGTGGAGTGGTCCTTATGCTGAAGATACAGGTAAAAGATTCTCAAAGGATTCTTCGATTGTGATGCGGTCAATGGGGGTGTCTCCGTGGAGGCCCCTTGTTCCACGAGTGATTAGGGTCAGGTTTGGCCATAGATCTCTGGGTCCGTTGAAGTCCTCTACGTTGCAGTAGTTGGCCGTTCAATGTGGCGCTGCTGGTCTCCTTGCACCTCAGAGTAATCTTTAGGTGGGGGCTGGTTCCCTTGCATATGACAAAGTCAGTCTTTGATAGGACTCTCGTGTCTGGCAGACACAGTTGCAGCTTTTGACTATCTCAGATTTGTCCTTTTGTGCATCCAGCAACTGGTAGCGCCAAAACCCCTGCAGTGGCTCCCAGCTTGTCAGTTTGGGCTCTTTAATTTCTTGTGTCCCTGGAGCTCCAGGGGATCAACTGACTAATCCTTGGAGACACTGCTGTGGGTGAAGGCGGGAAACCAACTTTTCCCCAGGTCAGGGGCCGCAGGCACAGTCCCAATCTCCCTAACCCAAAAGTGCAGCAGTTGTAGTCCTCTCGATTGTGCAGCCTCTCGTTGTGCGATAAGGACTACAGGGCAGGCCTTCTTCAGTCCTCTCTTCGATTCTAGCATTATATAAGGGGAGGGTGCCAAGTATGCCACAGTTATCACATTAAGGTGCCCTGAGGGGATCAAACGGTCACTAGCCAATGGACTACTGGGTTCCCTCCTACCTAGTGATGTGTTTCCTGCAATGTGCAGCATCTAGCTATCCCAGTGTGTTCTAATATTGCCCTTGCAAGAAGGCATCCTGCTCAAGGGTGTTGTTGCAGTCCTCGCTTTAAAGGCTCACCTCTCTCTGCAGCAACTGCCTCTGTTCCTCGGCCTGGGAGTTGTTTGCTCATTGCCCCAGGTGGTCAGAAATCTGTCTGTGTGTCAGAGGCTTTGGGAGACCAGAGGACTAGCTAGGGAGCACAGTGGCAATTTTCTAAAAGTTGCTAACTATAATAGTGAATTTAAATCTGGCCTGGGCATCAGGTAGGATTAAATGACACAATTAATTGGGTAACTTACCTTGTTAGGTAGTCCCAATCAGAAGTTACCCAGGTTGGGATGCCAGCCGGTAACCCTGTGTTAGCAGATGGGGCTACTAACTGTTCCACAGCAAAATTACAAATTTGAAGTGTTGCTTTTAATACATATTGAGGCTCATATCCTCTTTTAAAAATAAATAGCTCCCTGCCGTAGGGCTCCTTAGGGGTGAATTACATATATCCTAAAGGGAAGTGGTGGCTTTGCCATTAGGTGTAATGGCACAGTATAAATAACATTGTAAACACTACCCTTTCAGTCTGCAGTGGCAGGCTGGGATCCAATGTGTCCTTGTCAAGTGCAGGGTGGCACAAGCAGTGCTGCAGCACTGGAAGGACACTCTACTTACATGACCTGGGTTCCATATACTTGGGACTTATTGCGGTGGGTGCTGCTTAAAGTACTCCGGGCCGGCGGAAGCCACCGCCGGCCCGGAGTATGCACCTCCACCCCCCCTTCACCAGGGGGCCCACAACGGGCCCCTAAAGAAAAGTATGTATGCCTTTTCGTGGCGGCATTGCCGCCGCGGAAAGGCATTACAAAATTCAAATCGTAATATGGCTGGTGGTGTCTGATAGACACCGCCAGCCATGTTAGAGCTTTTCTGCCGCGGTCGGAAGGCGACCCTGGTGGAAAAGCAGCAGACATAAAAATGACCCCCCAGGTCATCCTAATCTGGCTGGATGTCATTTGTGTCCGCCGCGGTGGATCTGCATACTCTGGGCCGGCGGTGGCTTCCGCCGGCCCGGAGTATGCGGATTCACTGCAATCGTAATGACCCCCTAAGTGTGGTCTTTAGTAATGGTTTAGTTTTTCCAAGAATTGCCAAAGGTTTCTCTAGGTTCTAATCAGCTCCATACCTTAGAATGAGAGAGGTTGGTATCTCTTGCTTGCTAATATGTGTTATAGAATTCCAATAGAAGCCCAGGTTAGATGTCCTGCACATCTAACCTTGGCTTCTTTTGGAATTCTATAACCCATATTAGCAAGCCCATTATCACTGAAACGGCAATAATTTTAACGAGGTTCTTGCTAATACGCCCTTAAGCTTCAAAACAATTGTTATTTTGTGAATCGTTCTGCCTGAGGTGTACTGGGTTACCCCATTGTACTGTAATAGGATATAAACGCAACATTGATGTTTCATGCTCTGATCAATTAATGATGCTCTGTTCACTACTTTGCTGCCTATCTAGCGCCTAACATTCACAGCCACATGACCAATGAGTAATTCTCCTAAAAAGGAGCCCCTTTTAGTACTGCAAACATACCTACACATGGCTCAATTGTTCTTGCTCATAACAAAATATTTTCTTGGGGAGCAAATATTAACCTACTATAAAAAAAATCAGTACCTTCCCCTGTAAAGAAAATACAGAAAACATTTTCCTTTATCTCAGCACTTTTATAGTTTGGCATGCATAGCATCAGAATTTGGGGTAAGTTGCAACATTTTCTGCTACTGTTTCCTCAAACTCCTCTTAACGAAACAGCTTGCTTTGTGAGAATGCCAGTGCATACCACAAGGTAAATCCTGAACTATATGACCATGAAGGACCAATACGAAGTGGCTAATTATTATCTCAAGTCAGCAAAGCTAGATTGCCAGAAAAATCCCACTTTCTAGTGAAAGTCCCTTGCTACAAGATGTATAAAAGAAAGCAGCAGGTAATTTATGCCTAGATACGAATAATACTGGTTGCGAAATACTGGTAGCAATTTTCAACCATTATTTGTTTAACCAGTGTGGCATTTTGCAAAATTACCAGTGTATGAATAGATCAGTTTACAATATAATGAGCATCTCACTTTTCGGCCCACCTCATGAATATTAATCAGTTAGGTTGCAAATTAATGGGGTCAGCAGACCACAATATCTGTTAATCCTTTTAAATAAAAGCAGCATATTTTATTTTTTAAAAGTATCCATTGTCCTTAAGAAAAAATGGAATGTGTTTCAAACAAAGGCAAAAGGCTAACAAAACATTTAAGAGTGAGCAGTGAGTGGTCTATGGCAGCACAGTTTACTGGTAAAAAAAGTTTTTGTTAACATTCACAAATAAGGAAGGGCTCCCTTGGGGACTTTTTTCCAATTTATGAATGGGTTACCACTACATTTATGTAGTGAAACTTATAATGTTTTACAGCCAGGATTCATTTCCATACGTTAATACATCCCATTCAGAATCGATATTTGGAAAGGACTGCATAAGCATGCTCCTTCCCAGTATTCATTTGGTATGTAGTGGCAAAAGCCAAATTGTGTATCACCGTTTGTATTTGGTACATTTATGCATTTTTTTTTTTGGGGGGGGTGAGTTTTATATAGAGTGAACTCAACCCAAAGGTATCTGAGCACTCTACATGAGCACCAGGTGTGTTGCAGATGGACACATTCACTTTGTTAGGCACAGGGAGATTAAGTGATTTGTCCAAAATCACAGGATGTTGAGCGTTCCTGTTGAGCCTCAGACCTGGTTACCCAGCTTTGAGGTGAACTGGTCTAGCCTTTAATAGGACCCTTTGCAACTGCAATACGCCTTGGTACACCTTGCATTTAGGTCCTTGAATCAGTCCTCATTAGCTGTCACCAATACAAGAAAAACTGTTATCCTGATACTAAAATATGCTGCACAAATCTGTTTTCTAAAATTGAATGAAAATGTGAAATAAATCATGAAATATTATAATCTGGCATGAATGCAGTCAAGGGCCAAAAAAGAAAATGTAGTCTACAAACAAGAGAAAGTGAGAACTTACTGAATCCAGAAAGGACACCAAAGAACACGACACTGCAAAAATGACAAATAATACAAATACAACATGATTTTCAACAACTGTACTTATAGTTTTTCAGTTCAACATATCTTAGAAATAGTACACATAAACACAAAGAATGGATCTATTTTCCCCTAATGTGAAAACACACTCACCGAGAAGATAAAGTGATCACAATGTAAATAGTAGAGTTACACATCTGGTACATTACAAGAATGTATCAAACACGGTATGTCCGATACATTAATAAATAACAGATTTAACCTTATTGAGGATTTAGTTGAACTTTGTGATCTAAGTACTTGGTTTATTTTACAGTTTATATTTCTCACCACAGGAAAAATTTGAAACTGTTCAAGTACCCTGAACATATATACCTATGGAATACTGGTATACAAATTCCACAATTTTACAATGAATCTAATAATAAAATTATGAGAAAAAGCAAAGCACTCTGCACGTGTACACTGGTTGAAATTTGTCTGATTGTGACACTTTCTCCGCTTACTATATGCTCACCTGCTGTATGGTATGGCTAGTGCTGTAGTATGCCTTGTGCATGGGAATTTTATTGCCCTTGTAGGAACGTGACCTGGCAGATAACTAGAAGACAAGTTCAAACTAAGGGGCAGATTTATGTTGGGAATGCGCCACGTTATAGGAAGTTTATTGCCTTTGTAGGAAAGTGACCTGGCAGATAACTAGAAGATAAGTTCAAACTAAGGGGCAGATTTATGTTGGGAATGCGCCACGTTTGCTTCACGCAACTGCGGCGTAAACGTGGCACATCCCTACGACCCATTTACAACGTGACGCATCTAGGCAGATGCGTCACGTTGTAAAGCCCTGCGCCACTTGTGGGCGTTCCGGCGCAGGGTGGGCGTTCCGGGGCAGGTGCGCCTCGCAAAAGTGGCTGAGTGAAATCTATAAGATTGCACTCAGTCACTTTCAGGCCAATGCTGCGTCAAAACCCTGTGCCTGCTTGAAGCAGGCGTAGGTCTTGACGCAGCATTGTAAACATGGGGCACCCCCGAGCCTTGCTGGAGCTGCGTCGCGCTTGCGACGCAACTCCAGCAATGCGCCACCTTTACGGCGCACCATGGGTGGCGGAGCAGCGGCGCAAAATAACTGGCGCATCTCTGGGGATGCGCCAGTTATCATAAATCTGCCCCCTTATTTAAAGTTTGTAGGCGTTTGGTGGAGTGGGAGCACCAAAGTAAATCAGTAGTTTCTAAATAGAATAGATCCTCCACGATAGTCTAAATTAACCTACAAATGTGTTCTGGCCAGCAGACTACCACAGAGATGTCAACAAGGCTCAATAGGAATACTTTGACTTTCTTTGGTAGCTTTGTCTAAGATGCAAGGTTGTACCTAGAAAAATAGATGTGAGGTATTACCTATGACAGCACAATTTCCCCACCAATATTAAGTAACTAGAGAAATAAGTCAAATGAATTATAAGTGAAAATGAAGAAAATCTATAGCTGTGGTTCAAATGCATTTTCCATTAAAAAACACATTTGTTGATCTGCCAATAAAATTGTTGATGTTTTACCCATCTACGTTTCAGAATGTCACATGTTCTGCAGATCCACAAAAGAGGTAAAAGTCGGGTGGGGGGTAAAAAGAAGACTTTACCATGTTGTCTTCTTTGGGAACATTGCTTTCCAGTCTAACACGAACTGCTGAACAGAATTACATCAGTCTTGGCAGGAAAGTAAAACTTTATTTTGAGAGCTTATTTTTTTCTGGTGTTTGGTGAATTCGTTGAAAGGTTTTTGAGAAAATATCATTTCAAAAAGTTATCAGGCAGTGTTTGAAGAGTGAATTATTTTGTGTATCCATGTCCTTTAGATTGACTTCACTAGCATGAAACAATCAAGTTTCGTTAATCAAATTTGAATATTTAGAGAGACGCAATTGGTTAATATAGAGCTTGTATTAATTTGACAAACATTGTCATGCTATCATGGTAGTAAAATATTTTGTATGTGAATGGACTGGCTTCATGAGCATCTTTAGAGTAGAGAGGAAGATAATCCTGGCAAAATAACCTCGAGAAACAAATGTAATTATGCACATAATGTGGTTAACTTGAAGCTTCCACTAAAAAGGCATCTTTTGATTTGCCACAACATTTAGCGGCTCAATAGTGTAAGTGGTTTACTTGTGTTTTGTAAAGCATGGTGAAGATCATCAAGGGAGGGGCGAAGTAGAAAGGCCTTTTCATTTGCTAATAAATTAAGCACTCTTATTTTGGCTACATGAAATGTCATAGGGAGTTAGAAAATTAAGCTCTGTACAGCCATCTGAAGCTTCATGAAATTTCAAGATGGTGGCAAAATAGGGAGCAATAACATAACTTTAGTGATGTTTGATGTTTCAGCCTGAAGGTTTATAACCAAGAACTGGGTTCAACTTGCTAGCTGGGTGCACAGTGAGGTTTGGACCCCACAGGAGCTTGGGTGTAGGTGCGTTGGGCATCCCTGACGTGCATGTCTAAAAGCGGTGTTCAGCTTGGGGTGGCTGTACAGAGGTTTTGGTGCAGGTCCAGCACTTAACCCAAGATCTGCACATGTGCTCTGGGGGAAGTTGACTGTATTGAATTATGGGTGCATGTCATGGCTTCAGGGCAAGCCCGGTGATCAACATTGCTGGGAGAAATGATTTGTGTGCTTGAAAATGCAGAGATGTTTTGTGTCATGGTGGGTTGCATAAATTGACTGGTCAGAGTACAAGTCAATCTCTGTAGCCAACTTCCACTTTTCCTGGACAACAAGTGACTGCAAGAACACAGTCATATTGTTTTATAGTTTCAAGTAAACACCTTGAACTCCTAAATATACCACTGATGGTGTGCCATACGATTAATGACTCAATTCTTGGCTCACACCTGATATCACCTAAGAAGTCTGAAGTGACATAATTGATTACACCACTGATGACATTTTAAATGATGTCATTGATAACATTAATGACGAGATCGTATACTTCAGCAAATACTCTATTGGCGACATCACTGTGTAAATAAGAATATGTGATGCAGAATGGGGGTGCAAGTAATACAGACAAAATATAATGTAAGATTTCCCGATATAACTCTTAGAAAGACAAAATTGCCCAAAACTGTATTATTAATACCGGGAAGAGTTTTAGCTCGATAGGTTGTGAATGAAAAACGTAGGACTTTTGTAAGATGTGCTGATATTAAGTGGTTGGTTTGCTTTTCCACAGGATATATAGGAATGGTTAGCCTAACATTAAGCTTTGGACACTTCATGCTGGTTGTGAGATATTAGAGTGTATTTGCACAATGTACTACCTGCCTACTAGTCACCATGCACGGATGTGCTCTGTTGACTCAAGATGCAAAATGGTAGTAATAAGAATAATATGTGTTTAATATTCACAAGTATACAGATCAGTTGGACTCTCTGCTGGAGTGTTTACCCTGTATATTGTGGTAAAAGTGGTTTATAAGGGATAGTCAACTTTGCAGCTGTTAAGTTAGGAGTATCACTTCATGATATACTTAACCTAACTTGCAGGTTAGTTTAGAATTTGTTTACAGTGAGCTTGCACATACAGCACTGAGAATATATGTAAAAGAATATCCACCCTATTAATAAGACAGAGATGTTCTAAGCAATGTTTCTCGTCTCCTGATATTTGCTTGTTACAACCCACAGCTTTCTCTCTTAAATAGGGATAACTGCTCTTTGAAAGTGTCATCTGCACCACAGCCTACATTCACCATATACCCATGGATACACAAAAGGCACAATGGGCATTTTATGCACCCAGTATCAGTGGACAATCACAGAAAAATGCATGTGTTCAAAATGCAGATCCAGTAACATGTTTAGTGAGTCCTTTGCAACCCACAACAGTGTCAATTTTAGCATCGAGAGATTGACCCAAAGTTTATATGTGGTGTTGTGCTTTAACCCACGTGTGAGCTACACGTGTGAAAGACTGTAGGGTGAATAATAACAACACCTATAAACAGTTTTGTGCGATGTCTGCCTCCAAACCACTTTGTTGTGTCTTGATGTCATGTATTTAAGTGTTGGCTTATTGAAGATAAATCAAAGACCCAGACTTATAATGCTGTGAGTAGCTCTTTCAGTCTTAAAATTTTCTTTGCATTCGAGAGCTAGATTTTCCCCATTTTGTAGTCATGAGGATTACTGTTTCTGGGGGGAATTTTAATTATGCGCAGAAAATGTCTCACAAAGAGACATATTTGCCAGAAATAGTTCCCCTGCTGCAAGGGTGTGAGACATTTGTTATGTAAGTTGTGCTATCAGGTAAAGAAGTGATGCAAGATAACGACAAACTGCATTTCACTACAGAAGCATAATTTCTCAAAGTTTTCATGAGATCATCCAAACTCCTAACGATTACTTAAGAGTTATCAACCAATTGAGGGAATACATACTAACTTTTGTCCCCAAAACCATCTTAATTATACGGGGTGACTTTAATTGCCAGTTTGAGAGTCTAATTTGTGCTAGTGCTGACGAGCTAGATGATGAGGACCAGTATTGGCAGCTTCCGGAAACCCCAGATTGCTCCAGTGAGAGCATGGATGCCGCTTGCCCTCCAAATAAACTTGTTTACCTTGTCCTCCTCATTGAGGGCCTGTAAAGGGAGGACAAAATCGGATAGACCTGGCTTAGCGACTTTTAATAGAGAAGGCCAATACTCGGCCATCGATTATATTCTGGTCGAATGCAGATCTTGGGATAGGGTTTTGGATTTCCAAATCCACCAGAGAAACGATAGTGATCATAACGCTCTAGTTATGACACTTGAACCAGGTAGCTGGGGTTTGTCAAACCCATCAGTAGTGCCGAACCTAACTCTCCAACCTCTCCTGTTACACAACAATAGGCGGAGAGTAAAATGGTCCCACATACAAGACTCCCCGGAAAAATTAGCCTATATATATCAGCAGGTTGTCCCTTACCTCAGTGAAATAGCCGAGGTTGGGTTATTCGGTCCACAGGCAGGTTTGTATACTAGGCCGATAGAAATGCACATACAGTTGACCTCCAAGCAGTATGGTGTGTTCTACCCAGAAGGAAGCCGAAAGGCGAAACCGGACTCAGACCATCAGTGGTACAATGCAACTTGCCGTAAAGCCAAAACAGACTTGCTGGTTGCTATAAAGGCCAGGGATAAGCCTAAAATAAAACAACTATGGCTAAAGTACAAGCAAATTATTCAATCGGAGAAGAAGGACTGGGAAGCCGAAAGATGGAAAGATCTTCAAACTGCCCTTGTGTGCAAGGATTCAACATCTTTCAGGGCAATAGTTAGCGCAAGCGGGTAGGAGGGGAGACCAACATCATCACTAGCGCTAGAATCCAACATAGTGCCAGCAGTGTGGGAAGCCCACTTTGGAAACCTATATGCACACTCGGGCAATGACCAACCATCATCCAAAAACACAAGCCTCCACCATGAGCACCGATTGGTGGGGGCCCGGGATGACCCACCAATATCAAATGCATGCCCCCACTATGAGCATCGATTAGTGGGGGCATGGGATATAACTTCGGGCAAGGTTGAACTTGCTATCGCTTAGCTACTACCCAACAAGGCTCCTGGTCTAGATAAGCTTCTGGGGATTTATTCCCATCTGAACCAAAAATATGGTCCCCATATCTTTGTGTTTTGTTTAACTCTATTTTAAAGGGCACGGACCCGCCGGACACCTGGCGAGGAGCAGAGATAGTACCTATCCATAATAAAGGCTGTCCTTTACTGCCATCTAACTATAGGCCCATCAGCCTAATAGACATCACTCAAAAGCTAATGGGATGTGTTATTCTAGAAAGAGTCCAGGCTGTCAGGGTCCGTGGTGTGCCTACCCAATATTGAACTCATGAACTACATCTCCCAGAATCCCTGCGGATGCAAGGAGTGGGAGAGGCCATAAAACCAGGAAATGCGCTGGGTGCGGTGCACGTGATTTTGTCTGAACTGGAACTTTGATTACACGGACGTCTTGGTTCTCCGTGTTTGTCTTGATTTAGTGAGTGAGGAACTACACCTTGTAGAGGTAACCCGGCGGCTGCGGGATTACGTTTGTTGGAGTTTGCCGTTGAACTGAGAAAAGGCAGAACTCTGCGTTAGTGGAGTGGAGGAAGTCTTGGGAGATTGTTTTGCCTTCCGTATCGGATTCCTGGAAGTGGTGGCCGCTTCGAAGAGAAAGACGCAGGATTGCCCCCTCTCTCGTCGTTACGTGGGTTACCAAATTCGAGAGACGCCGGATTGCACCCTCTCGCTGTGAAGTGTGTGGAACCCGGCATCGAGAAATGCCGGATTGCACCCTCTCGGCTGGTTGCTTCGTTCAGCGAATTCTGGGGCTTTGAGCTGATACGGGAGACGCAGGATTGCACTCTCTCGTGATCGGAGCCCTTGTATTTCGTCTCCTGGGAGTACTAGACCTTGGGTTAGTTACTGGTACCGAAGACGCGGGATTGCACCCTTCGGGAACCAGAGTTGCGAGAGAGGGAACTTCTGTCTCTGGTAAGAGAACCTCGTTCCTCATGCTTTTTTTTGTACTAAATAAGTGTCTCCAGTTATAGACGTGGTAAAGATACTGTATTAATACGAAACTCTGCTGGAGTTTTTTGCACTTGAATCATTCGTTTTGTTTTTCCTATTCTTGTTTCTTAGTCGAAATTTAACATATCCTGTTGGTTAGACTTGCAGAAAATCAGGGGCGAGACAGCATGGTATGTAGAGATGATCTAGGTGTTTATCTAGGAACCAATAAGGGGGAATAGAACTAATCAGTGTTTTTGTATCTTTAGGAATTTTTACAAGCACGAGAGAGGACATCTCATCATATGATTTCAGTCAAAAGAAGGGGGCTAAAATCTGAGATGCATCAGGTAGGGGATAAGTCTATAGAGCTATAAGATAGAGTAGGGTGAGGGCCTTGTACTAATATATGCCACTTTGTTCTTACAGACATCCCTTCTTCAGCAGTTCCAGCCCCGGCGTTTTTCCCTCACCTGCTTACCACCGTGCTCTGTAAGTGATAAGATTCAGAGTGCGGGGAAAGCTGGAGGTGGAACCCTATTAGCATCACCCTGATCCCGGGGAGCTGTTGGACCGTGACAAAATCACGTGCCCACGAAATAACTCCTCCTGATCAGGGCATAGGTATGGCTACCATGGATGATGTATTGGCGGCCCTAGTGCTAGTGCAGCAGGAACTGGCCACTTCCAGAGCGGAGACCGCAGCGTTAAAGAAACAGGTTGATAGGCAGGCTAGAAACCCTTTCAATGCTTCAGCAGGTGCTCAACAGATTCAGGTTACGGTTCCACCACCTATTCCGTTAGCCAGCCCAGAAAGATACTCTGGAGACCCTCTCACCATACAAGCGTTTTTAACGCAGGTCTCCCTGCATTTTTCTTGCCGTCCCGCATCGTTTCCATCTAATCTGTCTAGGGTAGCGTTTGCCATTTCCTATTTGACGGGCGATGTGGCTAATTGGGCCGGCCCATTGGTCAGGAACGACGATCCTCTTCTGTCGGACTGGACTGCCTTTAAGAGGGAGTTCGAACGTGTATTCGATAGAAGGGCCACAACGCTTAGTGCGGATCGTGACCTACTTGAGTTGCGACAGGGTAGCAAAGACTTGCTGTCGTATATGACCTCTTTTAACAGGTTGGTGGCAGAGACGGCCTGGCCGGAAGAAAAGAGGATGGCGCTGTACTATCAGGGCCTTTCCGAGGAATTGAAAGATGTGTTAGCGCAAATCGACCCACAGCCCAGCACCTGTACGGCTTTGATAAACTTAACTTAAAGACTAGATCATCGGCTCTCTGACCGTACAGGAGATAGGAGAAGAGGTAATCGTTCTCCTGGGGGGTTGGGTAGGGTCGAGCCTGTTACCCCTATAGAGAAGAGTGTTTCAGCGGAACCTATGGAAGTAGGGGCCGTAAGGGCGCCTTTGTCGAGGGCTGAGCGGGAAATCCGTCGCTCCCAAGGCCTTTGTATGTATTGCGGCAAAAAGGGGCAATATGTAAAGGACTGTACTACGAAACCTAAGAGATCACGTCCTTTTGTGGCCGGAAAGAATTATTCTCTTCCGGCGGTACAAAACAGTACAGAGGTGGAGGCCGTTGCGTCCCTTCTGGATCCTGAAGGAGCGGGATGGCAGTTTCCGTCTCTAGCAGGGGTGTGTTTGGCGCACACTGAGTCACACATAGTCCTTTCTATGATCTTGCAAGTGAGAGGTGAACAACACTCGGTTCATAGTATGCTGGATTCCGGGGCCACCGGCAACTTCATTGATGAAGGGTTGGTGCGCCGTCTGGGTCTGGAGAGGGTTTCTATTTTGAAGCCAGAAAGGGTATTGGCAGTAGATGGCACCCCACTGAAGTCTGGTCCGATCACAGAACAGACGGAAATGGTCGAGCTGCAGCTTCCGGGAGAGCCATTGAATCATTTGGAAAACATTGTCTTAAACATCATAGAAGCTCCTCAGTATGAGGTCATTTTGGGGATGCCCTGGCTAGGGTTCCACAATCCTACCATGGACTGGAAACTTAAGACTATTCGGTTCCTTTCGGATTAGTGTCAGAGGTCTTGTCTGAGGGAGGTGGACAAACATCTATTGGCCTTGGCGCGAGTGTTCCAAGTGGCCACGGCCGCCGAAAAGGATGTGACATTGCCAGCAGCTTATGAGGAATATAGCGAGGTGTTCAGTGAGATCAAGGCGGCAACGTTACCACCCCACTGAGAATACGACTGCCGCATTGATCTCATCGACGGGGCAGTGATACCCTCGGGCAGGGTGTACGCACTATCGAAGCCAGAGACGAAGCACCTGCAGGAGTATTTGAAACAGTTCTGTGCCATGGGGTTCATCCGTCCATCCAGGTCCCCTGCGGCTTTGCCTCTATTTTTTACAGTGAAAGCTAATGGTGAATTGCGCACCTGCATAGACTATCGCCTACTGAACAAATAGACTGTGAGAAATCGTTACCCTCTTCCACTCATCCCCGTTTTATTGGATCAAGTACGAGATGCCAACATCTACACCCGGTTGGATCTCCGCGGGGCATACCATCTGGTGAGGATTCGTAGCGGCGATGAGTGGAAAACGGCATTTAAAACAAGGTATGGCCTTTATGAGTACTTGGTTATGCCGTTCGGGCTGTGTAACACCCCGGCGGCGTTCCAGTACTTCTTAAATTATGTTTTGAAGGACTATATAGACCAGTTTGTCATAGTGTATATCGATGACATTCTGGTCTATTCAGTATCAATTCCACAACATGCCAGTCACGTCATCTTAGTCCTGAAGAGGTTGTTGGAAAACTGCCTTTACTGTAAACTCAGCAAGTGCGAGTTTGGGGTGTCAGAGGTGGAGTTCTTGGGGGTCATCTTGAGTCCCCGGGGGTTTCGAATGGCAGAAAGGAAGGTGGAGGCGGTACAGCAGTGGCCAGTTCCCAAAAGCGTGAAGGAAGTACAGGGCTTTCTAGGCTTTGCCAACTATTACAGGAGGTTTATAGGTCAGTTCTCCTTGGTAGCCTCTCCGATCACTCGGTTGTTGAGAAAAGGAGTCCCTTTCGAGTGGACTCCGGAAGCAACAGAGGCTTTTGAACTATTGAAAACATCGTTCAGTACCGCTCCTATACTACGACATCCACAGATGGATGTGCCGTTTGTGGTTGAGGCGGACGCCTCAGACACAGCGGCAGGGGCTATTTTGTTGCAGAGTGACGCAGCAACCGGGCAATTACATCCGGTGGCGTTTTTGTCAAAAAAATTGTCCTCTGCGGAACAGAACTACACAGTAACAGAAAAAGAGCTGTTTGCTATAAAACGGGCGTTTATGGAGTGGAGACACTATTTGTGGGGAGCAAGACATAGTATTACGGTGTATTCCGACCACCCGAATTTGGTCTTCATGAAAACTGCCCGTCATCTTTCTCAACGACAACTGAGATGGATGCTATTTTTTGCCGGGTATGACTTTGTCATCACGTTCCGACCTGGGTCGGACAACCGGAAAGCGGACTCCCTGTCTACACAGGAAGAAGGAGCGGCATCCCCTCAGGTGAAACCACAAGCCATTATTCCCCCCGAGAAAGTGCTTTGTGCGGTCTCAGCAGACCAATTCTTGAAGCAGGTGGTTGGCTACGTAGTCCGATCCAGTGGCAAAACTGGGCCGATCAAGACTCACAACGTACATTGAAGCATGGGATACCATTGTGCAAAGGGAGACTGTATTTACCTTCACATTCCCTTAGGTTGCAGGCATTTAATTGGTGTCATAACGCCATGATGGCGGGCCATCCTGGGAATAAGAAAACGCTACTCCTGGTACAGCGTCAGTTCTGGTGGGAGGGAATGCCTAAGGATGTGGAAGGGTGGGTGCAACAATGTGACACTTGTGCACGAGCTAAAGGTGAACAGAGTAAATCGAAGGGGACGCTTATGACATTGCTGACTCCTGCACATTCATGGCATACCATCAGCATAGACTTCATTGTAGGGTTACCAACTGATCAGGGTTGCAATGCTATACTGGTGGTGGTGGATAGCCTCACAAAGATGGGGCATTTCATTCCCTGCCATAACCTACCCACAGCTAGCCAAACCGCCCAGTTGTTGCTGACCCAAGTAGTGAAATTGCATGGGATTCCTCGAGTTATCATCTCGGACAGAGGGCCTCAGTTTGTGGCTCGTTTTTGGCACATGTGGTGTAGGGCCATGCATACGGAGGATGCTTTATCCACGAGTTTTCATCCGCAGAAGGATGGACAAACAGAGCAGATGAACCAGACTCTGAAGAAATATTTGCGGTGCTACGCAAAGGAGGCAGAACAGTCGTGGGTTTCTATGTTGTGGCTGGCAGAATTGTCCTACAATAATGCGTGGCATTGCTCGATCAAAGAAACACCTTTTCGGGCCAATACCGGATATCATGCCAATACTTTGCCGGTGGTGGTTCCGGGGGAGGTTCAGAATCATTCGACTGTGGCTGCGCATATAAAGGCCCTTCATCGCATCCATGGCACCATTCGGAAGTCGCTGGATCAGGCCAAAGTCTTCTATAAAAAATGGGCCAACAAGCATCGTCAGGAGGGACCGGAGTATAAGGTGGGAGACAGGGTCTGGCTCTCTACTCGGAACATACGTTTTTGTTTCCACAGTTTTTCCACCCTCGCTTCATTGGTCCTTATGCCATTGTTCGTAGGGTCAATCCTGTGTCTTACAAGCTCAAGTTGCCGGCTTTGTTACGGATCCATCCCGTGTTCCACTGTAGCCTGTTGAAACCTGCGGGGAGAGCCAGGGTCGTAGCAGCTCCTCCGGTGCTGTGAGATGGTCAGTTGGAATACGAAGTCCGCAGGGTACTGGATTCTAGGTACCGCCAGGGGAAGTTGTGGTTCTTGATCTCCCGGAAAGGGTACCAAGCGGAGGATGATTCGTGGGAGCCTAGTGCTGCAGGTTCATGCTCCTGTGGTGGTCCGGAGGTTTTATCAGCGGCATCCGGGAAAGCCTGGCGCTAGGAGGCACATGGGAGGGGGGCATACTGTCAGGGTCCGTGGTGTGCCTACCCAATATTGAACTCATGAACTACATCTCCCAGAATCCCTGCGGACGCAAGGAGTGGGAGAGGCCAAAAAAACAGGAAATGCTCTGGGTGCGGTGCACGTGATTTTGTCTAATCTGGAACTTTGATTACATGGACGTCTTGGTTCCGGGTGTTTGTCTTGATTTAGTGAGTGAGGAACTACACCTTGTAGAGGTAACCCCGCGGCTGCGGGATTACGTTTGTTGCAGTTTGCCGTTGAACTGAGAAAAGGCAGAACTCTGCGTTAGTGGAGTGGAGGAAGTCTTGGGAGATTGTTTTTCCTTCCGTATCGGATTCCTGGAAGTGGTGGCCTCTTCGAAGAGAGAGACGCAGGATTGCCCCCTCTCTCGTCGGAACGTGGGTTACCAAATTCGAGAGACGCCGGATTGCACCCTCTCGCTGTGAAGTGTGCGGAACCCGGCATCGAGAGACGCAGGATTGCACCCTCTCGGCTGGTTGTTTCGTTCGGCGAATTCTGGGGCTTTGAGCTGATACTGGAGATGCAGGATTGCACCCTCTTGTGATCGGAGCCCTTGTATTTCGTCTCCTGGGAGTACTAGACCTTGGGTTAGCTACTGGTACCGAAGACGCGGGATTGCACCCTTCGGGAACCAGAGTTGCGAGAGAGGGAACTTCTGTCTCTGGTAAGAGAACCTCGTTCCTCATGCTTTCTTTTGTACTAAATAACTGTCTCCAGTTATAGACGTTGTGAAGATACTGTATGAATACGGAACTCTGCTGGAGTTTTTTGCACTTGAACCATTCGTTTTGTTTTTCCTAGTCTTTTTTCTTAGTCGGAATTTAACATATCCTGTTGGTTAGACTTGCAGAAAATCAGGGGCGAGACAGCATGGTATGTAGAGATGATCTAGGAGTTTATCTAGGAACCAATAAGGGGGAATAGAACTAATCAGTGTTTTTGTATCTTTAGGAATTTTTACAAGCACGAGGGAGGACATCTCATCATATGATTTCAGTCAAAAGAAGGGGGTTAAAGTCTGAGACGCATCAGGTAGGGGATAAGTCTATAGAGCTATAAGATAGAGTAGGGTGAGGGCCTTGTACTAATATATGCCACTTTGTTCTTACAGACATCCCTTCTTCAACAGTTCCAGCCCCAGCGTTTTTCCCTCACCTGCTTACCACCGTGCTCTGTAAGTGATAAGATTCAGAGTGCGGGGAAAGCGGGAGGTGGAACCCCATTAGCATCACCCTGATCCCGAGGAGCTGTTGGACCGTGACACAGGCTTGGAATGAGGAAAATGAGATCTTAAGCCCCTTCCAGGCCAGTTTGAGAACGAGTACATCAACCATCGACCAGATATTCAGACTTCAGGTCCTGTATTGGAAGACGGTGAGTGTGGAGGGTGGCAGCCTCCACCTCATCTTTGTTGACCTGAGGTCTCAGTTTGACCTGGTCCCCAGGGAAAAACTGTGTAGTGTACTCACAGACCTTGAAATTCCACCATATCTTTTGGGTGTCTTAATAAGGCTTCATACTGAAACATACGCAAAAGTGAGGTGCGAAAAGCTTGGAGAACTATCAGCCAGCTTTCCTGTGAAAAAGGGGGTGCGCCAGGGGTGCGTCCTCGTGCCCACCTTATTTAGTCCGTGTGGGGTGGTGGAGAAGCAGACCAGGATACACAAGGGGCTTTTCTAGTGAGTTTATTGTCACTTAAGGTATTTCGGATAAGTCTATAATCTTGTAAACAAGAACAGTCTTTAAATCAAAAGAAATCGCTCCTCCGGCGCAAGGGCTTCTGGTACAGGTAGTCCTCTGCAGCGTTTCTCCTCTAGTTTGGCTAGGTCTTGCTCGTCAAGGAGTTCGTCAGCGCTCCCGGAAAGGAAATAAGAAAACAAAAAGAACCCTGTAAGGGGGTGGTTCACGACACAGGTTTTGTTGTCAGGATATCGGAGAAGTGTGGAGAACTAACACCTTTACCGCCACCAATGATTCACGCTGCACTGCTTTATGCCGCACTGCTTTATTACGCTGAGGACGGTCCTGCGTCTAGTTTATTTATTTATTTCTGGTATTTATAGAGCGCGACACTCATCCCATAGGATATCACGGCGCTATAAGAAAAAGGGGGACTATTGAGATTTATGCGAAGGGAGTTAGTTTTTTGGAAAGAGGTGGGTTTTTAGTTTTTGCCGGAATGGTAGGAGGTTTGCAGTGTGTCTAAGATCCATGGGTAACTCAATCCATCTTTTGGCCGCCAGGTGTGAAAAAGCTCGTCCACCTGTCCTTGCCCTGAAAATGCGTTTAGGTTTTGCCAGGGCTGAGTTGTTGGATCTTAGGTTCCTGTTTGGAATATAGAATTCGATTTTACCTTGCAAGATTGTAGGGCCTGTTTTGTGGAGGGCTTTGTGCGCGTGACAAAGTATCTTGAAGGTGGCTCGCTGACGCATTGGTAGCCAGTGGAGTTTTTTTAGGCATGCGGATGCCGAATCTCGTTTGCCTTTGTTGCATACCAGTTTGGCTGCCTGGTTTTGTAGGACCTGTAGGCGGGAGAACAGCTGCTCATTCATTCCTTCGAATAAGGCATTGCCATAATCCAGGCGGCTAACCAGGAGGGCCTGGGTGATTGTGCGCCGGCAGTCCAATGGGATCCAAGAGAAGATTTTGGCCAGGAGTTTCAAGATTGCAAAGCCTTTGCCCCAGAGTATGCGTACGTGGTCTTTCATGGACAGTGCGTCGTCCATCATGATGCCAAGGTTTCTGGCGTACTATTTATCCCCGCCCTTGGCTCCCTCTAGTGCGCGTCCCCGACTGAGGAAAGGCGCCCTCGTGCCTTGTGGAGCCACGTCCCTCCAGGGCCGTGGCTCGAGTTGTCGCGTTGCCAACTAGGGTCTGGCTGCCTGTCTGTTCCGCTCTCGAGTTCGGCTCTGCTCCGGCACTTCTCCGACGATGAGTCAGCTTCCTCCTCGTGCAGTTTTCCGGCTCTATTCCATGGTAGCACCGAGAACGCCTCCGTGAATGTCCTCTCCTGGCGTTCTCCGTCCGTTGGTCCCAGGGAACGCCTGCTTTCCTCTGGGCCACTCCGTTTCAAGAACTCAGAACCACGTGATTTCTGCGGTTCCTCCGAGAAGCTAGACGCCTTAAAGGGCCATTGGTCCTCGGTCACACTCTGAAAGAACATGAGAGAAGACAGGGGAAAGGTAATGGAGAAAATGGTCAACGCTAGGCGCTCCGGACTCTACGGACTGTGCACTCAGTTCCTCAGAGTCCGTATATTAACGGGCTCAGAGATCACTTATGTGGCATTAAGGACAGCGATGCCCCAAGGTTAGTTTAAGGTCGGGTGCCCGCATTGATGTTTGCGGATGACACCTTGTTGTTGTCCAAAACATCAATGGGAATCCAACGCACCTTGGATGGCTTTGCTAATTTCTTTGCATTGAGGGGCCTGGAGACAAACTTATCTAAAACCAAGTTTATGATTTTTAATCCTCCCAGGCAGTCCCGCCCAAATCCAATACTGAACGGTATACTGTTGGTGCGAGTAAAAACCTTTGAGTACCTAGGTATTACCCTTGTGGAACATCTGGACTGGGACATCCACCTAGCTAAGGCCGCTCTAAAGTTAACCCAAATGGCTGGCGGGATATTGAAAATGCACAGAACTTCCGAATATAAGCCATCAGCCCCTGTCATTGAGATCTACAAAACACAGGTAAGAGTGGCGTCTGTTTACAGGGCCGATCTTTGGGGGTACCACAGGCCCACTCACCTTATGAGGCAAGAGCATACGTTCATGAGAAATCTGTTGAGACTCCCAACGAGTACGCTGCTAGTACCACTCCGGTTGGACCATGGGCTACTTCCCATTGAGGGGGAAGTGGCACTACGCCCAATTATGTATTGGAGAAGACTGTGTACAGTCCCTGAGCTAGCCTTCTACAAAAACGAATTCAGGGAAGTTTGGGCTCACTTAAGAACCAAGAAAATTCTGTGGTTAATGCGCATTAGGGAAAGCAGTAGTAGGATTGGACTAGCCGAGCTGTGGGGATCACCAGAAGAATCATGTTCGGAAAAAACTAGGGTTGCCCTGGCTCGACACGACAGGGATTTCAACCTTCAGTCTCTTCAAGTGAGTTCGACATTAGGCAGACTGGCAATCCAGTTTCTCCAAATAAAAGACGTATATAAAATGGAAGATTTCCTTGACCTAATTTATCCAGCTTTGGCGAGGAAACTATATATACGATTCAGGTTGGGCACTCTCCCGCTTACATCTTTTGCCAGTAAATGGTGTTACAAAAAAAATACAGAGTGCCCAGCATGCAAGTATAAACTTGAAGATGAGATTCACGTCTTGTTCTTTTGCCCCGCTTACCAGGTGGCAAGCAAATACTGGGTGGTACCCATTTGTAGAAACCTTGGCTTCAGACATTGTTATCTGCCTTGTAGAGTACTAAGGTACGACACAAACCCTCCCATCGTTTTTGCCATTTCCCAATTTCTGTATGGGATGTGGCACAAACGCAGGACTTTTTTAACTTAACTAATCGAATAATTATGATATTAGTATAAAGTGCCAGCTTCGATAACTGTCTTGAATATTTAATTTGATTTTATGATGGGATGTTCAGGTATAGTTTTTAATCTTGTGAAATTAAGTGTTTAAATACGATTATGACTGTCCTTGTGTTACTGTATACTATTTATTCGTCCTTTTTGTATTGTATGTATTTTATCTTGTACTTTTATGGTCCGCTGTGACCGAAATAAAGTTATTGAATGATTTATGACCTGGTCTTAGCGGGTATCACCATGGCACTGAACTGTAAGAACTATTTCATACATGTCCTGCAAATAAACTGTGAGCCACATCGACCACAAAGTAACAAGATTCAACACTTGGCAACTTTATTGAATGTATGTAGGGAATTGCATGTATGGCAGTTTGGAGTGGGCCAGGTGTGGGGTTATGAAAAAGGGATATCAAGTGCAAGTATGCTGAGCTCCACAGTACCAACGTCTGATCTATTGTGCATACAACTGGCAAAAAGTGTAGTGGAAACTGTTCCTTTGAACAGCTTCACTATGTGAATGCCCACTTACAGACAAGGGCAGGTGGTAAACTTTCAATGCTTTAATGCATTTCCTTGTGAATTGCGTTTAAGGGTGGATGCCCCATTGCCTTCCACTTTTTCTTGCATTCCAAAGGAATCGCACTGTTGACATAATGAGTTGCAAATACATTTCCAACTTACGATGTAACTTTGATTCATTGCATTTTGTTGTCTTCTGACCTCATGATACCCTGCACTTAGGGCACCGTATGATTTGAAGTGGAAAAAAGCATTTGATACATTAAATAAACGACTACCTATTGAAAACATGAGAAGAATGAAACGATGTACACATATACTTGTAATAGTGAGCAAAAGGTAAAAGCTGAAACATAACCCACAAAGTCAAAATATATAAAATCAAGGAAGATAGGCAAACATATGAAATTTAAGCTGTTTACTTAGATTCTGCTTTTATCTGAGAAGTTTTTGTGCGGTTTTACATCTGTATATTTCTGTTAGAAATGTTTTGTTGTCTTTGCAGATCTTTTAAAAGAAGTTTATTTCTAGCACTCTGAAACAGTTTCTAAATCTTTTGTTTTAGAAAGAAGTGCTGCTTAAGTTACTAGCATCACATTCACAGAGGACATACAGGAGGCAATTTTACTATTTTTCCACTTCACACAATACCACATAATAGATATTTAAAATGTAAAAGTACAAAATCAGTAAGATACTGTACACTCATTAGCACATTCAACTACTGTGGGAGGAATGTGAATAGATGTCTGATTGAAGTAATGAAATTCTAATGAATAATGATGCACTGAAAAGTGGGAGTTTGGATGAAGTAGCAATATATTCAAAGAAATCACCCATCACAAATCTTACAGATGTTGTTTAGCAATATAGTTCCCATGTAATACGCATTAACTGTGGAATATAATTCAGACAAAAATAAAACGTATACTGAAGTCTTAGAACCTAATTTGGCTTTTGTAGTAGCAAAGTCACTTTCACAAACGTTATTTCCATGTCCTGGAAGATATTGTACGTGCAGCTGTTTCAACAGATACACATTTGTAAATAAAAACAATTATCTGAAAAGCATTCCGCAAGCTATCTGCGAGTATAAGTTTGGTTTGCACACTTTTATTAGTGTAAACCACTGGCAACGACTATCTGTGGCCATCTCTCGAAATTTCCAATTGTTGTCGTTGCTGATAAACCTTTTTAATTCCGAAAATGATAAAAGTTGCTGTCCCATTAGGGAAGTTTCCAGATTGAAATAAAACACTGAGGCATATTATCAAGATGTGCGTTAAAAATCGCACATCACACATTTCCCCATCGCCGGATTTTATCGCCGTGGTAGCGCGTAATTATCAACGTGCAACACATAGGCGATATTAAATCCGGTGATAGTCGGCAATAGTGAACATTAGTGCATGAAAACAAGCGTTGTTGTCACGTGCTAATGTGTGCCTTGATAATATGAGGGGGTGGATTCAGCTTTATGATCCACACCCCCATGTTATTAATGCCTAACACCTGATCAAAGCAGGCGTTGGGAGACCTTGATAAACGAGTTCATCGCAGGTCTCCTTCTCCCAACGCCTGCCTTGATAATAGGGTGATACTACCTCCAACCACATTTTACATGTGGTTGGACGTGGGAACGCCCACTTTGCATGTCATTAGCGATGTTTCTCGCTGACATACAAAGTGGGGCGGTATGAGGCTGAGGCAGGCGTTAGCATGCCCTTGTTGATGGGGCGCTAGAAGTATCACCGTTTTCTCGGTACAATTCGCCGAACAAGCAGCAATACTTCACCTTGATAATATGGCCCACTGTGCCTTGTCTACCTGAGTAGTGTACGTCTTTTTGCCCAAAACAGGTGTATGCAAGTAAATAGATATACTTCCTCCAACTGTCCCTAATTAAGATATCTAAAGTCAACAAGGAGTTATGTGACGTTGTAGGGGTGGAAGATCGCTATGTATCACTGTCCATTTGACCCTAACATTTGATATTAGAAAATCAGCTTTTGGATATTTGGGATGTTCTACATTTTGACAATGGACACGTTCTAATGAAATGTCGATGACTTCCAAATAAGGGCAAAGGGAATTGTATAAACAGACACTTTATCAATCTCTCAAGAAATACCCGACTATCTTTTACCTGCCACGCTTGTAAATTTAAGGACATAATAATTTTAGAGTATTCCAATAGAAGTGCATGTTCTGGTGTGAACATGGGCTTCTATGGGAATTCTCCGGGGCATAATATTAAGCCCCATTTTCACCACTTTAGTGGCAGTTTTCTGCCGCTAAACCTGCGATAATTTTAATGCTGTCCTTGATAATATGCCCCTAGTTTTTTATGTCTTTAATACTAGTCATTTGTTTAAATTTGTTTTAGTAAGTCCTTTTTAGTTTACCATTAGCTTTTCATTTTGATTTGCCTTTTTGTTAATTTTTTTATGTATAATGAATTCCAAGAAATGGCTTTTACCAAAATGGGGACTACGTTTTGTTCACTTCTTTCAATGAGGGGCTAATTTATGAGTAATTGACGTAGGGTCAATGTGAAAATGCAGGAAATAATGATATACAGTGCATTCCTGGTGCACAACTTGTTGCCTAGCTGCAATGTAGGCACCCTTGCATCATGGTGCAAGGGTGCCTCCGTTGCAGGCAGGGTTATTTGTGTGCAGGAAGGAGCCCCTTCCTGCACAAAAACAATCCCGAAAGGCGTTCTCTCTTTCTATGTGTGCTGCACAATGCAGCATACATGGAAAGAGGAAAAAACGAGGACAAATAAATAATAAGCAATCTCAATATAACTCAAGTCCATACAGTTCAATTCTGCAGGGGTTCACATTTTTCGGCTGTAGGATTAGCAGAGGAATAACGACAACCAACTTAATTTCATTGAACGTGAAATTTGTTATAGAGGAGTCATCATCAAACTCCACCAGTTTTATGGGAACAAAGAGGAACAGTCGCCACAATGATGATTATTAAGAAGACGTGAAACAATACTTCCTAGAAAATAGCAAGAGCAACTACGTTGACAATGCTGAGAGAACCTTCACTGATATCTGTACATGAAGGCTATTGACCGGCTAGGAAGGCCCACCGAGCAGAACAAGAATATCAAATCTGGGGCAGTATTACAGAGAGTGCCCCGGGGGCACTTTGGTATTACAAAAGGGGTCGAAGATGGTTGTCCGGCCCCTTCTGTAATACCGATAGCACTGGTGCACAGAAAGCGCCAGTGCTATCTGCAGAGGGTGTTCCTTCACTTGCATGCGGACATGCCCCATGCAAATGAGGGAACCCATTTGCCTCTGCGCCCGCGCCATATTACAGATGTGGAGCATAGGCAAAGAAGCTGTAAAAGGTGGTGCAATGTCAGTGCACACCCTGAGAGCAGGCCTCTAAAGTGGGTAAAGGGGGTCCTGTGGACTCCCAGACATCCCCTTGCAGGCAGGTGCCGTCACTGACTACACCCGCCTGCAAGAGGATTTAATTCCCCTTCAAAGTGCAGGCGGATTGCCGCCTGCACAATGAAACATCGAGGGTTGCTTTAAAGCCTCTCCATATTTCACTTGAATGAGCTGTCCCCAGAGTAGCACAAGTTTTGGCGGCACATTCTATGTAATAGGGAGCGCTTTCTCTGTTTGTGTCCGGCGCAGCAGTTTAAGGTGCGCCAGGAGCAAAGAAGAAAAGTGTGCCCTAGTACATAATATGACCTCAGGACTCATTTCCTTGCAGAGATGAGATCTCTAGATGACCTTTCCTGATCTACATGCTCATACGTTTGAAGAGTAAGAGCATCAAGTACAAAAATCATGTCTATTCTCACTTTAACCCCATCTTACAAACATAGGCAATGCTGTGCTTATGCTAAAAATCATGCATTTCTGAGTGCCTCAAAATTATCCACATCACGTCATAAGTTCCAATCACTTCAAATATAATGCCAATGTGTTACAAATATTACTGCAATGCACTACTTGAATTTACATATACAGAGTCAGTCAAATCAGAATCTCTAACAGCACTGTCTCTTACGAGAGTTCTCAATCCCATCTGAGGAGCTGCTTCAAGAAACAGTGTCCTGCTGATTTATTACCTTGAGTTTGAGTAAGATGTCCCATCTGACATCAGGGACAAGCCACTTTGTTTGGAGGAAGTAACAATTTCATATGTGTGTTATAACTGTGCTTTGAATGGACTTTTTCAATTTTGTGTACACTAAACCCTGCTAGCATGGACTACCCTGCTGCTTGAGGCTTGCCCTGCTCACCGCAAAAGAAGACTGGACCTCCTCTTTCATTCCAAGCTACCAGAGGGACTCCAAAGTTCCATAGGATGACATATTGTTCTAAGCTACAGGAACACATCACACCCCAAAGGTCTCCCTGCAATTGCCCAGCTACCCTGCTGCAACTAGACCCGCTTGGAACTGCAACTGAACCTGCCTGAGCACTGCTTATCTCTGTTAAAGTGAGGCTCTGGATCCCAAAAGGTATCTCTCAAGGTACTGGACCTATGGGTAGCATCAGAGTGAACTCATCTGCAAGAAAAAGAAAAATGTTAAAGCTCCAGGCTCTTTGTGCCAGACTTTTATAACATAACTTTTTCAGCAGGACTAACAAGGCCCCTGTGTTCGGCCCATGCTTCATAGAGGTTGTCCTGAACTTGTGACATTCCCCTTGCCTACACAAACACATGACTGTCAGTTGCACTGAGTGGAGATAGAGTGGAGTTATAGTGGAGCAAGACTTGCGCTAGAGTAGTGTAAAAAGAAAGACATGATTTAATTTGCTGCCTTTCTCGTAATCATAGAGTGGAAAGTTAAAGAAGTTGCCATTTTAACGTTGCTTTGTATGAGAGTGCTGTGCCCCTCTTGCGCTTAGTTTTTTCAGATCCTAACACTGTCAAAACTATCCAGAAAGAGCTAAAACAAGAATATGATCTATGAACTCAATTCACTGGTATGTACATAACTATTTATTCATTTAAAAAATTTACTTTAGAAATGAAGATGTGCAGGGGAGTTTGATTAAAAAAAGAGTATCACAGTGATCTGAAAAGAAATATATCACATGAACTGTATCTGGCGGCGGGTATGTGTTTAAGATGTTAGTATTGTTGAAAGTTACAATGAGCAATGCCTTTAGAAATTACAATGTTTTGAATGTTTAAGCTTCATGCGCTGAACAGACAGAGCTATGTTATTTGCATTCTGGGAATTGTAGTACTTTTAGTCACATTATTAAAGAGTGTAGTTATGAATAAAAAATAAGAAAATGTCCTGTGACTGCATATCTGTTACAAAAGAGTAATGCTTGTTAAATAGGTATCAGGAAATGTTTATCATTGTGTTTTTTTAATTTACATGACCGGTTTGCATATGTTTGGATGGTAAGATATGTTTTTTCTGGTTGCAGATAGTTATATGTACGAAAAGACTCTTGAGTTTACTTTAAGATGCAGAAAACTATATATCTTTGGAAAGATAGCCTGAAAGTGGATATCTATTATGAAATCACATATATGTTTACATGGTGTTCTATGTTATTTAAGGTTGTTGAAAATGTCATGTATATGCTGAGGGTGTTGTATTTCTTTAAACGTGCATTTAAAATTGAAGAGAGTTAATAGTGCAGAATGTCTTTTGAGAGTTCCTGTGCTAGTTTCACTTGGTGTGTAACTTTTCTTTAAGAAATGCTAACTATATGTTTTAAAGACACAATACGTATTTAAGAAATGATGTAGGTATGCCATTAAGAAAAGGTTTTGTGCTTAGAAAAAGTGAGAATTGTTGTTTTCAGTTTTAGAAACGTACTGATATATGTTCGCACTAAGTAACAGAGCAATGTATGCTCCTGGACAACCCTGTATCCAATTATTTATCAAGTGAGATATTTATACTTCATTCACACATAGCTCAGTCAAAAAGGAAAGATACACTAAAATAGGTAGTTTGATACTGACAGTATGACTTAAAGGATGAGGCACAGATATAGACACACCTGTTAGATTTCTACAGCAATGGAGGTACTTTCACAGTCAGCCAGACACTTCTCAGGCACTCATCCAATCAGTCATTGAATCACTCACACACTATCCACACACTTATTCAATCACCTAGGCATTACACATGACGTCTTGCAATCAGGCAGGCGCTAATTTTGCATTTATTATACTATGAAGGCACACCCATGCATTAATCCAATCACCCAGGCACTAACCATTCACTTATTCGATCAGCAAAGCTGTAAATATGCAGTCATTCAAACACCCAGGCACAACCCATCCACTCATCCAAATACCCCCTTCTAACCCATGCACTCATCGAAATACTGAGCCACAACCCATGCTCTCATCCAAGTCGACAGGCAGTACCATTACATTGAACCAATCACCCATCCAGTACCTATGAACGTATTCAATTACTGAGGCAATACTGTTGCAATATTACAATCAACCCAGTAGTACACTTGCTTTCATCCAATCACTCAAGCTTTAACAATGGACTCATGAAATCTCTTAGACACTAGTCATGCACTCATCTAATTATCCAGACACTATCCATGTACTTATTTAATCACCCCAACACTACCTGTTCAGTCAAACAAAACCAAACTGGCACCAGCCATGTACTCATCCAATCACTGAAACACTACTCAGGCATCCAGCCAATCTGCCAGGTGCTATGCATGCACTTAAACAATCATGTTTGCACTATCCATGCACTCTATAAATAACCTACACACTATGCATGCACCCCTGCAATCATCCAGGCACTAGAGTTGCAATCAGTTAATCATCAAATCACTATCTATGCATGTACTGAATTATTGAGGGATTAGTCATTTACTTTCAGGCACTACTCATGCACTCATCCATGCACCCAGATAGTAGTGATGCACTCATGCAAACATGCAGACAATAACTTTCCAGATATGAAATGACCCACACAGGTCCCACATACTCAGGGAATCATCCAGGCACTACCCGTATCCTCAGGGAATCACCCAGACACTACCTATGCACTTGTTCAATCATCCAGGGAGTATTGATGTCCTCAACCACAAACCCATGAATGTACAAGTATTACGGAGGAATATGTAGTCTTTTAGAATCATCAGGTGAATTAATTATGCGACCTGTCACACACTCTTTGTATGTACTGGGAAGAAGTAGTGAACAATGTGCTCTGATAGAGATTAATTTTCAGATTTTTATATGCAGCGTTTCCCAATTTTTAAAACTGATGCATCTAAGTAAAAAAGTTTGGAGATGCTAAATCCACCAATGACACAGCGTTAGAGAGGCATACAAGTAGCTCTTATGTCGTGTTTTCGGATTTACAGGATTGAGACGCTGTATGTACTTCTACACTTTGGTTGATGTTCATTTTAACACTTAGTACAGAAGGGAAAATGTGGTCTTGTACCTTGTTTAAGTGTGAACTGATATATGGTGCAGTTGTGTTGTAGGATACAGTGCTATGATGGTAAAGGGTAACTAATAAATAAAGCGTTGTGTATTGCTTTGGGTTTGGTATAATGAAGTAAGTGCATATAGTTATACAGTTAAGTTCAACTGTACATTTAAAACTACAACATAACATAAAAATAGTTTCTGTATTATGTGCAAGACCTGAAGTAAAGTAGTTGGCACATTGAGTAGATTAAAAATTAAAATATACTTATTTTGTATTACAAAACACTATCTACATAAATACAGATAGTTAGATTGCCTACAAAATCCCAGTGGTAAAAACAACAGAAGGAACTACAGTATCTACGCAGAACTGAGACACAAAAAGGGGCACATGCAGGAAAAGTGGTGAAAGAAAAAAGAGCTACTGGTAAGAGGGCAAAGTAATTTCTTAAACATGTATTTAGACATCTGCAAGGATTACAAAATATTGTAAATAAAAAAGCAAACTATGAGAAAAAAAAAGATTGGACAAAATGTATATTACAAGAACTGGAAATAATGTAACAAAGATGGACACACCTTAACCTGGAGACAGAAGCAGTTAAGGAAATGAAAGCCTGGATGTTTCATAGTAGAATGGTTGTAAATCTACTAAGAAATATGAAGAAATATAGAAGAAAGAGAAAGGCTGAAACAGAAAGAAAGAGTTAAAGCAGCAATTGATAAGGCCGTTCCTTGGAAGAGGAAGCTTTTCATTTTGATTATAAATAGAATGAAGGCTCTTGACAAAATGAGGCATTATTCGGCCTATTAGGGGTATTGTGTGTACATTTGCTGTTAGAAATGAAAGAGTCTAACTGCAGACGATGGAATTTATAAAAAAAATACAGGACTACATTCTGTTACTACAGATAAAAAACTAAATGGAGCTTCTATAATACCGGCACTCTTAAGTTGCATTTTAGAAGTCTCTTCATTACTTCACCATTGTATCTTGATTTGATTGCCTAATATTCCAAATGAAATCCTAATATATTTTTCTATGTTTATATTTTTTACAGTGGTGGAAGTGCTGCAATAAAAAATAAAAAATAATGAACAAGTATGGTCTTTTTCTCTCTTTACAATTACATCCATAGATTGGTCCACGGCTGTTACAATGGTGTTACAGTCCATGCAAAAGATAGCACAAGATTTTAGTCCTGGTGAGATTTCACTGCATCTTCTCTCCACGTCAGCTGGAACTTTGTCGCCAGGAGCAGGGGCTGGAGGTCAGGAGGCTGATGATCCCACTCCTTCTTTTTCTCTGTGAAATTTTAAGTTGCTTCTTGTGGTATGTTTTCAAGTGGTACAACTTGCTTGTTGTACCACATAAATATTTGTTTGCTGTGCTCCGAGAAAATGTCTTCTCACATATACTGCACCTCATCAATTTAGTTGTGGTCTTCAATTCACCAGATGGAATAGTGAAAAATACCAATCTATGCTTTGTTTCTTCATTGATGGTTCTTCATCAGAAGACTGTTCATGTACAGTCCTTATGGTCTTCAGCAAGTTCAACTAGTAGGTCTTGCTCTGGTTCTTCTAATGCCAATTAACTGTTGTACATATAGCCAAAACAAGTTAAAAAACAGCACTATTTTCCAAATCAGTTTGGGACAGCTCCTTAACCAGGACTTGGAAAGTTCAAGAAGGGAGACATGGTTGTGTACTTCCTTACATAAAGGAAACTGTGCAAACCAATGACATTTCTTTGGTTGGTAGTTATTTTCTATTTGTGAGTTCCGATATTGAAAGTTAGTTTTAAAAACTGCTGTTTTTGACAAATGCATTGACAAAGTAAAGTTAAACCAACATGTTACTGAACAGCTAGACTCAAACCTAGTGTAAAATATGTTTATATATCTATTTTACACTTTTTCAATTGTATTTGTGACTACTGACATTATCGCTACCTCCAGTGTTGCTGTGAAGAAGAAAAATGCATTTTTGATGTTTTTTCGACAACTGAATACAAAGGAGAAGGTTAAATTAATATCTTACTAAACAGCTACACTGAAACTTTCTGTAAAATACACCAATGGCTTCCTAAATTACATAATTGATAACATCACTGATAGCATCATTAAATGAATGTGACAGTTCACTGAATGCTAATACACTAAGACCCAATTTTCCACCACTTCTCTAGTGCTTATGCATGTACCCTTCTGCAACATTCAAGAAAGAAACCCTATCTGTGAAAGTACCTACATTTAGACGAGATTGTTCTCTCTTTTTTATTGGTATTCAGGTGCATAATGTCTTTGTAGACATTAATGCAATCAGCAATGTATTAAACCTTAGATAACATTCAAAAACGTATTTGCCCATTATCTAAACTATTGAGATGTTCATGCTGAATAACTAATCTGACATAAACATTTAAGTGAATGGTCTATGTTTGAAAAAATACCTTACACGTATTCCTGAAACGACCAGAATAGCATACACCATTACAGCAATGTTTACATTAATTCTGTGATGGAACAATTTGTCACCCAGAGATTATACATTATTCAACTATGTATAATGTTGGGGGCATGATCAGGCAGCTCAAGATAGTGGGCGGTTATTCTTAGTCTCATGGGACTGGCAGTCAATATCCTGAACCATCCTGCCTCTCTAACTTTTTTTACCTGCACTCTGATGTTGGAGAGAGATGAGGGTGAAATACTGGCCCTGATAATGTTGTCTCTGAGTTGATGTGGAGCCCAGAAAGCGAAGGAGGCACTAAGGCACTCTGGCAGCAAGGCCCAGTCTTGGAAAAAATGTCAGATGTGTTGGAGCCTGGTGGAGATTCCTGGCTGGAGTGTGGATGAGCCCTGAAGCTTTGCCACAGTGGACCAGAAGTCCAGACCCGGTGGAAGTAGGGTGAGCCAGACAGTGCCCGATGTGAGGCCGAGAGGGATGTTGCCCCATGCAGAACCAGCCCGACTACTGGTGTGGAGGAGGCAGAGAGGTTGCAGTGAACAGATAGGATGAGGAAGCAATTTGGGCGAGTGTTAGAGTGGATGTATCGGATGCGCAGAGAAAGCAGAAGACCGGCTTAGTAAAGGTGAAGTCAATGGCAACTTTGGAAGTAACCGGACCTTATCGCACTGATCAGTGCATCCTGCTCCGAGTGAGCGGGTCTCGCATAGTGGTAGAAGTGGAAAAGCAGAACTGTTCCGCAAGGGTGAGCTGATGTTGGAGCAGCCTATACAGTGTAAATGGTGCATTTTAGAATGTATTTTATATGCATGTAATGTGTGTTTTTTTGTACAAGAATTGTTTGTATTTTTAATATGTTTTACATTTTTAGTAGTTATTAATTTTTTGTTGGTTTATAGGAGAATAGAGGGGGAAGTAATGAAATTATATTAAATGTATTGATTCATTTTTATATATTCATATTTGTTTAATTGAGATGGGGTAGTGTTAAATGTATAAAGTAATATTCATCTGAAGAGGGGTGTGGCTTGGACGCCGATGGGGATGGCGGCGTGAGCCTGCAGCTCTGCGCCCGATCCCGCAATTTCTCCTGATAAACCTCGCCTAAGTGCCGCTCACGGTGCAGGCACTCTGCTCAAAACACCGGGGGTAGCTAAGGAGCACACTTTCGAAGAAGCGGAGAGCCAAACGGCGTGAGGAGAGCCGATTTCGGAGTTGGAGGTGTTGCGGTCAGAATACAATATGGCGGCAGCCCCGAGTCGAGGAGAATGAAAGGAGAGGTGCGGAGTGCTACGAGGGGAGAATAGCAGAGGAAAGCAGCTGGAAGAGCGAGCGGAGTGGGGACCACACCACGGAGAGGCCGACCGACGAGGCTAGGAAAGAGTGAAACCCCCCGCAGCCTCAAAGGACTGCGATTGCTGATGCGACGTCTGCTACCTAAGATGGAGGCCGTGAGAGGAAGGCCTTGTTCTCTGAGTGCGGCCTGAGATGGCTGCTGCTCAGGAGGGCCCGACTCCTCTGGCTGAAGAGGGGTTGCGAGGAGGAGCACCGTCCTCTGGAGTACACAGGTGTGGGATCACCTGGAGCCGCCACTCCGAACTCATAGGTGGTCGGTAGCACCGCGCCGATGCCCGATAAATCCTCGCACCCCTGTGCAGGGCAGCGGATCACAGGAGTGACTATTAAGCTGAATGAAGGTGAGACGCTGAGAGACCCACCCCGATGAGCGCTGTGACACGGGCCGACGCCTGATAACGGGATCATCGACCTGAAGCGGCTCTTTGGTGTGGTGTGATCGGACCGAGTGAAGTCGCAGATAGATCAGTTGGAGAGGTGGGGCGGCACCCCGGGACCACACGGAGCAGCTCCCTGGGCAACAACGAGCAATTAATTACTAGTACTAACGCACCTAACCGGCACTCCCGCCATTGCATAGCTACTACAGTGCTACTGTACGGGGCCCTACTCGAACATTGCCTCTGGGGGGTGCGGATGGCGCACAGAAGGGGCCAGCCAGAAAGGAGAAGGCTTGTTAGCCGCTGACTCCTTGCTGGAGTGAGGTGGAGAACTTTTAGAGGTGCTCGTCGCTCCACTGGAAGAGGACGCAACTGCTTGTGAACAGCCATCTTAGACACAGATGCGGAGCCCCCGAATTGAATGCACCTAGAAGGCCATATCGACCCACTACTGGGTCCCAATGCTAGATATAGCGCTGTAGCAGAGAAACCAAGGCTGGCGCGAAGAGCTGAGTGCTAAGAAGGAGATATGGCCTGACCCAAGTGTACCCTGGAAGCCTGAAAGGAGATCGCCCTTCCGAAGGTGGAGCGGAGGGGGAGGCTGTGACTTGCGGACGATTCAGTGCCCTGAAGTGGTATCCGCGAGTTAAGGAGTGGACAAGATCGTCGCGGAAATATCCTCAGAGAAATACCGTTCTGGTAATCGAAATAAGGACAGGCAAACTATTTGGAAGTGTAACAGAAACAGTGATTTTGGTGATCAAGATGGCCGTGACTAGCCGAGAACTGAACGTGAAACAGGGGCAGGACTCGGCGAAAGGGCTGGAGACAGACTGCAGGGCTCACACTGACCTAGAGGGTTCAGCGCAGGAGCAAAGACTGAACAAAAGGTTGGATGGGATACTGGAAGCCATAACAGCGACTAAGGAGTCCCTACATCACGATATTGTGCAGGTCCCCACAGGACTCGGTCTCTTGAGGGCGGATCACGCTAAGCTAGCAGATAGAGTGATAGAAAATTAGCTACTGCTTCAGGAACTCAAGCCGTCGGTGGTGACAGCGGAGCATAAGCTAAATGATATACTCGATCGCTTGGCGACACTGGAAAAGAGGGCAGAAGATTCCGAAAGCCGCAATAGGAGGAACAACGTACGGGTAGTAGGCCTACCGGAAAAAGCTGAAGGGGATGACGCAGTCTCTAATATGGAGAATTGGTTCAAAACGGTTGTGGCCCCAGAGGGCCTATCCCCCTTATTTTCTTTGCAACAGGCGCATAGGGTTCCAGCCCGGCCGCCTTTACCGGGCCGCCCGCCCCGGCCAATGGTGGTCAAGGTATTGCATTTCAAGGACAGAGATCTGCTGATACAGAGAGCGCGTTCAACGGGTCCTTTCCAGGTGGACAACAGTTCGGTCATGATCTTTTCGGACTATACACAAGAGGTCCAAAAGCGTAGGACCTCTTATTTGGCTGTGAAAAGAGAACTGAGGGATAAGGGTATACAGTATTCCTTACTCTTCCCTGCTAAGTTGCGAGTGATCATGGATGGATCGACCCATTTCTTTCAAACCCCTGAAGAAACATGGACCTGGCTTGAGTCGTACAGGGCTGGTATGGACCGCAGAGGTAGAGGGGATAGAGAGAGACAGAAACCTGTCCAGGTGCGAAAATCACAACGCATCCGCAAGCGAAACAAACTCAAGAGAGCGATGCAGGATGATCAAATGGCAGCGGACAAAAAGGGGGCTCTGGCGGCAACTGCAGTGATAACGGGCTCAAACCAAGAGGGGCAGTCGGTGGGCTCAGAGTCTGAAGATGGAGGAGAAAAATCTGGGGGAGATCTCTCAGATGTGGACAGTGCTGGAGGGCCATCGGCCACCCCCCAAACAGCAGATGGGATCTTTAATGAGTGACAATCTCGGGGATGGACCACGATAACTAGCTCTGATGGGATTGTTGACCCTGGTGGTCTGCAGAGCAGCAGGTACTGTGGCGGGTCATCATATGGGATCCTGGGCTCGGGTGAGGGCCTGGCCTGCCCTCGGTTGGCCCTGAACCACCCTCCTATTGCCCTTAAGGCCATCTGTAGTGGCGACTACAGAATAGAAGACTGTGTGTTATGTTAAAAGTTTGGATGGGGGCTGATGATGTGTTATTAGGTCCTGTTCTGGGGAGGGGAGTTGTGGTAGTTTTCAGGGGAGTTTTGAATGGGGGGTTGTGCTGCAATGATGTGGGCGGTCAAGAGATACTGTTGGGGCGGATGAGGGACGACTACAATGGGGATGTTACCTAATTTGAAATGTCTTACATGGAACGTCCGTGGACTTCGGGCCATGTCAAGGAGTTATAAGGTGCACGCATATCTGGTGAGGCGTGGTATTCAGATAGCGCTGTTGCAAGAGACTCATTTAACCAAGCAGGAATGCACTGCACTGCAAAGGAGGTGGCATGGCCAGTTGTTTGGCACGTCCTACTCGGCGTTTGCCAGGGGAGCGCTGGTGTGGGTAAGAGCGGGAGTTCCTTTTCAGGCCACAAACCACCTAGTAGACCCTGAAGGTTGATTTGTAGCGGTGGAGGGAAGGCTGTACGGCTGTGACGTGGTTTTATGCAGTGTGTACGCTCCCAATACGGATCAGGCTCGCTTTTTCGATGGACTAACTGGTTTGTTGGCTCATTTTTTAGCAGGTCCTATAATACCGGGAGGCGACTTTAATTCCATTACAGATGTATTGCTGTATAGATCGCACCCACCACTGGCCGACTTGCCAGTGTGCAGACTGGCTACACATAGGAAGGATTGGCAAGAGAGGTGGGGCCTTATTGACGTGTGGCGAGAGCAAATCCTGATTTTAGGGACTATTCCTTTTTCTCAGCAATACATGCTTTACATGTGCGGATAGACTCTGTATTATGTAGTGGACCATTAGCCGCTATGATAACACACACAGAAAACTTAGCTATAACCATCTCAGATCATAATCCCTTGTTGATATCTGTTCAGTGGCAGCGAGTGAGATCAGCTGTTCCTACATGGAGGTTGCGGCCCGATACTTTGGAGGACCAGGTGTTCAGCGATACGGTCCGTCAGGGTATTGAGCATTATTTTGGCGAGAATGAGGGTACAGCCACTGCTAGGTCAGTGGAATGGGATGCCATGAAGGTGGTGGTGAGGGGCCTCTGCATTGGTAGGTTTTCGAAAGAGAGAACGACAGTCCTGGCTGATTTGGAGAAAGCGGAAAGTGTATTGAGGGATCTAGAACAGCAAAGGCCTGAGCAACCGGAATTACAGTCCCGGCTGCAGGAAGCAAGGGAACTGGTTGCGACAGAAACGGAACGATTGCGGTGTTATGATTATAAGTTGTATATCACCAAGGTGCATGCAGAAAGGGACAAGGTGCGTACACTGCTGGCGAAACTTGCTAATCCGGAACCTAGAGGGAGCCCAATCATGAGTATACGGATGGAGATGGGAGAGGTGGTCTATTCACAAGCCGCAGTCTTGCCGTGCTTCTTGAAATATTACTCGACTTTGTATGAAAGTCAGCTGGAAGCCGAAGCCTCTGACATTGAGAATTACCTGGCAGGCGTTCAACTCCCGGTGCTAGATGAGGACACTGCGAAGGAAATGGGCGGTGACGTCACGGTGTCGGAGATTAGGGTGGCCATCAAGCAGATGGCTAGGAACAAGACGCCGGGGGTTGATGGCCTGCCGATCGAATTCTATGCAAAATATATAGATGTTTTGGCACCGAGGCTGTTAGGGGTATACTCTGAAGCCTTGGAACTGGGGTGTCTGCCTCAATCGATGAGGGAGGCGCTGGTGGTCCCGTTGCTGAAACCTGGTAGAGAGGCTACCGTTGTTACATCATATAGACCACTGTCCATGTTGCCGGTGGACTACAAAATTCAAAGTCGCATTTTGGCCACTAGACTGTTGCCCCACATGACCACACTAATTCACACAGACCCAGCCGGGTTTATTCCCACCAGGAACACCTCAATAAACATCCACCATTTAACCAGAATATTGGAGAGTCACCTGGAACCAGACCAAAAGCCAGCAGTGCTGTCGGTTGATATCGAGAAAGCTTTCGATAGCCTAGAATGGGTGTACCTTGATAAAGTACTGGAGAAGTTTGGCTTAGGTGAAAGATTTGGGGGCTGGCGAGAGTTCTCTACTCTTCTGCGACGGCTAGGGTGAGACTGGGTCCTGTGATATCCTCCGACTACCCGGTGCGTTGGGGGACGAGGCAGGGATGCTCGCTATCTCCTCTGTTATTTGCGTTAGCGATGGAGCCGCTGGCGGCCCAGGCGCCTGTAGGGGCGATGTACAAAGGGATTAGCAATGGTGGGGAGTTTCATCACATATCATTGTATGCGGACGATTTGTTGCTGTACCTGGAAGATACAGGAGTAACGCTGGAGGGTGCAGTTGCAATGCTGTCGAGTTTCGGGAGACTATCGGGCCTCAAGGTAAATTTGAACAAGACATGTGTTTTTCCGTTGCGGACGGATATGCCTTATCCACCTCTAACAGTAGATGTTTTCTGGGAAGGAACTTGCTTTACCTATTTAGGGGTCTGCATATATCACGAAGCTATAGATATGCTGGAAGGAAATATAGGACGCTGTATTATGGCTCTGAGGGGAAGCATGACTTTTTGGGCGTCCCTCCCTTTATCGGTACAGGGCCGGGTGGCACTGCTAAAGATAGTGGCTTTGCCCAGGTTGCTCTACTACTTTCGCACATTGCCGGTGTGGGTCCCCCAGTGGATTTTTAGAGAATTGAGAATGATGATTATTGATTTTATTTAGGGCCATGGGAGGCGTAGGGTGGCACTGAATACACTGATGAGACCCAAGCTTGAGGGGGGGATGGCGGTCCCCGATTTTGAGTTTAGAGGACTGGACCAAGATACAGGGAAAGGCATTCAAAGACATATCCTATCGTATATAATCATGCAACAGAAATTAGAGTTGAGAGGCTTGACCATGGAGGAGAGGACTCTGCGGATGTGTTGGCATAGGAGCTTAAAGAGAGCGAAGGCAGCGCGCCCGTATGCGCCGGAGATTCCTCTGGGGATGCTGACAGTGCTGCCACATGGAGGAGACTGGTCCCCTTTATTAGAATAGGAGGATCTGGGCCTTCAGGTGGTGGGAGACCTGTATATTGATGGGGTGTTGGTCCCCTTCAGAGCACTTCAAGATCAGTTTGGCCTCCCGGATGGGAGTTACCTGTTACATGCGGCGGTAGTAGCGGCGATGCAGAAACACTGGAGAGGGGGGTTAGTAGAACCCAGCACGACTATGGCCTGTCAATATGTAGTAATGGCGGCGGGTATGTTTAAGGCGGTTACCTGCCTTCACTCTAGAATGCTGCATGAGGGGCTGGAGCTGCTTACAGCCCTGAAAGAGAAATGGGAAGAGAGCATAGGGAAACCCATACCGGACACGGTTTGGGGACATATTTTGAAGAGAACGTGGAAGGGATGCAGGAATGCCCGCTTTCAGCAAGTGCATTTCTTTGTAATACACAGGGCCTATTTGACCCCGGGGAAGATAAGGAGGTATTTCCGGGAACAGGATGCAGCGTGCCCGAGATGTTTGGCGCCTGAGGTAGAGCTGGACCATTTACTATGAGAATGCCCGAAACTAGGGACATATTGGACGGAGGTAGGGGAGCTTCTTAATGTAGTCACTGACCGACAAGTGGAGTATGACATGGTGACCTGTCTGCTGCTCTGGTTCCCTCACACGGCCAAGACAAAAATCACAAGTAAATTTATTGACCTCAGACTTATACTGGCCCAGAGGGAGATCACCTGGCACTGGAAATCAAAGGAAGGCCCATCAGTCAGGAGATGGATGAATGAGCTGCAGAAATGGGCCAGGTGTGAGGGTGTGGTTAGGCTGCGGCAAGCCGCTCGGACAGCAAATGTGAAGGGCTTGGAGATGGCGAGGGCCTGGGAGGCAAGAGTGCAGGCTCTGAAGGACTATTTAACAGAGGATGAAGACTAAGAGATGGTCTGGGTAGGGGGTTCCATGGGACATGAAGAAGTGTATGTATAGACCCCTAAGGTAGCGAAGTCTTGAGTGAGAATTTATGATTATTGCCCACATCAGCAGCAGTTGGGGGGGATAGAGGGAGGGTTAAAAGGTATCCAATACAGTAAGAGGAGGGATACCCGCAGAAGAAAGACTTGGTTATAGGCGAAGGGAGGAACGCCCGTGGAATGGAGCTCCGGTTAACGCATAGATTGGTTCACAGTAGCAGATTAGGAGAACTAATACGGGGGGGGTTCTGAAGTGCGACTGAATGGAGCGGGTTGTGCTGACAATGACACCATTCACCACTGGTGAAACGCTGTATTCGGATAAGGGCATGGGGGAGGGGTTTAGGAGTTATAGAAAAGCAGATGCTAAATTATGTTGTTGACCGGATACCTCTGTGAGGTGGCTACCTTGACATCATTATTGGATCGTACATGTACGACGCCCGGCCTCCGGGATGTGGGCTGAATGGCTGTGTGCAATTTTAATATGGAAATGTGCCTTATGATGATCATGGGCGGGAAGGTCTGACTATTTCAATGCTTTGTTTATGAATCTGCAATAAAAACATATTTAAAAAAAAGTAATATTCTTCTGAATTAATTAATAATTGGTTGTTAATTAATTTTAATTATTTCATTGGTTAATAATTTTGTTAATTTTGTAATTATTTTTAGGTGTGTGTTGTGGTGTTTATAGGTGTAAAGGGTGGGAAGTAATTAATTTTTAATGTATGAATAAATAATTGGTTGTTAATTAATTTTAATTATTTAATTTGTAATTCATATTGGTAATTGTGCAATTAATTTTAGGTGTATGTTGTAGTTTTTATTGTATTGTATTGTAATTGCATTTATAGAGTGCTTAATACCCTTAACAACGCGCCAAAGTGCTTTTCTAGCAAGTAGCACACTACTCCGGAACTCATAAATGATTAGTGTTGAATTAGTTTAGTGAAATATGAAAGTAATTTGAGTGGTGGATAGGTTAGTCAGTTGTTTTGATTCAGCAGGATAGTGGATGGATAAAGGAAGGAAACAATTTAGCATTTATATAGCGCACGCCACCCCTGATGAGATAACAAGCGCTATATAAATGCTTCTCTAGAAGAGGAAAAAAAGGGAAAAATATTTGCATTTATATAGTGCTTGTTACACCTGATGGGGTATTGTAGCACTTCTTGACGAGTAGCATGCTACTCTGGAACACATAAAGTATTAATGGTGAATTAGTATAGTGAAATATGAAAGTAATTTGAGTGCTGGATATTAATCAGTTATTTGGATTGAGAAGGATAGCAGAGGGATAGACGAGGGAGAAAGGTTTGCATTTATATAGCGCCTGCTACCCCTGATGACGTGCAGAAGTGCTTTTTTGGCGAGTGGCACTCTACTCTGGAACTCATAAAGGATTAGTTTTGAATTAGTATAGAGAAATATGAAAGTAATTTGAGTGGTGGATAGGTTAGTTAGTTATTTGGATTCAGAGGAAAGCAGAGGCATAGAAGAAGGAAAAAAGTTTGCATTTATATAGCGCCCGCCACCCTGGATGAGATAACAAGCTCTATATAAATTCAAACCTTTATGGAAGAGGGAAACATTTTTTGCATTTATATAGTGCTTGTTATCCCTAATGGGGTATTGTAGCACTTTCTTGGCGAGTAGCATGCTACTCTGGAACCCATAAAGATTAGTGGTGAATTAGTGTAGAGAAATATGAAAGTAATTTGAGTGGTGGATAATAATTAGTTATTTGAATTGAGAAGGATAGCGGAGGGATAGACGAAGGAAAAAGGTTTGCATTTATATAGCGCCTGTTACCCCTGATTGCGTGTTGAAGTGCTTTTTTGGCGTGTAGCACGCTACTCTGTAACCCATTAAAGGATTAGTGTTGAATTAGTATAGTGAAATGTGAAAGAAATTGGAGTGGTGGATATTTTAGTCAGTTATTTGGATTGAGAAGGGTAGCAGATGGATAGAAGGGGGAAAGAGGTTTGCATATATATATATATATATACCCTTTGCTACCTCTGATGGGGTGCTACTCTGGAACCCATAAAGGATTAGTGGTGAATTAGTATAGTAAAATATGGAATTTGAGAAGTGGACATGTTAGAGGCCGATTCTGATCTGGGTCGGAAAGCACTCCGACTGAGACGGATCTGGGGTGTTTTCCGACCTATCCGGACTCCTGCAGTCCGACCGAGCGAGTACGATGCGGCCGTATGCCATCGGACTCGGTTCGGTCGGACTCCTGTAGAAGTCAATGGGAACCGGTCGTACGATGCGTACATGGGCTCCCACTGACTGAATGTGTATGTCGCAGACAAGTGCGCCCCCTACTGTGGGTACACGTCGGTGGCATCCTCATCATGCTGGCCTGTGTTGGGGTGACCCATGGGTCTCCCCCTGTGTCTGAGTCGTAAGGCTGTGGGTAACAGGGGGCCCGATGCGGACCCCCGAAGTCCGACTCCGGGAGCTATTTCGAGCCGGATGCTTAGACTCAATCCGGCTGTCGGAATCGAGCATCGTACTAGCTCGGTCATGAAACGTCTCTATTGCGAGCCACGGTTTGCTTTTAACCGAGTCGTACGGAGCGGTACAAACCCGGAAACGATTTGGACGGAGAGTTCACGCTTGTTCACATCGTACTTCGACGTCCAGACCCCTGTATGACTCGGACGGAAATCCTGCCTCCGAATCGGATCTGCTAATGCCAAACCCGATTCGGTGCCCTACCGACTGAGATCGGAATCAGCCGATAGTGGAGGGTTAAAAGAGTGAAGGATTTAGACTTTTTTGGATGGTGATAGCAGAGGCTTGGGATGAGTAAAAAGGATGTGGAGGGGAAACGTCAGAGGGAAGAGTTTAGAAAGTCTTGTTTTTGGGATCAGTATAATAAATGGTGTCATATGGTGCAAGGAGTGGTAAAGTAGGGAAGAATCTAGAAAGGGCTTTTTTGGGGATCATAGTAGTAGTATGAGATTTGAGATGAATGAAAGAGTGGATGTACAGGATATATTGATAGAGTTATGGGATGAGAAATAGGTTAGTGCATTGGAAAGAGTAGTAGAAAGAGGTTTGAGATGAGTCAGAGTTGAGGTAGAAGATATTTTGAGAGAGGTATAGGGTGAGAAACAGGGTGGTGCATTGGATATGCTGAATTAGGAGAAAGTAATAAATATGTAGATCCATAAGTGCATGAAAAGTTTATAGATGCATAAAAGGAAGTAAGTATATGTAGAATAAAGATATTGATAGAGGTATAGGGTAGTGCATTGAATATGCTTTTTTTTTCTTTTTTTGGGGGAGGAAAGTAATAAATATATAGATCCAAGCACATGGAAGGTATATAGATGTATAAAAGAAGTAAGTATAGATTCATAAAGGAAGTAAGTATAAGTAGATTAAAGATGCATTCAATAAACTCCGGTTTTAAGTGTTGTACTAAAAAATGTATTTATATAGGTATGTTCAAAAGGCACCGTACCTGGTGTGACTACACCCACTATTGTCCCACCCTCCTGAGGGCGGGGTCATACACCTAGCCCTGATAGAGTCCTCTCATCTTCAAGATTTAGGGGACTGAAAAGTGTGCTCAAATTAGCCTCCTCCTACAGAGGGGTGGAGTTGGTTAAGGTTGGCACACATCCTAGCTTTTCGAAAGTGGGTTGTAAAGTAACCAGGGGCTGCCATCTGCTGCTAGCACCACAGGCTGGGGCCACATTACAAAGGCGGAAGGCCTTTGAATTTTTCCCTTTGAGCACTGGCCCATCCTGGGGGAAGAGGTGTGACACCTCTGCCCAGGATGTGCATTGTTTCTAATCCCAGAGAGCAGAGGTTCTCCACCCAGGGGTTTAGAAACATGTCTGTTTTGCAGGCTGCCTAAAGTCAGCCAATGTCCACACCAGAGCCAATAGGATTTCAGGGGGCACCTCTGAGCTGCCCTTCAAGTACATGTTTTATTAAATCTCATATTAACAACAGTGTGGATGTATTACAAAGAGCTCTTTGGTGCCAAACACTCCTGGGTTCAGTGAAGCTATCATGGTGCTGTGGAACTTGAGGTTTCAAGTTCCCAGCCCATGTATGCTCCATGGGTTCCCTGGCACTTACAATATTGGGGAATAGACCCCAATACTGTAGGGGCCGATTTTCTCATGCTGATATGCCCACATCAGGGATATAGTGCACCCTACCATAAGACTGGTAAGGCCTGCTAGAGGGTTAACTTACCTATATCTTAGGCACTGCTAGCTGGCATGGCATACCGGTAGTGGGCCATGTCAAACTGATCATTTTGTTTACCTCACACAGGCATGCCAGTTAGAGGGGAAGTGGCATGGTCCTAGTGAGAGGGTGCCAGGGGACCCTCTTCAGCCTCTAGCCCTAGGTACCTCCTACTAGGGACTTACAGGGGGGCAGAAGTGCAAATTGTGGACACTTTTTAAGGAAAGAACACTGGTAATGGGAAACAGGACAGCAGAAACCCAGTACTCAGCAGTCAAAGTTGCATCAAAAGCCAGGCAAAGACTGTGGGGGAATACTGCAACAGAACCCCATTTTCTCACACCCCATCTCCTCCCCATGTTAGTAGGTATGACAATGAAGGAGAGCATTTAAATTTGCAATGCGCCTCTGGTATTGTGTTCACACTTTCATCTCATGAGGTACATCCTCTTGCTCTCCTTCTCTGGAAGTGTTGGCCCTCTTCCATGCTGTTATTGAAATACTTGAGTAAGCTGGTATGGTGCTCTTAATATATGCTGGATTCTTCGAGGAGTAAATATATTTTTTCTTTGCCTCTGGAGTCACTGCCTCACTAGTGGTGGGCTCCTTGAAGGATTCTCTTCTTCCAGCAAGGAACAAGATTGGGGTCTTTCTTCCTCTAGCTGAACTCCGTACCTGTATGCAGCCTTTTTGATGACTTGGTTGTACATGCCAATGTCATCCGGCGGCAATGGCCTTGACAGATTACTATCCACCTCTTCATCTGGGAGTCAGTTTCGGAATCCTGCTACTGGGACTCTGTACATTCTGATTCAGCAGAGACTTGGGACACTTCTGCCAGCTGATCTTCTACCTCTTCGTAGAGGAGTTCTTGATTTCCTTGACCTCTTTTATCCCCTTGATCATTCTGTGTCAAAGTATTTGGGGGATTCAAAAGCCCTCTAGGCTTTCGTCAAAGTCTTTTTTTTGTAGAAGGGTGACCATTTCTGGCTCTATGCACCTCTTCTTCTCCATTTCGGCCACCTGTTCTTCAACATCGAGGTTCGATGCAGTCTCTTCAGCGTCGAAGAGTCTTTTGAAGATTCAATGTTCTACTCGTGGTTTTTTCAGTTTTAGATGTCAAAATCAAAACGTCTTTCTAAAGTCAGTCTTTTGATGACTTTGATTTTTCAGGAGATCTTCCTTCTGTGTTATCCCTTTCGAGGGGAGTACCTGTGGTCGACTGGTATTTCAATGCTGAGACTCCATTTGACACACTGGAGTCATCTTATGTTTGAGGATGAGGACTCTCTTACTTTGGATTTCTCTGTCTTCTTGTCTTCTTGGATGCCTGGCATTCTACGTCGACAATCTGCATGTTGGCATGCAATGTTTCATCCTCTGCACGTTCTGCAATGTTTTCCTCCTCACCATTCGAGAGACCCAAGTCCCTTAGGGATGAAGGCGTCTGTTATCCCTGCATGGTGTGATGGGCTTGTCTCCATCTCTCTCCCTCAGCGTCTTCGACGGAAACACAGAAAAAGCACTGTAGTCTTCGCTTATGTGGACAACGGGCACAGAGAAATTGCAGACTGGATGTTTGTCTTTCTGCGAGAACTTGTGGCAGAATCTTAAGATGAGGACCAAATGTCAATGCCCACCAACAGCAAAAAACAAAAGGAATACAAAAATTGAGAGAATTCTAGACCCAACCACTAGATGGCGGAATAATGCACATCATGTGAATCCATCAAAAGATTTACAATGCAAAAGTATGATTAACCCTCATTAAAATAAAATTCCTTTCTTAATGTCATTATGTAGCCCAGGATCTCTCACTCACATTCCCAAAACACATGTTAAAAGAAATATAGACACTCATTCAAAATTTTGCCTGGACAGGCTCATCTCTGGGAGTGGTGAAATGCACACTAATAAGAATGACATCTGAGGGAGGCTTTGGCTCCCAGACATAGCGAGACACATTTTGCCTTCCCAATTAAAGTTTGTCCTGAACTGTATAAATTAGTGGTGCTCAAAAGCATGGCTTTTATTTGAGGAGAGCGTTACCAAAGATTTACCATGGCTTCCTGCATGCCATTAGCTAGAACCATCCTTCCAGCTACAAAGAGCCTGTTCATTCATTAGCTGAATCTGTTACAAAAGTAAAAAATAGGACAACTTTTCTCACTTGATTTTCTTCTAGAAATGAATGCTGAAAGATTAGAGCCAAGGAGACTAAGACATTTTACACAGTGGGGAACCTCCAAGATAGGTACAACTGCAAGACGTTTTAAATGCCTCCAAGAACCAATTACAAATTAAAGCAAGGTCCGCAATGGCCGATTTACAGGGATGAACGTACACAGGCAGCAGGGTCCACAGCCCCATTGAAATAGTCCTGTGGCATATCAAGATTACACATAGATTTAACTGGCTCTCTCACAAGGACTAGACACATGCATGCCCAAATGGGAGGAGGACCTGGCAGAGAAGGACTGGAACGTGATATGGTCTAGGGAACAAACATTTCTATTTCCTCCCAGCACAGGGAGAACACTATCAAAATTCTCACTCACTGGTATCCAACTCCAATTAGACTTAAAGCGATTTTCAGACCTCAGACCTATGCTGGTGGTAGAGAACAAGGCAAAATGATCCATGTATAATGATCATGCCCTAAAAAACAGGCCGTCCTGGGATGCACTTATTAATCTTGTGAAAGATATCACAGCAGTGATTCTTTCCATGGATCATGTGCTGGTCCTCAAGCCTCTTCGAGGAGGAAAATCTACAGTGCCAATTAACCTGGTTAAGGAAACTAATTTCACAACTTTTCCTGTCGAGAAGGTTGACTTTGATCTAAACACTGGAAACATGAAGCTCCACCCCTAATAGACATCTGGTTGTCTAAAATCTTTCATGGAATGTGTATAGGTGTATAGGATAGGAAGGTTGGGAAGTAATTTATTTTTAATTGAGGAATTACTAAATAGTTGTTAATTATTTTAATTAATTATTGGTAATTAATTATGGTAATTGCGTAATTAATTTTAGGTGTGTGTTGTGGTATTTATAGAGAGTAAAGGGTGGGAAGTAAATTGTGTTTAATTAATTAATATATAGTTGTTAAATAATGTTATTTATTTGATATTTATTTTGGGTGATTGTTTATTATTTTGTGTTGTTTGTATTTTAAACGGCTAAAGAGTCGGTATTAAATGCATTTTAATTATTTAATTATTAGGTGTTAATTTTCAAATAAGTTTTAATTGTGTTTTATATTTTTTTAATAGTTTAATTTAAGTGTGTGTTGTGGATATTATAGTGTTAAAGTGTGTGCAATCAAATAATGTTTATTAGTTTTGTATTCATATTTTTTAATTGATCATTATTTATGTTAATTATGTAAATACATTTAATTGAAAATGTTGAAGATTTAGTTATTGGTGTGGTGTTATAGGTTAGGAAATATATTAAATACATTTATTTTTTAATTAATTTTTTTGTTTTTTAAATCATTATTTTATTGTAAATGTATTTACTTTCTTTTTTATAATATTTGTAGGTGTTTTCTATATGTAATTAATATTATATGTCTTCTTTTTATATGTTAAAACTTTTTTTTAAATATTGTATCATATTTTTAATTTTTTTAATATATATTTATATTTTTGAGTGTGAATAGTAATTTTTTTCCCTCCAGTATCCAAAACTTTCCCTACTGTTGCACTCACTGAAGTGGGAATAGTAATTTATATCTCTCCGCTATCCTACACTTTCCCTACTGTTGCACTCACTGGAGTTGGAATAGTAATTTGTATTTCTCCGCTGTCAGGTAGTGTTGGCCACATCTTGATTTTTAGGAGAACTGAGGCACAAGAGAGCCCGAAACAAGAGTGGAAAACATGAAAAGGGGGCAGGGTAGAGACCCCCCAACCCTCTAGCCCTTCTCAGGGGGTCCCAAAAGGACCCCCAAGGGCAAAAAAAAAGAAATTGCGGGGTACGCGCACCTTACGCGTACGGTACGCGTACCGTGCGCGTACCCCGCAATTAAAAAAAAAAATGTTTTGCACTTGGTGGTCCTTCTGGGACCCCCTGAGAAGGGCTAGGGGGTCTCAACCCTGCCCCCTTTTCACGTTTTCCACTCTTGTTTTGGGCTCTCTTGTGCCTCACTTCTCCTTAGAAACATGATGGCTGCTCAGGTGGTCCCAGAAGGATAATAACATATATAAACGTTACCCACTAATAGAATTAGCATTTACAAAACCTTTGAAATTTATTGAAAAAAAATATAGGTTTCACGCCTGATATAGTTAGGAATTAGCATTTAAAAAACCTTGCAAATTCACTGAAATAAACCATAGGTTTCAAGCCTTATATAGTTAGGAATTAGCATTTAAAAAACCTTGCAAATTCACTTAAAAAACCATAGGTTTCAGGCCTTATATAGTTAGTAATTAGCTTTTAAAAAACCTTGCAGATTCACCTAAAAAACCATAGGTTTCAGGCCTTATATAGTTAGGAATTAGCATTTTAAAAACCTTGCAAATTCACTTTAAAAAACCATAGGTTTCAGGCCTTATATAGTTAGGAATTAGCATTTAAAAAACCATTGAAATTGCTCTTATATAGTTAGTTGTATTAACTATATTTCGCGCATCCGCAATCCACTGCTGATGATGTCACATATTACATCATTCATGACATGGTCAGTGACATCACTGATGACATCTCAAATGACATCACTGATGACATCACTGTTGACATCTCATTTGACATCACTGATCACATCACTGATGATATCATTCATGTGATAATACGATGTACCTCCTCACATTCTAATATAATCTTTGATACACCCACTGTTAAATACAGACTACCATTCTTGAAACTATTGACACACCAATACCAGTTACTACATACGCACTCACTGAGTCCTAGGTCTACACACACATTCACTCATTCACCCATAGAATCACAAATACATACAGTCACTCATCAATAAAACACTATCATATGCACTCATACACCTATACAGACACTCACACACTGCCACTCATCCATGGAGTTACTCACACACCTAGTCAGTCATGCAAAGAATCAATCACACTTCTATTTCCTCAACTATACAGTTATACACACAACACCTTACTTATTCAAACATATACTAACACATACTTACTCAATTATACAATCACTGATACAAGTACACAATGATCCATACAGCCACTCGCACATTCACTGGCTCTCATGTATAGTCATTTATATATGCCAACTCTCACATTCACTGTGTTTTACATATGTACTTACTTGGACATGTAGCACTGAGATATCCATTCACTCGCCAACACACCCATGCACACAGTCAACCGCCCATATAGCTGTTTCAACATGCACTCTTGAACTCATACACCTAGTGAATCAACTGCTCACACATCTATGCACAGAGTCACACACCTCCCAGCCACCCACACACACACTCAGTCTCCCATTCAAATACTTGGGCTACCAATCAATAACCCATACAGCCACTTATATAGCTACTAATCAACACATGCAGCAGCTTACACAACAACAGACATACTGATGCACACATTCAGACAGTTTAGTCACTAATCCATGCATTTAGTAAGACACATTTAATCACTCACTCATACAGTCAGTCACACACCTACTAAATCCTTCATCCAGACACTTATACATCCACTCATACTTCAATATGTAAAAATATTTAAACTTTACAGAAACACACAGTCACTGGATGATGTCATCAGTGATGTCATCAGTGATGCCAAATGAGATGTCATAAGTGATGTCATCAGTGATGTCATCAGTGATGTCACTGACCATGTCATGAATGATGTAATATGTGACATCATCAGCAGTGGATTGCGGGTGCGCGAAATATAGTTAGTACAACTAACTATATAGGAGCAATTTCAATGGTTTTTTAAATGCTAATTCCTAACTATATAAGGCCTGAAACCTATGTTTTTTTAAAGTGAATATATATATATATATATATATATATATATATATATATATATATATATATATATATATATATATATATATATATATATATATATATATATATATATATATATTAGGAAACTCGTCACACTGCAGACTCACACTGCCCGATTACAAAATGACGAAGAGTGGACCCAGTAATTGCTGGTGCAAAAGGGTGATTTATTCCATAAATGCCAGCTCTGCCGCCATGACGCGTTTCAATGCAAAATCTCAAAATTCTATTGTGAATAACTTTGGCGCCGGTTGACAAATCTGCCTGAAAATTTCCTCAAATTTGCCTCGTAGAGCTCCGGTCCTTCCTCGAAAGTTTGGGGGGGATTCGTCAATCTGGGGCCGAGATAAAAGGGGGGTCCCAAAACATGTTTTCCCCATGTTAATTTCCATAGGGCGGTCGGCCTCACTTTTAGCCCGAACGGCTGAATGGATTTCCACCAAACTTGGCAAAATTGTAGGGACTGGTACCCCAATGTGCCTTTGCTATGTCTCAAGATATATGCTCCAGTGGTTTTTACGAAAATTAACTTTGAAAAAATATATATTGGGCTACATTGGGCTATATATATGTTAGAGCCCAAATGTAGCCCAATGTAGCCCAAAGATGGCCACCAGAGACAAAAAAAACAAATGTAGCCCAAATATCAGCCAGATGTAGCCCAACTATAGCCCAATGACAGAATGTCCCAGAGTGTTCTAAAGAACAACTAGAGCGCTAACAGTCTTACTTATGACAAAAGTATGGCATACCTGAAGTCATCTTGATTGGAATAAAGTGTTAACACGTAAAACATTTAATTTGCAAAGGAACAAAATGAGGGGGTTCATTTTGCCATAGAAATTATGATTAGTGCTGAAGAAAGACAAATTAGGGCACATTTTGAGTGACTTCTCAAATCCTCTTATATTTCATTAAAAAAAGTCTGATATGCAGTCTCCCAAGATGGCCACCAGAGACAAAAGAGCCCAAATGTAGCCTAAATATCAGCCAGATGTAGCCCGACTATAGCCCAATGACAGAATGTCCCAGAGTGTTCTAAAGAACAACTAGAACGCTAACAGTCTTACTTATGACAAAAGTATGGCACACCTGAAGTCATCTTGATTGGAATAAAGTGGTAACACTTAATACATTTAATTTGAAAAGGAACAAAATGAGGGGTTTCATTTTGCCATAAAAATTTCTATATATATATATATATTACCTACTGGCGGTCGCCAGTAGGTATATATAGTTAGGATTTTTTCTCTATGGGATTTTTGAAAATTCTATGTCTAATAACTTTGGCGTTTGTGGACGGAATTGGCTGAAATTTCAGGAAAATGGAACATTTCGTTTCTGAGCAGCCCCTGACAATTTGGGGGGGTTTCATCAAGGGGGGGCCGAGAAAAAAGGGGGGTCCCAAAACGCGTTTTTCCCATGTTAATTTCCATAGGGCGGTTGGCCTCACTTTTAGCTCGAACAGCTGAATGGATTTGCACGAAACTTGGCAAAATTGTAGGGACTGTTAGCCCGATGTGCCTTTGCTAGGTCTCAATATATGTGCTCCAGTGGATTTTGAGTAATTTAGGTTCAAAAAAAGATATATATCTGGGCGGAGCCTAACCACACATCTGATCTGATTGGCTGTCAGCACTTCATCCAAGAAGTGTTGGCAGCTATCTTGGGACCAATATAAATGATAGCACCTCATTAAAAAGCATTGTAGTTAATAGAGGATTTTAGGACTTTTGTTACATTATAAATCATTTGTTGATGGTACCATACTCGTTTTAGGAATTGTGGTGGGTTCTAAGGTGATTTTACCATGTGAAAAAACCTTCTGCTGTGATATCATGAATATTGTTTGAAAGAAAACTAATATCTCATGATTTTCCCACAGTGGTTTGGAAGGGGATCTATAAGCTAAACTGAAAGCATATTTTCTGTAAATTCACATTATCTTTCTCAGTCATGTGAAAATGAAGTCTGACATTCTCAGTAAAACATGTACATCCAACAAGGACAGAGACTGTCAGTTGATTCCTTTGTGTTCTACTGCAGCCTCCTAGAGTGTTCTAAAGAACAACTAGAGCGCTAACAGTCCTACTTATTACAAAGGTATGGCACACCTGAAGCCATCTTGATTGGAATAAAGTGGTAACTCTTAAAACATTTAATTTAAAAGGAAACAACATGAGGGGGTATATTTTGCCATAGAAAGTATGATTAGTGCTGCAGAATGAAAAATTAGGGCACATTTTGAGTGACTTCTCAAATCCTTTTCTATTTCATTAAAACATTCTGACATGCAGTCTCCCAAAATGGCCACCAGAGACAAAAGAGCCCAAATGTAGCCCAAATATCACCCAGATGTAGCCCAAGTATAGCCCAATGACAGAATGTCCCAGAGTGTTCTAAAGAACAACTAGAGCGCTAACAGTCCTACTTATTACAAAGGTATGGCACACCTGAAGCCATCTTGATTGGAATAAAGTGGTAACTCTTAAAACATTTAATTTAAAAAGAAACAACATGAGGGGGTATATTTTGCCATAGAAAGTATGATTAGTGCTGCAGAATGAAAAATTAGGGCACATTTTGAGTGACTTCTCAAATCCTTTTCTATTTCATTAAAACATTCTGACATGCAGTCTCCCAAAATGGCCACCAGAGACAAAAGAGCCCAAATGTAGCCCAAATATCACCCAGATGTAGCCCAAGTATAGCCCAATGACAGAATGTCCCAGAGTGTTCTAAAGAACAACTAGAGCGCTAACAGTCCTACTTATTACAAAGGTATAGTACACCTGGAGCCATCGTGATGGGAATAAAGTGGTAACTCTTAAAACATTTATTTTAAAAAGGAACAAAATGAGGGGGTATATTATGCAATAGAAGGTATTATTAGTGCTGCAGAAAGAAAAATTAGGGCACATTTTGAGTGACTTTTCAAATCCTCTTCTATTTCATTAAAAAATTCTGACATGCAGTCTCCCAAAATGGCCACCAGAGACAAAAGAGCCCAAATGTAGCCCAAATATCACCCAGATGTAGCCCAAGTATAGCCCAATGACAGAATGTCCCAGAGTGTTCTAAAGAACAACTAGAGCGCTAACAGTCCTACTTATTACAAAGGTATGGCACACCTGAAGCCATCTTGATTGGAATAAAGTGGTAACTCTTAAAACATTTAAATTAAAAAGGAACAAAATGAGGGGGTATATTTTGCCATATGAATTATGATTAGTACTGCAGAAAGAAAAATTAGGGCACATTTTGAGTGACTTCTCAAACCCTCTTCAATTTCATTACAAAATTCTGACATACAGTCTCCCAAGATGACCACCAGAGACAAAAGAGCCTAAATGTAGCCCAAATATCACCCAGATGTACCCCAAGTATAGCCCAATGACAGAATGTCCCAGAGTGTTCTAAAGAACAACTAGAGCGCTAACAGTCTTACTTATGACAAAAGTATGGCACACCAGAAGCCATCTTGATTGGAATGAAGTGGTAAGTCTGAAAACACTCAATTTAAAAAGGAACAACATGAGGGGGTTAATTTTGCCATAGAAAGTATGATTAGTGCTTCAGAAAGAAAAATTAGGGATCATTTTGAGTGACTTCTCAAATCCTCTTCTATTTCATTAAAAAAATTCTGACATGCAGACTAAAACATGCACTTTGAATACCAGCAGCAGACGTCCCTGGTGAGCAGTAGCTTTACTACAGTGATCTAATGTGCAACTAGAGTGCTAACATTCAGAATTTATGGCAAATGTGTGACACATCTGAATACCTTCTTGATTGAACCAAAGTAAACAAGCATTGAAAATGCAATAGATCTCGCCCTCGTTTAAGTTAAAGCCATTCTGTTTGTAATGAGGTGGCTTTTTAGCTTTGCTTTTATTAGTGGTTTTTCAACTTTCATGTAAATAACATGCATCTGTATGCATATAAGTATATGTATGCATGCATTTATTTTTGTATTTATATAGATATACAGATGATATATGTTTATATATGTATGTATATATATATATTCACTGAAAAAAACATATATTATAGACCATATATAGTTAGGAATTAGCATTTACAAAAGCTTGAAAATTCACTGAAAAAACCATAGGTTATAGACCATATATAGTTAGGGATTAGCATTTACAAAACCTTGAAAATTCACTGAAAAAACCATAGGTTATAGACCATATATAGTTAGGAATTCGCATTTACAAAACCTTATTTTACTCACACAAAACCATTGAAATTCCATATATAGTTAGTTGCACTAACTATATATCGCGCACCCGCAATCCACTGCTGATGATGTCACATATTACATCATTCATGACATGGTCAGTGACATCACTGATGACATCACTGATGACATCTCAAATGACATCACTGATGACATCACTGATGACAACATCCAGTGACTGTATGTTTCTGTAAAGTTAAAATATGTCTTACATATTGAAGAATGAGTGGATGTATAAGTGTCTGGATGAAGGATTTAGTAGGTGCATGACTGACTGTATGAGTGAGTGATTAAATGTGTCTCACTGAGTGCATGGGTTAGTATTTGTATGGGAGACTGAGTGTGTGTGTGGGTGGCTGGGAGGTGTATGACTCTGTGCATAGATGTGTGAGCAGTTGATTCACTAGATGTATGGTTTCAAAAGTTCATGTGGAAACAGCTGTATGGGCGGTTGACTGTGTGCATGAGTGTATCGGTGAGTGAATGGATATCTCAGTGCTACATGTCAAAGTAAGTACATATGTAAAACACAGTACATGTGAGAGTTGACATATATAAATAACTGTGCATAAGAGCCAGTGAATGTGTGAGTGGCTGTATGCATCATTGTGAACTTGTATCAGGGATTGTATAAGAGAGTAAATATGTGTTAGTATATGTTTGAATAAGTAAAGTTTGTATAACTGTATAGTTGAGGAAATGGAGGTGTGATTGATTCTTTGCATGACTGACTAGGTGTGTGAGTAACTCCATGGATGAGTGACAGTCTGTGAGTGTCTGTTTACACTGATTGTATCTAAGGTTATATTAGAGTCTGAAGAGGTTCATCGTATTATCACATGAATGATATCATCAGTGATGTGATCAGTAATGTCAAATGAGATGTCATCAGTGATGTCATCAGTGATGTATTTGAGATGTCATCAGTGATGTCATTTGAGATGTCATCAGTGATGTCATCAGTGATGTCACTGACCATGTCATGAATGATGTAATATGTGACATCATCAGCAGTGGATTGCGGGTGCGCGATATATAGTTAGTGCAACTAACTATATATGGAATTTCAATGGTTTTGTGTGAGTAAAATAAGGTTTTGTAAATGCGAATTCCTAACTATATATGGTCTATAACCTATGGTTTTTTCAGTGAATATATATATATATATATATATATATATATATATATATATATATATATATATATATATATATATATTCACTGAAAAAACCATAGGTTATAGACCATATATAGTTAGGAATTCGCATTTACAAAACCTTGAAAATTCACTGAAAAAACCATAGGTTATAGACCATATATAGTTAGGAATTCGCATTTACAAAACCTTATTTTACTCACATAAAACCATTGAAATTCCATATATAGTTAGTTGCACTAACTATATATCGCGCACCCGCAATCCACTGCTGATGATGTCACATATTACATCATTCATGACATGGTCAGTGACATCACTGATGACATCACTGATGACATCTCAAATGACATCACTGATGACATCTCAAATGACATCACTGATGACATCACTGATGACATCTCATTTGACATTACTGATCACATCACTGATGATATCATTCATGTGATAATACGATGAACCTCTTCAGACTCTAATATAACCTTAGATACAATCAGTGTAAACAGACACTCACAGACTGTCACTCATCCATGGAGTTACTCACACACCTAGTCAGTCATGCAAAGAATCAATCACACCTCCATTTCCTCAACTATACAGTTATACAAACTTTACTTATTCAAACATATACTAACACATATTTACTCTCTTATACAATCCCTGATACAAGTTCACAATGATCCATACAGCCACTCACACATTCACTGGCTCTTATGTACAGTTATTTATATATGTCAACTCTCACATGTACTGTGTTTTACATATGTACTTACTTTGACATGTAGCACTGAGATATCCATTCACTCACCAATACACTCATGCACACAGTCAACCTCCCATACAGCTGTTTCCACATGCACTTTTGAAACCATACATCTAGTGAATCAACTGCTCACACATCTATGCACAGAGTCATACACCTCCCAGCCACCCACACACACACTCAGTCTCCCATACAAATACTTGGGCAGCCAATCAATAACCCATATAGTTACTCATATAGCTACTTATCAACACATGCAACAGTTTACAGAACAACAGACATAATGATGCACAAATTAAGACAGTTTAGTCACTAACCCATGCACTCAGTGAGACACATTTAATCACTCACTCATACAGTCAGTCATGCACCTACTAAATCCGTCATCCAGACACTTATACATCCACTCATTCTTCATTATGTAAGACATATTTTAACTTTACAGAAACATACAGTCACTGGATGTTGTCATCAGTGATGTCATCAGTGGTGTCATTTGAGATGTCATCAGTGATGTCATCAGTGATGTCACTGACCATGTCATGAATGATGTAATATGTGACATCATCAGCAGTGGATTGCGGGTGCGCGATATATAGTTAGTGCAACTAACTATATATGGAATGTCAATGGTTTTGTGTGAGTAAAATAAGGTTTTGTAAATGCGAATTCCTAACTATATATGGTCTATAACCTATGGTTTTTTCAGTGAATTTTCAAGGTTTTGTAAATGCTAATTCCTAACTATATATGGTCTATAACCTATGGTTTTTTCAGTGAATTTTCAAGGTTTTGTAAATGCTAATTCCTAACTATATATGGTCTATAACCTATGGTTTTTTCAGTGAATATATATATATACATACATATATAAACATATATCATCTGTATATCTATATAAATACAAACATAAATGCATGCATACATATACTTATATGCATACAGATGCATGTTATTTACATGAAAGTTGAAAAAACACTAATAAAAGCAAAGCTAAAAAGCCACCTCATTACAAACAGAATGGCTTTAACTTAAACGAGGGGGAGATCTATTGCATTTTCAATGCTTGTTTACTTTGGTTCCATCAAGAAGGCATTCAGATGTGTCACACATTTGCCATAAATTCTGAATGTTAGCACTCAGTAAAGCTACTGTAGTACTGTAGTAAAGCTACTGCTCACCAGGGACGTCTGCTGCTGGTATTCAAAGTGCATGTTTCAGTCTGCATGTCAGAATTTTTTTAATGAAATAGAAGAGGATTTGAGAAGTCACTCAAAATGATCCCTAATTTTTCTTTCTGAAGCACTAATCATACTTTCTATGGCAAAATTAACCCCCTCATGTTGTTCCTTTTTAAATTGAGTGTTTTCAGACTTACCACTTCATTCCAATCAAGATGGCTTCTGGTGTGCCATACTTTTGTCATAAGTAAGACTGTTAGCGCTCTAGTTGTTCTTTAGAACACTCTGGGACATTCTGTCATTGGGCTATACTTGGGCTACATCTGGGTGATATTTGGGCTACATTTGGGCTCTTTTGTCTCTGGTGGCCATTTTGGGAGACTGCATGTCAGAATTTTTTAATGAAATAGAAGAGGATTTGAAAAGTCACTCAAAATGTGCCCTAATTGTTCATTCTGCAGCACTAATCATACTTTCTATGGCAAAATATACCCCCTCATGTTTCATTTTAAATTAAATGTTTTAAGAGTTACCACTTTATTCCAATCAAGATGGCTTCAGGTGTGCCATACCTTTGTAATAAGTAGGACTGTTAGCGCTCTAGTTGTTCTTTAGAACACTCTGGGACATTCTGTCATTGGGCTATACTTGGGCTACATCTGGGTGATATTTGGGCTACATTTGGGCTCTTTTGTCTCTGGTGGCCATTTTGGGAGACTGCATGTCAGAATGTTTTAATGAAATAGAAAAGGATTTGAGAAGTCACTCAAAATGTGCCCTAATTTTTCATTCTGCAGCACTAATCATACTTTCTATGGCAAAATATACCCCCTCATGTTGTTTCTTTTTAAATTAAATGTTTTAAGAGTTACCACTTTATTCCAATCAAGATGGCTTCAGGTGTGCCATACCTTTGTAATAAGTAGGACTGTTAGCGCTCTAGTTGTTCTTTAGAACACTCTAGGAGGCTGCAGTAGAACACAAAGGAATCAACTGACAGTCTCTGTCCTTTTTGGATGTACATGTTTTACTGAGAATGTCAGACTTCATTTTCACATGACTGAGAAAGATAATGTGAATTTACAGAAAATATGCTTTCAGTTTAGCTTATAGATCCCCTTCCAAACCACTGTGGTAAGGTAAGGTAATTTTATTATGCATAGTTAATTAAAACCAGTGCAAACATTTTACAAAACAGATTAAATATCATAAAAGAAGTTGTGTCTTTAAAACGTCATTAAAAGAGCAAACAGTAAAAGCCCAATACAAATTTCCAGATGCGTTACTTTTGGGTGAGAGCAGGTGTCATTAAGTTCAAATTAGTGTCTATATGCTGTGTAATGTTTTTTGGCAGTTTCTGCTCAATTAGCGCAAGGAACTTTACATACCTGCAGTTCAGTTTTGTGTTTGCAGGGTTAAGACAAGCCAGTACTGCTTGCCTTCTAGTGCGAGTTCCTATCTGTCTAAGTTGGTCCTTTAGGAACAGCTGGCGTGCTGGCCTGAACTCTTGGCAGAGGCAAGTCATATGAAGTATGTCGCCCTTCTCTGTATTGCAGAAGGTGCAGGGTTCGTGGCCATTGCTCCTTAGCCATGGTGGCAAATGCTCTCTGGTAGGCAAGACCCCTAGTCTGTATTTCAAAAACTTCCGTTTTATTGTCTTGGGATAACCCTGGCTGAAGTATGGTTGAGGTGTCAGGGATTTATATGTGTTTATGGTCATCCATGCATGGTTTCTTTTAGCGAATGACTCTTTATCCTCTAGTAGTGAAAGAGTTTTGACAGTTTTCCAGACCAGTTTTTTAAATGCTTTGTGGCCGAGTTGCAAATCCCAGATCGCAGTTAGTTTGGTAGTCCCCAAGGCTGTCTTCAGGTAAGATCTTGCCTGAGATGCGTCCCTGCTTTGAATGTCTTGCCATAACAGATCATTTAAAGTGTTAGTAATAGCAGAACGAAGTTTGTGGCACCAGATGATGTAAGCTCCCTGTCTTGCAAGAGCTTGTTTTTGTAGTCCAAATTCCAGCCTGAGTTGGGCGGGCGATGTATAGGATGGGAGCGAAAACATTGTTCGGGAGGCTTTTGTCTGGATTACGTCCAGATTCTTGGCATCTCTCCCACGTAGAGCCTCGCTGCCGTAGCAGATGGATGGTAGTAGCTTAGCCTGGATGATTTTCAAGTAAGGAGTCAAAATTGGTCCTATTAGTTGGTTAGCTATGCTTTTTAATGTGGCAGCAATACAAGACGCTCTCCTTTTTGCTTCCAGCATTTGCTGTGAGAATGAACCATCTTGGTCGAAGATGACTCCCAAGTATTTATAGTCCGAAGCTGGCTCAATATTTTGGCCGCCCAGTGTCCATATCTTCTGCGGCTTTTTGTGTATGTTTATTGACATAGTGCGAGTTTTGCTTAAATTTATTTTTAGTTTGTTTTCCATGGCATAACTATGCATTTGAATTAGTAGTTGCTTGAGGCCGATGTAGGTATGGCTCAGTAGCACGACATCGTCTGCGTACAGAAGGTTGCTCAGGGGTTTCCCTCCCAGCCTCGGGGGATGGGAATTGCAAGTGTTTAATACGCCTGGTAGATCCGCCATATACAGATTAAACAGTGTTGGGGCGAGCACACACCCTTGCTTAAGGCCTTTGGTGGTGCGGACTTTAGATGATAAATGTGTGCCGCCTCCTAGCTTCACCTGCACCCAGGTGTCGGAATGGAGAAGCTTCAGCATGCTTAACGTGGAATACGGTATTCCCCATTGTGCCAGTTTCCTCCAGAGTCTGTCTCTATCGATGTTATCGAATGCCGCACTGAAATCAATGTAGCACATGTGCAGCGGCAATTTCCGTGTTTTTGCTGCGTCGATCATTAGTGAGATGGCCAGAATATTTGTGGTTGTTCCAGTGTTTTTACGGAAGCCGGTCTGGTTCAAAGGTATAATCTCATTGGAGTCCGCCCATGAGACAATCTCCTCCAAGATTGTACCCGCAAAGTATTTTGCCTCGTTGTCAAGAAGGGCTACTAGACGATAGTTGTTTGGATCAGTTTTATCGCCTTTTTTATATATGGGGACGATTGTCGACCCTCTCCAGGATTCTGGGATTTTATTTAGAAGTCTAATTTCACAGAATAGTGGTTGCATGATAGTGGCCCATTCTCTGCTCTTTTCCTTGAATAAAGCTGGCGGTATGCCATTGGGACCTGGAGCGCCTTCTTTCCTGCCCTTGCGAATTTGTGTTGATATTTGTGTTATTTGCTGAGAGGCTGATGCAACCATGATGCTTTCCTGTAGGCCTGGCTCCTTCTTAATCTGAGACTCCGACGAGGGCGTTATGCGGTGGGGCTCTTTTTTGTTGGATTCTTGGGTTCCTGCCTGTTCCAGGTGATTGTTGAAATGGTTGGAAAGGTAGTTTATCCATGTCTGTTCCATGATGTGCGAGCCTGGTTCTTTATATTCTGGACGCAGAATCCTATTCACCGATTGCCAAAAGCGTGCGCTATTACTGCTTTTGGTATCAAATAGCAGTTTTGCCCATGTTTCGTTTTCAACCTCTTGTTTTATGTTCCATTTTGTGCGTTTGAGTTCCGCTCTTTGTTTCCTCAGCTCTATCCGAAGGTTTGTTTTCTCTGCAGATGATCTTAGCTTCCGTAGGGTCGAGTTAATTTGTTTTTTGTGTGACCTTAGTTGTGCTCTCTGACCTCTTTCTAAGTTGGATGTGGTGCCCTTATTAGGAAGATTGCTTTTTTGGATGGGCTTGGTGGCCAGATCTCGTAGCAGAGACTCAGTGTATAGCTCCCAGTATTGACGGTGCCCAACCACATTTGATTGTAGCGTGTTATGTAATATAAGGGCAGTTTCTGCCAGAGATGTTAGATTGGTTGGCGTGCATTTAAGTCTTTTTTGATTGATGGAATGAATAGCCCCTATCATTTTGTCTGGCTTGAATGCAGTGGGCATTTTTGCCGTTAAATGTTTGCCGTTAAAACCACTGTGGGAAAATCATGAGATATTAGTTTTCTTTCAAACAATATTCATGATATCACAGCAGAAGGTTTTTTCACATGGTAAAATCACCTTAGAACCCACCACAATTCCTAAAACGAGTATGGTACCATCAACAAATGATTTATAATGTAACTAAAGTCCTAAAACCCTCTATTAACTACAATGCTTTTTAATGAGGTGCTATCATGTATATTGGTCCCAAGAAGGCTGCCAACACTTCTTGGATGAAGTGCTGACAGCCAATCAGATCAGATGTGTGGTTAGGCTCCGCCCAGATATATATCTTTTTTTTTAACCTAAATTACTCAAAATCCACTGGAGCACATATATTGAGACCTAGCAAAGGCACATCGGGCTAACAGTCCCTACAATTTTGCCAAGTTTCGTGCAAATCCATTCAGCCGTTCGAGCTAAAAGTGAGGCCAACCGCCCTATGGAAATTAACATGGGAAAAATGGGTTTTGGGACCCCCTTTTTTCTCGGCCCCCCCTTGATGAAACCCCCCCAAATTGTCAGGGGCTGCTCAGAAACAAAATGTTCCATTTTCCTGAACATTTCAGCCAATTCCGTCCACAAACGCCAAAGTTATTAGACATAGAATTTTCAAAAATCCCATAGAGAAAAAATCCTAACTATATATACCTACTGGCGACCGCCAGTAGGTAATATATATATATATATATATATATATATATATATATATATATATATATTCACTGAAAAAAACATAGGTTTCACACCAGTTATAGTTAGGAATTAGCATTTAAAAAACCTATTAAATTCACTGAAAAAACCATAGGTTTCACACCAGTTATAGTTAGGTGGAAATTTTACTCGCATAAAACCATTGAAATTCCCACGTTATAGTTAGTTGGACTCACTATAACTTGCGCGTGCAATACACTGCTGATGACATCACATATTACATCACTCATGACATGGTCAGTGACATCACTCATGACATCACTGATGACATCTCAAATGACATCACTGATGACATCATCCAGTGAATGTGTATCTTTCTGAAAAATAAATATTTTTTATATATGTATATCTAAAGGTTGATGGAAGAATAAATGGGTAAATAAATGTCTAATTTTTTGTGTAAAATTGATTGGTTAACTGACTTATTAAATGTATCTTAGTGAATACATATATTAGCGAGTAATTTTTAAATATTTAAATATCTGTATCTGTGTCTCACTTTGTGTATAAGTGGCTGCATGGGTTGGTGAGTAGCTACATGAGTGTGTATATGGGTTATTTGTTGTTTTTTTGAGTATCAGTATCAGTGTCTGTATGGTTCGGTGGGGGATATTACTTAGAGCACAGATGCATGAATGAGTGACTCACTATTTATATGTATTTTGAAGACAGCATGTGTGCAAGACTGTATGGGTGGATGATTGTGTGTATGGGTGGGCTAGTGAGTATGTGTTTTTATAATTGATTGTTTAAGAGAGTAAATATGTTTCCGTTTCTGTAGAAGTATGTGTAGTGGTGTGTATATAGCAGTATAATCAAGTAAATGGTTTTTTGATAGTTTATTTGCATGTGTGAATTTGTGTGTGAGTAACTATATGGATGAGTATTAGTGTGTAACAGGATGTATAGGTGTATGAGTACATATGATGAGTAAGTACATGCATGAGTGGCTATATAGAACTGTTGGTGAATGAGTTGATGTGTATGTAGATGTTGGAATTACCTAATAAGTTGTTGTAATTGGTATTGGTTTCTACTTTTTTAAGAAAATGTTAGTTTCTATTTTTGAATGTGTGTGTCAAAGGTTATTTTATGCTGATAGGAGGTCTGTCACTTTGTCACAAGGATGTTGTCATCAGTGATGTCATTTGAGATGTCATCAGTGCTGTCATGAGTGATGTCACTGACCATGTCATGAGTGATGTAATATGTGATGTCATCAGCAGTGCATTGCACGCACAAGTTATAGTGAGTCCAACTAACTATAACGTGGGAATTTCAATGGTTTAATGCGAGTAAAATTTCCACCTAACTATAACTGGTGTGAAACCTATGGTTTTTTCAGTGAATGTATATATATATATATATATATATATATATATATATATATATATATATATATATATATATATATATATATATATATATATATATACATATATATATCCAATAGACAGCCATCCAAGGGGGCTAGAAAAAGAATAGTTAATGGGGCTCCGGTGAACTACCAACGCATTTCCCTTATCAACAGAGGCTAATTACAGATCGTCTACAGTTATTTATATTTTTTCGCCATATCCAGCTCTGAGAATGGCCGATGAGATTATCAGAGAACAGGAAGCAGCGGCCATAGAATTATTTACAAACTTGCTGACAGTCCTGAATATGAGACATAATAGAATAGCTACAATGAGTCCACCGGAAGGTGAAGTTGGAACACTGCTAAAAAAACTGGAGACATTAATGAAGTTGGAGATGACTAAGTTGTGGGAGCACAAATCACTTGAAAAATATGTCGAGGCAAATAGGGTACCACGAGGACTTTGTATACTGCTGGTCCCAAGCTTTGACAACCCTAATCCTGAGATGCTGAAACAATGGGCCAGCAGCAATTTAGAAGCTTCCATGCAAATGGTTCAAATATTGATCAAATATGCTAGTATTGATTGGGAAACCATCATGAAGGAAATACAGATCATAATTGAAGAGTTGGCTAAATCAGAAAACAAAGACTTGATAGTAAAAATGAAAAGTCAAATTGAAATGCGCCTAAAGAAATAATAAAAACAGAAAGGCATATAAATATTCACGGGACTTATGAAACCAGACACATTTTTACGTTTGCGGAAAAATATGATGTCCTGGAAAAGAAACAGATACCTCGAGGCATTTCCAATGGGGAACAAGGAATAACTAGTCAAGAGCCAGATTCAGAACCGATGTCTGAATCCAGTTCAATCATCAATGAGATTGACTCTGATGAGAGTGGAGGTATGAAACACCAAGGAAGAGAAGACACGGGTGCTCTTACCCCGACAGAGGAACTTGATTTTGTGCAGCAGGCGCTGCACCAGATGCTTAGACCACGGAACCTACATCGAATTCAGAACACAACACAACAAAAGACGGAAAGCCAGAAGGCAAGCCTGGCAATTCAAGAAAGGGGCAGCAAAGAAAGAAATAATGGAACAGGAAGTAATGTACCACCCCAACACAGTGGTGAACCTATCATCTGTCCAACTAGATCAAGCAGAAACTCAACTTCTGCCATTGGGTTTATCTTACTGTCCGGAAAGAAGCTTCAACTATGTGGAAGCTAGAGTGGACATTTATAAGTTCATCCGAAAAATTAAGTTAAAAAAGTACTTTTCTTTCAAAAACTCCAAAAGGACTACAGAAATCACATTCAATATCAATGTTGCCATCTCTGATTCAGGTTCCAGCTTAGTGGTATCATACAATTCCTCATTACGGGCCTTGGGTGACTTATCAAATATCAACCAAGAAGATATAGTGTCGACACAGGACTTAATTAGAGAGGTGGGTGTGACTACCTCAAGTAGTGTTTAATCTCCTTTCAAACCGAAATCGACATTCGTCCCTGTCATGCCACAAGATGCTATAGACACATATAAGGACATTGTCCTTGATGAGGTAAAAAAACTACGTTTAGCAATTAAAGGACGGAAAGATGGCACTAAATTTAAATACAAAAAGTACAAAGATCTGATTAAAAAATTGCAAGAACACTGTGAAGTCATAATCAAACAATCAGAAAAGGGGGGCAATATAGTCTTGTGGCCCAGGAAAGACTATCCAATTGAAGCGGGCATGCACCTAAGTGACGTCCTATGTTACAAGAGAATCATTTTTAAATAACTTTTGTCATTAATTACCTCGTGTCTCAAACATATGAACAAAGGGAAACAAGAAAAGGACTGAATTCCCTGTTATTCCCATAATATACTTTATACAAAAAATACATAAAATGGTTACTTCAGTACCGGGAAGACCCATAATCAGCGCTAGAGGAGGAGTTCTAGAAAAAATATCTGATTACGTGGATTTTCATCTTCAAGAATTGGTCATTGCCCTTCCATCGTACATAAAAGACACCAATCATTTCCTTGAAAAATGAAAGGTGTATCCTGGTCGGAAGACTACATGTTGGTAACTTGGAGATTTGTGCACTACATATCAGTATAAATCATGCTGATGGTATGAATGCAGTTCAATTCTTTTTGGAAAATAGACCCATAGAACTATACCAACATTGAAAAATGATTATAGACATGATATCTTTTTGCCTCCACAATAACTATATCATGTTCAACAAACATATTTACCATCAAATTAGAGGAGTCGCTATGGGAGCCTGCTCTTCTCCCAGCTACGGGTGTTGTCACGTTGGGTGGTGGGAGGAGCAGGTTCTCACAGTTAAATATAGGAATGTTTGGGATGAGCGCATCATTTGTTAGATGCGTTTTATCAATGACATCCTCTTTGTTTGGATAGGTACTAAAGGAATGGCCGATGCTTTTATTAAAACCTTAAATGAAAATGATCTTAATCTTCAATTTATCACCTCTGTTGATAACATATCTATCGACTTCTTGGATGTGCATGTCTACATAGACAACAATCAAATAGAGACGACCTTGCACAGAAAAAGTATGGTTGAGAACTTGACGCTTCATGCGTCGAGTTTCCATCCGACACATCTAATCAGAAGCATCCCCTACGGTGAGTTCCTGAGGTTACACAGAATCTGTAGTACTGAAGCAGGCTCAGATTATTAGCGTGGGGTTACAGCAACAAGATCATTAATCAGAAATTAGATTTATAACTACCTTTAGCAGCCAATACAAGAAAATTAGGACCATAATCAATACACATTAGCCAATCATATAAACGGATATGGTATTGAACCAACTATTCCCAGCCCCTCCAGATTTAATCTTCAGAAAGCCTAAATTGATGCACAATGCCCTTGTCAAGTCTAGCCTTGAGTTGATCACCAATGCAGTCCAACCTAGTAGTATGTGGTTAGCACCTTGCAATGGATTTAATAAATGTAATACTTGCAGGGCGTGCAAATTTGGGGTCGATACATCTCAATACACTACTGTGTTTGGCCCCCTTCCAGAAAAGTACAAACCGGATACAGCTGTCACACTGAATTTGCTGTCTACGTATTGAACTGTACTTGCTGGCTCCTATACGTGGGCAGCACCAAACTGCAAGTTCATGTGCACATTCTGCAACACCTCAGAGCCATTGTCAACCCAGATATGACCTACCGACTGACCAGACATTATAAGGCAGTGCATCATAACAAACTAGATGATTTAAGATATTATGTCATAGCTGCAGTGCCACCAGTGAGAAGGGGAGGGAACAGAGAAAAAGCTTTACAACAATTCGCGGCCAAGTTTATACTTGAGTTAGATACTCGTACACCGAATGGAGTCAACAATGGGGTAAAATTATATACCTTTCCGTGATTTTTTTAAATAAATATTTATAATCAATTGTGGATATTTATGGAATATTTATAGGATTGTTTTTAATCTTTTTAACTACCCCCTCAATACGATTTATGATAACTCTAATGTTTTCATACTTTTGAACTTGGTCCTCCACATTCATCTCTGATGATAATTATCAGGAGTATGGTATCTTGGCTGTTTATCACATTCTCTACTTCTTTAAAAGAGACTCCAAACTTAATATACCCACCTTTGCCAGTCCATTGAAAGTAATCTTGACCTTCTTTGTGTAAAGCTATCTGACAAAACATGTAATTATGGAGACACCACCTCTCTATCTCTTAACATTTAAGTTTTATTTTATGAATTCGTTTTTGCACTGTCACTTTTCAGCACTTTATATTCGTCTTGGGTTTTCGGCGTGTTACAAGGATTTCTGCTCATACACAGAACTGTGCACAGAGACCTAGGACATTATTGAATTGTGGTGTACCAGAAACTCACCTCAGTACCTAGAAAACACCAACAAGCTAGCATCAGTGTCACATTGGCCCTTTGTCCTATAGCAAAGTAACCAATGATTAGACAACCTAGAAGATGCGACTTAGGACCTTCTCAGGAATGGGGAGAAGTGGGAACACTGTTTTGTTATACTCTAGTACCAGTCAACAACAGGAGTAAAAAAGAGACACAGTAATGTTAAAATATTTATTTTAATGACGTGATCTCATGCGCAGTATTTTAGTCAACATAAGCAGATGATTAAGGATTAATATGGCTGAGATACCCGCCACCCCCTCTCAACACAATCCCCAAGGATGGGACACCGAAACGGTTCTGAACTTTTGGAAGACGGGAGGGAGTGACCCTCCCGGCCGTATTTATTAAAATATGAAACAAAATTAAAACATTAAAATAACAGTTTCATATTAATGTACAATTTCATTTCCACATTGCGATGTCTGGCTAACCTTAACATATTCTCTAATACAAAGGTTCTCCTAGCCGAACTAACATCCTACAAAACATTTAACTTGAAATTGTACATCCTAACGTTTAAGGGCCAACGGCAAGGTCGTAACCGGTGTCAGGATCCCTAAACCAGACATATCCCCCTCACTTGTGAGGGGCGACCGCACAGAGGTGTACCTCAAGTGCATTTACCAATTTCCCTTGACTTGACGGGGGCCCCAATAAACTCGACGCCATTTAAAGGTCGTCCGAGGACACGTGTGAGGTATCTAGAAGGTAGCGTAGACCCCCTCCCAAACCCCACACAACTTACCACATCTGCCGTCGCAGATGTCCTGGCCCCGGGAAATTCCCCAGGAGGGGGCTGTAGCCCCTCCTACCCAGGAAGGGGCCTTGACCGCCTTTCCTTTTCTTTCGGCGGCCCATCCTTAGAAGGTACCGCCTCCCCATTGAGGGGCCAATGGCCACCTCCCTTGAGCGCTCCCATCCGTAATGGGTGACGCCCACCCATAGGGATCCTCCAATTACTGCTCACCGATCATGACCTTACCGCCACAGGCCGGATAGTTGACCGGCTATCCGGACCCCCCACAACACTCCTGCCTAAAGGTCATGTATTAAAGTTTTCAACCAAGCTATCAGGTCTCCTATGAGTAACTCATTCCCCATTCGAGACAAATGAACACCATCCCCCAAATACATACTGTCCCCTTTAATACAACCATGCGAAATAGAATGCAGTGTACTTGAACGGAACAGTCTACTCACTTTATTATTAATTTTCCTTACTGAATGATTCAGAGCAGAGACTGAAAGAGCCCCCGCCACATTTTCCGTGGGATCATATGGGACCATGCAATTGTGCACCCTGGAACTCTTCTTGCTAACCAACTTACCGTGGAAAGCATTGCCTCAAGAAGAAGTCGTCTACCAGTGGTCACCAAATCATTGCCCCCAAGATGTACTATGACTACAGACGGCGGTGACCTTGTCCGCCCTAACAAACCCTTGAAAAATGATCGAAACTGGTCAATACAGAGCCCGCCCTTTCCGTAATAGGACACACTGTACCCGTATTCCCCAGCCACATGAATCATGTCACCTGCTTTGAATACGTCCGCGGCACGCCTCACGTATGAGTGGCCCACGACCCACACCTCCTTTTTCGCAGCCGGTGATGTCTGACCGCTGACCCGGTGTTGGGTTGACTGCACAGTCCGCCCCGCCTCGTAGGCTCGCGTAACTGAAACCAAACAAAAACAAGAAGCGTGAGTACATCATTACAGCTTCACAACATGTGCAACCGCACATACCTTTTATAACAATTCGAGGACCAACGCCCCACACGTTTTACTTGATCGACATTCAGACCCCTGGCTGTAGCCTCGGTAGCAGCCCCTATCTGAAAGGAATGGGTCCCAAACTCGCCGGGGTTCATGCCCGCGGCAGAAATCGACATCGCAAGCACCCGCTGAAACTGAAACCTCGTCAGTGGGGTGGCGTCAGCGTGTCTCAACAAGGTCCCCCCCCATGATGCCACCCTTTGCGCTAAATATTCCTCAACGCAACCCACCGGGCACATGGACGACCCGGGAATCCTTCGTATCATTATGCAGTCCCCCATCGAACCCTGATCGGTCTTGGACTTGACAAATGAGACAGTCATTGTCTCCCCCCTGACTTGGACGTGCTCTCGGCACAGTCCCCCCATGGTATCCTGCTTGTTCCTTGCCACTAGTTCGCTCACCCGCATAGCCCCATGGAATGCTAGCACAAAAGCGGCTCGGAATAACACTGCTTCATACCGGGATGAACAGGTTGCAGGAAGTACAGATACCAACAAAGCCAACCTATCCAGACCTATCGGGCGCCTTTCATCTACTCTGCGACCCTCAAGGCGTTGCCACCCACGTAGCGCTTTCTGCACAACGAAAGACGCAGTCGGGTCCTGGATCCCATGAGCCCTTGCCATAAAGGAAATGGCGGCCCGATGCCTCTGGGCCGTAGCCACTGATTTGCCTGCCTGATGTAAGGATAGCAGAAAATCCACTACCACTTCCTCCTGGCCCCAAAGCTCCCTCCTAGCATCCCCCACAAAGGCCCAGTAGGAACGGAATGCCCCTTGGTATGCCTTCCTCGTCCTGGGTGCTAAACTCTCTCCCACGAGGTTCTGTAATTCGGGGCACCGAGAGACCAGAGAGCTTCGGGGAAGGGTGCCGCCACCGGGTCCGCTGTGGGCAGAAAACCCCAGAAGGCCTGCATACGAAAACGAGAAAGCGCATCAGCCGCTTTATTCATTACCCCTGGCACATGTCTTGCTTTGAATAGTACATTCAACTGCATACACAATAACACAATTTCTTTGAGCAATCTCAGAATCCATTTGCATCGTGCTGCCTGGCTGTTGATACACTCCACCACGGTCATGTTATCAGACCAAAACACCACAGAGTGATCTCTGAACCCTTCGGGCCAAGTTTTCAGGGCCACAAGAATGGGAAAAAGTTCCAAAAAGGCAATGTTACTAGTCAGTCCACACTCATGCCACCATAACGGCCATTTTTGAGCCGACCATCGTGTGCCGAATATGGCACCAAAACCAGTGCTCTCTGCCGAATCTGTCCACAGCCCCAGCTCCTCGGAGGACACCGCCGGTTTGTTCCAGACAATTCGACCATTGAAATCCGCCAGAAATGCCAACCAAATGCGCATGTCCTGACGAACCTCCGCCGATAACCGTGTGCGATGATGACCCTCCTTCAGGCCGACCATGGCTTGAGCGATCGAGCGGGAAAAAGGGGCGGGCCATCGGCATGACTCTCAGGGCAAAATTCAGCTGTCCCACCAATTGTTGCAACTGATGCAGCCTGACCTTGGACTCGCTAATACAAGCTTCCAGGGCAGCCCTGAATCTTATCACCTTCTCTTTAGGTAATCTAAAACAACCTTCCACAGAGTCGAGTTCGATCCCCAGGAACTCGAGGCAAGTCGAGGGACCCACAGTCTTACCTGGTGCCAATGGCACACCGAAATGCTTCATTAAAATACAAAATTCATTCAAAGCCTGTCCACATTCGGGACCCCCGGCCGCCCCCAGAAACAAGAAATCATCGAGGTAATGCATGACATGCTGTAAACCCGTCTTCCTTGTGAAGACCCATTGCAGAAAACAACTGAACTGTTCAAAATATGCACAAGAAATAGAGCAACCCATTGGCATACATCTATCCATGTAATACTGACCCTGAAACATGAAACCAAGGAGACGCTGATCGTCTGGGTGTACCGGGAGCAACCGGAACGCTGATTCTATATCTGACTTTGCCATCAGCGCCCCGGGCCCTAGGCGATTCAACATGGACACGGCCTCATCGAAAGATGCGTACCGCACCGAACACACATCCGGGTCTATTGCTTCATTTACGGACAGACCACGTGGGGCTGATAAGTTATGTATCAGTCGGAACTCACCCGGGTCCTTCTTAGGGACCACCCCCAAAGGAGAACAAACAAAGTTAGCACACGGTGGCTCATCAAATGGACCGGCGACTCGACCTCGAGTAACCTCTTTCCCAATCTTTTCCTGTACCACGGTCGTATGTTGCAAGACCGATATTTGATTTTTACATTTTCTTACACCCCGAAACTCCCCCACTGGGATGCGGAAACCATATGAAAACCCGTTCCTCAACACCCCAGCGGAAGAGTGATCCGGGTATTCGCTGAGCCAAGGAATCATTGCCATGGTATCAACCGGAGTAGGTAAAGGCGCCCCTCGGACTATTTTAGACCTGTTTGGCGCCTCCTCTCCCCCCGTTATCACTCGTTTTGGCCCTGCACATGGACTCCGGATGGGATGGCTGCCCACACCCTCCACATTCATGACGGAATTTACATGACCCCTGGGGCCTCGTACATTTACCTCTGTTGAAGTTCCAACAAATCCCCCTTTTACCTGTGTTGCCGTTCGGCCTCGAGTTGTACTCGTTACCTGTACCTGATCGAAAGGGGGTCCCGGCATATTGGCGGGAGGATTCACCCCCGCTACTCCCTACCAATGGTACTTTTAACATACCAGTACTCTCCATTTTTGACCATGAAACAGAATCGTAACAATCCCAAGTTAAGTTTTTATCGTGTTCCTTTGCTTTTCTAAAAATATTATCGTAACAGAACCACTGATTGCCCCCATATGATACGGAATATTCCATGATCCGTGTCTGGTATATCGGCAATTCGGACAGCAACTCAGGTCTACGTTCGCCCACGATGGAGGTAAAAATTCCCCACGCCTTCCCCCAAGTGCCAATGTTTTCATCAACTTTAAAGGCGGCCATCTTTGCGCGCCAAACACTCGGATGCATGAGCTCCTTTTGGCTCTTAACATGCTCCATCTCATAATGATCGGTAAGCAACGAGAAGATGTTTACATATTCATCTGCCCATATCTTCTCCTTAATAGCCAGAGGGACATGTTGACCCAACTTTTCCCTTCGTGAAGGTGCAGACTCGTCCCTCGCAATCGGCAATGGCCGCTTACCTGAACCGGAATCTGTATCTGCGGCTGGACCTGCTCCTGGTGGTTTTTCTACTGCCGCAGCCGGCGTGATAACTGGCGATGATGCCTTCGCCGCCTCCCTCGTTTCACGCAGTTGCTTCATCAACACCCGTGCGTCGTCAGCCGTGGCGCCCTCGCTTTCTTTTCCCAACCACGCTGCTAATTGTGCTGCCAGCTCGGGCGGCATATCCCCCCCGGACGCGGGGGTGATCACCACGGGAATCGGATTCCCCTCTGCCGGCACCGGAGTTGGCTCTTCGAGTGGGGCACAGGGAACCGGGATGTCCCCCCCAGCTGCTCCCCTTCTGGGCCTCTTGCCTTTTCCTCCCGGAGCAGCTCCTGCCAAGGGTCGTTTCGGTACCCCTTCCCCGTCTCTATCCGCCATCCGTTTCTTCAGATCGGTCACTTCTTTCATGAGTACACGAAGCATCTGGTCGGTAGTCATTCGCTTTCCGACTTTCTTAGGCATTCTCCGACAGAGTATCTGTAAGACAAAAAGAAAGATTACCACGCTCAAAATTGGCTCTTCGTTCCGTCTCGAGCTCACGTGCAGCGAGGAGGTGCAGCTTTAGAGCACAGGAACAAGAGGATGCTTTCTTGGCTTGTTGCTCCTTTTATCCGTCTTCAGGGCGGGCGTAAACCCGCCCCTGCCTGCCCCCAAGGGCGTGGCCGGCCGCGTCAGTGTCTAGGCCAGCCCACTCCAGGGCGGGAAAAGAGCGCGCCCCGGCTACGCCGCTTCGGGCATACCAGCCGAGACGCGCCTCCCGCCCAAGATGGCTTCCCGGGGGGATCGTGGTACTCCGCCATACGTTCGGGGGGACCGAATGGTCTCCCCTTTCCATGTGACGCACCTTCCAATTATGTCACATTGTAAATACCATACATTATGGCACATCTTTTGCACCACCGCTGCATCACAAATGTGATAGAACGGTTTTGTAAAAGAGGCACAAGGGGGTTGTAAAACCGCCCCTAATACATACAAATTCATCCAGGCAGTTTCACCAATAGTGCAATAGTGCAAATTGAAGCATAGACTTGTAACATATTTATATGCATATGTTACATTCAAGTGCTTCGGAGGTACTACAGTATACTATAGGTAAACACCTTATAGATTTATGCTGTAACACATCCTTATAGTTCTTCACTTTCACATTTACCATACACTACTAATGTATTCCTTCATTCATTTATGAACTACACATTCATTCTGACAAACATTTACAGACTAACATAGAAATATAGTTCTTTTTTTGACCAGTAGAGCTATTCTGAAAATAACAGTTTTTTTTGTCTTTGTTGTTTTCTATTTTTTTTTGGAGTTTTTTCAACAAGTTTTTTTTAACCAGAAAAATTTAACTTTTGAAACAAAAAAACTGTGCACCAGGAACAAAAAAGTAAAATAAAATTATTTCTTAGGGCAAAGGTGCTACTCTTGCCTCTTCACAATCAGGTCCACAGGTTGCTCACCATAGCAAAGCATTTCTTTGCAATGTTTGCAGTGGAAAGTGAGCTCAGGAAACTGGGGAACAATAATAGGATTTGGACTGCTTCCAGGAGGTGGTGGTGCACTTGAGGTGCTAGGCACTGCAGGTGGAGGATTCTCCTGTAGGCTGCGCGTTGCCTCCCTTGCATAATTGTTGGGATGCAAGTTTTTCACATGACGGTCCATACTTGCAGTACCGAAAGAGTACTTTTTTGATGGGTCACCTCTGGATAATGTCACGTCACAGATTTTACACGTGATCTTAGGTGCATTCACCCTTTTCTGTCCCTGTGGAAAAGTAAACAATTTCCATATAAAGGCTTCTTTCCTCTTTTTTCTGAGGAGGCTCATTCAAAAATTCATTTTCATCAGACGAATGGTCAGAAGGTGTTTGAGGAAGACCAGCCATATTGATGATAATTGTTCTTAAGGACTTTCAACAGTTGGAGTAGGAAGTGTTATGAACCAATGAAATCTCTTATTTTAAAGTCACCAGGCTGTGCATACTTGTTATAGTGAGTCCAACTAACTATAACGTTGGAATTTCTATGGTTTTATGTCAGTAAAATTTCCAGCTAACTATAACTGGTGTGAAACCTATGTTTATTTCAGTGAATTTAATAGGTTTTTTAAATGCTAATTCCTAACTATAACTGGTGTGAAACCTATGGTTTTTTCAGTGAATTTCATAGGTTTTTTAAATGCTAATTCCTAACTATATATAGGCCTCAAACCTATGAAATTTAATATTTTTTATAATGAATCTTATATTGTATATTTATATAATACTATTTTTTTTTTTTTGCCCTGGAGCGCTCCCGGAGTGCGCCCCGGTGTGTGCACCGGAAAGCGCAGTTTTCCGGCGCGCACCGGTGAGCGTCCCGTTAGCGCAATTGCCGCGAACAAAAACATCATTGTGACGTATCGCGTAGTCACGTCCGCTTCATACGCATTGCGTAAGCGCACCCGGAAGCACTCGAGTGAATACGATCGTGCAACGTAAGCATCTGATGCGCTTACACGACGAGCCCCGGGGCACGCCTCCGGGCGCACCCGGGAGCTCGTCGCGTACGGGCGTCGGGTGCAGAACAGTTTTGGTTTCTAAATGATGAAAGCCCAGGTCATGTGACCTGAAAATAACACTTTTCATTGGTTCAGGACAGTTTTTTTTTCCAAATGATGAAAGCCCCTACCTTTTTTCTTTATTCTGACTTTGTCCTTTGACTGAGGAAGACCTGTTTGGAGATCTTTGAGTAATATTTTGTACTTTAAAATGGCTACAGTAGCAGCAGCAGCTGGAACATCTGCACCACCACCACCACCACCAAGAGGACCACCACAACATCACATTGGAGGTCAAGAAGAAGAAGAGGAGGAGGAGAAGGAGGAGGAGGAGGGGAGGAGGTGGCTGCCAGAAGACAATACCCCATACAGGCCAAAGCAGCACATTGTATGGGAGTTTTTTTCCATCCCAGAGGGAAAGAAGAAAGTGAATGCGCCAAAGGTGACTTGCCAAATCTGTGGCATTGAACTCTCAAGGGGGAACCCCAATAAAAAATATTCATTTGGTAATAACACCATGATTCGACACGTGCAGCGCAAGCATCCCAACAACTATGCTACTGCAGAGGTGAGAGAACTGGCCAGCAACCCTCCCCAATCTTCACCCAGCACCTCCAAACGAAAGCAACCCACTCCATCGGGACCAGAAACAAGGGAGATGGTCCCAAACATTCAACAAAAGTTTGGGCAATACAAGATCTCTTGTATTTTTTGTGGTAAGACCATCACCTATGGTGAGCAAAGCATAACGCTCATCAACCGTGCTGGTGACAACCACAAATACCCCAAAAATCCATTATTTTGTCATGTTTTTTTTTTGCTCCAGTTGAGCTCCCCCAACCGCTGGGCCCTTTTATAGCCCCCACATTGATTTGATTTGATTTGGGTTTTGTATAGCGCTCTATCACTCCGAGGAGCATCTTGGCGCTGGATGTGAATTGTGTAAGCCCAAAAGGAGGGGTAGAAGATGTAAAGACCCCTAGAGATGTTTCAGATTTAGACCAGGGTTTTGCAGGAAGTGGCTGTTTGGTTGTAGATCCAGGTTTTGATGGCTTTCCTGAATTTACTCTCACATGAGATTTCCCGGATTTGAGGGGGGAGTTTGTTCCATGCTCTAGATCCTTTGACCACTAGAGACTTTCCACCTCTAGTGGCCAGTCGGAACTTAGGGATAATCATAAGGTTGGCCGAGGCAGATCTCAGGTGACGCCATGGATGGTAGCGGTTGAATTTACTAGACAAGTAAGTTGGGCCTGTTTTGTGGAATGCCCTGAAGGAAATTATCAGTAGTTTGAATAGTATCCTCTTTTGAATGGGAAGCCAGTGGAGAATGTCTAGTTCTGCAGATGCTGATGTCCTTCTTGGCAATTTTAGCACCAATCTTGCTGCACATCAAACCTAGGGGGTCAAGGGGGGTCAACTCTGCCCCCTTATGGTCATTTCCCCCTTTATTTTTGCCACCTCTTGTGTCTCGATCCTACAGAGACACAAGATGGCGGCCGCTCCGGACTGTTTGGAATGTTGACAGACACCCGAGAGCCAATCAGCTTTCTGCGCGCGAACTCACGTAGCACGCTGGTTAGCGCCCCGGTGCGCGTACCGGGGAGCGCTTATAGATATATATATTTTTTTTAACCTAAATTACTCTAAATCCACTGGAGCACATATCTTGAGACATAGCAAAGGCACTTTGGGCTACCAGTCCCTACAATTTTGCCAAGTTTGGTGGAAATCCATTCAGCCGTTCGGGCTAAAAGTGAGGTCGACCGCCCTACGGAAATTAACATGGGAAAACACGTTTTGGGCCCCCCCTTTTTTCTTGGCCCCCGCTTGACAAATCTCCCCCAAACTTTCAGGGAAGGACCGGGGCGCCGCGAGGCAAATTTGCGGAAATTTTCAGGCAGATTCCTCAACAGGCGCCAAAGTTATTCACAATAGAATGTGAGATTTTCTATTGAAAATAATCCTAACTCTAACTACCTACTGGCGACCGCCAGTAGGTTATATATATATATATATGATTATACTTTATCCGGACCGAGGAAGAGAATACGACTTGAGTAAGACTTGAGCCAGAGAGTACTGCCTGGGTGTGGAGACTGCAGACGTACAGATACGACTCGTAAATTACCTCTATGAATACCAAAAATCATAAATGACTTCTGTGAATACCAAAAGTCATAATGTAATATGTGACGTCATCAGCAGTGCATTGCAGGAGCGCGAGTTATAGTTAGCTGAACTTACTATAACGGGGTAAAATTCAATGGTTTTGTATGAGTGAAATATCACGCTAACTATAACATGTGTGAAACCTATGGTTTTTTCAGTGAATTTCTAAGGTTTTTTAAATGCTAATTCCTAACTATAACGTGTGTGAAACCTATGGTTTTTTCAGTGAATATATATATATATATCACTGAAAAAACATTAGGTTTCACACCAGTTATAGTTAGGAATTAGAATTTAAAAAACCTAATAAATTCACTGAAAAAACCATAAGTTTCGCACCAGTTATAGTTAGCTGGAAATTTTACTGACATAAAGCCATAGAAATTCCAACGTTATAGTTAGTTGGACTCACTATAACAAGCGTGCCTGCAATGCACTGCTGATGACGTCACATATTACATCACTCATGAGATCGTCAGTGACATCACTCATGAAATCACTGATGACACCAGCCAGTGAATGTATGTCTTTCTGAAAAATTAATATGTTTAATATTTGTATTTGTAAAGGTTGATGGGAGAATAAATGGTTAAATAAGTGTGTAAATGGATGTTTTTTTTAAAAAAATGATTGGTTAACTGCCTTATTAAGTGTATTTTATTGAATACATATATTAGCGATTAACTTTTAAATATTTAAATATACATATCAGTGTTTCACTTTGTGTTTAAGTAGCTGCATGGGTTGGTGACTGACTCACTGTTTGTATGTGTTTTGAAGACAGCATATGTGCAAGACTGTATGGGTGGATGAGTGTGTATGTGTGTGTTTTAGTGAGTGAATGACTGTCTCAATATTGTCTTTTTTAGTAACGACATATATTTTAATCTAGTGTATGTGAGTTTTGATGTATATAAGTGAGTATATGTGAGAGTAAGAGATTGTAAGAGTTCCTGTTTAAATAAGTATGTGTTTATATAAGTGATTGTTTAAGAGAGTAAGTATGTGTAAGTTTCCTTAGAAGTAAGGAGGTTTTGTGTGTATAGTTTTGTACAGTTTTATATGCAAATAAATGGATGTTCAATAATTTATTTGCATGTGTGAGTATTTGTGTGAGTAACTTTTGGATGACTGTCGGTGTATAACAGGATGTATAGATGTATCACTGCATATGATGAGTGAGTATATGTATGAGTGACTATATAGAACTGTTGGTAAATGAGTGGATGTGTATATAGATGGTGGAATTACTGCATTGGTTGTTGTAACTGGTATGAGTATCTCCATTTTTTTTGAAAATGTTAGTTTCTATTTTTGAATATGTGTTTCAAGGGTTACATTACACTAAAAGGAGGTCTGTCACTCTGTCACAAAGATGGTGTCATAAGTGATGTCATGAGTGATGTCACTGACGATGTCATGAATGATGTAATATGTGACGTCATCAGCAGTGCATTGCAGGAGTGCTTGTTATAGTGAGTCCAACTAACTATAACGTTGGAATTTCTATGGTTTCATGTCAGTAAAATTTCCAGCTAACTATAACTGGTGTGAAACCTATGTTTTTTTCAGTGAATTTAATAGGTTTTTTAAATGCTAATTCCTAACTATAACTGGTGTGAAACCTATGTCTATGCCACCCCTAAAGAAAAAAAGGCCAAAAATAAATCCTAATGAGCCACTAACCTGTCCGGCGTTGTCTCATAGCTCGGGTCCTGCAATGAGACAACGCCGGACAGGTTAGCGGCTCATTAGGATTTATTTTTGGCCTTTTTTTCTTTTGGGGTGGCATAGACTGGTTCACCTATGTTTCTGGGATAAGAGACCAGGCTTGGTCTGTCAAACTTTTGCTAGCCCAGATCTAAACCTGCTACAGTTTAGCTCCATCCTATTGAGGACACTCATATTTAGAGGAAAGCTTTTTACATTAAGTGATGGATCTTGGGAACCTGGGACTTTTATGGACTCTGTGACTTATTCCACCCTTAGGATTTTTTGTGGCTCTGTGAAGCTTGACTGTCATAGGGGCTATATTATGTATTGGAGGGAGAGATAGAGTAGTACTGTCCACCCTTCCGTTCATTACCCCTTCCTTGCCTTCACAGAGCGGGCCTCCTTTTTCCTGAGCTGGGTTCCAGGAGAGGTGAGGTACACTCCCTGTACTATTCAGGTGAGTAACATTAATAAAATAAATTGGCTTAATTAGTAGAAGCCAGTGCCAGGTCTTTCCTGTTTTGATAGGACTTACTACAATTTATTTCTTGTTTCTTGTTAACAGATGTAAGAGACACCGTTTGGTACAGAGGAACACGATTTTGGACTATTTATGTATATCCTTTACAGATTGTCGTTACGTTCACTTTATGTATGCAGTAGCTAATGCTTAGAACTCTGGCCCTGAAGAAAGCCATGGGATCTTGTCCCTACCGGCTGAAACATGTTGGCCTTGTAAATGCAGTTATATGTTTAGACTGCTTCCTCTGCATTGTTCTTGTTTGTTTGAGGGAAAGGATAAATTACATTAGAGTTTTTCGCCGATTGATCCTTTTACCCCTTGTTTTTAACTCACACATCTTTTGATTTTTGCACTGCACTCAATCCCATCTTTATCATTTGTTCATGGGTACCTTAGCGATTGATGGTGCGACCCAATTGAGTAAGGGCGATAGATGGGTCTCAGTGATCAAGAGACATACCACCCCATTTTTGGATGACCAAATGAGAACACTTGATCTACATACCTATTTGATGGGAATCCAACACATCTCTGTACGGGTCTTACCAACAATCTCAGTAGGTCCTTCGACAGGTTTGTCCTGGCACACATTCTGATATAGAGACTTATATAGCTCTATTAGCGCCTAACTCACTTATGTAGGAGTTTTGCAGCAGCTCGGAGTACTTGAAGCTCCGTTATAGACCCCCGGTTCTTTTGTTGTTAGGATTACAGTTAGGGGGATACGAACTGGGCAGGTCTTTAAATTTCCCTCAGACCCTTCTTCAATTGTTTGTGTTTTACTGTTTAGAGCAGCTGCCAGCTGCGGGTCTTTCTCTTAGACTACACTTTATGGAGGTAGTTCTTTCGCTAGGGACACTGTGTGCTCTAGTCTGCACCACTGAATCTTCTGGGGAGGTATTAGGTTCAGTTTCCTTTGAGTCTAGGGTCACCCACCTTCACTTTGGTCCGTTAGGGCTCTCTACAGATGTACCCTTGGCACACTGTTTGCCTATATGTGAGTTTGAACTAACAAGCAACATCATTATTCTGATATGGCAGGCACAGCACGATATTGTACTGTTTTGACAGCCCTCTACCACTTCAGTTTTTAAAGTGAGGGGCGGATGATTCAGCCCCCCTCCTCCTCCTTCCCCCCTTCCCACCATTGGCTACCTTTCTTTGGGTTCATTTGGGGATCATTATCAGAGACCACTTTGATGGATCTTCATAAATAGACATCAGCTCGGTCGACTATTTCGCGCTTGCAAACACTTGCGCTATGGTTAAATAAAGCACCTTTATTTTTGAACTAGTTCAAACTACAAAGATGGCCGAAAATGATGTCATCTTGTAGTTCTTGGGTGAACTACAACACAGTGGATTGTGACATCACTCTGTAGTTCAATCGAATTCCGCGAGAGTACGTGATACTCCGCCCCTATCTCCTTTATAAGCTTCCTGTGGGCAGCCATTTTTGCCTCCCACGAAGCTCGGGTACTGCAATGAGACAACGCCGGACAGGTTAGTGGCTCATTAGGATTTATTTTTGGCCTTTTTTTCTTTTGGGGTGGCATAGACTGGTTCACTTATGTTTCTGGGATAAGAGACCAGGCTTGGTCTGTCAAACTTTTGCTAGCCCAGATCTAAACCTGCTACAGTTTAGCTCCATCGTATTGAGGACACTCATATTTAGAGGAAAGCTTTTTACATTAAGTGATGGATCTTGGGAACCTGGGACTTTTATGGGCTCTGTGACTTATTCCACCCTTAGGATTTTTTGTGGCTCTGTGAAGCTTGACTGTCATAGGGGCCATATTATGTATTGGAGGGAGAGATAGAGTAGTACTGTCCACCCTTCCGTTCATTACCCCTTCCTTGCCTTCACAGAGCGGGGCCTCCTTTTTCCTGAGCTGGGTTCCAGGAGAGGTGAGGTACACTCCCTGTACTATTCAGGTGAGTAACATTAATAAAATAAATTGGCTTAATTAGTAGAAGCCAGTGCCAGGTCTTTCCTGTTTTGATAGGACTTACTACAATTTATTTCTTGTTTCTCGTTAACAGATGTAAGAGACACCGTTTGGTACAGAGGAACACGATTTTGGACTATTTATGTATATCCTTTACAGATTGTCGTTACGTTCACTTTATGTATGCAGTAGCTAATGCTTAGAACTCTGGCCCTGAAGAAAGCCATGGGATCTTGTCCCTACCGGCTGAAACATGTTGGCCTTGTAAATGCAGTTATATGTTTAGACTGCTTCCTCTGCATTGTTCTTGTTTGTTTGAGGGAAAGGATAAATTACATTAGAGTTTTTCGCCGATTGATCCTTTTACCCCTTGTTTTTAACTCACACATCTTTTGATTTTTGCACTGCACTCAATCCCATCTTTATCATTTGTTCATGGGTACCTTAGCGATTGATGGTGCGACCCAATTGAGTAAGGGCGATGGATGGGTCTCATTGATCAAGAGACATACCACCCCATTTTTGGATGACCAAATGAGAACACTTGATCTACATACCTATTTGATGGGAATCCAACACATCTCTGTACGGGTCTTACCAACAATCTCAGTAGGTCCTTCGACAGGTTTGTCCTGGCACACATTCTGATATAGAGACTTATATAGCTCTATTAGCGCCTAACTCACTTATGTAGGAGTTTTGCAGCAGCTCGGAGTACTTGAAGCTCCGTTATAGACCCCCGGTTCTTTTAATACCCCATACAGGCCAAAGCAGCACATTGTATGGGAGTTTTTCTCCATCCCAGAGGGAAAGAAGAAAGTGAATGCGCCAAAGGTGACTTGCCAAATCTGTGGCATTGAACTCTCAAGGGGGAACCCTAATAAAAAATATTCATTTGGTAATAACACCATGATTCGACACATGCAGCGCAAGCATCCCAACAACTATGCTGCTGCAGAGGTGAGAGAACTGGCCAGCAACCCTCCCCAATCTTCACCCAGCCCCTCCAAACGAAAGCAACCCACTCCATCGGGACCAGAAACAAGGGAGATGGTCCCAAACATTAAACAAAAGTTTGAGCAATACAAGATCTCTTGTATTTTTTGTGGTAAGACCATCACCTATGGTTAGCAAAGCATAACGCTCATCAACTGTCCTGGTGACAACCACAAATGCCCCAAAAATCCATAATTTTTTCATGTTTTTTTTGCTCCAGTTGAGCTCCCCCCACGCAGATCGAAAAAAAAAAATGTTTTTTTGTCCCGCTGGGCCCTTTTATAGCCCCCACATCAAACCTAGGGGGTCAAGGGGGGCCTACTCTGCCCCCTTATGGTCATTTCCCCCTTTATTTTTGCCACCTCTTGTTTCTCGATCCTACCGAGACACAAGATGGCGGCCGCTCCGGACTGTTTGGAATGTTGACAGACACCCGAGAGCCAATCAGCTTTCTGCGCGCGAACTCGCGTAGCGCGCTGGTTAGCGCCCCGGTGCGCGTACCGGGGAGCGCTTATAGATATATATATTTTTTGGAACCTAAATTACTCAAAATCCACTGGAGCACATATCTTGAGACATAGCAAAGGCACATTGGGCTACCAGTCCCTACAATTTTGCCAAGTTTGGTGGAAATCCATGCAGCCGTTCGGGCTAAAAGTGAGGTCGACCGCCCTATGGAAATTAACATGGGGAAAACACGTTTTGGGACCCCCCTTTTTTCTTGGCCCCCGCTTGACAAATCTCCCCCAAACTTTCAGGGAAGGACCGGGGCGCCGCGAGGCAAATTTGCAGAAATTTTTAGGCAGATTCCTCAACAGGCGCCAAAGTTATTCACAATAGAATGTGAGATTTTCTATTGAAAATAATCCTAACTATAACTACCTACTGGCGACCGCCAGTAGGTTATATATATATATATATGATTATACTTTATCCGGACCGAGGCAGAGAATACGACTTGAGTAAGACTTGAGCCAGAGAGTACTGCCTGGGTGTGGAGACTGCAGACATACAGATATGACTCGTAAATGACCTCTATGAATACCAAAAGTCATAAATGACTTCTGTGAATACCAAAGGTCATAAAGTTAGACTTTTGTCTCAGATTGCCTTTGTGAATCGGCCCCAATGTATTTTTGGATGCCGTGTTGGGTCTGCTGCCTCTGACTGTTGCTCCCCTGGTGGTCAATCTTGGGGTGCTCCCTTTCATTGTTCGGTTGCCCAGCTCATGGTAGCACTGGCTCTTTGATATCCATCAGGGGACTTATTTAGGCTGATGATCATTTGGACTATTCATGCCCTTCCGGATCTGGAGATCTAGTGGTTCTTACTGCTAGATCCTATTTGTCATTGTATATCTTGTCCTATGAAGTGATTATTTCTCTCCCTATAATGGAAAGTATAAGAAAATGCCTAAACAAGACATGCTTGATAGATTAAGCAAGCCCCTTCCACATATCAGTAGTCAACACATTGACCATGATATGAGCCTGGAGGGTACTGGGAGTTCTACAGTGGGTGTTCTTGTTTCAATACTGAAGCTATTCTGCAGACAATCCACACTTCTCCAGTCAGGCACTTGAGATGAAGATTGGGATGTAGGGGAAGATGTTGTATTGCTTAGACAAGACCTGGGCAACATGACAGAATGGCTCAGAGCAGCAGAAGGTCACAAATCAACTCTAGAAGATACAGTGACCATCCAGCCGACGGTTTGGAAACCACAAATTCCAGCAGACGAGATGTTGTCCTGAAATTAAGATGCGGAAGAATACTCTCAACGCAACAAACTTCACTGAAGGGGTGAGGGTGTCCACCTGGAGCAGTTTCGCAAATATTGGCTCTGTGGCTCTCTTGTAGCGGAGCAGATTTATTCTTATTTCTTAATTGAGGGCGCACACCAAGCACTAATTCCACTGACTAAGCCCAGAGCTCATCCTGCCCCCTGGCCAATAATTGCTAGTTTCTGGAAAGTTCAGTATAGAGACTTTATACTGCAGACTGTAAGAGCGTTAGACAGAGTTAACCATGAATTGCAAAAAATCCTGAGGGCATATTGACAAGCCCAGTTGCATTGCTCTTGCACTGCACAGCGTGGTGCAAGAGTGAATCAATTGAAGAAACCAAAAATGTTGATGTATTAAGCCATGCAAGGCCACATTAAATGACTCTGAGTGGCTTCATTAATCGTGAGTAAAGTAACATAGCGCAAATCACTGCGCTGCCTTACTCCGCACCATGGAGGCATTCCATGGGTATTGCGTAGGTGATCCCATGCAAATCCTATGGTGTTTGATGCATTCCCAGATTTACCAGAACAGGTAAACCTCGGAATGTGCCAAAAAGACGCCTTACTAGGAAAGGTGTAATGAGGTAAAATATCTTTATTTCTCCTTGTTACTTCCTCTTTCTTTGTGTGATTCATTCTACAACACACATAGAAAGAGGAATTTGACTCTCAGGATGGTTTTTGTACAGGAAGGTTCACCTTTATGCACAAAACAGTCCTGCATGCAACACAGGCACCCCTGCACCATGGTGCAATGGTGAGTACACTGATGCTAGTCAGCCCAAATGAGTTGTTCACTGTGCTGCTCCGAATTCTCATAAATATGCCCCCTGGTTTTTCCAGACTACACCAGAATAGTGTAAACTCACAGGAAATCATTAGGACAGGTAAAGCAATAACTATTGGAGATGGGCCTAAAATACATTCAACTCTAACTATCGAAATGAAAGGTCCTTGTCTAGGGAAAGGCCCCAATTTTAACCATCCAGATCAAGCTTGGAAGTTGGCTTAAGAGAGCCTCCCTGTTTCCACAATGGGGTGATTCAGAATCTAATTTCATGGTAAGGACCTTAAATGATTAGTGGCAAAGCAGGGGACTGTTTGCAACTGGTGTTCCCTTATGAGCCCAAAATCATTGGGGGGGTGAGTAAAGTCCTGAGGGCAGTGGTGATCCCCATAGATCAATGATGTCATTTGAGATGTCAAATTAAAACTTTGTTTTTTTGCAGAGACCCTCTAGTTTTTTTGATATTCGGTTGGATCATATTACCATGCCTGACTATTACGTCTATCTAGCCTTTGGTTTCTCAGAGCATTTCTAGGGTTTTTAAACATATTCAACCATCTCATCCAATCTGCATAGACTTCAGGAAGTCGAAACTTGGGATGTGGCACAGGTCCACCCCCGCTAGTGGTCAACCCACCGCAGCCTGCTTCTCCAAGTTCAGCTTTGCTCCCCTCTGGCTTGCCCTGTGTTCTCCACCTGCATGCCCCTGCCACACCTCTTTCCCTCTTTGGTCAGCTTGCTGCCCCTGTCCATTATGCCCTCCATTCACCATGTGCATGATCCTGCCTCCTCTCACCTGCACTCAGTGGTCCTTTGTGCTGCCCTTGCCTGCCTGCCCTCCGTGGCCAGCCTGCTATTCCTACTATGCCCTCACCAATGGCCCTATGTTCTCCATGTGCATGCTTCTGACACTCCCTCCTACCCTTCACGGTACATTGTACTCATCCTACTCATGCCTTCTCACCATTGTCAGATTGGTGCCCCAGCCCCCTTCTGTCTGCCCTCTGATCATCATCCCTGAGCACAGGCATCACTCCATCAACCCTCTGTAGACAGCTTTCTGCCCCTGCTTGTGCCAACCTGATCTTATTGGTCACCTTACTGCCTCTGCCCTCCTTCACCCTGCCCTTTCTTCTCTGTGTGTGCCCCCTGCCCCTCTCTCCTTCCTTCCATGGTCTAATGTGGTGTGCTTACCCATGGAGCCCTTTCCTCCGTGGCCAGCTTGCTGCCCCTTTGGCTCGGTTCTCCCTGCCGTAAGTTGTCCAAGTCTGCCCCTGCCCCTTGACCTCTGCCCTATGTGGTCTTTCGTGCTTCCACTGCCCTTCCTGCATGCCCTCTATGCTTACCCTGCTGCTCCTGCTCACCTCATGAATGTCCTCGGTTGTCTGAGTCTATACCCCTGTCCTCTTTCTCTTGCCCTAATTAGTCTGCTGTGTTGCCAGTCCCCTGCCATTTTCCCTCAGTTGTTTGGATGTTGTTCCTGCCCCCAATCCCTGCCCCCTATTGTCTAATTTTATGCCTCTGCACCTTCCTGATCCATTGTGCTGCCACAAACCCTGCCACCTGCCCTCCATTGTCTACTGTGCTGCCACTGTCCCTCCTTCCTGCCCTGTCTGGTCTGCCCCTGTTGTCTGAGTATAGCTCCCACCCCCTCCTTTTTCCATCCATGTTCCTTTGTGTATACCACAACATCCTCTTTCTTGCCCACCTTAGGTCAGTTGTGCTTCCACTAAATTTTCCACCTGCCATAAATGGGTTGTTGTGCTGCTACTACCCCATCGACCTGCATTGTGTAGTAAGGTTGGTGACCCACATTTCCTCTGTTGTCAGGTGCCTACCCATATTCCCTTGCCCCTGCCCCTCCATGGTGCATTGTACTTCCACTGGCCTACTCGCCTGCCCAGAATGATCAGCTTGCTGCTTCTGCCTCTCTTCCCCCTGCTCTCTGCTGTCTTTGTAGGTGCTTCTGCCCCTTCGCTCCTGCGCTCCTGGCCCTCTTATTGCTGCTTTCAGTCTGTTGTGATGCCGTTGTTTTTAAGTTTTACAGCTTTTATTCAATTAAAATGGCTTTAGGTGTGGCCCAATATTGTTATCAATATTAGCACTCTAGTTGTTCATTAGAATACTGTGGGAGTTTGCAGTAGATGACTGGAGAATCAACTGACAGGCTGCTGCTGGAAGTACATGTTTTACTTAGTATGACAGACTTTATTCTCAGATGGCTGCTGAATATAGTTTACATTTACAGTAAATGTGCTCTGATTTGTTTTCGCCAGGGCTCCTTTCGTACCCTCAATAAGAACATCATGAGAGAAAGTTGTTTTCTCTCAAACACGGTTCATCAAATCCCATCAGAGGATTAGCATTTTAGGTAGAGTAAAATCACCTTAGAAAACACCACAATTCCTAAAATTGATACCAACAGCAAATGATTTACACTGTGACTAAAATCTGTATCACACTTTATATGTGGTCCTTTGTGTGACCCTCAAAAGTAGCTTTTCTCAGCAGTGTATTTCAATGGGAACCATGCCCCAGAGTACTATAATGGCTTCCACAACCTGCTGTCAATGTTCTGGCCAGCCAGTCAAGATGAGGGCCCTTTGCTCCCTTCCCCTTCCCTCCCCACCTCTCTTCTTTTATATTTTTTAATCCCTTTTCAGGGCATGGGAACTCTGAGGCATCGGTTTCATAAATTATGTTTATCAATAAGAGAAGGTAGTAGTGTCCAAGAACTGGAAAAGTTGCAACATTCATATACAACAATATATTTCAATGAATAATTATGCGTTGTGATTAAATATGGTCAAGATAATATACACTGGGTGCTTAAGGAACTCAAAACACCTACTACCCAAAGGTGCTATATTGGTGCACAAAATTGTACAACCAAATACAATGCTTCAAGGTGAGATTCTATTGACAGCACACCAAAATCTATTTAAATTATTGCAGTCTTTGTGTGCATATTGCACTAATACAGGATTAAACTATTGTCACCAGTATAAATAGGATTCACACAGAATAAGGATAACCAAAGGTCCAATGTAGAATCAAAGAAAGAGGTCCTCTTCAATCAGCGTTAGTTATGTTTATTCTTCTTTATTCAAAGTTCATTAAAAACAGGTTTTTCCAGCATACACATCGCCTGCCAACACGTGTTTCGTCTCACACAGAGACTTTATCAAGGCTGGAATAAATAAATAACACATATATATTATAAACAGACCATTGACAAATGTTACATACAAATAATACAAAATTCATTATATACACACAATATGTAAGCATAAAAATGCTATTCCATATACACGTGGACACATATTCAGCATTAGTTTACAACACATATAAGGAACAATACAAATATATATGCAACATCCTGATAAAGGAAGATATCATGTAATTACACTAGTAATACCCCTATTAGATAAAATCTGAGACACCAATGAGTCCTGTTTGTCTTAGGAATCCTATGTTAAAAAACATAACTAGAAATGACTAGATGATTATAGTACATAAAGATAACACCCACCATAAATAGTAGTAGGAGGGTTTTTTTAGATTTCCATCCACGAGATGAGGACAAGGCGCTGACAATTTCGATAGTGAAATATCTAAAAGGACAGGACATGGGAATCAGTACCACAGATGAGAATAAGATACAAAACTAGTAACCATAGTATATTAAACCAAAAACAGGAAGAGAGTCACCACAAATGGAGGCCATATACTCAGATGCAGCAGGTTAATAAATTGGAATAGATAGGTACACATAGTTAATAATCAGTACTAGGAGGCCACCTGTATATAAATAAGGTATAGATGGTTGTCCCGAAAAGTGATTGTTAAAACTAAATGACTCACCACAAATTAAAGGTGAGGTTACCCCGTAGCTGGTTTCACTTCACTAGGAAAAAGAGTATGATGTTCCTGACAGTTGTATCTTTAATTTCAATTCGATGATTAATCTAAACAAGAAAATTTTAAGAAAAAACAGAATCGAAGTGAGCATTATATATATCGTATGTATGAGATATTCAGTCCGAGAGTGGAAAGCAAAATGGCAAATAGTATATACCATCATGTTAAGATATACCCACGGGTTAATACTAGGAGAGGTATATATATATATACACCTTCGGTGCTCCATGAGAGTCAGTCTAGAGGTTAACCTGGATAAGTATCCTAATATACCTTGAATATAAGGTCTAAATCAATGTAAGAGATCAGTTTGCTGTTAGAAATGCACAGTATTGGTATGGCTGGCAGATCAAGCGGGGGTGCTGGTGAGAACCGCATAGCAGCTGAAATAATCAAGATCCCCAAACGTCTAACAATAAGTGATGAAAATGGAATAATAAACGCTTACCATGTACAATAAAATATATATGCATAGACACTGTCAGGATCCTGAATCATACACAAGATATAGTCGCACGAGTCACTAGGTATTTCCGACCTGATCCCCTGAGCAGTATAGGAAATCCAAATATGCAACCCTGATAAGTTGCAATCTAAAACTGGAATAAAATAATAAAAAAGGAACAAATTAAAGTTCCGATACGACCAACACTACTGGTAAAAACAGGAAAAGTCAATATACATATTGCCATAATGTAAGCTGAACCAAGGACAAGTACGGGGAAATATAGTTTTGTTGAATAAATCTGACTACTTTGCAGAGATTGATCCCCAACTTGGGGACAGTAACTCTTGTACCAAAATTGATCATAATCCCACAGAAGACATTAATCAACGTTTAGACAGGATGCTAAGATACTGGCATAATGCTGGTGTCTTATCTGATATTGAACTCAAATATTTGTTCAATCCCAATCCCCTGGCAGCCTATATGTATATCCTGCCCAAGGTACATAAGAACACTACCAGGCCCCCGAGAAGACCTATTATATTGGGTATAGGCTCTCGATAAAGTACTCGATTCTCTAACACCCCGCAAGGGGAGTCAGAAACACTGGAGCTAGATTCTCTACGAGGAGGATGACAGCATCTGGTCAGTGCGTCAGTTGGGGAGATTACTTCCTTTGGGACTTGCTGGGGCAAGCCGCATCGTGCAAGTAGGTTGGCGAACAGCACCGTGTCTTGCCATAGCAAGTGAAGGTATATTTATACCTTGAAGGTGTTTAGGAATGCCAGTATTGACGTAGAAGTCGGGCACATGAACGTCATGAATGAATCCCTATGAATAAATGTTCATGCATAATAAATGAGTTTCTTGGAGAAATCAATATCCAATCAAGGGGAAGTCCTTAAAGCTTAAGAGTCTGGTTTTCCATGAACTCGTTGTGACGTAGATGAGCGGATGTAAGTAGCCATGCATGTATTTGGGTAGCATGGACTATGCCTAAATAAGGACTGGATTTCTATGCCTATATAAGGGCAATGTGAAATATACCTATATAAGGGCATGAATCGCGAAATTCATACAAATTCAAAATCGAAACACAACATGATGAGGAGGACATATAAGGGGGTAATGATTTTTTATGTTCCTGTACATAAACAATCATTAATGGCGATTTTTTACTTCCATGTGTGCTACATAATGCAGCACACATAGAAGTAGCAAATCATCATAATTTCAATGATTGTTTATGAGCAGGAAGAGACACCTTCCTGCACATAAAAAATCATTGATAGTATTTTGATCTTTCTATGTGTGGTGCAGAATACACTACACATAGAAAAAGTAAAAACGAGGAGCAATAAATGCTTTTCTCGTCGTTTTGTAATAAGAACATCTGCTCTTAAATGGAGTTCATTTTTGGTGCTGTCTCAGATTTTCACTTCCTTGTAAATCTGGGACAGGTGCAAAAGCAATGGGTGTTGCAGTGGAACGCCCACAGCAACACTCATTGCACACCCCTTTCACGCTGTGATGTGTGTAAAGGGGCCTTATCAAACAAGCCGACATTTAGACACAAAAAGTGGACTAATGCAGGTTTGTAAATATGGAGAAGGGCATATCCCAACAGAAAATCGCTAAAAGTGATGTTTCAGTGTCTGCTTGTAAATATGCCCCCTAGTGTCCCCACACTTATCCTCAACACATTTGACTCACACTCTTCACTTCTATCCTGCTTGTACAACCCTTGTAGCGTCTCATTTGACAGCTACATTGAGTGAATAATGATGGGAAGTAATCCTCTTTTTAAACAGATACATCCCTACCCCTGCAAATAAGCCCTTCTTACCATCAGCTGTCTGTGCAGGCAACAGCGGTGGGGCCGGGTAAGGGGGGGTTTTCAAGGGACGATGCAGAGTTAACATTCATTAAATAATAAATTTTCCATCGTCGTCGTCCGTCAAAATCCCCGCCACCCGGCCCCAACGCTGTTACATGCATGGGACACGGCTACTTCTTACGTCTAGGGCTCTGTGTGCTATCATACGTGCAGGAGTTATACATGCAGGACCCGATTCATGAAGTACTTACGGGTAGTAAAGTTATGAGTGTGGAGTCTCTGCACTGGAGGAAGAATCTCTGCAGAGAGTGCGCTGTGTGGAGATTCCACTGAGATTCTGCAATGACTTTGCACTAGAAACTTTACTGCACGTAAGTACCTTGGTGAATCGGTCCTGCAGAGTGTGTTTGGTAACCCCATGCGCTAGCGGTTTTCCTGCAGTGCGCTGAGTTTTTTAAAAACCCGCGTTACATGACGAGCTCGTCATGAGCGTACGACAGGCGTAACTCATGACGAGCTGTCATGAGCGTCGAAGGGGTTAATAACGTATGTAACTTTTATGGCCACATAGAGGGAGAGGCCTCCTTGCATTGGATGATCAATAATCAGACAAGGCAGTGGTCTAAATGGGTTAATGTTCTGAAAGGGCCCTAAATAATAAGGGAATTACCTCGATGGGATTCATTAGTGGAAAGGGTTAGCCGGGAAGTGGCTTAAAGGAAGGTGTAACTGTGATTGGCTCGGTTTAGAACGGTCTGTATGACACGGTGTTTCGTTTGGGTAATTGCCTGGGTCACAATAGTCTGACTGGAGTGTCCTGGTTGGCATGTGCATGCCTGGAGCATAGTCAGGGCAAGGAGTATCTGAACACAAGTCATCTATATGGCTTTGGGTTGAAAGAGAGGCATGCGATGAATCTAGTTAGAGGAGATGTGGGAAGTCAAATAATTTGAAGTGATGTCATATGGCCAATAGCAGCAGTGGATTGGAATAGTCTTGTATAGGCATATCTTATTGGGGAGCAATCTGGTCTGGTTGTGCCATTCTCCATCAGATGGCAAGCATGTTTAATGTCCTACTCAGCCTAGAACATAAGCAGTGCAAACAAGTAAGCCTGCTGCTAAAAGATGTCTGGGATTATCTATAGAGTCCTTAAGTCTCTTGAGCTCGTCACGTTCGCCTATGCAGGCCTTGAAAACTTCTTTAACTTGCAAGTAAAACCTCTCAGGCATTCAGCACAGAGTTTATTATTTGAAGTCTAGTTATGTCTAAAAATTGTCATAACAGAGCCCAGAATCGTGACGATAACTAAGCAGGAAATACAGTGATGTTAATGTGCATTTCCATTTATGTTTTCTGCTCATTTTGCAAATCATTTTATCTTAAAATAAAAAAAGACTTGCAATTGAAACCAACCTTAAAATTCAATTTTGTCATATCTCTTTATTTTGTACACTGCTTTATGAAGGAACTACGACGATGCAATTTCAAACAAATTAATTGAACGTAATGTTTCAATACGTTCTATTTTCATTTTTCATTCACTTTGTTTGCTGTACTGTTTCCAGATTTTTTTTTTCAGTACAACCTTAAATAGTCTTTCAGGGACAAACAGTTTATAATTAATTATTGATACGATTCACAAGCATGGGCAGATGCTCAGTTAATAACTAGAATACATCCATGGTACTTATGTTAGCGTTTATTAAAAATGCATTATTCATCTGAATTATGTTGTGCTCAAATATAAGCCCTTAGAGCAAAGGTACTGATCGTGGCATTAGTATTTGTGAATGAGAATTGATTTTTTTTTCCAGCCATGGAAAATTAATTTTAATACTGGATGCCCAGATTTCGACAGCACTTATAGTTATACTGTCAAATATTCGATGAATGTCTTCTCCAGTCCTGTTCAGCTATAACTTAACTCGGTCAGTGCATTTTTCTTTTCTCAAAATCACGCCACAGACCATCTTAGACGTGCACCACCACCACTTCAGCTCAGTGAGAGGTGTTTTTTTTTGCCCATTGAAGGTCTTCTAAAATGCCTCACTGTTGTAAGAAGATGTCATCCAGGGTTAATTGTATTACGTGTTATAAAATAAAGCACCTTTCATTTCAAACTAAATCTCGATCAATTCCATACAAATATCATAATTTCACGGTGAAGTTGAAATCTTTATATTGAACACTTTGGTGTCGATCAATGCAGCATCAAAACAGTTGTAACGACGCAAAACCAAAAACCCATCCCTCCTTCAACAATTGGAAATCAAAACAATCCACGGGCAAATTTTACAGACTTGGGGGCATATGTACAAGGAAGTGGAGGAGTGAAATGTTAGCTGTCATAGCTTAACGCCTCACTCCGCCACTTCAGAAACGCAAGGCTGCACCATTTTTACAAGGATATGGTGCAGACTTGCATTTCCCCCTGCGCTGGTGCTACACTTATAGCGGTAACGCATACTCCCTTGCACCATAGTGCAAGGGTGTCTGCGTGCAGGGTAGGATTCCCCTTCCTGCACATAAACAATCCTGAAATGACATTTTGTCACTTCTTATGTGTGCTGCTGGGAAGTTACAAAATGTTACTTTGTTTTATGGTTTGTTTTCTTGTGTATCGATTTAGATTCCGTATGAATTTCCCAGATCATGCCCTTATATAGGTACAATTCACATTGCCCTTATTTAGGCATAGAAATACAGCGCTTATTTAAGCATTGCTCATGCTAACCAAATACAGGCATGGCTACTTACATCCGTTCATCTATGTCACAACAAGTTCTTGGAAAACCAGACTCTTATGCCTTTAAGACTTCCCCTTGCTTGGATATTGATTTTTCCAAGAACTAATTTATTATACATGAACATCTATTCCTTAGGGTTCATTAGTGACTTTTTATGTCAATACTGGCATTCCTAAACACCTTCAAGGTATAAATATACCTTCACTTGCTATAGCAAGGCATGGTGTGGTTCGACTACCTACTTGCACGACGCGGCTCACAACAACAAGTCCCGAAGGAAGTCAAGTTCCCAACTGACTCACTGACCAGATGCTGTCATCTTCCTTGCCGAGAATCCAGCTCCAGTGTTTCTGACTCCCCTTGCGGGGTGTTAGAGACCGAGTCCGGGGAAAGAAATACCAACCTCTCTCATTCTAAGGTATGGAGCTGATTAGAACCTAAAGAAACTTTTGGCAACTCTTGGCATAACTAAACCAGACTAAAACAACACCTACTTTTTCCCTCGTACTAGACTTAGGTTAGGTACACCCGGGTAGGATTATTTTTAGAAGCACCAGATGAGTATTTTAGCCTGCGTTATTGATGTATGTATTTTAATGAATATATGTCATAGCTACAAGACATACTATTACAGTTTTCTTTCATCTTACTGCTAACACTGTAAATTTTATACTTCGCATTCTGTCTTACGATTGTAGCAGTTCATAGCTCTTGCATGAGAAATAAGACTGTTTAATAAACCCTTTTTATTGAAACGCCCGCCTCCCTGTTTCTTTGCAAACACTCTGTAGGAACAAAGCATGCACGATTGACTGAGTGAAACAGTTATCTATTGTTTCCATAACTCTAAGATTACTCCGACTCTAAGAAAAACAAAGTTGTCATGTTTATGCGGTTGTCAGAAACTAATCCCTTCTTGTTAATTCGAGAAAGTTTCTAGTTACTTCTGAGTTAGCTGGCACACACACAATTAAGTTTAATATACTCGATAGAGACATACGGATCTCAGTCCTAAGTCAAAACTATAGTGTACATTATTCCAATGCGCAGAGCCTATCAGTGATATAGGAACTACACTACATGGCACCCAATGGTTTGGTAAGGCACAAATTTAATGCTAGATACTGAAGTAACTCAGTTGTGCTTTTCTCAGAGACCCCTACTCATAAGACTCCATAAGACGTCTGGAGTGGGTAAGGGATAATATCCGCCATACCTGAGTAGGACGAAAAATCCTACGTATTAGCTGTTTGGTTTGTTCAACGTTGATGGATACAGTGTTCCAAAATATTGTGCACCTTATCTTTGTTCTCTTGAAACGTGCTCTGCAACTTTCATTAAACAAATGTCCGAGAACAGCAATAACACCAAAACTGGTGGAGCTACAGGCGATGATGCCGTACCAGCTTTTAACATAACAGGTTTTACTGAAACTGATGCGAATGCTATAATCATTCCTCAAAATTTAGGTAGAGCCATCACTCTAAAACTTATACAATTTGGCCTAACACCAAGAGGGGGTAGAGCAGTTTTTGTGATAGAGGCACATGTATATCATCAGACAGAGGTATTCTATTCATGGATAGTATTTCCAGAATCAAATCCAGTAACACATTTGTTTCACTTCTACAAAGAAGATGATCCACCAGAGGAATATATTCCTTTTGAGGCTATTGAAATTCCACTCACATACCAGGAGCATGAGCTCTAAAACATTTAAATCACATTACCAGGCTCGGTCCACTATGTAGACCAGGAGCAACAAGGCCGTTTTTAACAGGTTACACACCTCATCCTGAAATCGAAGACATGACAGATGTTGAATTACTTACTCAACTCAAAGAGTTAATCAAAATCTACAAAAAATTGGTCCAATATGTCATGCAGACTTTCACAGTCCAACCTTCATTAGTTTTACCACAACAAACCCCTCACATGGGGAATACACTAAAAATTACACCACAGACTTTACACAGTCATGGGTAAACTACCCGCAAAACGTGAACAAATTCCATATAGCTCAAAAAAATTACTCAAATCGAAGCTGTATTTCTCAATACCAGTCCCTAAGACAAGCATAGAATTCTAACTATCTGTTTATCAATGGGGATAACGCAACATCTGGAAGATTGCGCCACTTGGGGCACAGTCTTCGCTGCAATCTACACTAAAACACATGGGGCCAGATGTAGGTTATCCCAGATTACCGATTTTTAAATACCGAATCAAACCGATTCTGTATTTAAGAACAGGCAAATGGGATGTAGGTCATTTTTCCTAAAAAATTACCGGTCAGTTACGGTAATTACCGAATCAGTATTTACCGATTCGGTAATTGGGGGAAATATTGAAGGGTGGCGGGGTGTCACTTTGACACCCTGTTGCACCCCTCAATTGTGCATGAGTGCACATGTCATGGCACTGTTGGAAAAGCAGAAAAAATGCTTTTTCAAAGGTTTCCATTATTTACCACCAACTTCTAGTTGGTGGTAATAACAAATCCATAACTGAGGAATGCACTAACTTGAGTGCTTCCTACATCCTGGATTCGGTTATTTACCAAATCGGTATGTTAAGAATTTGGTATCTTACCAAATCCTTAAATTACCGATTCGGTAAAATACCAAATCCTTAAAAAATGCCACCTACATCTCAAAAACCTAATACCGGTCAGTAACGGCCGAAATTCAGTAATTTCGGCCTTTACCGACCAGTATTGGGCGACCTACATCTGGCCTATGGTGTTCTGTCTATGGCGGTAATACCTGACACCCTGAAACAGATTCAAAACCAATACGGGACAGAGCCTTCTCTGAATTTTGGTATGAAGTTACTGAAAAATTTTACCCAGGTCTTAACAATAATATTATTTAATATTAAAGGAGAAGCAGCATCAGTGGCAATCTGCCAGAAATTACGGGAATTTGATGTAACAGAACAACCACAAGAACTAGCCAGAATAATTGAAAATCCTATAAAGAATTAGGCAGAGACAGTTTGGGTTGGAAACCAATAAAACCACAACTGTCTGAAAGTCCTGAAAAGGTCGTTACTAAAAAAACTCCTACTTCTTCTAAAAAGAAGTGGGAAAATAATAAACAACATTCAAAAAAGAAACATTCTCAATCAGAGGTAGGTTTCCTCAAAGGGAGCCCTCTGAAAAGAGGTATAACATCAGGAAAAGGGATAATTTGAGAAAACCTGACAGGTATCAAGGTACTGATACATGTTCCTCGCATACCTTTCAGATATTGTCACAGACATCCAAAAGAAGAGGACGGTCAGATTAAAAAAAAAGTGTGAAATCCAAACAGGATCAACACATTCAGAAAAGCAAACCAAAACCTCAATTCACCAAAAAGAAGGTAGCAGGTCTAAAAATCAGACATGCCGAGGATCTTGACTCGACTCAAGAACGCAGAATGGACTCAGGCAATGTTAGACAGCGTAGGAAAAGTATCAATAGCTCACCAGAACTTGAAGGAACTTCTGCAGACAGTGGCCTGGAATGAGGACATTTGAGTTGAAACTGCAGATACCAGAGTTAGTTCTCCACATAGGTTATATGAAATAACACTTCTGATGGAGGGGGACATACCAAGAAAAGTGAATGCACTCATTTGGGAGCGACTTTCTAAGGGTTATGATATACTTCTAGCAGAACAAGACTGGCCACCGGAATTTGTCAGGGAGTGCCCACATGGTGAAGACATCATTATGCCAGCCTTCTCCAACCATATTCCAGTACATTTAAAATATACTCATGCCAGGAAATGGGCAGTTGCCCAAGGGCCAGCATTATACAAAAATCATGTAGGATGGGATGAGGACTCACCTCACCACAAAATCGAGTTAAAAAATCAACCAACTGCACAAAGTCAGTACCCAATTAAGCAAGAGGCTAAAAAACAGGTCAGAGAGATTTTAGATCAACTTGAATACCAAGTGGTGATTTAAACATGCACCTCATCAATGAACAATCCATTGTTTCCTGTTTCTAAACCAGACAGTACATATTGTCTAGTTTTGCATTACAGATACCTGAACTCTTGTTGTAAAACATTTCCAGTGCAAAATGCACACAGTACAGCATTAACGAATACCATTGTGCGTAAAAAATATAAAACCACATTACATTTTTCTAACGGTTTCTTTTGTCAAAACATTGCACCTGAAAGTAGGTATTTGACAGCTTTCTCAATATTGGAAAAACAGCGCCACTTCCGTCGTCTCCCTCAAGGATTCAAGAATAGTCTGGGGTTATTCTCAGCAAGGGTAATAGAGTTACTACACACTTATGATGATGCAGCATTGTCATATGTCGATGATATCTATCTGACAGTCGATGACCTGAACAGGCACTTGAACAGGGAGAACACCATTATAAGTGACTTCGCCTCTGAAGGATATCAATTCAATTTTAAAAAGTCAAGAATTGCACGTCTTAACGTCCTTTTTCTAGGCTATGAACTATCAAGTGAAGGCAAAAGCCTGGCAGCCAACCTTTTAGAAAAGTGTGAGCTGCTCCAACCTCCAAAAACGCTGAAAAACTTACAGTTGATTCTAGGTTTCCTGAATTTTGAAAGAACTTACATTCTAAACTACGCAGAAAGGGTTAAACCTCTCTACGAATTAATCAAACCTGATTTTAAAACAATAAATTAGACCAAAAAACACACAGAAATTTTGCATTTGCTACAAACAGACATGTTAGCAACAAAACATTTACAAACAAGCGTAAACATACGCAACTTAGTGATCCAAATCATAACGGGTCAATGCAGATTCGCCTACTTAACTTTTAACGAAGGTAAAAAAATGCCAATTGCATACAAATCACATTTGTACACAAAAGGAGAAACGAAATCTACTTCCACAGAAAAAATTCTGACAACAGTTCAAACCGCTGTAGCAAAAGAAAGAGCCCGAGCACAGGGGAAACGCATTATGGTTGTAACTCCTGTACCAGCCTTAGAGGCAGTTACAAAAGCTAGCATCCCGAATGCAAAAGCTTGACATCCGAGATGGATACAATGGGTAATTCTATTGCTGCAACCGATGTTGAATACACTTTTGATCCTTATTTGAAAACACAAGCATTCCTGCAATATGAACACGAATGTCCTCTGCCTATTGTAATTCTACCACTAGACCAGTATGAATGTATAATTTATACTGACGGATCAGCACAACCCGCTACAGGGGTAAACAAGCTTATAGGGCGGCATGCATGATCATTAAAGGTCGGATGCGCAATGGCAAATTCCAACCTATGGTCATGAAAACGCATTCTTTCGGAGATTGTGCAGCTCTGTGAGCTGAACTATAAGCATTTATAATGGAACTTAAAAATATGGATCGCAAATTCCCCACACTCCTAGTGTGCAATTCCTTTTACTGTGTTCAATCCTACAATGAATATTTACAGAATTGGCTTCAAAATGGTTTCAAAGATGCAAAAGGTGGCACAATCAAGCATAAAATGCTTTGGGAACAAGTAGTTCAGTTGGGAAACGGACTACAAAACACTCATATGATACACACACTGAGTCATCAACGTGCTGGGGTTCACGTTGAAGGGAATTCATTGGCTGATGAAGCCGCAAATGGAGCTGTGCAAACATCTTCCGTAGCTGCAATCACTCATTCAAAAACAAAAATAGACAGTGAAATAATACTGGCTGTCAATGCTTCCAGCAAAGGCAGCGTTGCAGCGTTACGTAAAGGGTTTCCACTCAAATACTCGTATATAACTGATGTGAACAATGTTCAGTTTGCTCGAATCCCTGGAGTGGAGGGTAGGGTCATTCCAAACATGGAACGTAGATTAGGGCTAATCCTAGCAGCACATGAAGAGCTCGCCTCTGTTCATGCATTTGTTTCTGCCACAGTTTCATTATTAAAACAACAAAACTGGTGGCCCGGAATTAGGAAACCTGACCAGAAACTATGTATTGAACTGTGAAATATGGCAAAAGATTAAATTCTTCACTGTGAAACGTCCTGCGCAGACGCCCTTGTTAATTTCAGATCAACCATTAGCTTGTGTTTATCTGGACTACTGCTGCCCCTTACAAAGGGATGGTTACTATAAATATATCATGGTCGCAGTGGACTCGTGTTGCAGGTTCCTTTGGATGTGGCCTCAGGGCTCGGCTGACGCTCAAACTGTTATAAAAGATTTGTGAGTCTTTATTGGCACATAGGCAATAGGCACACTACACTCTGACCAGGACCCTGAGTTTAGCTCTCGAGCTTACAAAGAAGCCATGGCCAGTTTGGGCGTTGAATTGCAGTACTCTTCTCCATTCCATCCTGAGGGAAATTCTATTGTGGAAAGAAAAAACTGGGACATAAAGCAGTCTATAACAGCTAGAGTATTAGGTTCGGGTGATGGGTGAGTCAAACATCTTTATGGGGTCCAACGTAGTCTTAACAATTTGCCAAGAAGGTCTCTAGGGGGTATCACTCCATATGTGGTCCTATTTGGGACAAGAATGTTGATTGCGGACCTTGATTGTCATGGAACAGTGGTGGAAAATAAGAAATTTGATATCAAAGATCGTTTGGCTGTTTTACAAGACTTAAATGAACGAAGATCGAAACAAAGCAACATGTTCCTGAAGCCAACCACCAATGGGGAAAAAACAACCATCCTAGCAAGGCCTGTCTGGATCCCAAAGCTTGGAGATCTAGTCACAGAAAAGATTGCGGACAAGAAGGAATTTGGGCCTTCTTACAGACAACCAGTACCTGTCCTAGCAATCCACGGATCAAGAACAGTACTACTGCCGCCCCTTGATGGGAAAAAGGAGAGATGATTTGTGTCTATTGACCTGATCAAAGCACACTATGTGGACGATACTAAGCAGTAGGCCAAGTGGACTCCAACAATGTAGCAGACGCACTCCTCTAGCTACAATCCAAGAGGTTCGAACTGAGAGAGTCATCATGTTTGAAGATTCTACAGTAAGAAAAGAAGGACTAAGCAACAATGCTCCAGAACTCATTCCTCTTTAGACCCAAATTGTTGTGTTCTATCTAGGACCCCGATCAATATTGTGACTTCATGCCCCTATACGGCTATAATCAATAGGTATCCCTATAATGGCATAAACGGTCAGAGCCATATTTCAGTAACTCGTCTCTGCAGCTCATTACAGTACATGACACAGCAGAAGCCACTTCCTTAGATTCCTAGATAACACACCGAGTTCTTTCAACAGATAAAACCCCCAGCAACCTGGGAAAGCCCCGCTTGCTTTGTTTTGATTATTAATAGAACTCTAATGAGCACTGTAACAACGACCAGTTCTTAGTGGCATCTTTATTGACGTCTTATGTCCAAAAACTTACGTCAAACAAGGCACCTTTCAGGTATAAATAATACCAACATTGCCTTAAGCACACACGATGGTGGTGGTGAATACAGGAGCAGAACAGCTGTCCCTTGCAGAGCCCAGCAGATGCGAGTAGCCCACGGATGCTGCCCCTCCTCCTCCTTGACGCTCTGAGAAAGACGCTGTCTTTTCTCCTGCCGAGAAAATCCAGCTCCGGCGTTTCCAGCCTACCCTTGCGGGTAACTGGAATATCGAGTCCTGAGAGGAGATACCAGACCTCCAACATTCTATTCCAGAGGTATGGTGCTGATTAGACCCTTAGAGAGAATTCTTGAATCAAACCCTTGGCAAAACTAACTTAACTTAAACTGCTACTTACTTACTCCCTCCCAAGTATTAGGCTTAGGTCAGGTACACTGGGGTAGGCGTAGTTAGAAGCACCGGTTGAGGACGTTAGCCAAATGTATATATGGATGAATATATTTTACTCATTTTAACTATCATATGGCTAAGAAACCATATCAATGCTTTAACAGTATTATTTCACAATACTCCTTTTACTGTACGCACTTTTTATAATAACAAGTCTTGCAATTGTGGCAATTCATTTCTCTTGCATGAGAAGAAAGACTGTTAAATAAATAATACCTTTTTATTGAAAACGCCCATCTCTCTATTCTCTGCATCCAGGTGAAAGTAATTCTGCACAACTAACGGAGTGAAATAGCTGTCTATTGTTTCACACGACTCTAGAGATTGACTCTTATTCTGAGGAGCAAAGTTGTCATGTTAATGCGGTTGTTGGAAAACTGAATCCCTTCTTGTCTGAGCCAGGGAAGCTGATCACTTCCTATTCAGTCAAGAAAGTTTCCAGTGACCTCTGAGCTAGCTGGTACAAACCCAATTAAGTCTAACATAGTCAGTAGAGACCTAGAAGACCACACTTCTATGTCTACACTGCTGTTTATGTTATTCCAATGCGCAGGGACTATAGGGAAAATAGGAACTACACTACAAAATAACAGTTTGTCCTGCTTCTTGGAAAACCAGGCTCTTAAGCCTTTAAGACTTCACCTTGCTTGGATATTGATTTCTCCAAGAACTCATTTATTAAGCATGAACATCTATTCCTTAGGGGTTAATTCATGATATTCTTATGCCCAACTTTTACGTCAATACTAGCATTCCTAAACAGCTTCCAGGTATAAATATATTTTCACTTGCTATGGCAAGGCACAGTGCGGTTCGGCTACCTACATGCATGATGCGGCTTGCCACAGCAAGTCCAGAAGGAAGTCAAATCCCCAACTAACTCACTGTCCAGAAGCTGTCATCCTTCTTGCCGAGAATCCAGCTCCAGGGTTTCTGACTTCCCTTGCGGGGTGTTAGAGATCGAGTCCCAGGAAAGAGATACCAACCTCTCCCATTGTAAGGGATGGAGCTGATTAGAACCTAGAGAAACTTTTGGCAACTCTTGGCATAACTTAGGTACACTTCGGTAGGAATATTTTTAAAAGCACCAGATAAATATGTTGGCCTGTGTTATATATGTATGTATTTTAATGAATATATGTCATAGCTACAAGACATGCTATTATAGTTTTTTTTATTCTTACTGCTAAATCTGTACATTTTATACTTCACATTGTGTCTTACGATGTAGCAGTTCATAGCTCTTGCATGAGAAATAAGACTGTTCAATAAACCCTTTTTATTGAAACGCCAGTCTCCCTATTTTCGTGCAAACACTCTGTGGAAACGAAGCATGCACAATTGACTGAGCCAAACGGTTATATTTGTTTCCACAACTCTAAGATTATTCCGACTGTAAGGGAATCAAAGTTGTCATGTTTATGCGGTTGTCAGAAACTAATCCCTTCTTGTTCATTCAGGAAAGTTTCTAGTGACCTCTGAGTTAGCTGGCACACACACAATTAAGTTTAACATACTCGATAGAGACATACTGACCTCAGTCCTATGTCAAACCTATAGTACATATTATTCCAATGCGCAGAACCTATCAGGGATATAGAAACTACACTACAGTTTATGTGCAGGAAAGGTCACCTTTCAACACATAAAGAATCCAAGGTGTTTTGTCTTTTCCATGTGTGATGCACAAGGCAGCACATGGAAAAAGCAAAAACAAGGAAAAATAAAGCATTTCTCCTAGTTTCGCCAACTTAAAACCAGGGGTTTTCTTGTCTTAATTTTAGCGTTGCCTCCTATTTACACTTCCCTTGTAAATAGGGGGCTAGCATAAAAACCATGGGTGTTGAGGTAGAACACCCAGCGCAACACCCACTGCCTACCCCTTTCATGCTATGCGTAGTGTGAAATGGGGGCTTATATACAAGGCAGCATTAAGTGGCTTAACGCTGCCTTGTGAATAAGGTGAGGCCCCTATCACCACCAAAACGTAGCAATAGATTCTTGTACATATGCCCCTTAATACTCGAAAATATGAAGTCCTGATTAGTAAAAGACGGATGTATGTCGTTACAACGCATACTTTTACAAAGCATACCTTTACAACGCATTTTTTACACCACAACATCCATTACAACGCATTCCATTACAACGCATGCCATTACAACGAATTCTTTGAAACTACCTTTACAACGCATTCCACTACAATGCTTACTACATTTACTACGCATACCATTACAGCGCATACCATTACATTGTATGTATGGTAAGTATTGGATAGTGTAGGGGTAAAAATTACTATTCTAACTCCAGGGGGGTGCAACAGTAGGGTAAGTGTTGGATAGTGTAGGGGTAAAAATTACTATTCTAACTCCATGGGGTGCAACAGTAGGGTAAGTATTGGATAGTGTAGGGGTAAAAATTACTATTCTAACTCCAGGGGGTGCAACAGTAGGATAAGTGTTGGATAGTGTAGGTATGCGTTGTAATGGTATGTGTTGTAATGACTTGACATGCGTTGTAGTGGTATGCATTGTAGTGACATGCGTTGTAATGGTTGCGTTGTAATGGCATGCGTCATAATGGATGTTGCGTTGTAAAAGTTTTGTTGTAAAGGTGGTGCATTGTAAAAGTTGCGTTGTAAGTGTTGTTTCCCGTAAAAGACACATTGAATTAGTTCTTCTAAAATTGAAGCATGAGCACAAGAGTCGTATTAGAATAGAGTAATATAAGTAACAATTGGACAAAAATTGCATCATTTTGACCATTATACAAGTGCAAAAATAGGAGGAAAGGTTATGTACGCCTGTTTTTGGCCTAGATCCTACTGAGTTGAGAGTGAAGTGGGTTTGCTTGATTTTTCAGACCATTTTTACCACCACATTTATCAAGCCTTCAAAAATTGGAGCAAGACAATATGTGAGCTAGAAATATAGAAATACGATATGGGTTCAATATTTCTTATCTTCCTACTTAGTGTGAAAATTAGGTGCAAAACACACTTGATTGATGCCCTTTCTACCTCGATTAATGGCTTATAATGAGGGAGGCCTGAATCCTGGACGGACCTATCCGTAGTATTCTATTATTCCTCTCTGAGATAGAACCCCATGTAGGTGCTTCAGTGTGACCATGACCTTACCTTGCCCTTCCTACTTATGCTTGAGTTTGTCTTCTGTCATTTTTCTTGTTAGCTGCTTGTTCTGCCTCGCAGTCAGTATCTGCTCTTCCATCTTTGTTCTGTCTGATCTACCTGCCCCTTGCCTCTGTTTAACTGCTCTATTTTCATCCATTGTTCCTCTTCACTAACCCCTTTTGCATCTTTGTCTCTTCTGTCAGCTTTTGCTCCCTCTGACTTGCTCTGCAACTCCACCTGCTCAAACCTGGCTGCCACTACACACACTGGTGCCAAGCTGCACCTCAGTCCATAGTGGGTCCCTTTGTTTGCTCGCATTGCCACTTCACCTGCCTCCACACACCGGCTCCATTGACCATACACAGACCGAACCCCTCGCCAAAGCAGAACTCAAAACCCGTACTCACACAACACCACACACCCACCCTGCACAACAACACTTACTCTCTTTCACGCTTCTCAACATGCATTCACTCAGCATGCACTCCACTCAGATTTGGGAACTCATTGACTCAAAAGCACCAGGCATACTCTTCCTCACCCAAAACCTGGCTCATCTCCACTATGGACCGGACATCGCTACAGCTATCCCTACTGGATACAAAATCCTTCACTACAACTGACCCTGTAAACTGTGAGGAGGACTTGTGGTCATCCACAGAGACGCCATCAAGTGTACCTCTTACTATGACCCAGAAGCCACTTTTATGGAACACTTGAACTTCAAGCATCAAATGGACAGTAAAACCACTTCAAAGGCACCATTGCTTACCAGCCCCTAGGCTTTCACGCCCACTTCAGCCTCTTCCTCATCAACCTCACCGCACCTCTCGCTCTGGGCACCAAAGACTTCATACTCCTAGGCAATCTCAACTTTCATCTCGACATCCCCAAGGACACCAATTACTAGCTCAAATGTCTACTGAACATTGGCCTCACCCAGCTTGCACAAGGTTCAGCCCACATCCGGGGACTTACCCTGGACCACATCTTCCCCTCCATCGACAAGGTTAAAGTCAGGCACATTATCCACTCACATGGACGGACCACTCCATCATCCACTTTCACCTAACAGGGCCACCCCTATGCAGTCTACCAACACCCCAAGCCTCTGCTGGAAGAAAGTTACAGAAACAATGTCTTTCAACTAAACTTCCCAGATCCCAACAACGACTTCATCACTGACACAAACAACTTCAACAACTGGATCATCACTTGCGCCAAAACCCTGGGAAAAACACCAAACCCAAATGAAACAATAATCAAGCTGGCTGGTACATAACTGACCTCAGAGAATCCAAGAGAGTTTAAAAACAACTCAAAAGGACATGGAGAGCCAACCGAGGAACCACCATAAGAAACACTTGCAAGTTTGCACTTAGTCACTATCACCATCAAGTAAAAGAGACAAAGAAAAAGTCCCTGACCCAATCTAGCTCCAACAACAACAACAAGGAATATTTCATCATTGTCAAGAAAATTTCCAACCAATCATCCATAACCCAAAACATCACCACAGCACATGAACTCTGCAGCAACCTGTCCAACGTCTTCCACAATAAAATCACCAAGACCTACAGCAGTTTCGAACACCCCCACCTCCATCAACGTTTCCAACCTGCTAACTTCATCAACCAAAGACTACCAACTGACAGCATGAACTCCTCTAACCTTCAAAGACAGTTATAGTGAAGACTCTGGGCTTCCACAGACCCCTGCCCTACCACATCCTCAGTATATGTGGCATTTAGATCCCACAGTTATAGGAAATACACCCGATAGGAGGTATTTTTAATTCATTAATTTTAAATAATTAAGAATTTCTTTAAGAAAGATAAAATGATTAAAACAACGGAAGGAATTATTATTCCACCACCGAATACGCCTGCATCATATATTATGGTAGGAAGGGGCTATCACACTTGTGTGTGGTTAGAGAATTGGATGGAGTACACTGAAGATGATGGTGTTTTGGCATTTCCAGAACATGGTACCTTTAATGGTAGAATTTTGTACAATTTTAGAACACGCATGAATGAACTAGATCCTAGACCTAGATTAACTTCCGTTCACTTCCGCGTCACTGTATTGAAATATGGGACACCATTCTCAGCCTCAAACCGGAAATATGCTTCCTAACGGAAACTTGGTTAAAGCCCCACACCATTCCAACTGTTATGATGGGAATTCCCACAGGATATAAAATCCTGAGACAAGACCGCCCGATAAAAACCGGTGGCGGCACCGCCATAATATACAACGACAGCCTCCGCATTACCGTATTAGAACAAGCCTTACTTCCTTCCATGGAAATAATGATCTTCAAAATAAACACTGGAAATAAACACCACTGGAAGGGTGCCTTAGTCTACCGTCCTCCTGGCCCCGACACTAGTTTTTCTCTAACTCTAACTGAAATACTTGCTCCCCATATGAAAGCAAGAGAACATTTCATTCTACTTGGAGATTTTAATTTCCACGCCGACACATACCAGATGACCCTGACACCAAGCTCCTACTAGCAGACCTCGCCCTTCTAGGTCTACATCTGCGGAACAGTGGTCCTACCCACAGGGGCGGCCACACCCTAGATCTTATCTTTTCTAATGACCCGTCTATATATTACCATCCTCCTAAATCAGTACACTGGTCCGACCATAGCATGCTGGAATTCTCCTTCATGCAGCTAACTAAACCTTCCGATCCTTCTGCTACTTTGAGTATTAAACGTAGACCATGGCATAAGATTACTCCAGAAGCATTTGCAGAAACCTGGAATACTCCAACTCTCTCCGACTCTGACAATTCTGAGTCGGCCCTTGCCAAACTAAACACCACCCTCCTTGACACCATTAACCTTCTAGCCCCACAAAAATTGGTTAAACAACCATCGACCAATAACAAAAAGGAAATCTGGTACACTGAAGCGCTAAAAATAGAAAAACAAAAGTGCAGAAAGCTAGAAAAACGATGGAGGAAGAACCACTCCAGTGAAAGCAAAGAGCTCTATCAACAAGCTGTCTCCTCCTATTACAAAAACATAAAAAAGGCAAGGAAAACCAGCCTTCAATTTCAAATAGATGAAGCAGATAATTCCACCAGAGAATTATACAAAATCCTGAGAAGTTTCACAAATCCTGCAGCATGCGAAAGTCCTGATACCTTCTCCCAGGATCTGTGTAATAAGATCTCACAATTCTTTGAAGATAAAATTGACACCATCTATAACAAAATATTGGCCAAAGATCCCACCAACACAGAGATGGCTGCCGCTCTCTGTCCACAAACCAATTCTGAGACCTTTACTGACATCCCAGAAATCTCTGAAGATGACACAAAATCCCTACTAAACACAATAAAAACAGGGTCCCCTCTTGACCTTCTCCCCCATAGAGTGATGAACACGCTAAGCACTGCTCTCTGCCCCGTTATCCAAAAAGTCTTGAACCTTTCCTACAAAGAAAGTAAACTCCCTCAGCAATGGAAAGAGGCAGTGGTGAATCCTATTCGGAAAAACTCCATCTCCCCTTGGACAGAGCTCTCCAACCTCCGTCCTATCTCTCTGCTGCCGCTCCTGAGTAAACTGGCCGAGAAGCATGTTAACACCCATCTGTCCAGTTTCATAGAGGCGACAGGGGGCCTGGACCACTCACAATCTGGGTTCAGGCCCAACTACAGCACCGAATCTGCACTCCTCTCCGTGACCGATAACATCAAGATGTCACAGGATAGAGGAGGCTCAATGATTCTGGTGCTGTTAGACCTGTCGGCCGCCTTTGATACTGTGTCCCACAAGATCCTCGTGAGCCGTTTAAAGGGAGTAGGCATAGGAGGACAGGCCCTTTCTTGGCTGGAGAGCTTTCTGTCCGGGCGCTCACAATCCGTCAGCCTGGGACCGTATCGCTCCTCCTCAAGGATGCTCACGAAGGGGGTGCCACAGGGCTCATGCCTAAGCCCCACATTGTTTAATGTGTACGTGGCCCCCCTTGCTGAGATCGTGAGAAAATATGGATTCACCCCGGTGTCCTACGCTGACAACACCCAACTTCTCTAACCTTTCCATTCCCTAAACTCCAATGTTAGGGATAATTTTGCTGAAGGCATGAGGGCCATCTCCAACTGGATGGCTGCCAACCGTCTCCAATGCAATGTTGGAAAAACGGAATTAATGCTCTTTGGAAAAGCGTCCATACTATGGTCCCCTGACTGGTGGCTCTTAGATCTGGGACCAGTACCCACCCCAAAACTCACAGTAAAGAACCTGGGGGTGAAGTTAGATCAAAATCTAACCTTGAAGGAACATGTGAGTGCAGTTGCTGGGGCATGTTTCCACACAATTGGCCTGTTAAGACGAGTCTTCCCATACTTACCAGATAACTACAGAAAGATCCTTGTGCAGACAATGGTGATAAGCAAAATTGATTACTGCAACGGGCTCCTGATACAAGCCAACGAGGATGCCATAAACCGCCTCCAGGTAGTCCAAAATACAGCGGCAAGACTGATTTTGAATGCCCCCCCCAGAACCCCCTCCAAGCCTCTGCTGCGAGAACTTCACTGGTTGCCAATACGACAACGCATCAAATTTAAAATCTGCTGCATTGTTCACAAATGCCTGTTCGGGAAAGCCCCCAACTATCGGACCCAAAAGTTACCACTCTACAAACCTGACAGAGCATTACGGTCAAGCAATCAATTGCTAATAAAAACTCCTCTGGTAAAAAAAACCAGACAAGGTGGCAGAGCCTTCTCTCTGGTAGGGCCTAACCTATGGAACAACCTTCCCCCTTGCATTAGACAAACCCCCAACCACTCCGCCTTCAGGAAAAAATTAAAAACCAGCTTGTTCCTGGAAGAATAAATAACTAACTATCAGTCGATAACTTCAATTTTTTGTAACACCTGCCATGCCACATCGCGAGCAAAAGCGCGGAGATGCCCCGTATGGGGTCGATTCTTGCGCTATACAAGAAATTAAATAAATAAATAAATAAAACTCAGTACAAAGCATTAGAAGAATGGGAGACTGAGGCTTTTGAGCGAGATAGACCCAGAAGCGACAAAAATTGGAGTACATTTTATCCAAGATTTCCAAAAGAGACAAGAGATAAGCAAATGAAGAAATGGAGAAAGTCCATGTTAGTGGAAGGATTATATCCTGTACTGACTTTGTAAGAACCATCAGGAAGCAAATGCACAGAGAAAAAACGAGAAATTTAATGAATAGTGGTGAATAAAATGACGATTACTTGGAGGATGTATTAATGAAAAGTCTGACACCTTACCATGAAGAAGCAAATAGAGTTAACCCTAGCGCCCCTATCTTAAAGCCACCTTTGGTTTCGCCAGTTGTACATGAAACATCATTAGAAAAAGTATTACAGATTAGGGAACGAGAAGCAATAAATAAACAGAGAAATGAATTAATTCAGAAAATGTCACAGTTAAATACAAGTCCTGAAGCCTTGACTATTCCGGTAACTATAGGTCCCGTTGTTCTATTATATGGAGAAAAACAGTCCTGTCCTAAACCTCCTGTTCTGACTACACCTGTAGTGCAAACAAGAAAGGAGCCCTTGATAGCTGATGATCAAGCAAGTGAATGCGAGTCAGTGATTTCCCTGATGGATTCACATATAAGGGAACCGGTGGGTGACTCGATCAGGAAAAACACTTCGGGAAGCTCTAGAGAGGTACGGATGGAAATATCCTCAGGTACAAGAAGCGCTACTGTAGTATCCCCGGAAGAGATAGAGAGATGGTTCCGAGAAAGAGAAAAGCCAAAATCACAGCCTAAGGTATTGGATATTTTTAAATTAAGAGTTGAATTAGAAGAAATGATTGCTCGAAATGTGGGATTGGAAAGGTTAAACACATCCAGTCAAGACGAATTGTTGTATATATATGTCGAAGTATCACTCGAAATACGAAAACATTTCATAAAAAGTTAATGAGTTTGGCTTCTGATATAGGGATTGACATTGGTAAATAAAAAGTGGTTACAGAAACCTTACCGAGCTGAATTTTCTGATAAAGATTTAGAAAACATGAATGTGTCAGTACGTAAATTTAAAATTAAAGAATTGTTGTCATTGTTGCAAAAATGGGGTGATTTAGACAAATGGAAAGCAAGATGGACAAAGAAAAGGGAGGAAGCCCAGGGAAAAAAGCACTGCATATGAATATTTACTAAAAGAACCAGAAAAGGTGGAAAGGTTATGCCCGATGAGAGAAGTGCCATGAGGAGGTTATGTAGATGTCCCGTGGTCCCGACAGGATATTTTATCATTTACAAATGATTTCCCAAAATTGAGAGAGAAACCTGTAGAGTGGTACCGACAAGTCAAAAGATTTGTAAAGGTTTCAATAGTATTGTTAAAAGATTTAGATGAGTTGTTTGACATTGTTGTACCCGCAGATTTATGGACTGAATGTAAACTTACGATTGATTGGCCTAATGATGAGTACCCAAGAGACCCAAAGACAGGAGCACCATCAGATGACGTGATGAAAAAGTATCAAGTCATAACTTTCCTGAAAGGGAGAGTACCCCCAAAAGAAACAGATTGGACAAGATTAGACAGAACTACCCAAAATAAAGACTAATCAGTACTTGCATATAGTGAACGCCTTTTACAGGTATTCAAGCAGTGCAGGGGTTTGGAAAGCATAGATACAAAAGACATGACACATTTTATTTATCGATTTGTGTCAGCGTTAAAGCCAGAAATTTCTGAAATGATCAAAGATCATAAAATCTGCTGGCAGGCCAATCCTGTGGATGAAATACTTAAGTACGCTAAACATTGTGGGGATGAAATTGATAATAAACAAAAGAATTTAGAGGAAAAGGTAATGTGGGCACAAGTAATATTGGCAGAGCAACAGGAACTCCAGTTAGGTCAATTGAAAAATAATCAGAGTCAAGGAGATGGAAATGGGGGTAAACCGAGAAATAGAACGAACAGAGAGGAGGCAAAGAAAAAGTTTCCTTGTCATGGGTGAGTAATAATATGCAAAATGACAATTTGAATCCACAGACGCAGAATGGGGTGTCAAGGAAAACACAGCAGCAGGTAATACAGAACCATTTACCACAAATTAGGAGGGAAATGGAAGGAGAAACGCAGTGACATCACAATTCTTTTTGAGTGGCGCATTTATCGAGGAAGATAGTTACTGACTGTGCCTGAGAGGGGAGGATGAGGAGTGCGTACTTGGCGCATCCTTGCTGGTAGATTAGTCAGGTCCATACATTGAGGGAAAAGTTGAGGGAAATGATGTTACCTTTTTGTTGGATACTGGCGCTACCCGTTCTACTGTGAGAACCTACCCCTCTCGGGAGAAGTGATCCACGTAGTGGTCGTTTCTCATAAACAAATTAGGACCCCTGTTACAGAACCTATGGAAATCAGAATAGGTAATTTTAAAGAAATGCACAAAGTTGTGGTGTGCGACTCCTGTCTAGTGAACTTATTGGGTAGGGACTTACTGTGTAAATTGAATTGCACAATCTTGTGTACCCCAAGTGGTGTTGAAATTCAATCCCCAGACAAAGATGGAGTTTATAAAATAATGTTATCCAAACAAGAAACGGCAAATAAAAAGATACTAGTGGAAGTCCTCTCTAAAGAATTGCAGCATACGGTGAATCCTGAAGTGCGAGATTTAACTGAAAAATCGTGTTCCTGAAGGGTACACAGAAAGTCCATCGATCTTAAATCAGATATTGAAAAAATGTCTTGAATTTCTGGTTTTTCCTGGAGAATCTGTCCTGGTGCAATATATAGACGACTTGTTGGTGGCGTCTAAAACTCGGAATGACTGTATAGTTGATACCATTGCATTGCTGAATCATTTAGCTGAAGGAGGGCATAAAGTGTCACCTGAAAAGTTACAATTCTGTACCACATCAGTAAAATATCTCTGGCACCAGATAGAGAGAGGTGTCAGAAGAGTTACTTCTGAAAGAATTAAAATAATCAGAAACATGAATCTACCTCAAACACAGAAAGAAATCAGAATGTTTGTTGGAGTTGTAGGTTACTGCAGGCAGTGGGTTGTGGCAATTGCAGTCCTAGCTAAACCCCTGATACAGATGACAACATAAAGAGCAAAAGACCCGGGGGGCAAGATGGCGGTCGGGTTGTAGACCGAAGTGCAGCACAATGCCAGAGCTCCGCTTCCACTAGCAAAGCAGACTTGCTTCAAAACCGGGAAAACGCCGAGCCACAGAAACGATGGAAATTAGCATTTTAAACGAAATTGAGCAATGAGAGCAATAATATCATAAAGATAAAGAAAAGGGAGAAATCCGTGTACACAGAGATGAGCTAGTTATGCCCTGCGCCGAACGGACTGAAATTGACTGAAACCCGTAGCCATATCGGGAAAACCAACGAAGTAAACAGGCGAACAGAGAGAAATGTTCGGAGCAGGCTATGAAACGCCAAACCAAACGAAACGCTTACTTGAGACATCGGATTTGACGGAAGGGCTGCAGGCACTGCTTGGCTGGATCGTCTGTGAGATTGTGGGTGGAAATACACGCCGGTGCTCCCAATTGACACGCCTAAGCCAGAGCCGGATTCAGCAAACTCTCAACGACCCCTGCGCGCAGGAGTCTAACTTGGAGTGTGAATCAGAGGCAAAGTCTGTATTCTCTGCCTTTCACGAGCTACTTCAGGATCAGAGGAGTTATATTACAGAAGACTTATATTTAGCATTGGGACGGGCTGTGTGTAGTCTGATACTATCGCCTCCTAATACATCTGTGGTAACTGGGTGCTGCAGTTCCAGGATAGCAACAACTAACAACATGCCTTCCAAAGCCGCTTCCGCAGCAGCAGCCCGCTCGAGATTATTGAAGGCCGCCAGAGCTTTGCGTGAGGCTGAATTAGAAGAATTACAGCAAACTCAGGATATTTCAGAGAAAATAGCAGGATCTGTATCTGGAGGTAATACAACCGTGAAACCTAGAAATAAAAAACAGCCCAATGTTTCTGCCGAGTCCACACCACGACAAGAGGTGCTAGCATCCAAACGCAAAATAAATAAAGATAACATGCCAACAATGGCCGCACCAAGAAATTCGGTGATGGATTTATTGCTGCGAAAGCAAGGCGCTCCAGTAAACCCCTCTCCTAACTCTCAACACTCCAATTTGTCACCAATGCTTGATTTGGATCTGGAAGATGTCAATAAGGAGGTGGAATCACCAAAACGTACACAGCCGGCTATGACCGCTAAAACTGTGAGTACACAAGTAACTGGAGAGCCGATGGAGATAGCGCTTGAGGCTAATAACACTGCTGGTTCACCTTTTAATACTTCTAATACTTTACTCTCTAATATTGGTGTTAGTCATATAGCCATGGAAAAACATAGCATGTCATTCTCTGGTGCAGGAGAGAACATCATGGGGGTAGCCGAAACTGTGGTAGGACAAACTGTTTTAATCTCCGCAGCAAATACGCCTGAAATTCCTAACAAGGAGATTAATGAGAATGGAGCTGGAGTTGAGCGAATTAGAACAGAAACACCACTATCTATCCCAGCCATTATAACTTGTGGCCAAATAGCTACGGAGTCATTACCTCAGCCACCTCAGTAACTAGACTCTGAAAATAATGAGCTTAATGTACACATTTATGACGAACAATCGATATCAAATGCTGACCCGAAAAATTCTAAGCATCCAGCTTCAAGTGAATGTGAAAAAGAGACAAATGTATTCTACTCATTCTCAGACGAGACAGGAGTAGAGGCTGAGTCAGAATCTAGATCGTTTGATAATGAAGGAGAAAAATATAGTGAAGAATCCGAAGATGAAAACGATGAATCTCTGCTTTTTTCTAATACCTCTAACACTTCGAATGAAGGGAGTCTCGAGGAGGGTATACAGCTTAACACAATTAGATCTAAGGCTAAAATAGTATCCAGGCTGAGCCATCGAAGGCCGGCTGAGCAACCTACTACCTCTTGAACCAACATGCAATCTACTCAAGCTGCTGAAGGGCTAGAAGCAGATGGTGACATTGTCAATAATCAAGAGATCCCCCTAAATGCGGTTGAAACTATACTACAGGCTATTGCTGCTCACAGAGAACAGACAGCTATTGACAGCAAACGCTCCAGGGCAGCTATACGGAAAGTTCAAGGGGTAGTTAAAAAACTGACTAAAACATGCAATCAAATTGGGGAAACAGTCACCGAAATAGAAGCTAGGGTCCTCTCAGCAGAAAGCGAAGTGACAGCAAATTCAGGGAAAATCAAGCTGCAAGATGCAGAATTAGTTGACATTAAATGGAAGCTGGAAGATTTTGAGAATCGGCAGCGTAAGAACAATCTACGCATACTGGGGGTCCCCGAAAAAATGGAGGGTGCAAATATACGCTCTTTAGTTGTGGAACTGCTTAGTAAAGCAATGCCGGAACTAACAACCTGGGATTGGGACGTAGAAGTTCAGCGTGCTCATCGAATGCCTTTTAACCTACCGCCCAAACCAGGATTGTATCCCTGCGCTATATTAGTGTACTTTGGTAATTTTTTGCTAAGACAAACAGTAGCAGAAAAAGCAAGACCTGATCACAAATTAACCTTTAATGAAATTACTTTTTTTTATGAGACCTGATTTCTGTCATGCTACTGTTGAGAGAGGTTGGCGTTTAAGATCATTAATCAAACCCTTTCAAGCTTTTTTGAATAACCCAGCTAAGCTTAAGGTTGTGTGGGGTGGCATAACCACATTTTTTGTTTCTGAGATCAAAGCCAAAAACTATTTACAGAATCTGCATTAATAATTTGAATAGAATAGAATATGAATTGAAAGCTTGATTTCTAATTTATGCTTGAGGGTACGGCAAAAAATTAGAATAATTCTTATACTTAAAAACTGTTTTATGATTTACGATTTATAGGCTTTTTTCTAAGTATGTTTAGGTATGGTTAGGAATGTTGGGAAACGTATATTAATATGCTTTTGTGCTTTTTGTTTTCCCTGGTATAGTTAGGGTTTCTAAAACTTTCTCTACATCATGTCACATGTTACTGTTTGTTTACTTTTCACCTGGTTGAAGCGGAAGCTCAGGTGTTACACTGCATCCATCACTAGTCAGACTCTGGCAGTGTCTGATGGCCTACACCTTGGGGAGGGAAAGGAGTGGGAGGGGTAGAAGGGTCTTCTGGGGGGGTTAGGGGGGGGGCTGGGTTGGCACTCAAATAAAAAATAAAAATGAACCAGATCTGAAGACAGAACAATATGATATTTTTCTTTTTCTTGAATATACTAAAAAAGTTTTTTTGTATATAATGAGTAAGCATAATAACAAGACATCAAAAGAATCCTTCGGCCAAACTTACGTGATAAATAATGGGTAAGTTGGTTATACAAACATGGAATATAGGAGGGCTATTGAACAGTGAGAAACAACGCCGGTTTGCAGAAATAATTGGCCTGAACCCGGTAGATATACTTTGTCTCCAAGAGACACATGTGCCTTTGGCTCGGAGATCATTATTGAAGATAAGAGGTTATAATCTGTTAGCTGCATCAACGCAGACATCAAATATAAGAGGAGTTGCAATTTTAGCTAAATCACATCTAGGTGGGCGGGTACGTCATCTCTCTGACTCTCATGGTAGATGGGCAATTGTAAAACTCGCTATAGGTATCACGATATGTACCATCTATGGCTCTAACCAAGATGACCCTACAACCTTCACATTTATTGAATCAGAACTTGCCACTTGGCAGGGCCCTTTAATTATGTGTGGGGATTTTAATATTTCTCTTAATCCTATGCTTAATAACATTAGTGGTATTCAACCGACCTATACAGGCCGGAAACCTAAAACGTATAAAGCAATTAGGAGACTGGTGAATAGCTTGGGATTGATTGATATATGGGGGGGAAAAATCAGAATACCCAGAATGCTGGATACACGTAGTTCTCGCATCCACACAAAAGCATGTTCGTATAGATCTTGGGCCTCATTTATGAAAAGTGACGCATCGCTGCGTGAAAACAGCGATGCATCACTTTTCACTGCGCACTCCTTCCGACACCAATGATGCGTCATCTCTCTGACTCTCATGGTAGATGGGCAATTGTAAAACTCGCTATAGGTATCACGATATGTACCATCTATGGCTCTAACCAAGATGACCCTACAACCTTCACATTTATTGAATCAGAACTTGCCACTTGGCAGGGCCCTTTAATTATGTGTGGGGATTTTAATATTTCTCTTAATCCTATGCTTAATAACATTAGTGGTATTCAACCGACCTATACAGGCCGGAAACCTAAAACGTATAAAGCAATTAGGAGACTGGTGAATAGCTTGGGATTGATTGATATATGGGGGGGGAAAAATCAGAATACCCAGAATGCTGGATACACGTATTTCTCGCATCCACACAAAAGCATGTTCGTATAGATCTTGGGCCTCATTTATGAAAAGTGACGCATCGCTGCGTGAAAACAGCGATGCGTCACTTTTCACTGCGCACTCCTTCCGACACCAATGATGCGTCATCTTTAATGTATGACGCATCATGTCGCAAGTACTTACAGATACGCCAGTATTTCTGACGTATCTGTAAGCGCAAAAGATACGCATTGCTGGAGTGTGTCACAAAAGTGACGCAACTCCAGCAATGCGTCCTTTCACATGGGGAAAGCCCCATGTGAAAGGACTTGCGTCAGTCTTACGCCTGCTGTGAGGCAGGCGCAAGATTTTGACGCAACAGCATCCTAAAAGTGACGCAGTGAAATCTCATAGATTTCACTGCGTCACTATTACGAGGCTTTATGCGGGGGAACGCCTCCTCTGCATACATTATACCTGACGCAGGTATAATGTGGCGCAGGGGTTTAAAAAGTGACGCATCTACCTAGATGCGTCACTTTTTAAATATGGCGCATATTTTACGCCGCTGGTGCGTCACAAAAAGTGACGCACTGGCGGCGCAAAACTGACGCAAGGCCTCATAAATAAGGGCCCATGTATTCGCAACTAGAGATTTAGCGACGCAATCCTTTATCAATAAATACCCCAAAATTATATCAAACCATAACGCCCTGGCCTTTACAATGCAAACAGAAATGTCAACTAATAAAACTAGACAATGGACTTTTGATCGCAAACTGCTCTCTAATAAGGACTATATTAACTATATTAGTAACTGGACAGAGCAATTCGTTAACATTAATCGCTTTAGCGCCGCAAGGAATGTAGTATGGGACTGCTATAAATCTGCACTTAGGGGGGAAACTATACGTTTTCAAGCTAGGGCTAAAAAAACAAAATACAATGAACTATACCTTGAAACTTGCGGCCCTAGCTAAGGCTGAAGAAAATCACACCTTGATCATATCACAAAGGTTGGACGCAAAACAATCTATGTATGAACTATCATTGTTAAAAGCCGAGCTGAACGCAAGTCTTAGTGAAAAAGCGGCCCAAACTTATAAAACATACAGGAAAGATGTCTACGAGAGTGGGGAGAGAGTTGGTAGGCAACTGGCTTTGCTTACTAGACAGAAGAATGTATCTAGCTATATCAATCAGATAACTGACAGTGGTAGAACCTATACTGACACTCCTGATATCATCTATCAATTTCAACAGTATTATCAAAAACTCTATACTGAAGAAACTAAATCCACTGATAAAGAAATATTCTGTTTTCTTGTTATCTTCTGCACAATCATGAAGCATCAAAAATCTTAGACAATACTATTAGAGATGATTTAGAGAGCGAACTCACCCTACATGAAGTGGAAAATGCTCTGTTATCACTTTCATCGGGTAAAGCAGCGGGACCTGATAAAATACCAATAGACCTATATAAGATACTTAGTCGTCAAATATCTCCTCTGCTTCTTGATCTCTTTTTGGGAATACAATGGAATGGAGTATCACCACATTCTTGGAAAGAAATAAATATAATTGTCTTCCCTAAGAAAGGTAAACCCCCGGAGCAATTAACTTCATATCGCCCTATTTCCCTGATAAATTCGGACTCTAAATTATATGCCAAAGTGATGGCCACAAGACTCAGCAGGGTTATTGAACAACTGGTATCCCCTTGGCAGCATGAGTTCGTACCTGGTAAGGGAACCACCGATCACACATGTAGGGCCATTGCCCTCTTCGATGCCATGTCTGTCACTGGGGGTAGGATGTCAATGATCCTGCTGGATGCCGAAAAGGCTTTCGATCGTGTCTCGTGGAGCTTCCTTTGGGCAGTTATGGCACATAACAATTTCGGCCCCAAATTTATGAAAGCCATTAAATCTATGTATATATCTCCCAGAGCCAAACTTCAGATGTTAGGAACTGAGTCTGGTTACATTAACATCACAAGGGGCACCAGACAAGGGTGCCCATGCTCACCCCTATTATTTGCACTATAAATAAATCCATTAATTTTAAAAATTCTTGAGAGTCAATCTATTAACCCAATTATTTGTAATCAGTATGCAACTAAAGTTCTGGCATATGCTGATGATATTGCGGTTATCACATCTGACCCGATTGAGGCTATGGAGGAAATAGTGTCCCTCACTTTCGAATATGGTATTCACTCAGGGTATTCTCTGAACCGGGGGAAGACAATTGTATTATGTACCGATAATATTAATTATATAGATCAGAGAAGAGCTGATAGAGCTACCTATTTGGGAGTTACTATTAGCCCTGATATTAAACTAATAAATGCTCTTAACTACAACCCTCTTATTGATAAAATTAAAAAAGATTTGGATCGGGTTAATGGCTTACACTTATCAATCATTGAAAGAGGCAACTTTCTCAAAATGAATGTACTGCCTAGATGCTTATATCTGTTCCGAGCAATTCCCTTTGCAGTAGAATCCAAAACTTTAAAAACACTTGACTCCCTGATGAGTAAATTTTTATGGCAACAAGGAAAGATCAGGAGATCCCATAAGCTATTATCATTACCGAGAGATAGAGGTGGGCTTGCCATTTCCAATACAAGTCTATACCATTGGGCAGCACTCTTTAAACTAATGTCACCCATGTTTAACTATAGTCCTGAGATAGCTATTGTGGACATCAATATAACACCATCAATTTATGATCTAGTTCTCGGAAGAAATGTTAATGGGTTATTTTTTACAACAAACAGAAGCCAAACATATTAGGAAGATATGTAAATTTGAAATCGTAAATAGTGCTTGGAAGGTTTGGGCTAGGATTGTTAAACACATGAAAATTACGAAAGTCAATAGATACACTTCACTATGGCAACCGAGGACTATCCATTGTTTCTCCCATGATGTTATAGCCAGGAAATAGCAAAGACTGGGAATCTGCAGAATAAAGGATTTTTTGTTAAATAATTTTGAAACTAAGTTTATAGATTTAAAGAATAAATATCATTTATCTAATGGCGATTATATTAAATATGTACAAATTTACGCCTATCTCAAAGCAAAAGGATCAGCCATAAGTCTAACAAGAGTGGATATTATAGAAGCTGTTAATAAACCAAATATAAAAATAGGATTACTGTATGACATTTCACTAGCTCACATTCAAGATGATTTGGAGAAAACTGAAGCAAACTGGGTAAGAAAAATTAGTAATCCTAATGTTGATATCTATAAAGTGTTGGAACTAAGTGATTCTTTGTTTATGGCCAGTAATCTTAAAGCTCAGACGTATAAAACTGTATTTAACCACTTGGATGCTATGGCTCCTCTGGCTCTTCCATGTAATTTCCATTGAAATCAATGGAAACTCCATGACGAGTTACCCTTGTCATTAGCGGCGAAGAGGTTAACCTCTACTATACCCCTGCAAAACTATTTAATTGGGGTAAAAGGGTAAAGGATTTATGTCCTAGATGCTCGCAGGGCCCAGCGACACTAATACATATGTTTAGTAATTGTCCAAAGCTTGATCATATTAAAATAGCGATTAGTGATTTTTGGCTGGTGACATTTGGGCATAAACTCCCAGAATCTGATACTTTGTTTATGTTTGGTTATGACTCTTCGTTAGTACTCTCAAAACAAGAGGAAAAGTTGCTATTTATTGGAACGGCTGTCCTTAGAATTATTTTGTCATCTTGTTGGAAAGAACCTGAACCCCCTAGCTTCCACATGTGGTTAGCCCGATTTTTAGCAGTTTTTAGCTATGAGACAGCTATTTATGCTACAAGGGGAATTAGAGCAAAGAAACGTGGTGACTCAATATGGCACCCAATAACAAATTGGAAAACTGGTGTCATAACTGTGATCTAAGATAATGTACTTGATATATACATATTTTTGTTATGTATATTATGATTTACAACTGCAAGTCCCTTCTTTTATTAGCCATAGCTATTCAGTATTGATGTATCAATTGTATTTGTAGTATTTGTAATAAGTTATTGTACTTCATCTTTTTTTTCTGTTTATACTGTCTGTTGGAATCTGGTTCAATAAAAAAAAATTAAAAAAATAAAAAGAGAGCAAAAGACCCAGTAGAGTGGGATGACGAAAGCATGACTGCCTTTTTGAAGCTGCGAGACTGTCTGTGCTCAGCTCTAGCCTTAGGAATGCCTGGTTATTCAAAGGAATTTGCATTGTTCTGTGATGCACGTGACAATTGTGCATTGTCTGTTCTGACCCAGACTCATGGTTTAATGAGACATCCTGTGGCATATTTTTCATCCACACTAGATCCAGAGGAATCTGCATTGCCAGGATGTCTGAAAGCAGTAGCTGCAACCTGCATGAGTCTTGAGCAAAGTGAGTCAATTATTATGGGACACCCTGTAACTGTGTTTGTCCCACACTCAGTGGTGATTATGTTAACCAGAACGCGTACTCAGTATTTGACTCCTATTCGGCTGACTAAGTATGAGCAAATCCTTCTAGTTACAGGGAATGTGACCATTGCCAGATGCACTTTCTTAAATCAAGCCACATTGTTACCTGATTCACACTTTAAAGAGGTGAATGGGGACGTCGAGCATGATTGCATTGACCTCACAGAATACAGTACTAAGCCCCATCCAGACATAAAAGAAGAGTCATTATTAAATTTAGAATATGAACTATTTGTGGATGGCTCATGCATGAGACATGAGGAAGGAGGATTAAGTGCTGCACTTGTGGGGTCCAGTTGAAGCATCCTACTTACCTGGAGTCAAGTCTGCACAAGTAGCTGAATTAGTTGCATTGACAAGAGCCTGCAAATTTGGGAAAAATTGGAAATTAACCATATACACTTATAGTCAGTTTGATTACGGGATTGTGTTGGCCAACTCTAGATGCAAAGGGTGTTTCTGACTTCTTTGAGTACTCCTATTAAGAATGGACATTATGTAAAAGGCTTGCTGGTAGCAATTCAATTACCAAAAGAAGTGGCTGTGGTCAAGTGTGCTGCTCACCAATCTGGAAATGACAAAGTGACAGCAGTTAACCGGAATGCTGACCAACTAGCCCAGCATTGTGCCAAACATAAGATGGCAATAAAAGAGAATTGATGCATATGGAAACAGCTGCCAACTTATGTTGCTTGAAAGAGTGAAAACATGGGAAGAAGTGAGAGATTTGCAAAATGAGGCAGAAATAAAGGAAAAGGAAGAGTGGGAAAAAATAGGATGTCGGAGAAGGGTTGAGAATGGTGTTATTGTTTACCTTGATGGGAGACCTGTGTTACCAGATTGTATACTTGCTCCTATGGCTAGGATGTATCATGGAAGTTCACACATAGGTAGGGATGCGATGGATAGATTGTTCAGACAGGGTTGGTTCACTGCGAGATTCAGGAATGTAGCAGAGAGTCTTTGCCAGAGGAGCATAACCAACAAATTAATCCTGGTAAGAAAATTGTAGTATTGCCAGGAAAGATTGGAAAGGCTTAAGGTCCCTTCATACGACTCAGATTGATTTCATCCAGTTACCCCCTTGCCGAGGACTGAAGTACGTCCTTGTCATTGTCTGCCTGTTTTCAAAATGGGTGGAAGCTTACCCTACCGGCAGGAATGATAGCATCACTGTAGCTAAACTACTACTGAGGGAACTCATACCACGTTTTGGTTTTCCAGTAACAATTGAGTCAGACCAAGGGTCTCATTTTAATAATGAAATAATTTGTCTGATCTGTGAAGCTTTCCAAATTGAGCAAAGGCTGTACTGTTCATACTCCCAGGGGCTTCTGGAGTGGTAGAACAACTGAATGGCACAATCACGTCATGATTGAGAAAGATGTATGAATCTACCTGATAGGAGTGGCCTGATGCTTTACCTCTTGTTCTGATGGGACCCAGAAGCATTCCAGACAGAAACACACACTTGAGTCCCCATGAAATACTCATGGGAAGAGCAATGGGTCAAACATGGGTGCCAGGACACAAGCTGATAAATATATCTGATGATTTAGTACTCGAGTACTGCAAAGAACTGGCTGACCAAATGCGTTCTCTCTCTCACCAGGTTGGGGAAGACGCTGTCGCCAGAAAATCAACTCTAGCATATGACCTGAATCCAGGTGACTGTGTAGTGATAAAAGACAAACTCGAGAATCTTCCCTAGCACCAAAGTGGGGAGAGCCACATCAAGTGATATTGGTTACCAAAACTGCTGTAAAGTGCAGGGTAATTCCAAACTGGATCCACGCAAGTCATACCAAGAGGGTGACAGAACCTGATGAAGTAGAAGCTGAAAGTTGTGCAGCTGAGGGGTATCAAGAAGTTGATCCTGAAGTAGTTGATGAGGAACAACTGAGCACCAGTCAGGATGAATCGATTCCAGTAGTCGACATACCTGCAGAATTTGTGAGAACCAGAAGTCAAACCTATCTAGATAGACAGAGTGATAGTGAGGATGAGTCCGGAATAGAAGAATGTACTCAGATTACAGAAATCCAAGTCAATAGTAATTCTGAGGAGAACTAGATAAGGAAAGATTGATGTATTGAAACTCCAGCCAGAACTCCAGAGTCTGAGAAGGGAAAGATAGGTATTAGGATGAAAGTTCAGGCAGAAGGCTATCAAGAAATCCAAAGACCTGAGCAGGACCAGATAGGGGTAGAAAACGTGTTCAGGAATAACAAGGCAAACAAAGTCACAATCAAAGTCAAAGGTAAATACAGCAAAATCCTGAACAAGGCCAGATTAGTATCCAGGCAGAAGAAACAAAATTAAGCCCTGGACCAAGTCAGATAGAGAGGAATTCAGAAGTTGATGACGAACAAGTAGTGCCACAACTGAATGAAAATAAAAGAGCATCTGAAGAAAGTCAAAGCACAGTGCCAGCTAAAAGACTCAGAAAAGGAGATAAGTGGCCTAGTTTTGTTAAAAGAATAAAATTTCGCCTTAAAACAATAAATGAAGAACCAGAACAAAAAATGAAAGTTCAAGCCAAGCTGGACTGTCCACAGAGCAACCTAGAAGGAGAAGTCCACATTTGAAAAGACTGAATAACAAGTTCAAAGGACATGAGTGGACATACGTCATACTTGAAGATTTTGAAAATCTGTGATGACAAACTGATTGTTGATCAGACTGACGAAGAAGTGAGACTAACTTGAGAAAATTTCACAGGTTAAAGTCTGCAGAAAAATTACAAAGAGGGGATAAAAATCTCCTTAGTCAGAAATGGCTGATTATAATGTGAACGGAAAACCGAAAAGAAATTGTCTGAAGATATGTTGTAGAATATGCACATGTAGTACATTAATAATAGTTATAGTATGGTTTGGGTTGACATTAGCTATACCTTGCTTAATGAGCAAAGAAATGCAGAATAACACTAATATACCTGTGCAAGTAGATTCCTCTAAGAAAATAGATACACATACACATGGGAAAGCAGTTAGTTTTAAGCAACCTGGAGTAAGTTTAAAAGCACCAGATGAGGGAGATTTACATTATAGAAGTGCTAGAAATAGAACTCATTTGAATGTATTTGCTAATCTATTAGTACATTATGTAGAAGCTAAGGAAATCAGTGATTGCTATGTGTGCATGAAGTTGCCCACATCAGTAGCTGAAGAAATCACTTATCAAAACTTACCCCTGACATATGGTATTTCATGTAGCATTTTAGCTAGTTTATTTTATAGGACTGGAAAATTGCAGTATTATTACTCCAATTTTGATGTAATCTTTTCTGAAGTTCCTTTACGTACAAATTTAAATCGTATTTCTAGTACTAGAAACTCTACACACTTCATGGGTGATTATTTTCTAACAGTAGGATCAATAGATATAGCTAAGGCTCAAAAAGAAAATCTAACATGCATATTACAAGAGAAAGAAAATATGTTTTTAGATTTAGTCGAGAAAAGGAGACAGGATTTCCATAAGAAAGCATCTGATCATAAATGAAAGATTCCTAAATGGGCTGAAAATAAAGGGCCAGATTCACAGAACTAACTTAAGACAAAATCCTAATGTTACTACCATTTTGGTATTCACAGAAGCCACTTACTCATTTTGGTATTCACAGAAGGCACTTACTCATTTCGGTATTCACAGAAGTTAGGAGTCCTAACTTCAGGACTCTTAAATGCTTTCTGTGAATACCGAAAGTCTTAAAATTAGGATTTTTCACAATTTAGTAGTAAAGTTAGGACTCCTAACTTTAGGACTCCTAAATGCCTTCTGTGAATACCGAAAGTCTTAAAATTAGGATTTTTCTCAATTTAGTAGTAGTAAAGTTAGGACTCCTAACTTTAGGACTCCTAAATGCCTTCTGTGAATACCAAAAGTCTTAAAATTAGGATTTTTCACAATTTAGTAGTAGTAAAGTTAGGACTCCTAATTTTAGGACTCCTAAATGCCTTCTGTGAATACCGAAAGTCTTAAAATTAGGATTTTTCTCAATTTAGTAGTAGTAAAGTTAGGACTCCAAAGTTTAGGACTCCTAAATGCCTTCTGTGAATACCGAAAGTCTTAAAATTAGGATTTATCTCAGTTTATGGGGCAGATCGGACGCCCCTGGAAGGTAGGCGACCTTTGACCCCTAAGAAGGCTGACGACGAAGTGCCTGGGGCTTCACTGCCGGTCTCAGAGATGCCCCCGGGGAGGGTCAGGTCCCGGGGCTGCCCCCAAGGAGAAGTGAAGCCGGGGAGCGCCGTCGCTCTCCCCGTCAAGGTCCCCTGCAGGGGAGCCAATAGCCCACCCTGGCCCCCACCGAAGACGGAGGCCGGGGAGCGCCGTCGCGCTCCCCATGAAAATGGCCCTGGGGGCCTGGGACCCCATCCCCAGGCCCTGATGCGCAGGAGCAGGCGAGGGGAGTGCTATTGCACTCCCCCATGGTCGAGCCGGACCCGCTGGATGCCGGGCACCTGTCCGCCGGAGCGGGCAGACCAGAAGACTGGAGCCGGCTCCCAGGGCAGCTCAGAAGAGTGCTGGCTGGGCGAGGGAGCAGGCGGGGGCAGCCGGGGGTGGGCTCTACAGACTGCCCTCCATCAAATTTGCATGCGGGGGCCCTAGGTGGAACCGGGACCCCCGGAAGATCGATGAAGGTGCCAGGGGCCCGGGTGGGACCGGGCCCCAGAAAACCAAAGAAATGGGCAGGGGTGGGCTCCCCAAGCTGCCGACCAATACCTGGGGGTCCGGGTGGGACCTGGCCCTCCACCGAAGCAGGAAGATACGGGAAACCACCAGCACCACCAGTGCGGCTCTCCCCGGCGCAACAGAGAGAGCCTCATTATACATGAGAAGGAGCACAATCGCCCCATAATTTCTTGCCAGGCATTTGGAAACCTGCCGTTTTGATCCTAGGTGGTTCCCCAGAGGAGGGGGGACACCCTCAATGGTGAAAAGGTGCTGGGGGGAGCTGCTGGGGAAGCGCAGTCTCCCCCTTCCCGAAGAGACACATCACCCCAAGTTTCCTAAGCATTTCAAAGGAATAACCCCTCAAGGGGTCAGCCAACAATTATCATGTTCTGGGCTGGAACTTTTGTTCTTCAGCTGAGGGTGTTTGCAGAATTGCCTTAAGGAGTGAAGGGCTGAGGGGGGAGGTTTGGAAGAAGGCATCTCCTGCAGGTGAAGAGGTGTAATTGCACCAGAAATGCTTTTACTAATGGTTATTTCCTTTAAAGGGACTGAAGGTCACATGAGTAATGTGAAGTACTGGCGTAAGGTGATGTCATAAGCAAAGTGGGGTTATGTTATCAGACATTCCTGCTAGGGTGTCTGGCTTTATATGCATAATCCTGTGATCTTCCGTAATACCTTTAGGGGTTGTAATTGCAATGCATTTTTAATGATATCTAAATGTGAGGAGTACTGTCATTCTAAGGTGTGCATAAACATGTATTCTTGCTAATGCACTTAGGTGAAGACCCCAGACTGTTAGCCCTTAAGATGTAGAGGTGCACACTTTATGGTCAGTAGGAGATGCTCAGTCAGGGTCATGTGTCACCAAGGCAGGTGTACCCCTGTTTAATGCTTGATGAGGTAATGGGGGGACGCCACTGTGATGGTGCCAGTGCGCAGGGCCCTCGCTCCAGGTTATGTTCAACTAATTGCATTGGGGGGCAAGATGATGTGCATACATGGTAGTGGTGGGCCTAGACCCCACCCCCCTGCGGGAGGGGTGGAGATGTTATGCAATGTCACAAAGTAATGCCATCAGCTTATGTATATTTATGAATTGGTGTATAGTATTGAGTAGTGTGTGTGTGTTTAATAAATGTACTCTTACTTTTATGAAGCAAAGTACAGACTGGACAATCAATTATTGAGCGTTATTTTTGCGCACCTGCAAATGGCGATTACTAGCCCACACCACCTCCCTTGAGGAAACCTCCGACTGCTCTGCAACGCTACCCTCTGAGAGTCAGGCGCTGCCCTATGGTGTTTGGTTCCCAGTGAAGGACAAATGTGTCATGTTATTTGTGCAGGCCTCACAGATGCTGCCTCGTTTTCCAACAATGAGCAAATATGAAGATAGTCATCTATACGTATCTCTTGCTCTGCTTCAATTTCAAGAATAACAAGTTTTACATCAGAATATGGAGTGAGTTGCAAAGGGATACAATCAAGTAAATATACTTTCATTGTCATGGTTTGATACATGACTTTATGGCAGGATGTTAAGATGTTTCCTATTGTCTTTAGGACCCACTTCCACCTCCAAACACAAGTGCACCACATGACTGGCTAGTGAGAGTGGTTTTGTCCTGAGCCCTTGGGTTCTCTCTATCCTATTCCTACTACTGTCACTCATACGCTTGCTGTATGTGGTAATTGGTGGAGGTGGTGAGAGACAGAAGAGTGCATCATTGCAATTGAATCTGTAGTTCTGTAGTACAAGGTGAGTGATTTCTGACAGATTGCCTAGCACAAATTTCATCCATTCTGAGAAATGGATTCGGACACTATTCTGCCTCAGATACTGTGGGCCTTATTTATGAAGGTCTTGCGCCACTTTTGTGTCACTTTTAAAATGGGAAAAAGTGACGCACCAGTGGCGCAAGGTCTTCATAAATGAGGCCCTGTATTTTTTATTTATGTTGCAGGAGGATGACAGTTTAGTGAGTTTGTGAATAAGGGGCATATTTATCAAGGTTTTGTGTCGCCCTTGTGCCATGCAAGCGAATGCAAGGCAGCGTAAAACCTCAATGATAATTATCAAGCCACACAAGGCTGCCTTGTATGGGCCTGAGTGGCTGAATAAATCTAAAGTAACACAAGACAGCAAGAAATTGCTACCTTGCGCTACTCTGCAGCAAAGAGGTGCATCATGTGTGGGGCGTGGGTGTTTCCATTCACTCTCGCATGGATTCTAACACATTCCCAGATTTTCCAACAGTGGTAGACTTGGTAATGCTCCAGAATAGTTCACCTCCTGACCAGAGGTGCAACAAGGAGAGAAATCTTTATTTCTCCTCTTCATTTCCTCTTACTAAGTGTTCCTCAGAATGCAGCACACTTAGAAAGAGGAAAATACCTCTGAGGATTGTTGTTGCTCAGGAAGGTAGGGAGAGGATTTGGCCTAACGGCTATGGAGGTAGACCTCAAACCTGGGGAACCGGGTTCGAGTCTCAGCAAGGACGCACACATCCCGTGATTATGGGGAAATCACTTAATCTCCCTGTGCCTATCAAAAAAAATGAATATGTCTTCATCTAACGCAACTGGTGCTTGTGTAAAGCGCTCTGCTACTCGATACCTTCGGGTTAAGTTCACGCTACATAAAACTCTGTAAAACAAAATACATAAAAAGATCTCCCTTCCTTCACAAAATAATCCTGCCTGCAGGCACCCTTGCAGCATGATACAAGGGGGCCTGTGTTGATGCTAGGCAGCGGAAAAATGGGGGCCAGCGCTAGGAGCAGACAGGAATGTGCCAAATATTGGTAAATACGGAGGCATTTCTGCTCTTTCCAATTCACGCAGCGCAGCATACTGGCTTCCTGTGTTGCATGAATGTTTGCTAGATATGACCCTAGGGAAGAAATACATTAGTCAAATGCCTTTGCCCACTGATTCTAAGAATTCAGATTTAGGGGCATTACATTCTCCCTTATGAGACATCAGTCATAGAAATTAGCACCTCCAGATAGGTTTTCTGAAGGCCCAAAGAAGTTAGCATTATTTTTTTCATTGGAGTAAAGTACCTTGTGTTATAGTGTAGGTAAGTGAGAATGGGGTGAACTGTAGTACAGAGAAAAGATGCCATGCTTTATGATATTTCTGCCTTCTGTGTTCAGATGCAAAAGAAATTTGCTACCAATTCACACACTCTTTCTGTAGGTAAGGAGTTATTAACTTTGAAAACGGGGGCCACATTCTGTTGCTGGGTAATTAAAACTGACTGGTCAGAAAAGAAAATGTCATTATTATGATATCAATGGCTGCAAAGAGAATTGAAGTACATATATCTAAACAGAAGAGGTAAACAATGCATGCACATAATATAGATTTATTTTGAGGAAGATCATGTTGTTTTTGAAGGTTTGCTTTACAAGTAAACCTAGGTCTTGTAAGAATCAAGAATCATCACCAGTATGCCTTCAGAAGCAGCTACCTGAAGAAAACTAGTTTCCCAAAAAATGAAATGGGTTGCCTAGTGAAGAAACTATGGGGCATATTTAAAAGCCCCTAACCCTACCACAACGTCACTTTTAGTGACTTTGTGGTGGTGATAGGAGCTTCACCTTATTGACAAGGCAGCCTTCAGTCACTTAGCGTGGCTTAACGCTGCCTTGTAAATAAGGCACCATTTTACGCTGTACTTAACGTAAAAGGGGACGTCAGTGGGGTTTGTGGTGGGCTTTCCACTGCAACACCCATTGATTTTGATGCTGCCCCCTATTTACAAGGGTGGTATAAATAGGAGACAGCGCCAAAATCGAGACCACGGAATACCTGGTCTTAAAGAGGCAACATTAGGATAATTGCTGTATTTCTCCTAGTTGTTACTGTTTCCATGTGTGCTGCATTGTGCAGTTCACATAGAAACACCAAATTGCCATTGATTATTTATGTGCAGGAAGTTGACCTTTCCTGCACATAAGGGCTCTTGCCCTCAACGCAGGCAGCCGTGCACTATGGTGCAAGGGTGCCTGCGTTGGCGCTGGGCTGAAAAGTTTAGCTCCAGCACAGGGGGAAATGCAGGTCTGCACCATATTGTTGTAAATATGGTGCAGCCCTGCGTCACTTCAGTGTACACTTGCCACAGAGTCAGTTCACAAAAAGATTTGGAAAGCAATGTAGTTAGCTCTGACTCCCAAGATAGTTCCCCAGAAAATGGCTTTGTCAGAAGGTGAGCACAAGGTGCTTTTGGGGCATTTAGACTGACAATCCTCAGAGAATTATATTGATATTTACTTTACTCAATATTTTCAAATTCAAATAGCCAAGATAACCTTTCCCAAGGTGGTCAAAGCAATAGATGTTTTAAGTTTGTCCTCAGGCCCAGTACCATTGCAGACAGCATTTATGTTTTTTATCTGTTTTGAAAACTATTGTTAGAAATGGGGTCTCTAGTTGGCAGAGGTATACACCCTGTCCAAGTAGGGACCACAATCCCAGTCAGAGTACATCAAATACACACTGTAAATTAACATGTGCTCACCATCTGGTAGCTTGGCACAGAGCTGTCAGACTTAACTTAAGAGGCAATATGTAAAGTATTTGTTCAACACACAGTAATACAATTAAAACACCACAATAAGACTCCACCCCTCGTTAAAACATATTTTTATAAATAAAGTGACAAGAATGACAAAATTCCAATGAGTAGAAGTCAAGATATGAATTCATAAAGTTGAAATGTAAAAATAGCACATATAAGCAATAAGCACCAAATGGGGTAATCTGTTCGTGCTGGACTGGGGAACAGTCAAACTTTCAGGCCAACCATGATATGACACAGGTTAGAAACAGGAACCATGCACGGCTAGCTGACCAATGTAGCTTGATCCTGGTCCCACATCAATATACAGGGTGCAGCCAAGCGATGTGTCAATGTTGATCTCAAAGTCAAGGTGATGCATCGATTTCCTTCACACAGTGGTGGTGATGCATCGGCTCTGAAGAAGATGCATCGAGCCAAAAGGCATTGGTTCCATAGATGGTGTGGCAAGTTTCTCCATGAAGTCGAGTGGTTGCGTCAATTTTCCCACACTGCAGGGACTGCAATATGTTGGTTCCAGTGTGTTGGTTATTTAAGGTAAAACCCCGGGCCCAAGTGAGATGCACTGTTTATGCTCCCGCAACAGCAACAATGGATAGGGTCTGTTATCCACAGACAGAAGATTTGTCAGCTTGACTGGAGCAAGCACAAGGGCCACTTCCAATGGACCAGGCACAGGAGCAGGTGGTGAGACTTTGATATCTCGATTCCCAAAAACAGAAGGCAAGCCAAAAGCCCTTGGAGATCAGTCTGGTTTCAAGGCAGAGTCCAGCTCTTCCTCAGGGTAGCACAGCAGAAAAGTAGTTCTTCCCAAGCAGCATTCCAGTAGAGTGTCATTCTTTGTAGCAGCACAGCAAACCTGACATATTTCTTTACAGGTCTAGAAGTGTCTAATTTGTTGGGGTCAGAGACCTAGTACTTATGCACAATTGTACCTTTGAATTGGGAGTGACTTCAAAGAAGGGTATTTGAAGTGCACAGTGTTTTTTTCTTCCTAGCCCTGGCTCTAGGCTCACTACAGGGGGGTAATCAACCCTTTGTGTGGGGACATGACACTGCCTTTTCAGGTGTGTCAGCTCCTCCCTCCCATCTTGCCCACTATGAACCATGGGTATGCAGATGGCCACTTACACATACCTAACCTTCTTTTGTGTGTGGCTGTCTAAATGAAATGCACAACTTCACGCTGTCACCCACCCCAGACATGTATTGGAGACAGGCCACGGGCACATAGAGCTTGCAGAGCAGAGAAATACAAACATTCTAACAAAAGTATTTCAAAAATAGTAATGGTAAACTCAACTTTACCAGTATAGGGCATTTATCATTACCAATCCAATAACAGTACTACTCCTTATCAACTAGTAATTAAGCTTAAACATGTAATAAGGAATTCCCAATGTTAATCTACAGGAGGAGTAGGCCTCACAGTGAAAGTTGAAGGTAGGTGTTTTTTTCACTTCCATGAAATGCAAAACTCAAAAGTACATGTCTTACCTTTTACTTACAAAGTACCCTACCCTATGGGCTACCTAGGACCTACTTTAGGGGTGACATATGTAATAAAAGGGGAGTTTAAGGCTTGGAAAGGGGTTTTAATTACCAAGTCGGCATGGCAGTAAAACTGTACACACAGGCTCTGCAATTGGCCTGAGTCATGTTTAAAGGGCAATATAATGCAAAACACAAGAGAGTCCCTGGATCCTAGCATATAAGGACTGGAAAGCAGGGTACAATAGAACAACAACATGAAACTTCTCCTTAACTATTAATTATTGAGCGTGTTGTACGCCGGCCATCAAAAAATACATTTCCCACAAGACAATGATTTATGTTTTTCTTACTTTATTTATTTTTCAAAAATATTTTTATATATTCATTTTTTCATGTGTGGTACATCAACTCGATTAGATATAAGAGCCCCAAGAATAAATACACAAATAAATTCAAAACATGCACTCAAGCATCATCAAAACCCACAACACCAGTCATACCATACACTATCATGCTCTCAAACATAACTAGACAATTTAATACATATAAAAAATACACAAATTGAATAAATAAGCTAAAAACAGAAGGAAAGCGCCGACGCGCGTTTCGGAGTGGGGTATGAAGCCCCAGATTCCTTTGTCTGGGCGCAGTAAAACAGAAGGAAAGCTCCGACGCGCGTTTGGGAGTGGGGTATGAAGCCCCAGATTCCTTTGTCTGGGCGCAGTTGATCAATTATACATTAGATGAAGTGATGTCATTCACAAATTTCGAATCCGTTTCTTATATTTGGTGCACAATGGGCTCTATATAGTACTAATTTGAGCTTAGTTTCACCAACGGATAGCTAGCATAGCAACCTTCAAGATGAAGCGAGATGTGAGCTAAAGTCTCTCAAAACGATAACATGCATACGGCTGGGTCTGAACTGGGGTGGCGAAGTGAGCTAAAGAACGATGTTGGATTCAACCCAGATCTGTGAATGGGGGTGAGTGTCTGAAAAGGTACAGTGCTCTGTCCATCATCTCCTTGTGTTTGCTTAAGAAGCATGGTTTATCACTTATGGTGTGGCACGTTGGGCACTATACTTCACACTCCCTCGAAACAACTTCATCTTAAAGAGGAAAAGGATGGAGGTGTTCAGAGAAAGTTGGTTCTGTCTGCAATTAGACGTTGAGTGTTTTGAGAACTCACAGCACAATGGTGCCTGATTAGGAACTTTAGGGCATATCATCAAGTCCATGCAATAACTATTGCTCAGTGCTCTTAGAGCGAGGATAATTATGGCCGGCCAACTCTGATTTTTATCGTGGAGATAGCGTGCTATCGGCATTGCTTATCTCCAAAGTGAGAAAATGCAGAGCGTAAGCTGCCAATTGTGCGATTATTGCTGGAAATACAGCAATAATCGAACAAGGTTTGGCGAAAGCTTGCTGATAGGGCAAGGCATACTTAGCCATGATATCCACCTTACATAGGATATCTGTAGGTTACCGTGCCCATTGATAATTGGAGAAATGTTGCTTAGCGACATTTCTCCAGTTATGTCAGGGCAGAAAGGTCCACTTTGCATCTCATTAGAGATGCAAAGATGGGCGTTGGGGGAAAGGGCGATAATGCAAGGATTCACATGATAGCGTGATCTTGCTGATTAGGCAATAAAATTATCACCCCTTTCCGTCCGAAAATCGACGCTAAAGCGGCGATATTTTTATCTCCGGGGTTTGATGATATGCCCCTACATTTCCCAGGAGTTTGTGAACTTTCTCAGTGTTCAGTGACAGGGATGAATGTTTTGGAATATTAAATATAACTTTCCTCGTGTCTCATGGTGTCTTTGCTAGGAAATTATGTTACTCCTGCCAGGGCCTTAAAACTTGCATTCAAGATTTCCTTTGCAAATAACACCTGATTCATTGAGTGTTTGCTAGAGGATATGTATGAACAGAGAACAATGGGGCATATTATCAAGGGGGTTTATCTCCGCTTTTTTGGCTTTAAAAGCCAAGAAAGCGGAGATAAAATCTTCTCCCTATTACCTAGCTGTCACTAACACCAGTTAGCGACAGCTAGTAGGAGATAGCGACCATCTTGGGACCCACTTTGCATGTCAGTGATATTTATCACTAATGACATGCAAAGTGGGCGTGCCAAGATGTTAGCGACTGGAAACAGTCGCTAACATCGCTATCTCCTATTACCAACTTTTGGAGATATTCGCGCAAAGCAGTTCTTAGCCATGTTATCCAATGGGAGGTGGATAACATGGCTAATAGCATTAGCTCGCTAATGCATGAATATCGCTGACTTTTGAGCGATATTCATGCATTGTGGCCGATTTTTATCGCATTTGCGATAAACCTTGGTAATACCAAGGTTTATCTGCGATAAAAATCGCCGCTGCTCGGCGATAATTTTTTGACGCTAACCAAGCAATAGCGATAATTATTGCTATTGCTTGGTAATATGCCCCAATATTCTGAAAGCTAAGATGTGTTTAGAAAACAAACTTTATACTATATGGAACATTTCACTCCGGGAATTTCTAAACACTTTAGGACCAGAAACCAGTCCTCGGAAGCTTGTTTCCGGTCCAGGGAAGGCATGGCTTGACAGTTCGGGCTGGACTGTTCCCATGAGGCACAGGGTCAGACTGATTTGCATAGAGCCATGTCTGAACTGGGGTGGTGTGGAGTGCAAAAAAATGATGGATTTAGGCCCATATCTCTGTACTGGGGTGAATGTATGACATTGTTCTGCATTCAGTCCATCAACTGTGGTTTTTGCATTTGTCACCCCGAGTGGGATGGGTATGCTCAGACGTGAGTCCCTTGCTCTCCACACCACTGGATTCAAGCAAGCCGGGCTGAAGACAGCTGGAATGCCATAAACCGGTCCTCAGAAGCTTGTTTCCGGTCCAGGGAAGGCATGGCTTGGCAGTTCGGTCTGGACTGTTCCCATGAGGCACAGGGTCAGACTGATCTGCATATAGCCATGTCTCAACTGGGGTGGTGTGGAGTGCAAAAAAACAATGGATTTAGGCCCAGATCTCTGTACTGGGGTGAATGTATGACATTGTTCTGCATTCTGTCCATCAACTGTGGATTTCGCATTTGTCACCCCAAGTGGGATGGGTATGCTCAGACGTGAGTCCCATGCTCTCCACACCACTGGATTCAAGCAAGCCATGCTGAAAACGGCTGGAATGCCAGAAACCAGTCCTCGGAAGCTTGTTTCTGGTCCAGGGAAGGCATGGCTTGGCAGTTCGGGCTGGACTGTTCCCATGAGTCACAGGGTCAGACTGATTTGCATATAGCCATGTCTGAACTGGGGTTGTGTGGAGTGCAAAAAAACAATGGATTTAGGCCCAGATCTCTGTACTGGGGTGAATGTATGACATTGTTCTGCATTCAGTCCATCAACTGTGTTTTTTGCATGTGTTACATCAGCAGCACTATCAAAAAGGCTAAGCTTAGAGTGTTAGAACATTTACGAGCAATAAAAAATGGCGATAAGTCACATCCAATTGCTAGACACTTTCAGAGTCATCATAAGCAGGACACATCATTGCTAAGTTTTTGTGTGCTAGACATGATCAAATTGGATGAAAGAGGTTTACGAATAGAGTCTAAAGCCTACAGAGGTTGGAATCAAGAATCATCATACAGTACAAAACAATGACCCCGCTAGGGCACAATTGCGATGAAGAACTAGAAGTACATCTAGGTTAGCTAGAAATGTTCCAGTCAGGTTTTTAGAAAAAGAACAGTAATGTGCCGTATTGTAAGAAAAGTTATGTCATTCAAATGATAAGATGAAAATGTTCTATAGTTTTGGAGCTTGCTAACAGTAGTCCGCACAATATCTAGATTGTTGATAAGAAATAACGATTTATTTGATCTCTCGTAGAAAGTAATTTTAAGACACATTTTTAAATGTATTTATTAGTTACAGTTTGTTTTGTATTCTTTCTTTTCTTCAGAGCACATGAGAGAAAAGAAGCGGTATAAGTTGGAGATATCAAAAAGAAACCTTTTTCCTGAATGCACTACAGTTTAAGACTAAGAGCTGTGATTCTGGTTGTTGAGGGAATCACCCACTAGGGCATGATAACTATTTTATTTGGTTATTAAGAAGGAGTGGGATGAGAGAACAATGGCAAAAGGGTATGTCACCAAGCCCTTATGAAAAATGCTGTTATTTATTTAAGATGAGGGTGCCCACTTGGGCCAGGTACCTTGTCTTTGCCTGACTATGTCCTTAATTAGGACTACTAGGCATATGTTGTCCCATTGGGACATTAACAGACAGCAAAATAGTAGTCTCACCGAGAGATTTCTTTACAAACCATCTTTGATTAATTTAAAACCATCAGAGCCAAACAGCCAAAGACTCACAATAGTGGGTGCATTTAAAAAGAAGTAGTATGATTCATACGAAATTACCCGCTAAAAACATGTGTGTAAGAAATGCATTATTCACATTTATGATTTAATTTTGATAACAACAGTTATAGTCTGTTTTTCTTTTTTATTGTTAACACAACTGTCACATGACTATTTAAAGTTGCACTTAGAAAAATGAAAATTACTCGTGAGCAAGGGTTTCTGACCCGAAACGCATAGATTGAGGATTGCCTTCAATCTGCTTCATTAAAAGGCTACTTGGAGATCACGGTGTTCGTGTGCTTTCTTCCGTCAAAGAAATGAAGAATTTTCGAATATATACAGGTACAGGTACAGGAAGAGGAAAGAGGGGTACAGTAAGAGGTAAAAGAGGTACAACAAGAAGCAAGAGATGCGCAGAAATAAGCAAGAGAAGGGCAGACAGAAGCAAAAGAGGTGCAGAAAGACGGATGAGGGGTGGCCAAAGAGGCAAGCAAGGTACAGAGAGAAGCAACAGAGATGTAAAAAGGGGGAACAGGGGTAGAGAAAGTGGCAGGAGGGTTGCAGAAAGAAGAAGGAGAGGTCCAGAAAGAAACAAAACAAGAGCAGAAATAAGGAACAGGAGAGCAGAAAGAGTCAACAGGGGTGCAGAAAGAAGAAGGAGAGGTGTAGCAAGAAGCAAGAGAGATGCAGAAAGAAGCAAGAATAGTGCAGAAAGAAGTAACAGCAGTACAAAACGAGGCAAGAAGAATGCAAAAAGAAGGAAGAGGGGTACCGAAAAAAGCATGAGGGATACAGAAAGAAACAAAGAGGTACAGAAAGAAACAAAAGAAGTGCAAAAAGATGGATCAGCGGTACAGAAAGAGCCAAGAGAGAAGAGGGGTGTAAAAGAGGTAATGGGGGTACAGAAAGAAGCAAGAGGGATGCAGAAAGAAGCAAGCGAGTTGCAGAAAGAAGAAACAGAGGTGCAGAAAAAGCAAGAGGAATGTAGAAGGAATAGTAGAGAAGAGGGGTGCAGAAAGAAACAAGAGTAGTGCAGAAAGAAGAAACAGAGGTAGAGAAAGAAACAAAATAAGTATACAAAGAAGAAACAGAGGTGAAGAAAGAAGCAAGAGAGGTGCAGAAAGAGGCAAAAAGGTGCAGAAAGAAGCGAGAGGTGTAGAAAGAAACAAAAGAAGTACAGAATGAAGGAACAGAGGTGCTGAAAGAGGTAAGAGGGGTGCAGAAAGAAACAAATGTAGTACAGAAAGAAGTAACAGAGGTGTAGAAAGAGGCAAGGTGAGTGCAGAAAGAGGGAAGTGGGTGCATAAAGAGGCACAAGGGGTATAGAAAGAAGCAAGAGGAGTTGAGAAAGAAGCAAGACAGTTGCAGAAAAATAGGAACAAATGTGCAGAAAGAGGCAAGAGATATGCAGAAAGAAGCATGAGGGGTGCAGAAAGAAGCAACAGAGGTGCAGAAAGAGGTAAAAGGGGTTGAATATTAGGGAAGAGGGGTGCAGAAAGAGGCATGAGGGGTGCAGCAAGAATCAAGAGAAGTGCATAAAGAACAACAGAGATGCAGAAAGGGGGAAGTGTGATCGAGAAAGAGGCAAGAGGGATACAGAAAGAAACAAGAGAAGTGCAGAAAGAAACAAAAGAAGTGTGGAAAGAAGGAACAGAGGTGCACAAAGAGTCAAGAGGGGGCAGCAAGAGGGAAGAGGGATGTGAAAGAGTCAAGTGGGTGCAGAAAAAAGTGAGAGAGCTACAGAAAGAAACAAAATAAGTGCACAAGGAAGAAACAAAGGTGCAGAAAGAGGCAAGAGAGATGCAGAAATAAGCATGAGGAGTGCAGAAAGAAGCAACCGAGGTGCAAAAACAGGCAAAAGGGGTTGAATAAGAGGGAAGTGGGGTGTAGTAAGAGGCACAAGGTGTGCAGAAAGATTCAAGAGAAGTGCATAAAGAAGCAACAGGGATGTAGAAAGGGGGAAGTGGTGTTGAGAAAGAGGCAACAGAGATACAGAAAGAAACAATAGAGGTACAGAAGGAAACAAAAGAAGTGCAGAAAGACAGACCAGAGGGGTGCAGAAAGAGCCAAGAGGGCGCAGAAAGAGGGAAGAGGGGTGTGAAAGAGGTAATAGGGGTACAGAAAGAAGCAAGAGGTATGCAGAAAGAAGCAAGAGAGTTATAGAAAGAAGAAACAGAGGTGCAGAAAGAGGCAAGAGGAATGCAGAAGGAATAATAGGGAAGAGGGGTGCAGAAAGAAACAAGAGTAGTACAGAAAGAAGCAACAGAGGTACAGAAAGAAACAAAATAAGTTTTACAAAGAAGGAACAGAGGTGAAAAAAAGAAGCAAGAGAGGTGCAGAAAGAGGCAAAAAAGTACAGAAAGAAGGGAGAGGTGCAGAAAGAAACTAAAGAAGTAGAAAAAGAAGGAACAGAGGTGCTGAAAGAGGCAAGAGGGGTTCATAAGAAAACAAATATAGTGCAGAAAGAAGCAACAGAGGTGTAGAAAGAGGCAAGATGAGTGCAGAACGAGGGAAGTGGGGTACATAAAGAGGCATGAGGTATATAGAAAGAAGCAAGAGGAGTGCAGAAAGAAGCAAGAGAGTTGCGGAAAAAAGGAACAAATATGCAGAAAGAGGCTAGAGATATGCAGAAAGAAGCATGCGGGGTGCAGAAAGATACAACAGAGGTGCAGAAAGAGGTAAAAGAAGTTGAATAGGAGGAAAGAGGGGTGCAGACAGAGGCACAAGGGGTGCAGAAAGAATCAAGAGAAGTGCATAAAGAAGCAACAGGGATGCAGAAAGGGGGAAGTGGGGTTGAGAAAAAGGCAAGAGGGATACAAAAAGAAACAATAGAGGTGCAGAAAGTAACAAAAGAAGTGCAGAATTACAGAACAGATGTGCAGAAAGAGCCATGAGGGGGTAGAAAAAGGGAAGAGAGGTGTGAAAAAGGCATGAGGGGTACAGACAGAAGCAAGAGGGATGCGGAAGGAAGCAAGAGAGTTGCAGAAAGATACAATAAAAGTGCAGAAAGAAGAAACTGAGGTGCAGAAAGAGGCAAGAAGAATGCAGAAAGAAGCATGAGGGATTCAGAAAGGACCAAAGAGGCGCAGAAGGAAACAAGAGTAGTGCAGAAAGAAGCAACAGAGGTGCAGAAAGAGGCAAGAGGGGTTGAATATGAGAGAAGAGGGGGGCAGAAAGGGGCACAAGGGGTGCAGAAAGTTTCAAGAGATGTGCTGAAGGTAACAAAAGAAGTGTAGAAAGAAGGAACAGACATGAAGAAAGAGACAACAGGGGTGAAAAAAGAGGGAAGATGGGTGGAAAAAGAGGCAAGGGGAAGCAGAAAGAAGCAAGAGACCTCCAGAAAGAAACAAAAGAAGTACAGAAAGAAAGAATCGGGGTGTAGAAAGAGGTAAGAGGGGTACAGAAAGAGGCACGAGGGGTGCAGAAAGAGGCTCACAGGGTGCAGGATGAAGCAAGAGGGGTGTAGAAAGAAGCAAGAGAGGTGTAGAAAGAAGCAAGAGAAGTGCATAAAGAAGCAACAGAGATGCAGAAAGGAGGAATTGGGGTGGAGAAAGAGACAGGAGGGATATAGAAAAAAACAAGAGAGGTGCAAAAAGAAACAAAAGAAGTACTGAACCAAGGAACAGAGGTGCAGAAAGAGCCAAGAGGGGTACAGAAAGAGGGAAGAAGGGTGTGAAAGCGGCATGAGGGATGCAGAAAGAAGCAAGACGGTTTCAGAAAGAAAGAAGAGAGATGCAGAAAGAAACAAAAGAAGTGCACAAAGGAGGAACAGAGGTGAAGAAAGAGGCATGAGAGGTGCAGAAAGAGGCAAAAGGATGCAGAAAGAAAGAAATGTAGTGCAGAAAGAAGCAACAGAGCTGCAGAAAGAGGCAAGAGGAGTGCAGAAAGAGGATAGTGGGATACATGAAGAGGCACAAGGTGTATAGCAAGAAGAAAGAGGGGTACAGAAAGAAGCAAGAGAGATACAGAAAGAAAGAAGCATGAGGGGTGCAGAAAGTAACAAAAGAAGTACAGAAAGAAGGAACAGATATGAAGAAACACGCAAAAGGGGTACAGAAAGAGGCACAAGGGGTGCAGAAAGAGGCATGTTGGGTGCAGAATGAAGCAAGAGTGGTGGAGAAAGAAGCAAGAGAGATGTAGAAAGAAGCAAGAGAAGTGCATAAAGAAGCAACAGAGATGCAGCATGAGGAAGTGGGGTGGAGAAAGAGGCAAGAGGGATACAGAAAGAAACAAGAGGTGCAGAAAGAAACAAAAGAATTGCACAAAGGAGGAACAGAGGTGAAGAAAGAGGCAAGAGAGGTGCAGAAAGAGGCAAAAGGGATGCAGAAAGAAACAAATGTAGTGCAGAAAGAAGCAACAGAGCTGCAGAAAGAGGAAAGAGGATTGCAGAAAGAGGAAAGTGGGATACATAAAGAGGCACAAGGTGTATAGCAAGAAGAAAGAGGGGTACAGAAAGAAGCAAGAGAGATACAGAAAGAAAAGAAGCATGAGGGGTGCAGAAAGTAACAAAAGAAGTGCAGAAAGAAGGAACAGATATGAAGAAAGAGGCAAGAGGGGTACAGAAAGAGGCACAAGGGGTGCAGAAAGAGGCATGTGGGGTGCAGAATGAAGCAAGAGTGGTGCAGAAAGAAGCAAGAGGAGTGCATAAAGAAGCAACAGAGATGCAGAATGAGGAAGTGGTGTGGAAAAAGAGGCAAGAGGGATACAGAAAGAAACAAGAGAGGTGCAGAAAGAAACAAAAGAAGTGCGGAAAGAAGGAACACAGGTGCAGAGAGAGGCAACATGATGCAGAAATAGGGATGAGGGGTAGAGAAATAGAAAAAAGAGAAGTGCCGACAAAAGCAACAGAGATGCAAAAAGGAGGATCAAGAGTAGAACAAGTGGCAAGAGGTGTGCAGAAAAAAGCAAGGGAGGAGCAGAAAGAAACAAAAGAAGTACAGAAAGAAAGAATTGAGGTGCAGAAAGAGGTAAGAGGGGTACAGAAAGAGGCACGAGGGGTGCAGAAAGAGGCACACAGGGTGCAGAATGAAGCAAGAGGGGTGTAGAAAGAAGCAAGAGAGGTGTAGAAAGAAGCAAGAGAAGTACATAAAGAAGCAACAGAGATGCAGAAAGGAGGAATTGGGGTGAGAAAGAGACAGGAGGGATATAGAAAGAAACAAGAGAGGTGCAAAAAGAAACAAAAGAAGTACTGAAACAAGGAACAGAGGTGCAGAAAGAGCCAAGAGGGCTACAGAAAGAGGCAAGAGAGGTGCAGAAAGAGGCAAAAGGATGCAGAAAGAAACAAATGTAGTGCAGAAAGAAGCAACAGAGCTGCAGAAAGAGGCAAGAGGAGTGCAGAAAGAGGATAGTGGGATACAGAAAGAGGCACAAGGTGTATAGCAAGAAGAAAGAGGGGTACAGAAAGAGGCAAGAGAGATACAGAAAGAAAGAAGCATGAGGGGTGCAGAAAGTAACAAAAGAAGTACAGAAAGAAGGAACAGATATGAAGAAACATGCAAGAGGGGTACAGAAAGAGGCACAAGGGGTGCAGAAAGAGGCATGTGGGGTGAAGAATGAAGCAAGAGTGGTGCAGAAAGAAGCAAGAGAGATGTAGAAAGAAGCAAGAGAAGTGCATAAAGAAGCAATAGAGATGCAGAATGAGGAGGTTTGGTGGAGAAAGAGGCAAGAGGGATACAGAAAGAAACAAGAGAGGTGCAGAAAGAAACAAAATAATTGCACAAAGGAGGAACAGAGGTGAAGAAAGAGGCAAGAGAGGTGCAGAAAGAGGCAAAAGGGATGCATAAAGAAACAAATGTAGTGCAGAAAGAAGCAACAGAGCTGCAGAAAGAGGCAAGAGGAGTGCAGAAAGAGGAAAGTGGGATACATAAAGAGGCACAAGGTGTATAGCAAGAAGAAAGAGGGGTACAGAAAGAAACAAGAGAGATACAGAAAGAAAAGAAGCATGAGGGGTGCAGAAAGTAACAAAAGAAGTGCAGAAAGAAGGAACAGATATGAAGAAAGAGGCAAGAGGGGTACAGAAAGAGGCACAAGGGGTGCAGAAAGAGGCATGTGGGGTGCAGAATGAAGCAAGAGTGGTGCAGAAAGAAGCAAGAGAGATGTAAAAAGAAGCAAGAGGAGTGCATAAAGAAGCAACAGAGATGCAGAATGAGGAAGTGGGGTGGAGAAAGAGGCAAGAGGGATACAGAAAGAAACAAGAGAGGTGCAGAAAGAAACAAAAGAAGTGCGGAAAGAAGGAACACAGGTGCAGAGAGAGGCAACAGGGATGCAGAAAGAGGGATGAGGGGTAGAGAAATAGGAAAGAGAAGTGCCGACAAAAGCAACAGAGATGCAAAAAGGGGGAACAAGAGTAGAACAAGTGGCAAGAGGTGTGCAAAAAAAAGCAAGGGAGGAGCAGAATGAAACAAAAGAAGTACAGAAAGAAAGAATCGAGGTGCAGAAAGAGGTAAGAGGGGTACAGAAAGAGGCACGAGGGGTGCAGAAAGAGGCACACAGGGTGCAGAACGAAGCAAGAGGGGTGTAGAAAGAAGCAAGAGAGGTGTAGAAAGAAGCAAGAGAAGTGCATAAAGAAGCAACAGAGATGCAGAAAGGAGGAATTGGGGTGGAGAAAGAGACAGGAGAGAAATAGAAAGAAACAAGAGAGGTGCAAAAAGAAACAAAAGAAGTACTGAAACAAGGAACAGAGGTGCAGAAAGAGCCAAGAGGGGTACAGAAAGAGGGAAGAAGGGTTTGAAAGAGGCAGCAGGGATGCAGAAAGAAGCAAGACGGTTGCAGAAAGAAACAAGAGAGATGCAGAAAGAAACAAAAGAAGTGCACAAAGGAGGAACAGAGGTGAAGAAAGAGGCAAGAGAGGTGCAGAAAGAGGCAAAAGGATGCAGAAAGAAACAACATGTAGTGCAGAAAGAAGCAACAGAGCTGCAGAAAGAGGCAAGAGGAGTGCAGAAAGAGGATAGTGGGATACATAAAGAGGCACAAGGTGTATAGCAAGAAGAAAGAGGGGTACAGAAAGAAGCAAGAGAGATACAGAAAGAAAGAAGCATGAGGGGTGCAGAAAGTAACAAAAGAAGTACAGAAAGAAGGAACAGATATGAAGAAACACGCAAGAGGGGTACAGAAAGAGGCACAAGGGGTGCAGAAAGAGGCATGTGGGGAGCAGAATGAAGCAAGAGTGGTGCAGAAAGAAGCAAGAGAGATGTAGAAAGAAGCAAGAGAAGTGCATAAAGAAGCAACAGAGATGCAGAATGAGGAAGTGGGGTGGAGAAAGAGGCAAGAGGGATACAGAAAGAAACAAGAGAGGTGCAGAAAGAAAAAAAATTGCACAAAGGAGGAACAGAGGTGAAGAAAGAGGCAAGAGAGGTGCAGAAAGAGGCAAAAGGGATGCAGAAAGAAACAAATGTAGTGCAGAAAGAAGCAACAGAGCTGCAGAAAGAGGCAAGAGGAGTGCAGAAAGAGGAAAGTTGGATACATAAAGAGGCACAAGGTGTATAGCAAGAAGAAAGACGGGTACAGAAAGAAGCAAGAGAGATACAGAAAGAAAAGAAGCATGAGGGGTTCAGAAAGTAACAAAAGAAGTGCAGAAAGAAGGAACATATATGAAGAAAGAGGCAAGAGGGGTACAGAAAGAGGCACAAGGGATGCAGAAAGAGGCATATGGGGTGCAGAATGAGGCAAGAGTGGTGCAGAAAGAAGCAAGAGAGATGTAAAAAGAAGCAAGAGAAGTGCATAAAGAAGCAACAGAGATGCAGAATGGGGAAGTGGGGTGGAGAAAGAGGCAAGAGGGATACAGAAAGAAACAAGAGAGGTGCAGAAAGAAACAAAAGAAGTGCGGAAAGAAGGAACACAGGTGCAGAGAGAGGCAACAGGGATGCAGAAAGAGGGATGAGGGGTATAGAAATAGGAAAGAGGAGTGCTGACAAATGCAACAGAGATGCAAAAAGGGGGAACAGGAGTAGAACAAGTGGCAAGAGGTGTGCAGAAAAAAGCAAGGGAGGAGCAGAGAGAATCAAAAGAAGAGCAGAATGAAGGAAAGGGGTGCAGAAAGAGGCAAGTGGGATACTTAAAGAGGGAAGAGTGGTGGTGTGGCTCACTGGTTAGAGGTGGCAGACCCGAAAGCAGGAGTCGGCCCGGGACCAGGGTTCAATTCCCGACGCGGCAGGGTCGTGGACCAGGGTCAGCGGACTCGATTATTCTCACCTCGGTGCCTACTCTAACCCGGGGTCCCACTCGGCAACTCTGGGCATTAGCTTGCCTAATCTCCACAATGGCCCCATCAATGCCGGGGATTCTTGGCTCCACCTTGGGGACTCCCAGTAGGGACCATCCCACAGGGAAAGCCAGGACGGGTTCCCCAGCAGTATACCGCACCAGGATACTCCGGTAGTAATTGTGCGTGTTAAAAAACAGCATATAACATAACATAACAAGAGGGGTGCAGAAAGAAACAGGAGTGGTACAGAAAGAAGCAAAAAGGTACAGAAAGAAGCAAGAGTAGTACAGAAAGAAGTAAGAGAGGTGCAAAAAGAAGCTACAGGGGTGCAAAAAGAGGGAAGAGGGGTGCAGAAAGAGGCACAAGGGGTGCAGAAAGAAACAAGAAAAAAACAAGTGCGGAAAGAAGGAACCGAACTGCAGGAAGAGGCATCGGGGTAAAGAAAGCAGAAAGAAGGGTAGAGATAGAGGCAAGGGGGTACTGAAAGAAGTTAGAGAGCGGCTGAAAGAAACCAAATAAGTGCAAAAAGAAGGAACAATGGAGCAGAAGGAGACAAGAAGGGTACTAAAAGAGGCAAAAGGGTTACAGAAAGGAGTGAGAGGTGCAGAAAGAGAAAAAAAAGTAGTGCAGACAGAAGGGACAGAGATGCAGAAAAATACAAGAAGGGTACAGAAAGAAACAAAAGAAGTGTAGAAAGAAGCAACAAAGGTAAGAAAGAGACAGGAGATGTGTAAAAAGAGGGATGAGGTATGCAGAAAGGGGCATGAGGGGTGCAAAAAGAAGCAAGAGATGTGCATAAAGAAGCAAAAGAAATGGGGAAAGAAGGAACAGAGGTGCAGAAAGTGGCAACAGGTGTAAAGAAAGAGGGAAGAGGGATGGAGAAAGAGGCAAGGGGATGCAGAAAGATGCAAGAGAGCTATAGAAAGAAACAAAAGAAGTGCAGAAAGAAGGAACAGACGAGCAGGAGGAGGTAAGAAGAGTGCAGAAAGAGGCAAAATGGGTACAGAAAGAAGCCAGAGGTGCAGAAAGAGAAAAAAAGAAGTACAGAAAGAAGGAACAGAGGTGCAGAAAAAGGCAAAAGGGCTGCAGAAAGAAACAAAAGAAGTACAGAAAGAAGCAACAGAGGTGCAGAAAAAGGCAAGAGGAGTGCAGAAAGAGCAAAGAGGGGAGCAGAAAGAGGCACAAGGGGTGCAGAAAGAATCGAGAGGTGCAGAAAGAAGCAAGGGAATTGGCTAGAGAAGCAACAGAAATGCAGAAAGGTGGAAGTGGGGTGGAGAAAGAGGCAAGAGGGATATAGAAAGAAGCAAGAGAGGTACCAAATGGAACAAAAGAAGTGCAGAAGAAGCAACAGAGGAGCAAAAGAGGCAAGAGTATTGCAGAAAGATGGAAGATGGGTGCAGAAAGAGGCACGAGGGGTGCAGAAATAAGCAAGCGAGGTACTGAAAGAAGCAAGAGAAGTACATGAAGGTGCAAATGAGATGCAGAAAAGGGGAAGTGGGGAGGAGAAACAGAAAAGAGGGATACTGAAAGAAACAAAAGAGGTGCAGAAAGAAACAAAAGAAGTGCAGAAAGAAGGAACAGAGATGAAAAAGAGGCAAGAAGGTTGCAAAAAGATGGAAGAGGGTTGCAGAAAGAGGCACAAGGGGTGCAGAAAGATTCAAGAGACATGCAGAAAGAAACAATAGAAGTACAGAAAGAAACAAAAGATGTGCAGAAAGAATCAAGAGAGCTGCAGAAAGAAGGAACAGATATGCAGAGAGAGGGAAAAGGAGTAGAGAAAGACAAGAGAAGTGCATAAAGTAGCAATGGAGATGTAGGAAGGGGTAGAGGGGTGTAGAAATAGGTACATGGTTTGTAGAAAGAAGGTACAGAGGTGCACAAAGAAGCAAGAGAAGTGGAGAAAGATGCAACAGAGATGAAGAAAAGAGATGAGGGGTAGCGAAAGGGGCAAGAGAAGTGGAGAAAGAAGCAATAAATATTCAAAAGGGAGAACAGGGGTGGAGAAAGTGGCAAGAGGGGTCCAGAAAATAGCAAGGGAGAAGCAGAAAGAAACAAAAGAAGTGCCAGAAAGGAACAGAGGTGCAGAAAGAGGCAATTGGATACTAAAAGAGGAAAGAGGGGTACAGAAAGAAGCATGAGTGGTGCAGAAAGAAGCAAGAGGTACAGAACGAAGCAAGAGAAGTGCAGAAAGAAGCAACAGAGGTGCAGAAAGAGGCAACAGGATGCAAAAAGAGGGAAGAGTGGTACTGAAAGAAGCACAAGAGTGCAGAAGGCAGCAAATGATGTACAGCGAGAAACAAAAGAAGTGCAGTGAGAAGGAACAGAGGTGCTGTGAAGAGGCATTAGGAGTAAAGAAAGAGGGAAGAAGGATGGAGAAAGAGGCAAGATGGTGCAGAAAGAAGCAAGAGACCTGCATAAAGAAACAAAAGTAGTGCAGAATATAGGAACAGAGGTGCAGAAAAAGGCAAAAGGGGTGCAGAAGGAAGGAAGAGGTACAGAAAGAAACTAAAGAAGTGCATATAGAAGGAACACAGGTACAGAAAGAGGCAAGGGGAATACTGAAAGAAACAAAAGAAGTGTAGAAAGAAGCAATAGAGGTGCAGAAAGAGGCACAAGGAGTTCAGAAAGAGGCTAATAGGGGTGCAGAAAGAGACACAAGGGGTACAGAAAGAAACAAGAGCGGTGCAGAAAGAAGCAAGAGAAGTGCAGAAAGAAGCAACAGAGATGCAGAATGGGGGAAGTGAGGTGGAGAAAGAGGCACAAGGTTTACAAAAAGAAACAAAAGAAGTACAGAAAGATGCAACAAAGGTACAGAAAGAGGGGTGTAGAAAGAAGTAAAAGAGGTGGAGAAAGAGGCAAGAGAAGTACATAAAGAAGCAACAGAGATGCAAAAAGGGGAAAGTGGGGTGGAGAAAGATGTAACAGGGATACAGAAAGAAACAGAAGAGGTGCAGCAAGAAACAGAAGAAGTGCAGAAAGAAGGAACACAGGTGTGAAAGAGCCAACAGGGGTGCAGCAAGAGGGAAGAGGGGTGTGAAAGAGGCATGAGCAAGAGAGTTACAGAAAGAAACAAAAGAAGTGCTGAAAGAAGGAACAGAGGTTCAAAAAGAGGCAAGAGCTGGTACAGAAAGAAGCAAGAGAGGTGCAGAAAGAAACAAAAGACGTGCAGAAAGAAGGAGCTGAGGTGTAGAAAGAGGCAAGAGGGGTACAGAAAGAGGAAAAAGGGGTACAGTAAGGCATGAGAGGTACAGAAAGAAACAAAAGTTGTACAGAAAGACGAAACAGGGGTGCAGAAAGAGGCAAGAGGGTGCAGAAAGAAAGAAAACAAGTGCAGAAAGAAGCAACAAAGGTGTATAAAGAGGTAAGAGGAGTGCATAAAGAGGGTAGAGGGGTACAGAAAGAGGCAAAAGGGGTGCTGAATGAAGCAAGAGAAGTGCAGATAGAACCAGCAGCCCCACCCATGCCAACACTGGTGCCCGTCATGATTGAGTGTGTGACTGACTGTATTAGTGAGTGATGATACATGTCTCAGTGAATGTATGGATGAGTGACTAATCTAATGTCTGTATCAATCTGTCAGTTGGTGAATAAGTGGCTGCATGAGTTGGAGAATATGTACATGAGTGTCTATAAGGCTTATTGTTTGTCTGTGTGTTGTGTGACTACCTGTATGGATGTGTAACTAGGTGATTCAATGCTGTATGGTTTCATGAGTGCATCTTCGAGGGGCTAGATGGGTGAGTGGGTGTACATATGGCTGTATTGGTGAGTGAATCGATGGCTCAGTGATATATGTGTGAGTAACCGCATAAGTGAATGGCAGTATATGTGAGTGTTGGGGTATATAAGTGAATGTATGTGAGAATGAGTGGATGTATGGATGAGTGTGTGCTTGTGTCAGTGATTGTATAAGAGAGTAAGTATGTGTTAGTGTCTGTATGAATACGTGACCTGGTGTGTGTATAAATATAGGGGTGAGTAAATGGCAGTTTGATTGACTCTTTGGGTGACTGACTAGCTGTGTGAGTAACTCTATGGGTGAGTGGTATTGTTTGAGTGTCTGTATGGGTGTATGAGTGCATATAATAGTGGCTGTATTGATGAGTGATTGCATGTTTGAGTAATGTATGGGTGAGTGAGTGGATGTGTGTGTAGACCTTTGAATCAGTGAGTGGGTATGTTCTAACTGGTATTGGTATGTCTATGGTTTCAAGAATGGTAGTCTGTATTTTAGAGTGGGTGTATCAAATGTTATATTAGGGTGTGAATAGGTACATCAGAGATTAAATGGATGATGTCATCAGTGATGTCATCTGACCACACCATGAGTGATGTAATATGTAACGTCATCAGCAGTGCATTGCGAGCCGTGAGTTATACTTCACTAACTATAATAGTTGAATATCTCTGGTTTTGTACGAGTGAAATGTCAGACTAACTATAACATCCCTGAAATCCTGTGGGTTTTTTTCAGTGAAGATCTAAGGTTTTTTAAATGCTAATTTCTATCTGTAACATCCCTGAAACCTGTGGTGTTTTCAGTGAATTTCTAAGGTTTTTTAAATGCTAATTTCTAACTATAACATCCCTGAAATCTGTAGTTTTTTCAATGAATTTCTAGGGTTTTTTAAATGCTCCTTTTTAACTACACCTAGAAAGGTAAGACATACACAGAAAGAGAAGGAAAGGCACAGAAAGTAACAAGAGAAATGCAGAAAGAAGCAAGAGGTAAGTAGAGAGAAGCAAGAAAAGTGCAGAAAGAAGAAATAGAGATGCAAAAAGAAGAGAATAACGTGCAGAAAGAAGCAAGAGAGTGATGAAAGAGGCAAGCAAGGTACAGAAAGAAGCAAGAGAAGTACAGAAAGAAACACAAGATGTACAGAAAGAAGCACAAGATATGCAATAAGAAGAGAGTGAGGTGCAGAAAGAGTAAGAAAGGTGCAGAAAGCTGCAAGTGAGGTACTGAAAGAGGCAAGAGAGGTACAGAAAGAGAAAAGAGAGTTGCAGAAAGCGGAAAGAGAGGTGCAGAAAGAGGCAAGAGGGGTACAGAAGGAGGAAAAAGGTAAAGAAAGAGGCAAGAGGGGTACTGAAAGAAGCAAGAGAGGTGCAGAAAGAGGCAAGAGAGGAGCATAAAGGCAAGAGAGGTGTAGATAGACTCAAGAGAGGTACAGAGAGAGGCAACAGAAGTGCAGAAAGAAGAGAGTGAGGTGCGGAAAGAGGTAAGAGAGATGTAGAAAAAGGCAAGAGAGGTGCAGAAAGAGGTAAGAGGTGTACAGAAAGATGCAAGGGAAGTGCAGAAAGAGGCAAGAGAGGTGCAGAAAGAAGAAAGTGAGCTGCAGGAAGAGGCAAGAGAGGTGCAGAAAGAGGCAAGAGATGTGCAGAAAGAGATACGAGAGATATAGAAAGAGACAGGAGAGGTGCAGAAAGAGGAAGAAAAGCACAGAAAGAGGCAAGTGAGGTTCAGAAAGAGGCGAAAAGAGCAGAAAGAGGCAAGAAAGGTACAGAAAGAGGCGAGAGAGGTGCAGAAAGGAGAAGAAGAGTGCCAAAAGAGGCAAGAGAGGTTGCAGCAAGAGGCAAGAGAGGTACAGAAGGAGGCAAGAGAAGTGGTAAAAGAGTTAAGAGAGGTGCAGAAAGAGGCAAGAAAGGTACAGAAAGGTGCAAGAGAGGTGCAGCAAGAGGCAAGAGAGGTACAGAAGGAGGCAAGAGAGGCGATGAAAGAGTTAAGAGAGTTGCAGAAAGAGGCAACGAGGTGCAGAGAGGGGCAAGAGAGGTGGTGAAAGAGTCAAGAGAGGTGCAGAAAGAGGCAAGAGAAATGCAGAGAGTAGTAATGGAGGTAAACAAAAGAGGTAAAGGAGGCACAGAAAGAAAGGAGTGAGATACAGAAAGAGGAAAGAGAGGTGTGGAAAGAGATAAGAGAGATAAAGCAAGAGGCAAGAGAGGTAAAGAAAGAGGTAAGAGAGGTGTAGGAAGAGGTAGAAAGATGCAGGAAGAGGTAAGAGAAGTACAGAAAGGGGCAAGACAGGTGCAGAAAGAGGCAAGTATGTTGCAGAAAGAGGCAAGAGGAGTGCAAAAGGAGGTAATAGAGGTGCAGAAAGAGGCAAGATTGTTGCAGAAAGAGGCAAGAGAGGTACAGAAAGAGACAAGAGAGGTGCAGAAAGAGTCATGAGAGGAGCAGAAAGGTGCAGATAGACGTCAGACAGATACAGAGAGAGGCAAAAGAAGTGCAGAAAGAAGAGAGTGAGGTGCAGAAAGAGGTAAGAGAGATGTAGAAAGAGGCAAGAGAGGTACAGAAAGAGGCAAGAGATGTGCAGAAAGATGCAAGGGAAGCGCAGAAAGAGACAGGAGAGGTGCAAAAAGAGGAAGAAAAGCACTGAAAGAGGCAAGTGTGATTCAGAAAGAGGCGAGAAGGGCAGAAAGAGGCAAGAGAGGTACAGAAAGAGGCAAGAGAGGTGCAGAAAGGAGAAGAAGGGTGCAAAAAGAGGCAAGAGGGTGTAGAAACAGGAAGAAAGGCACAGAAAGAAGCTAGAGAAGTGCAGTAAGATGCACAAGAGGTGCAGAAAGGGGCAAGAGAGATACAGAAAGGGGCAAGAGAGGTACAGCAAGATGCAGGAGAGGTGCAGAAGGAGGCAAGAGAGATGGTGAAAGAGTCAAGAGAGGTGCAGTAAGAGGCAAGAGAGGTGCAGAGAGAGGAAAGAGAAGTGCAGAAAGAGTCAAGAGAGGTGCAGCAAGAGGCACGATTAGTGCAGAGAGAGGTAAAAGGGGTGCACAAAGAGGTAAGGGAGGTACAGAAAGAGTCATGAGAGAGGCAGAAAGATGAAGAAAGGTGCACAAAGAATCCAGAGCAGCGCATAAAAAGCAAGAGAGGTACAGAAAGAAGAGAGGTGCAGAAAGAGGCAAGAGAGGTGCAGATAGAGGCAAGAGAGCTGTAGAAAGAGGCAGGAGTGGTGCAGAAAACACAGGAGAGGTACAGAAAGAAGCAAGAGAGGTGCAGAATATAAAGAGTGAGTTGTAGAAAGAGGCAGGAGAGGTATGTAAAGAGGTAATAGAGGTGTAGAAAGAGGCAGAAAGATGCAGGAAGAGGCAAGAGAAGTACAGGAAGGGGCTAGACAGGTGCAGAAAGAGGCAAGAGAAGTGCAGAAAGGGGAAGAAAGGTGCAGAAAGAGGCAAGAGAGGTACAGAAAGAGGAAGAAAGGTGCAGAAAGAAACAAGAGAAGTGCAGAAAAAAGCACATGAGGTGAAGAAAGACAAGAGAGGTACAGAAAGAAGAGAGTGAGATGCAGAAAGAGGTATGAGATGTGCCGAAAGAAGAGAGTATGGTGCAGAAAGAGGCAAGAGATGTGCAGAAAGAGGTAAGGGAAGTACAGAAAGGGTAAGAGAGATGCAGAAAGAGGCAAGAAATGTGCAGAAAGAGGGGCAAGAGAGGTGCAGAAAGATGATAGTGAGGTGCAGAAAGAGGAAGAAAGGTGCAGAAAGAGGCTAGTGAGATGCAGGGAGAGGCAAGGGAAGGGCAGAAAGAGGCAAGAGAGGTACATAGAGAGGCAAGAGAGATGCAGAAAGAGAAAGAAAGGTATAGAAAGGCAAGAGATGTACAGAAACAGGAAGAAAGGTACATAAAGAAGCAAGAGAAGTGCTTAAAGAGGCAAGTGAGGTGAAGAAAGAGGCAAGATGGGTGTAGAGAGAGTTAAGAGAAGTGCAGAAAGAGGAAGACAGGTACAGAAAGAAGCTAGATCAGTGCAAAATAATAAATAGAGGTGCAGAAAAAAGCAACAGAGATGCTGAAAGAGACAGGAGGAGTGCAGAAAGAAAAGAGTGAGGTGTAGAAAGAGGCAAGAGGGGTGCAGAAAGAAGAGAATGTGGTGCACATAGAGGCAAGAGAGATGCAGAAAGAGGCAAGTGAGGTGTAGAAAAAGGTAAGAGAGATGTAGAAAAAGGCAAGAGAGGTGCAGAAAGAGGTAAGAGGTGTACAGAAATAGGCAAGGGAAGTGCAGAAAGAGGCAAGAGAGGTGCATAAAGAATAAAGTGAGCTGCAGGAAGAGGCAAGAGAGGTGCAGAAAGAGGCAAGAGAGGTGCAGAAAGAGATGCGAGAGATATAGAAAGAGACAGGAGAGGTGCAGAAAGAGGAAGAAAAGCACAGAAAGAGGCAAGTGAGGTTCAGAAAGAGACGAGAAGGGCAGAAAGAGGCAAGAGAGATACAGAAAGAGGCGAGAGAGGTGCAGAAAGGAGAAGAAGAGTGCCAAAAGAGGCAAGAGAGGTGCAGCAAGAGGCAAGAGAGGAACAGAAGGAGGCAAGAGAGGGGATGAAAGAGTTAAGAGAGTTGCAGAAAGAGGCAAGAGAGGTGCAGAGAGATGCAAGAGAGGTGGTGAAAGAGTCAAGAGAGGTACAGAAAGAGGCAAGAGATATGCAGAGAGTAGTAATGGAGGTAAACAAAAAAGGTAAAGGAGGTACAGAAAGAAAGGAGTGAGATACAGAAAGAGGATAGAGAGAAGTGGAAAGAGGTAAGAGAGATATAGTAAGAGGCAAGAGAGGTAAAGAAAGAGGTAAGAGCGGTGTAGGAAGAGGTAGAAAGATGCAAGAAGAGGCAAGGGAAGTACAGAAAGGGGCAAGACAGGTGCAGAAAGAGGCAAGTATGTTGCAGAAAGAGGCAAAAGGAGTGCAAAAGGAGGTAATAGAGGTGCAGAAAGAGGCAAGGGTGTTGCAGAAAGAGACAGAAGAGGTACAGAAAGAGGTAAGAGAGGTGTAGAAAGAGGCAGACAGATACAGGAAGAGGCAAGAGAAGTACAGAAAGAGGCAAGAAAGGTACAGAAAGAGGCAAGAGGAGTGCAGAAGGAGGTAATAGAGGTGCAGAAAGAGGCAAGATTGTTGCAGAAAGAGGCAAGAGAGGTACAGAAAGAGACAATAGAGGCGCAGAAAGAGTCATGAGAGGAGCAGAAAGGTGTAGATAGACACAAGAGAGGTACAGAGAGAGGCAAAAGAAGTGCAGAAAGAAGAGAGTGAGGTGCAGAAAGAGGTAAGAGATGTGAAAAAAGGCAAGAGAGTTGCATAGAGAGGCAAGAGAGGCCGTGAAAGAGTAAAGAGAGGTACAGAAAGAGGCAAGAGAAATGCAGAGAGTAGTAATGGAGGTAATTAAAAGAGGTAAAGGAGTGCAGAAAGAAAAGAGTGAGGTGCATAAAGAGGCAAGAGGGGTGCAGAAAGAAGAGAGTGTGGTGCACATAGAGACAAGAGAGGTCCGGAAAGAGGCAAGTGAGGTGTGGAAAGAGGAAAGAGAGGTGCTAAAAGAGGCAAGAGAGGTGCAGAAAGATGATAGCGAGGTACAGAAAGAGGAGGAAGGGTACAGAAATAAGCAAGAGACGTACAGAAAGTAGCAAGAGAGGTGCAGAAAGAGGCAAGAGAGGTGCAGATAGAAGAGAGCGAGGTGAAGATAGAGGCAAATGATGTACAGAAAGATGCAAGAAAGGTGCAGAAAGAAAAAAGAGAGGTGCAGAAAGAGAATAGAAAAGTGCAGAAAGAGGCAACTTAGGTGCAGAAAGATGCAAGAGAGGTACATAAAGAGGAATAAAGATGCTGGAAGAGAAAGAAAAGGGGAGAAAGAACAAGAACGGTACAGAAAGAAGCAAGAGAAGTGTTGAAAGAAGCAAGAGAACTGCAAAAAGAAACAAGAGAGGTGCAGAAAGATACAAGAGAGGTGCAGAAAGATGCAACTCAGTTGCAGAAAAAAGGCAAGAGAGATGCAGAAATAAGAGAGGTGCAATCATAAGCAAGAGAGGTGCAGAAAGAAGCAGGAGTGATGTAGAAAGTAGCAAGAGAGGTTGAGAAAGAAGCAAGAAAGGTGCAGAAAGAGGCAAGTGGGGTACAGAAAGAAGAGAGTGAGGTGCAGAAAAAGGTATGAGATGTGCAGAAAGAAGAGAGTATGGTGCAGAAAGAGGCAAGAGAGGTGCAGAACGGGGTAAGGGAGGTTTGGAAAGGGGTAAGAGAGGTGCAGAAAGAAGCAAGCAGGTACATAAAGAGGTGAGAAACATGTAGAAAGAGGCAAGGGAGGTGCAGAAAGGTGAAAGTGAGGTGCAGAAAGAGGAAGAAATGTGCAGAAAGAGGCAAGTGAGATGCAGGGAGAGGCAAGGGAAGTGCAAAAGGAGGTAATAGAGGTGCAGAAAGAGGCAAGAGTGTTGCAGAAAGAGACAGAAGAGGTACAGAAAGAGGTAAGAGAGGTGTAGAAAGAGGCAGACAGATACAGGAAGAGACAAGAGAAGTACAGAAAGAGGCAAGAAAGGTGCAGAAAGAGGCAAGATTCTTACAGAAAGAGGCAAGAGAGGTACAGAAAGAGACAAGAGAGGTGCAGAAAGAGTCATGAGAGGAGCAGAAAGGTGTATATAGACACAAGAGAGGTAGAGAGAGAAGCAAAAGAAGTGCAGAAAGAAGATAGTGAGGTGCAGAAAGAGGTAAGAGATGTGAAAAAAGGCAAGAGAGTTGCATAGAGAGGCAAGAGAGGTCGTGAAAGAGTAAAGAGAGGTACAGAAAGAGGCAAGAGAAATGCAGAGAGTAGTAATGGAGGTAAATAAAAGAGGTAAAGGAGTGCAGAAAGAAAAGAGTGAGGTGCATAAAGAGGCAAGAGGGGTGCAGAAAGAAGAGAGTGTGGTGCACATAGAGACAAGAGAGATGCAGAAAGAGGCAAGTGAGGTGTAGAAAGAGGAAAGAGAGGTGCTAAAAGAGGCAAGAGAGGTGCAGAAAGAAGCAAGCCGGGTGCAGAAAGGGGCAAGAAATATGCAGAAAGAGGCAAGAGAGGTGCAGAAAGATGATAGCGAGGTACAGAAAGAGGAGGAAGGGTACAGAAATAAGCAAGAGACGTACAGAAAGTAGCAAGAGAGGTGCAGAAAGAGGCAAGAGAGGTGCAGAAAGAAGAGAGCGAGGTGAAGATAGAGGCAAGTGATGTACAGAAAGATGCAAGAAAGGTGCAGAAAGAAAAAAGAGAGGTGCAGAAAGAGAATAGAAAAGTGCAGAAAGAGGCAACTTAGGTGCAGAAAGATGCAAGAGAGGTACATAAAGAGGATAAAGATGCCGGAAGAGGAACAAAAGGGGAGAAAGAACAAGAACGGTACAGAAAGAAGCAAGAGAAGTGTTGAAAGAAGCAAGAGAACTGCAAAAAGAAACAAGAGAGGTGCAGAAAGATACAAGAGAGGTGCAGAAAGATGCAACTCAGTTGCAGAAAAAAGGCAAGAGAGATGCAGAAATAAGTAAGAGAGGTGCAATAATAAGCAAGAGAGGTGCAGAAAGAAGCAGGAGTGATGTAGAAAGTAGCAAGAGAGGTTGAGAAAGAAGCAAGGAAGGTGCAGAAAGAGGCAAGTGAGGTGCAGAAAGAAGCAAGGAAGGTGCAGAAAGAGGCAAGTAAGGTACAGAAAGAAGAGAGTGAGGTGCAGAAAGAGGTATGAGATATACAGAAAGAAGAGAGTATGGTGCAGAAGGAGGCAAGAGAGGTGCAGAACGGGGTAGACGAAGTATGGAAAGGGGTAAGAGAGGTGCAGAAAGAAGCAAGCAGGTACATAAAGAGGCGAGAAAAATGCAGAAAGAGGCAAGGGAGGTGCAGAAAGGTGAAAGTGAGGTGCATAAAGAGGAAGAAAGGTGCAGAAAGAGGCAAGTGAGATGCAGGGAGAGGCAAGGGAAGTGCAGAAAGAGGCACAAGAGGTACAGAGACAGGCAAGAGAGATGCAGAAAGGGGAAGAAAGGTACAGAAAAAGGCAAGAGAGTTACAGAAACAGGAAGAAAGGTACAGAAAGAAGCTAGGGAAGTGCATAAAGAGGCAAGTGAGGTGAAGAAAGAGGCAAGAGGGGTGTAGAGAGAGTTAAGAGAAGTGCAGAAAGAGGAAGACGGGTACAGAAAGAAGCTAGAGCAGTGCAAAAGAAGCAATAGAGGTGCTGAAAAAAGCAACAGAGGTGCTGAAAGAGGCAGGAGAAGTGCAGAAAGAAAAGAGTGAGGTGCAGAAAGAGGCAAGAGGGGTGCAGAAAGAAGAGAGTGTGGTGCAGAAAGAGGCAGGAGAGATGCAGAAAGAGGCAAGTGAGGTGCAGAATGAAGGAAGCCGGGTGCAGAAAGAGGCAAGAAATATGCAGAAAGAGGCAAGAGAGGTGCAGAGAGATGATAGCGCGGTACAGAAAGAGGAAGAAAGGTACAGAAAGAAGCAAGAGACGTACAGAAAGTAGCAAGAGAGGTGCAGAAAGATGTAAGAGAGGTGCAGAAAGAAGAGAGCGAGGTGCAGATAGAGACAAGTGATGTGCAGAAAGATGCAAGAAAGGTGCAGAAAGAAGAAAGAGAGGTGCAGAAAGAGGCAAGAAAAGTGCAGAAAGAGGCAACAGAGGTGCAGAAAGATGCACAAGAGGACAGAAAGAGGAATAAAGATGCCAGAAGAGGAACAAAATGGGAGAAAGAACAAGAACGGTACAGAAAGAAGCAAGAGAAGTGTTAAAAGAAGCAAAGAAAACTGCAAAAAGAAGCAAGAGAGGTACAGAAAGATACAAGAGAGGTGCAGAAATATGCAACTCAGTTGCAGAAAAAAGGCAAGAGAGGTGCAGAAAGAAGTAAGAGAGGTGCAATAAGAAGCAAGAGAGGTGCAGAAAGAAGCAAAAGTGATACAGAAAGTAGCAAGAGAGATTGAGAAAGAAGCAAGGAAGGTGCAGAAAGAGGCAAGTGAGGTGCAGAAAGAAGCAAGGAAGGTGCAGAAAGAAGCAAGAGATACGTGAGCTAGAAACAAGTTTATTTTTGTTCAAATATGCAGATTATGCGGCAGATGATTGATTATGTGGCAAATGCGAAAAATATATCAAATATGCCATAATCATTGTGGCCGAATCGGCACATAATTCTAGTGGCCCTCCTCATACCTCTGACTAGGTCCAGGAGTGCACCTCTGTGGTTGCTTAATTTTTTGTGTCTCATTGAGTTTATAGTTTTGCTCTATGGAAACGAAGACTAAACCTGAGGTTACCACTCCACAATACAGACTACCATACCACATATATACTCTCCATAACACATAGTCCCACTCCACATAATTCTAATACACTAAATACCACATACTTTGTATCCACATAATTTCATTGCACAACCTACCACACACAATGTACATCTACTCCATTCCGAAAAACATGAGTAAAAAACTTTTACATTTACAATGCCAATAGCTCTAACTCTCACAAATGCGGAACCCATTGCATTGAAAATGCTTTTTAACTAGTAGTTGCATGGTGGAGAAAGGGGGCTGGGCCTCCAACCAGTGCTCATGTATTCCACTGCGTAGGACTTACAGGAGCCCCCCAAAGTCCCTCAGGAGAAAAGTGGCCTTCATCCTCCAACCAATAGTGTGTGAGGAGGAGTGTTTGCAGAGTGGTGGAAAAAGGGGCGTTGCCTCCAAAGACCTCCTAGTAATCCCACAATGCGGGACTTACTGAGGTACAGGAGGGGTAGTCGGCCCCCAAAGATGTTCTTGGGGGGCCACCTACCCCTTCTATTTCCTCCAGTAGGTCGCACACAGTGGTATTGGTAAGTTCTGATAGAAGGCCATGCCCCCTTTGTCCTCCACCCTGCAAACGCACTCCCTGGTGCGCTCTTGGATGGGGATTGAAATCCCACTCGCTGCTGGGGGTCCTTAATGGCCAACTACCCTACCTGTTACCTCCAGTAAGCCATACACAGTGGGGCTGCTGAGAGATGGTTGCAGGCCACACCCCCTTTCTTCACCATTCTGCAGACATACCTCCTGGGACGTTCTTGGTTGGGGATAAAGTACCCATGCCTCTTAAGAGTCCCTGGGGGCTAACTAGCCCTCCTGTTAGCTCCAGTAAGCCCCTCACAGCTGGATTGCTGAGAGGTGGTCAGAGGCCACGCCTCCTTATAACACCAGTCTGCAAACGTGCATCCTGGCACACTGCTGCTTGGGGGATGACGTCCACTTTAATGCAGAAGTCCTCAGGACTCAAGGGGACCTCATCACCCCAAACATATTATTTGCTTAATTTTCATAAATATTTGTCACTTAATTATTAATAAATAAATATAAAATGTAATTAACTTCACTTCCTTTAATCCTACAAATATCGCAACTCACACCTAATATACAACATAAAGAATATCTTAATTACATATTTAGATAATATTTTTAATTTAAATATTTATGATAAATTAACATTATCAGTAATTATTATAATCAATTCCCTTCCCACACTTTACCCATACAAAACAACAACACAGAAAAAAAGAAATATATTGTATTACACAATCTACATTATTAATTGTCAATTAATGATTAATAATAATTAACAATTAATTTCTCATTAATTTTATTTTATTTACTTTCCACCTTCTACCCCCACAAAATACAAAATGTAATTTAAAAAAATACAATCAACATAATTATATTTAAAAAAAAAAAAATGTTTTAATTATTTTTATTTGGGATTTTACAGTGCATCATAGGAAAAAACAGGTATTAATAAATTAATCCAGTCATACAAAATACATATATCGGGTATCAACAACAGTTCATAAATACAATCCATAGATAATAAATAGCAGAATACATCTTATCTTACAATACAAATCGACTCATCAGTTATCCTGAGGTGGCAGTTTTGGTTTTAGTGCTTTCAAAGATCGCAGCAGTTGACCATAAACAAACCAATGATTGGAGGGGATTCCGAACCTATTTTGCAGGGCCAAAAATCTTACAACTACATCTCCATTCATTACTTCTCCCAGGGTCTTAATGCCCATCCCCCTCCAAATTTTAAAGGTCCTATCGGCCCCTATCCCTGAAAAGAGGCTCGAATTATAAATCTGTAGGAATGGGTTAACCTTTGGAATGTTACACTGCTTTCGATAGGCCGTCCACACCCGCCAGACACTATCCATGACCTTATACCTGGCTTTCTTATAAAATCTACGATCCACTTCACATAGCATTAAGCCCATCGCCTTCCTACCTAATAGCAGCTCATATATAGAGGGGGGTTGCTGATCTTCAAAGTTTACATCATTAGAGCGTGCCTCTGTCTGAAAAAGTACCGACATTTGTGATAAAAGACAAGTCCAATGGTACAGCCTTAAATTCGGCAGAGACAACCCACCTCTTTCTTTTGGAAGTGACAATAAATTTGTTGACCGTCTTACTTTCCCAAATTGCCAAATGAATTTAATAAAGACAGAATCCAAATTTGTTATTATTTTCTCTTCCAGGAGTAGCGGTATTGCCCTAAAGAGATATAATATCTTGGGGATCATTGTCATCTTGACCGCGTTAACCCTCCCTATCAATGAGAGATGCAGCCCATCCATTCCTCTCAGATCAGTCTCAATAGATTTACTAAGTGGTATATAGTTCTCTTCAACTATTTTCCCTACTGAGGCATTAATTTTCACTCCTAAATAGATTGCTGCATCAACAAATCTGGAATCAGTCTTTACTATATTTTTTGTACAAATAATCTGCGTCTTTGCCTCGTTCAATAAATACCCTGAGGAAGCACCAAACTGTTTGGTGAGCTCGGACAGAACAACCATTGCCTGCTGGGGGTTTGTTGTAAAAACCGCAAGATCATCTGAATACGCAAGAATTTTATTTTCGAAACCATAAAAAACTACTGGTCTTAGCCTAGGGCAGCCCAAGATAGCTTGAATGAGGGGGTCAATATAGAGAGAGAAAAGGATCGGGGAGCACGGGCACCCTTGGCGCGTTCCTCTCTCTATGGAGAGAAGGTCAGACTTCTCACTCATAACTGTGACTCTGGCCCTAGGCTCTAAGTACATTGCCCTGAGTGCTCTGATGGTTTTCTGCCCAAACCCTCTGCCTTCCAAGATACCCCAGAGAAAGCTCCAGTCCACACGGTCGAAAGCCTTCTCTGCGTCAAGCAAGATCATGGCCATATCACCTCCTGTGGCAGCATGGGCGTCAAATAGGGCTATTGCCCTGCTAGTATGATCCGTAGTGCCACGCCCGGGGAGAAACCCATGCTGCCAAGGGAAAACAAGACCGCCAATAATCCTGCCCAACCTCAAAGCCCAGATCTTTGAATAAAGCTTGGTATCGGCGTTGATCAGTGAGATTGGTCGATAAGATCCAGGGTTCTCACTAGGCTTCCCCTTTTTGTGGAATATAACAATATTAGTTTCTATCCACGAATCCGGAATCAGCCCGGTGCATATAACCCCATTAAAAAGATCTATTAATAGCGGCATGATTTCTGGTTCAATGCGCTTGTACACCTCTAATGGAATGCCGTCTGGGCCGGCAGCCTTCCCAGAGGCTATCTCCTGTAAGGCAGCCTTAATCTCTTTTTCCGTAATATCCCTATCCAGCTCCTCCTGAAATGACTTGTCCAGTCGGGGTCCCATATCTGAAACATCACCCACTTGTCTCCTATCCATAACCTCTCCACCATACAGTTTCTGGTAACATTTTCTGAACACCGCTAGGATCTCTTTAGCCTCTGTGAATTCCCTACCGCTCTCTACTATTTTTAGGATGATATTTTTTTACTTCTCTTGCTGTGTTCTCCCATTTCATACCTCTTAGTTCTGGTGGCCTGATATTCCCCTATCACCTTTTGAGTAATCAATCTCTGTAATTCTGCCTTAATTGCTGATAGAGCATTATGGCTACTACTACCATCACCCCCCGAAGTGATATCCTTGATGTGCTCTTCTTCTACTATTGCTAACCTCTTCACTAAATTCATTAACTCAATCCTATTTTCTCTCCTCAACCTAGCTGCGATGCTGATTGTTTCGCCTCTGAATGCCGCTTTAAAGGACTCCCACACTACATTACGAGAGGAGCTGTATCGTTTGGCAGCGAAAAAGTTATCCGTCCAGCTCTTGATATGGGCTACATATCTAGTCTCTTCCAATAGCCTCCTCTCAAAGGACCAAGAGGACCTTACCCTTTCACACCTCTCTCTTTGGTATATAATTACTAAAGGATTATGGTCGGAGATTACCATTGGTAGCCTGAACATATTAACTCTATTTATTTCGGGGGTGGAAATAAAGAAGTATTCCAATTTGGAATATTTCTGAGCTGGGTTTGAGAAATAAGTAACTCCAGGATTTTGGGGCTTCTTAGTCCCCCAGATATCCACTAATCCGAGCGAATCCATGAGGGCATTTATGGCCCTGAAAACCCTGGGTTTGCACCCAGCATAATGCCCACCATTAACCCAGTCTGCAGAGATATTTAAATCCCTGCACTCTAAAAGCGGTGCCGGCCAACCAGCTAGTTCAATTTCCAAATGGTTAAAGATCTCAGGGTCATCACTATTCGAGCCATACACTGCACACAAAGTATAGCCCATTTCTGCTTCTGCTATAGCCCATCTACCACAACTATCCACCTTTGTCCTTTTCACACCTCCCAAAGATTTCCTAATCAATATAGCGACCCCCCTGATTGTAGAGGATTGGGATGAACAGGCGACCAACTCAAACCCATTGATAGCCAGCAAATTCCGCTTTGACCAAGGAATGTGGGTCTCCTGGAGGCATAGCACATCATTCTTATTAAATGTTACAAAATAGGCCAGTCTTTGTCTCTTCTGCCAGTCATTCAATCCACCCACATTCATTGTACAAATTCTAAAGTCAGCCATCGTTGCTTTTAATTCGGCCCTCCAATCGACCATAGATCCTAAACCTTCCAAGGTTCCTTTGATACCCTTTAAGTCCAAATAATACAACCACAAATACAATATTAATGATGCACCTTTTCCTCCCATTTTCTTTTTTCACCCTACCACACCCACCCACTTCCCTCACATTCCCAACCCCCCACCCAACCCTTCTACAACCCAACCCCCCCTGCATCCCCCCGCTCAGTGAGGCGCACAGAACTAATCTGCGCATGTGATGAAAGTGCAGTGTTTGCGGTGAGGACAGCAATAAACACCTCTTAAACCAAAATTATGCCCAAAAAATACAAAACATGTGAACAACTAAACACTAAAGCAAGGCACAAGGAGCAGCTATCCTTCAACTAGAGGCACCGACTATTACCCTTATGATATGCCCCATATAAAGCCTATTTGCCCAAACTGTCCAGGTACTCCTTGGCCTTGATTTCTAAGGAGAAGTACAGTGTTTTCCCCTCATTAACGACTTAACTGCGCCGGGTTGATTAAGTAGGCTTGCAGTATCCTGTCCTGGAAGGGTTTGATCAACCCCCTAAGATGCCAGCGCCTTTCCACCGTCACGTGGCAAAAATCCGGGCGGACAAAAAACGACACCCCATCACAACTTCTCCTGGCATCAGGTCTTGCCCTCTCTGCAATTGCCTGTCGTAAAATAAAAATGCCAAGGAATATCAGCACTGCCCTGGGTTTATCGCCTTCTTTAGCATTCTCTAGTACTTTAAAAGGAGTACGATGGACTCTTTGTAGTTCATTTGGCCAGTCCCAACCAGACAGCTCGGGAAAGGCTTGCTGGAAGAGCTTAATGACGTAGGAACTGATGTCGGACCCCTCAATCCCCTCCAGAATTCCCAGGACTCTTAGATTGTTACTTCGAAGCCTACTTTCCATCTCCTCCAGCTTCCATTGTATGTCTCAGACCTGGGAGTTCTGTGAGTCCACCTTAGCCCCTGCTTCTGCCACCTCGACTTCTGTAGCCACCAACCTCTCCTCCAAATTTGACACTCTATCCACCGTGGTAGCACAAGCCCTAGAGAGTTTCCGAACCACTCCCTGCATTTTCCTCATAGCGGCCTGGGATTTATTACTGTCTTGACGCGTTTCCACTCTGTGTGCTAAGATCTCTTGGTGAATCATCTCCAGCAGAGACAGTTGTGTCCCAACAGAGGACTGCCTTGCAGTGGTAGAGCCGAGGAGTGGTCCCAGGTTAGTTCTTGTTGCAAATGAGCTTGACCCCCTGCAACATTTTGGAGTTTCAAAGCTGTAGCCGGCTGATCATTCTCGGGGTCGCTTTCTGATTCCACTAAAGAGCTACGTTCATCCTCGTCTTCAGACCACTCTGCCCCCCCATCTGAAACAGAATAGAAGGCTTCACTTGGGGCGCTCTCTTTCTCGATGCTGGTTCCGGTCGCCCCTTCTATAGCTTCATCCAGTACAGCTTCTGGGGGTACTATTATGCCGGGAGGTTCGCCACTGGGCCCCACACCAGCACTTTGCGCCGAGGATTGAGGGTCCCCAACTAGCTGCCCCATCCCAGGGGGGCTCGTAAGGGATTCCTGGCTCCCCTTACTAACGGTAACCACATTTTCTGCCTCCAAGCCGCTTTCCAAGCTTGCAATCTCAGTTAAAGTCTCAGGAGCCAGATTCAAGTTGCCGGCTACATTGGAGACATTATCCGCTCCCAGCTCTTTAGAGCTTTTCTCCTTGCCCACTTTTGTAAATAAATCCGCAATTGTAGTAGCCTGCCGAGTTTTAGGAGCGCCTTGCTGCCTCTTCTTTAGCTGGGGCTGGGATTGGGGCTGACTATCCTCACATATGTCATCAGGGGCGGCGTTCTCATTTTCTCCCTTTAATGCTCCCTTTTTCTTCAGGCTACTAGCTTTTGATCCCGGATTCTGTTTTGGGGCCATACCTCTGACCAGCAACCGTCTCTGCAACCTCCCAGATTGGCTGTGAGCACTACCAGCGCTCTCAGTCTCCGACAACCGCCTCTGCTGGATTCCAAAGCGGCTGTGTCCACTACAGGCTCCCGCGGTCTCCGCTCCCGTTTTTCCTTTGCTCCGCAAACTCTGCCGGCACCGCATCAGGGTCCGCCCTCCTGCTGCTGAAAAACGTCCTCGACCGGGATCGAGTCTCTCCAGCGTTCACACCACTGCCCGCAAAAGCAATCTTGTCGGGGCAGACCCGATAAGAGCCGACAACATTACCGCGGTCGGTCACCAAGTTAGAGCACGGTTTTCTTTTTCGCCGCTCCTTACTTTCTGCTTAGGTCGCCATTGGGCAGAAACCAAACAGCTTCCTCACCGCACCTCTGCACCGGCCACTAAGCGGCCGCAATCTTGCCCCACCTGCATTTGCCTCCCAGTGAGAAGCCCCAATCAACATAATTATCAATTAAATAATTAATGGTAATTAAAACCTATTTATTAATTAATTATATTTACTTTACTTCTCAACCTATAGCCCTACAAAAACACACAAACCGCACCTTAAAGTTAAATTAATTATACAAGTAGCAAATATTTATCAATTAAATAAAAATAATAATTAAAAACTAATTTTTAACAATGATAACTAACATACTTCCCACTTTATACCCCTATAAAATCCACAACCCTCTATATCACTTAAACTGAAAAAAATAAATACAATTAGATTTCAAAACTGCTAACAATTTAAAATCTATATTATAAAAACATTAACAACAATTAAACATACATTTTGTAACATACAATTATATTACATACTAAAATATATTAACGTAATATAAAAATGATAATTTTAGCAAGAATATTTTTGTAAACTATTTTAATGATTTAGATATTGTTAAAATCGATGTTATTTACTTTAAAATTGATATTCTTAACACACAGTATTTCTGGATGATGATGTTTAAGACTTAATATTTTTTTAAATATTTGGTCTAAACAGCAAAGCCTTCATAGTGGAAGCTAAAATAGTTTTCTACACTGCTAGGATCCTTTAGGCCTCACAATAGTTAAGAAGTTAAGAAGTTATGCTGATTTTTTAGAGTGATGACCAACACCTAGATTTTAGGGTCATTTATCTCTGAGCACCCCGATCCTGGGCCAAATCACAAAACATTTTTGATAGGTGCTATTTTGTACCTTAAGTGGAAAGTTAAGGTAGTATCTGCTCTAAACACTTTTTACCACCCTGTTATGAAAACATAATTCTGAAGGTGGTAACATGTGACAAAAATGTGTTTGAGTATGTACATATGTTGTGTTGTATTTTAGTGTGGGGGAGTTGTGTACTTTTGCTTTTTGTGCTGCTATGTTTTCGTGCTGCTGTGTTGCATTGTGATTTTGTTGAGTTATACTGCGATTGTTTGTTTGTGTCGTGCTCTGTTTGTTTTGATGTTCCCTGTTATGTTTTATTTGTGGTATGTTACTATGTGTATATTGGTGTGTTATGTTCTTTTATTCACTTTTGAAATGCCAACAAATGGTGCTGTTTTTCCAGCTATAAATAGCACATTAGTGGGACCATCAACACGAACCAGAACCGTGGCGACACGCTTTACAGACCTGGCCCTGTTACTGGCGAAGTGTGCCATCACGATGAGGTGGAAGTCACCCAAACCGCCCAACCCTGAACTATGGAAAGCAGAGGTAGTACGGTGTGGTAAGGCAGAAGGCGAAGCACTGCAGCGAGTGGAACGCAGAGGTCTCCAAAAACGCCGATCTCGCTGGAATGGTTTGCCACGTTGGGAACGTTTGAGGTTGGGGATGACGAGGACGATGGGGATACACATGACTCGCCGCTTGTTGAATAAATGTGTCCTGATCTAGTCTTTCATGCACCGACACTGACTGTGGTGCACTGCGATAGGGTACGGGGAGACCCGAACCATCGGCCATTCTACCTCATCCTACCTGTGTGTATAGATTAAGCTACAGGTTACAGTGTCAGGGGTGACCCAGTTGTCAATACTTCAGTTATATGCATGTTGAGAGAGTGTCGAGAGGGATTTCTTGAGAGTGGAGGGAGGGATCGGGAACGACTAGGGTTTGTTCAATTGATATGGTTACGGTCAACGAAAAAATGGAAAATCAATGTAACTATGTATATATATGTTCTGGGCAGGCACATGCATGTACCACCCTGATTACTACTGAGCTCGAATATGTATGTAACTGCTCTACTTACTATGCTAATAAACAGATTTTCAAAAAAAAAATAGCACATTTGAATTCCTGTGACAAGTATCAATTTACTACTGTCTGAGGTGGTAAATAGCACTGATTCAGCGTTTCAACAACTTAAGTAACCAGTCATACCATAACTGTTGCAGTCTGTGTCTTCAAGTAGCACTCCCAGTGCTCTCTTGCGGTGGGTGAAAAAACTTTCGAATATATGTTTACCTAACAACCACAGGAATTTCTGGAATCTAGCCAGTTTCTACATCCTTTTCACACAGACTTCAAGTCAGTGCAGGTAACTGAATCAGTGATGACTGCCCTGAGGGCTGTATTTCAGAAAACAGCAGATGTGTGGATGTCAGATTGACAGATCTGTCAGCCACATTCAGCGTCTTTGACCATTTTTTTAAATCTTGAAGTAGAAGGGGTTGCCCTGGATTGGACCACATATATTTTTTTTCTGATTAGACCCAATTGTTCTTTCTACCCCCATTTTTCTTGGCAGAAGTGACCAAGCCCTACTGTTTACGTTAGGGGCTGACCATATTCCAGTCCTGTTCATTTTTTAAATAAGCCATTAGAGCATCTTACTGAAAACCTCAGCCTGATATTATTGCCCAAAATGCACAAATATTTCTGCAGCTTGAATTCCATCTTGGCCAAGCTCTTTAAGGCAATGTTTTGATGTCATTTTCAAATTAAAACAATATTTCTTGAAATTCAATGGCAGCAAAATATTGGTACTGCCTGTGGTCATAAGGCTAATGGGATGTCTAATTGTTGGCCACAAATTACGCGAGCCTGTCTGTAGGAAATGAATCTTTTCAGCATGGTCACCACAGATGTTTTGCCTTTTGCTGGGTACTACCTTTGCTGGTTATAGAACTCTGTGCATTTTACTCCTGTTAACCAGAAGTAAAGTTCATCTGCTCCCCTTTTAAACATGGTTTAATTGGTGTATGCCTCATTGGCACATTTAACTTGCCTATAAGACACTAGTACATGGTGAAGAAAGTGCACCCAGGGCCCAGGGCCTTGACGTTAAACACCACTTGTGGACAGCAGCACTTATTGTGCAATCCACTACAGTGTAAGACATATATGGCTACTGGCCTACCCTGTGTAGCCTGACTGCTACAGTGTAAAACCAAAAGTGTAACCTGACAAAATAACCTCTTTAACAGAGAAAGATTTCCCTCTTAAAAGTTAGTCTCCCCTAAATTGACCTTGTAGCCCACATGGCAGGATGCATGTTATTACAAAATGGTACAGGTAGAATATTTATATTACAATGTTCCTACAGTGAAAAGGCCCTAAAAGCTATATTCACTGTCTGTGGCAGGCCTAGCTATCCAATGTAGAAACACAAAGTACAGATTAAAATACTAACACTTCTAATTTGGGAAATTAAACAGTTAGAAAATAATGAAACCACTGTTGTAAATGTTATTAAAATGTACATTTTACAGAGTCTGATGTTTAATACAGATTAAGGAAAACATACTTTTAGAAAGCCACCCTTTACATGCCTGCCCTTTCAGAGGGCTAATAAGCCAGGGTTCAGCTTTCAATAGAGTGTACCCAAAGAGTGAAATACCTTCAAGGAGCTGCTTAATAGCTTGACCTCAATGGGTAGAGATGAGTCCTCTGGGGTTTGCAAAGTATTAGGAGGGGGGCTGTGGGCATCCTGTTAAAATCTAGGGCCCGATTTTAGGTTTCATAGCTTAACGTCGGGTCCGCCCAGGGGCTACATTGCCAAACTTGTGGTCGGGCCACCTGCTAGATTACAAGTTGAACTTGTGTCTGTAGGGCTTTTTTTGGGTGTTCCTGCAGTGGTGACTTTAAAAATAGGCACCACAATGAGAATGCCAAAAACAGTTTCTGCACCGCATGGACTTGAAAGTCCAAGCTGTGCTGGAACTGGTGTCCAGGCACACAGGGAGATACATGTTATGCCCCCCTCTGCTAATACATAGGGTGTGAGGCACAAGTAGGGCCCTCTTTGTTTCCTCTCCACCAGGAATTGTATGCAGGAACTGCCATGAAAAACCATAGTGGAGAGGAAACTCATAATATGCTTGGCAGGACCATACCAGTCCCGTCAAGTATATTGTGGCCTCTGGGTTGCCGCAGCACCTCCAGGGAACACCTGTTCCCACAGTGGTCTTACCGCCTGAGTAGTAATTGGGCCCTTAGGAGACTGCCCCCTCCCCACCCAAATATGGCTCTCCTCAGACTGCCAGAATCATAATCAGGCCCCAAGTGGGAATTCCTGCCTAACAGGTCTTTTGAGCCATATATAAAATGTTAGTGCACTTGAGAGGAAGAAAATAGGATGCAAGAACAATTGCTCCCTATCTGAGTGCTATGTGACCCTGCCTTTGTCCTACCAGATGTCTATCTTCTAGTTTGTTGCATGTGCAGGACCTGCTTCAAACTAGATTTTAGTGTTAGATGCAGGAGGACGCTGGTGATTGAAATACTGCACTTCCCTAGCCACCCGTATCCCTTAGAGCCCAGGTTTAGTGTGGCTTACATAATTCATCATCTTGAAAATGCCCTTATAGGCACAATAAATTTAGGGCCTGTTTGCAGGAAGACAAACAGAAACTACTGAAAAAGTGAGTGCCCATGAGATGTCCATAACAGCTTGCTAGTGCTAGGCATAAATGTGTCATAGCGAAGAGAACACATTCTGGACCTCTGGAAAAATAGAAGAGTACTAAACCTGTTTTCTGTGACTGGAGAGGATGCATGAAGGATTGAACCTGCTCCTTCTTGTACTCAGGATAAAAGGTAGACTCCAAAGGTCAGCTGTCAGATATCCTGGGTGGCTCTAGGGATGCAATAAGCTTCATTAAGCCTTTTTCCTAAAGTGTCCAGCAGATTAGTGGCAACTGAACTTGAAAGCCTATCTGTTGGCCTCTATCTGATACACTGGGAGTATCTAAATACTCTCCCATGAGCCTCTGTAGGACTTATAACTGGACACATGTGGTTGCTTGAGTGTCAGAAGAAAGTTTGTAAACTCTAATAAAGCTTTTCATCCAGAGCCTTAAAAATCCCCATTGCAAAAAGTATTAAACAGCAGTTCCACAGTGAAAAATCTAATTTCAGCTTTCTCCCACACAGGTCTCCAAAGTTTAAAAAAAATGACAAAGTCCCTTTCTGCATTGAAAAGATCCAGAGCGTTAGCAAGACCAACCTGCTTTCAGTATCTGATTCATGGCAGTGACTACACGCCCAACTTCCACCCATAAGTAGAGGATTTTCAACCTAAAAAGTGCCAAAGTCAGGACCAATCCATTTGTTGTATCCAACCAGGGAACAATTATGGTTGGCCTCTTATAGCACTTAGGTCCTGGTCTACAGCGACCTTTGAGTATCATTGGCACTTTGTAATGTTTAGCACTACTGCTTCTTAAAACTTTGATCAATCACTTTACTAGTTCCCCTTATTATATCTTCAACATTTTTGCAACAATTTTACTCTATTTTTCGAATTCAGTTTTGGAGTTTTATTTCTTGATGTCTTTCCTTTGTTACTGAACAAATATTTTCACAGTTTTCTCAAATTAAGCCTGTCTGCTTGGTCTCATGGCTACCAAGGGGTTCAACTCAGGTTAAATTAGTGACTTGAAGTGTTGTCAAGAGCTGTGATTATTACTTGAGGTATGTAGTTGCACACTCCAAATAATATTTAAAGTTCTATTATTGCATCTCTCCTTTCTGTGTGTAATATATCCTGCTGAACAGTTGTTTCCTGCTCATATTCGGTGACAATTGAAGGTGTACTTTTATGAGCTATCAGGCACATGCATCAAAGTAAATACCGGGAGCAAATGGGCAGATTCTCAGAATTTTAAGGAATCTCTAAATTGAGATTCCTTAAATTGCAATTGCATTTAAGGAATCCCAAATTGAGATTCCTTAAATGCAATGCATGAAAGTCAAAAAAATAGCGAATTCGCTAATAGGGGGAGCAAATGACCATGAAGTTGGACTTCATGGTAATTTGCTAAAACTTTGAAAAAAGCACTTTTTGCGTTTTTCAAAGTTTCATGTTGCGCACACACATGCCCTTGGGGCATGTGTGTGTGCAACATATGTGCATAGATCAATTTCAGGGATGCAACAGGGTGTCATTTTGACACCCTTGCACCCTTGAAATTCCATGTGCAATTTGCGAGTATCTACTGGTATTCGCAAATTGATCATGCAATCTCCAATACATTCCTATGGGTCTGTGGGCCCATAGGAATGAATGAGACAGCATTCCTTAATTGCGACTAGCAATTTGCGAGTAGCAATAAAGGAATGTTAAGGAATCGCTATTTTAATAGCGATTCCTACATGCATAGGCTCTTGCTATTCCTAAATTGCGATTCCTTAAAAATCTCTATTTAGGAATAGCAAAAGGCTACGGTGATGCATCTGCCAGTATGTTTCTTGTATTCCATTATCAGCAGCGGTCGGCAGTAGGAGTTCCTACAGGGTGGTGATGTGGGGAGGGGGAGGGGCAGGGTGGGGGGTAGTAATGTATGGATTACGGAGTTTACCAGGTAAGTAAACCTATAAATAAATGAAACAAATTTTGTTGCGCGCACTGCATCGCATTTGGTGATGAAGTGCACGCAAAAAAAATTGTTTTATTTATTTTTATGTTTACTTACCTGTTAAACTTCGTAATCCATACATTACTACCCCCCGCCCTGCCCCTCCCACTCCCCACGTCACCGCCCTGCAGGAACTCCTACTGCTGACCGCGGCTGTCCATTATGCCTCCTAGACCCTCACCACCATTTGGTAGTAAATACAACAACATTTAATCTCCTAGTTAAAATACCTTCAAAACTGTGCTACTCAATGGGTAACTGTATTGACCACTGTTCACATGTATCTCCTTATTTAACCAGTCTACACTAGATTCTGGTACACCAGTAATTGGAATTTAACATATTGTTTGTGCCACTTACAGATTGTCAAAGTATTGATCCCTTTCTTTCAGTTGACATGTTTCTTCCGCACTTTACTTTTAGAAACCTATAGCAGATTCTTGAAGACCTACTTTCCAAAATTAGACTGAAATTAGAGCTTTAAAGAAGAGGCTGCTAGGTTGTGAAATTCATTATCATTAGATCTTTATCTCCAGAAGACTCATGAGACCATTGGAACAAACCTAACACCTAACTGTGTGAACTTTAATCTGTAGTCTAGATGGGATTTGCTCACAATCAGTCAGTACTACAAGACCATCAACAGAGGAGTGTTTCTTTGAATTATGGAATATATATTTAATAATGTCCTTAACTCAGTAAATAATCATGATCCTGGCAATTGGAAAATGTTTTTCAATGTTAGGAACTGAGAAATCAAAATTAGACTTTTAGGTTTACATATCTAACTCCATGATTTCTGCATAATCCCAGTGTATACAGTACTGCCCCCGCAAATATGTTTCTTTCAAGCAACTGAGTACAACATGATAAGTCCATTGTCGAACCTGGCACCACTTCACAAAGCACTGATGTCAGCCTCCCAGAAAGAAAAAAAGAAGTATAATGTTTGATTAACAGCTTGTGATAGGTGCCCTGTCTGCCTTTTCATAAGTGCATTATATCCTATTGTACCTATAATAGTGTGGATGGGATATCCACCACATTTGTAACCGCCCATCTGCCTAACTCAAGCCTTATATTTTCTTGTCTCCTTTTATCACAATGGCATAGTCAGCTTTGGAATCCATCACAGTAGTGAACAACAGTTAACAACTTAGTACCCCAGGGACCACTTACAGCCCTAAAGTCATTGACATACAGGAAATGATATTTTAAACAAATAGGGTTTCAACAAATTAATACACAACCAATTTGAGAAGATGTTCATAACGCTTGTCATTATGGAAGCCCAGTGCACATGAGTGAAATATAAAGTTAAGAAACGATTTTTATACTGCTTATACAAGTAAAGATGCTCATGTCCTAGAAATGTATTATTGTTATTATCTTATACATTTTCAAAGAATATATAGCAATTATGTTTGAAATATTAATTATAATTCAAAATCCAATCAAATTACCATAATAAAGTGTCTGCTACAGTTAAATTATACAAAACCGTATTTAAATATGCTGATAAAAAATGTGGATGTGTTTTATAAAGAATACTGATACTAGAACATGGCAAGTTATTTTTAAAACTCGTAAATATTGTGTTTTAGATAATTAGAGAAGAATGCATAATTAATCAGTACTATGCAAATGTGCATGTGTACATTTATAAATAGAAAACAATATAAGTAAATGAACAATGTAAGTAATGCATATTATTAAAACATATGTTGCATAGCAAAGCAAATTGAGAATAATTATATTTTTATTTTACTAACTTTTCCAAGAATTAATTTTAGAAAACAAGGTGATGTTTGCATCCTTTTTGCATTTTTTTCTGTATATTGGCCTTAATATTGTCTTTTGAATGTAAAGACATCAAAACCGAACAAAGAATGTACTTCTCTTTTAACTGAAGATACAAGTGAAGAGTGTAGTGTCTCTTCACAAAGGTAACTTTTGACAGTGAGCAAGTTACATGTGTACGTTTAGACTTATCCTTTTGAGTAATTTTACTATTTTTTACTATTCACCATTATCAAGTGTAAAGTTACTCAGAAGTGTGGATTTACATGTTGGGGTTGGAGGCAAATTTACAAGTGTACGTTGCTACTGCCAAAGAGGAGGAGACCACACATGGTAGACCACTGATACTGACACAGCCTCCCAGAGAAAATAATAGAAAAAGCGATTTAAAGTAGAAAACCATAGGAAAAAATGTTGAATTTACCGATCTATTTTGACTTTTTAATAAGTACATAAAATGTATTTAATGTTAGGAAAACTAAATATAATTACAAAATTTAAAATAAATGTACCTTACATTTATAAAGCAAATAATCAAATGTATTGATATTAATTTTATATATACCTTTCTGCAATGTTTAACACATAATAAATAAACATTGACTTTTAACTGAGCTAGAATTTCTTTGTTAATAATTCTCAAAAAAATGTCAGTTTAATTTAATATATTTAGATTATAAAATGTTGTGATTCAAAGTGAATCTTCCAAATTCAAAACCTTCACATGTAGGAGCTTATGGTAAAGTATAGGGAGGTGTAAATGTTTATTAAGCATACAAAATAAAACAAATCTTTTTTTATTGTATCATCACCAGTACTTTAAATACACGAAAATTTCATAAAAGTAAGCATAAAACAGCAGCATATAAGACAAACCTCTCTATCATATGGGCTACAACTGAACTGGGCACGAAATGACAGCTTCATCAATCTTATGAGGAAAGAAAAATACATCAAAACAAAACATGTTAGTGCCTTTTTATACTTTTAATTGCCCTCCTTCAATCTTTTGAGTGGGGCCCATATCTTTTCTCCTTTTCTTCTGGCTTTTAGGCCCTTTTTTCTAAATACCCCTTTTTCTAAATTATAAGTAGCTAACCATTGCTGGAATCTGGGTGCCAGCGGATCCACCCAAGCTGAGGTGGATCCGCCATGGATGGCCATGGCTATAAAAAGGAACTGACAATATTCCTCTGACACATTGTTATTACTGATTCCCAGAAGTATAAGTTGAGCTGTTAAGTTTGTTTTTATTTTTAGCGATATGTTCATAAACTTTTCAATTTCACCTAACCAAGTACCTAGAGCTGGGCATGTGGCAAACATGTGTATCAGGTTGGCTTCAGAACTGTCACAGCGTGAGCATGTGATTCCTTCCTTCCCACTCCACTGAGCAATTCTGGGCAGGGTATAGAACAATGAGAATATAGTTTTGTAATGTTGTGTCTGTAATCCAGCTGACCTGAGCACCGTCCTTCCAAATTCTATGGACTCTAAAAATATATTATATTCTATGCCCAACTTCTGTTCCCATTTAGACCCGTGTTTCTCAAGATGATCTGAATAAGCAAAGACAACTTCAAGTAAATCTGACTAATTGAACACCGTTCTTCTGAGCGGACCACCTCCACAATACCATTATTATTAAAGCCCATTATACCTCTATTCTTTTGGGTTAAATAATGCCGGACTTCCAGGTATATTAGAAATACCCTAGTTTGTATCCTGTAGTGTAGTTCCTATTTTCCCAATAGGCCCTGCGCATTGGAATAACATAAACAGTAGTATCGGCGTAGAAGTGTGGATCTTCCAGGCCTCTACTGGCTATGCTAAACTTAATTGGGTTTGTTACCAACTAGCTCAGAGGTCACTGGAAACTTTCTTGACTGAATAGGAAGTGATCAGCTTCCCTGGTACAGACAAGAAGGGATTCAGTTTTCCAACAACCGTGCAACATGACAACTTTGCTCCTCAGATAAGAGTCAATCTCTAGAGTCGTGTGAACAATAGACAGTTATTTTACTCAGTCAGTGGTTGTGCAGTTTACTTTCACAATATGTAAAGAATAGAGAGACGGGCGTTTTCAATAAAGGGTAACATTTATTAAACAGTCTTTCTTCTCGTACAAAAGAAATGGATTGCCACAATTGCAAGACTTGTTATTATAAAAAGTACGTACTGTAAGATGAGTATTACGAAATAATACTGTAAAAGCATTGATATGGTTTCTTAGCCATACAATGGTTTAAAATGAATAAAACATATATACATTCATATATACATTATGCTAAAATACTCAACTGGTGCTTCTAACTATGCCTACCCCAGTGTACCTGACCTAAGCCTAATACTTGGGAGGGGAGTAAGTAAGTAGCTTTAAGTTAAGTTGGTTTTGCCAAGGTTTGCTTCAAGAATTCTCTCTAAGGGTTTAGTCAACACCATATCTCTGGAATAGAATGATGGAGGTCTGGTATCTCCTTCAGGGACTCGATATCCCAGTCACCCGCAAGGGTAGGCTGAAAACGCCGGGGCTGGATTTCTCTGCAGGAGAAAAGACAGCGTCTCTCTCAATGCGTCGAGGAAGAGGAGGGGCAGCGTCCGCGGGCAGCTTGCATCTGCTGGGCTCTTGCAGGGGGACGGCTATTCAGCTCCTATTTTCACCACACCATCGTTTGCTCATTAGCAGCGATAGCAGTAGCGATAGCAGCGATGGTATCATCAGCAAAGAGACAGCGTTTGCCTAAGGCAACGTTGGTAATATTTATACCTGAAAGGTGCCTTGTTTGACGTAAGTTTTTGGACATAAGACGTCAATAAAGATGTCACTAGGAAGTGATCGTCTATCAGTGCTCATTAGAGTTCTATTACTAATCAAAACATAGCAAGCTGGGTTTTCCCAGGTTGCTGAGTTTTATCTTGTTGAAGAACTCGGAGTGTTAATCTAGGAATCTTAGATAGTAACTTCTGCTATGTCATTGCACTAATTAGCTGCAAAGGAAGTGGCAGAGGAAGCGATTCTGAAATGTGGCTCTGTTCGTGTGAGGCCAGAGATGAGTTTCTGAATATTATATTTGATCGGTTATGCCAATATAGGGAATAAATGGATTTATAGCCGTATAGGGGCATAAGGTCACAGTATCGATCAGGGTCCTAGATTAGAACGCTACACCCACTCCACGAATTCATGTCCATCAAATTACTAAAACTAGAGCAATAAGATGCATGTGTAACATTGCCCACTCCAAAATACATATATGCATTTGAAATAGGCGTATTTGAAAATACGTGAAAATATAGGTACTGTACGTTTTTGAAGCATAGAAATCATTCAAATTATAGCATATGCAATTAATGAACGATTTTGCAAAAAGAATTACACATGAAAATATCTCTGAATACAGAAAGAAGGGCGAGATAATTTCATCACATATAAATGCATTGCAGTAAAATGTGGTAGAGGCTGGTGTAAAGTTATTATGTCTCTAGATGTATCCAAAAATAGAAGTAGAAGCTTCTGTTCTCTATGAATAGTTCTACCTTAAGCAAAGAATTTTTTGTGCCAAAAAAAGTGAATATTAAAAAGTGTTCAATTCAAAAGAATTCTTGCTGAACGGGGAAATAGAGTTCCAACGCTTTTAGCAGTTTTTGTTGTCAAAACTGAAGGCCAAATTCAGAGTTCATGGGAACGCTGTGTGTCGGAATGCTTCTCTAAAGTTATTGTTTCAGTTCGGGTGAGAACATCATATCAGACAGGCTCTCAAAGAATTGGTCTACAAAATCAGGTGACAGTTCGACCAAATTCGATAGTGCTGTAACTTGGCATGTGTGAGAATGATTGCTGTCATCAAAGGCTGGATCAGCAATGCTCACAGAAGGTCGTACCTGGGTGATGTTGCTTTTGTCACTCGCTCCACTGTTACCACCTAGTCGTAGTACAGGAGTCTCAACGAATGCCGTCATCAGGATTGGTAGCCGCTGGGGACAACACAATGCGTGAGCCGTTATCGGACTGAGCAATGTATCGATATCCATTGGTACTGCTGATGGAAGTGCAAGACAGGTGTCCAACACGCACTCATCTCCACATAGCATACATCGAAGTACAGGTAAGATGCAATTTTGCCATATCGGTCTGAATGAAAGGAACCAGGTCATGTTTAGATCTCTCAGCCTAGCCAATCCAAGGACTCTAGTTATTCTGTCCCGGTAGCGCACTGCTAGGATTGTTTCTTCCATTCCCATAGGAGTCATGTCTGAGCTGCGGCTTGCCATATCGGAGCAGGATGGTCAAAAATAAAATCCCTGCTACAAGTCCCAAAAATAGGGGTATGCCGCCAACAACAGAGTGGACAAAATTTGGAACGATTCCCAGAGTTGCTTGAAATGGTGTAAGCAGTCCCGTAAAAATCGTCTTTAATATGCCTGGGATGCCTGTGGCACTAGACATGTTAAGGAGTTGGCTCAACATTTCTACGAAATGCACGGGGCAATTTGTTGATAAAAGGTCATGAACTTCCATAGCTGTCCTTGCAACTAGGAGATCATACGTCTCTTTTGATGACGTGATGGGCACTGTTGTCTGCAAAAGCACAGACTTCATTTTGCTTAAAGTATCAATTCGTATAGAAGAGAAATGCAGACGAGGCCAGATGGGAGTCTCTATGTCTCCAGGCCCGCTCGGGAACAATGCTTGCATACAGCATTTGACCATGGAAGTTACGCTTACGAGATACGCTTTTCCTGGCAAAAGGCCACAACATCTGTGATTCGTTCTTAGAATGTAACTCCCATTGGCGAGTTGCATAAAGAAAGGCTCTATCTGCGCTGCAGGTGTAACAAGCTGGTGGCATGAAAGGTTGTTAGAATTACCTTCACAGGCTCCGTGTAAATTAATACCCTGGCACAAAAGTATACCGCTTAGTGAACGTTTACAGTTTTCACCACTAAGAAATACATTTTTGTCGCTGTCACTATAGCATGAATGTGTGTATGGTAATTTCCATGCTGACTTAACATATCCTTTACCTAATCGTTCATACTGGCCAGTAGGTATGTATTCAAGGCACTTTTTAAATCAGAAAGTTGTTATCGGAATTGTGATAATTCCGTGTATTATCCATTCAATGACAGGACTTTCTGACATTGTCAATGGGAATCTCTCAAGTTTTTCGATGCTCAGGATTGTATAGTCTGCTCCTTTCTGTGCCAAGCTGATTTGTTTATCAGTAAGGTTAAAAATGGAAAACAATGACGTTGTGTTGATTTAACGCCAAGGCACATAGCCTGAACGAAGATTTTGCAGCGTCCAGCCTAATTGTACAATAGAACGTAATTGCGACTGGCCATGCTGTAACATTAGCAAGTCTCTGTCTATTATATCAAAGGCAGAGGATACAATATTGTCCAACGAATATATTCTGGAGGACAGAGTCATTAACCCATTGACCACTACAGAAAGTGATTTTTCCAAATTAATACGATCAATTTCTCGTATTTTTTCTGCTGTTTCAATTTGTGTGACTTTCCAAGCCTCGTTGTATGCAGCATAGATGCTGGCCGCTATGAAAAGTTTTTGACGCTGTTTGCGTGGTCCCATAATAAAATCGCGCAAATCAGCACCATCTTTAAGTAAAGACAAGTGTTGCTTAATTTCAGCCAGTGTGGATGATCCTAGCCATTCGAGGCAGAGTTTCCCTATACTGTATGTTGTTACTATCCCTGGATGTTGTCTCTGGGAGTATCTAGGGTCTTGTCTGTTCATTTTTAACCCCTGTGTTTTATTCAGGAATCTATCTTGACAGTTGTTTGTGTCAGTAGGCCAGATTTACCACTTTTTCCAATCAGGATGTGTTCTGTTAAAATATAAAATTTTAGTTACGTCTATCTCAATATCTGTTGTTGCATTCTCAGGTATTGGCTTTGGAATAGACGGTTTGTTAAGGTCCTTGATCTTAGCTAGGCCAAGACAGGATGTTTGGTGAATTGTGTCATTTAAAAACATCATTTGTTCTGGTATCAGCAGGTTCTAAATAATGCTTCTAAGCCTTGTACCTGCCAATCTTTCGTACCCCAAATGGTTTTTGTTTCAATGTTATTTTTCCAATAATCAAAACCAAATGTCATCATTTTTTTATAAAATGCTTCTGAATATATTAATTTAGTGTTTGTCAGCATTGTTTTCATTCCTGTTTTATCTAACAGTTTGTAATAAAACGTTTCTGCATCACTGGTGTTAAACCCTGAGAAGTACTTGAATTTCTCAAAGAATGTTTTAGAACTGCTTTTAGGTGGTGTAGCACAATGTTCCCATTGTTTATACTTAAAATCATTTCTAGGCTGTGCAGATTTATGCAAATAATGATCGCCATAATGTGGAAAACAGAACAACTGTTCATAACTAGACGAACCTTGTAAATAATCATGTTCTGTGAATCTAGCTGACATTACTAAATCAGACATCATGTCATTAATGCTGTTAAAGTCCCAATCATCAGAGAATTTACTAAGTTTTACAAAGTTACTTAAGGAAACTTTCAGTTGATGAGGATACTTCAGGATCTCGACCGGACCATAGATCTCATAGTCAGTTTTCTCCCATACTACCCCCCCCGGGTATTGGAATGGCTGTGACATTTACTGTTGACAGTTCTCTTTTCTTCACGTGGGATGATCTGTGTGGTTTGAGGACTAGGTTGATGTTCTGACTTGCTGTGTCCATTGAACTTTATTTTCCCTCAATGAATTTTCCCAAACAAAGTACCATGATGAGCCAAAGCAGGAGGAAAAATATACCTAGACCGAACCAGAACTCTAACCATGGGGAAATAAGGTAGATTTCCTTCAGTTGATGAAAGAGTTCCGTTGCTTTTTCTTTAAAAGTCTTTTTTATTTCTGGCATCACTTCGGGGTTGCTTTGATCCTCGGAAAAGTTGTCGAAGTCGATGAAATAACCAGAGGCAGTTCTGTCAATTGTTGGGATTGTTCTTTCAATTTGTCTTTCGGTAGCACTTTCAGATGCCACATTATTGTAGACTGGTGTTTCTTGACGAATTGTTTCAATCTGTGTCTCAAGAGGCACGAGTTCCATGGCATTATTGTATAGTCCATCTCTGTGCACTGCAGGCTGATCGAATGTGATTAGTCTTTCAGTTTGAACCTCTTGGATTGTTGCAAGTTTGGGTATTCTGTTGTTTCTCGGGAGTCCACTGGGCCTACTGTTGATTATAGGCCACATGCTTCTGGTTTTGCCAGGTCGATTGATACAATTCTGTTCTCCTTTTTACCAGCAAGGGGCGGTAGTACTACTGATCTTGTTCCGGTGACTGCCAAGACAGGTACTGTTTTTCTGTAAGAAGGCCCAAATTCCTTCTTCACCGCTATTTTTTCTCTGACCAGATCCCCAATCTTTGGAATCCAGACAGGCCTTGCTGGGGCTGTTGCTTGTGGTGCCTCGTCAGTGATAGCTGGCTGTTGCTTTAACTTTATGTTGCTTAAGGATTTTCATGTTTCATTCAAGTCCTGTAAAACAGCCAAACGATCTTTGATGTCAAAGTCTGTTTTCTTATCTTGTACCACTGATACTTGACTATCTAAGTCCTGAACTCTCATTCTACTTCCGAACAATAGTTTGTATGGGCTGAAACCTTTTAGGGGCATTTCTTGGCAAATTATTAAGACTGATTTGGACACTTATTAGATGTTTGACTCACCCAGCGCCTGAACCTAATACCTTCGCTGTTATAGATCGCTTTATGTCCCGGTTTTTTCTTTCTACCACACTATTCCCTTCGGGGTGTGACGGACAAGAATACCGCAACCCAACTCCCATGCTGGCCATGGCCTCCCTATAAGCTCGAGAGATAAAAGCAGGACCCTGGTCAGAATGGAACATGGCAATTGCGTATGTGCCGATAAAGACTCGCAGATCTTTTATAACCGTTCTGGCATCAGCCGAGCGCTGGAGGCCACATTATTTAAGTGTGTTTTGCCTTAATGTTGTACAATGGGACGCGTTTCTCTTTTTTGATAGCGCGGATAGATTGCCTGATGCTTTCTATAGGGCTTCTGACACTACACTGGCCGGTTCTTCACTGCGATCTCTGTTGCAGTCTTCACAGTTTTTTGCAAACTCGTGAATTCCTTCAATTATTTCCGGCCACCAGTACTCTGATTCTAATTCTCTCAGAGAGTCCCTGATTGTTTGGTGTCTCAGACCCAATCCCATGTGTGCTTCCTGTGTGAGGAAGCCCCTCTGGTCCCTGTTTGGAATTACCCTATTCCCCACTCCAGGGATTCGAGCAAAAGGAACGGAGTTTGCATCGATTACGTATGCATAATTGAGTGGATAGTTCACGGGTAGTGCTGCACGGTCGCCTTTTACAGTCGTTTTTACTGCCAGCATGGTTTCCCCGTCTATGTATTTTTCTGTATGCTTTTTTGTGGCTATGGAAGCCGGTTTAGTTGCTTCCGATGTGGCTGTATTAGCCAATGAATTCCCTGCAACGTGAACGCCATCACGTTGAAGACTCTGTGCGTGTATCACGTGAGTCTTTTGTAGTTCTTTCTGAAAAGAGCTACTTGTTTCCAGAGCAATTTATGCTTTATTGTGGCACCTGTGTCATCTTTGTAATCGTTTTCAATCCAGCTCTGCAGTTTATTATTGTAAGAGTTGACGCAAAAATGAGAATCGCACACGATTAGTGTCGGGAATTCACGCTCTGCATTTTCAAGCGCCATCTTTAAAGATCTGATTTCAGCTCTCTGAGCCGAACAGTTTCTTACTGATTCAGTTTTTGTTACTTTCGGTCTGAATTTACCGCACAGCCAACGACCTTTAACAATCGCACAGGCTGCATCGTAGGATTTGCTCTCTACGTTGAAATGCTGTACAAATCTATCTGTATAAATTATACAGACATACTGTGGGAGAGGCAGAAGTTCGATTGGCAGAGGATATTCTTCTTCATATTCTAAATCATTCAGTTCTTCGAATTGCGGGGCGAAATAGTATTTCACTTCTTCCGCTCCAAGAGAATCTACATACTGTATCCATTTCGGATCCAGTAACACTGTAGGCAGGTTTACTGGGCTGAATAGCGCCTCGAAGGCGTATTCCGCTGTGAGGATATTAATCCTTTTACCATGTGCTAATTCTCGTTCATTTGTTAATGCAATTTGCACTGCTTTCACAGTTCTATCTGTGTGACTGAATGTTTTTTCTGCTTGTGTGTACAAGTGAGATTTATTTGAGATTGGTACCTTTTCTCCCTCATTAGAGGTTAGGTACGTGAATCCGCATCTTCCTGGGATGACTCGGATTACAAGATCGCGTGTGTTGTCACGTGTATCTAATTTTGTTTTTGCTAACATGTCTGTTTGCAGTGATCTCAACATTTCTGTGTGTTTTTGAGTCCAGGTGATTTGTTTAAAATCAGGTTTAATTAGTTCGTAGAGAGGTTTAACCCTCTCTTGTAATTTAGAATGTATTAATCAATCAATCAATGACACTTATAAAGCGCGCTACATACCCGTAGGGTCTCAAGGCGCTGGGGGGATGTATGTTCTACCGAAATTCAGAAATCCTAGAATCGATTGTAAATTCTTCAGCGTTTTTGGAGCTTGGAGTACAGCGCACTTCTCTAAGAAGTTGTCCGCTAGGCTTTTTCCTTCACTTGATAATTCGTATCCTAAAAATAATACTGTCAGATGGGCAATTCGAGACTTTTCAAAGTTGAATTTGTAACCCTCTGCTGCGAACCCAAGTATAATGGTGTTCACTCTTTTCAAGTGAGTATCCAAGTCGTCGTCTGTGAGATAGATATCATCTACGTAAGATAATGCCTCATCATCATATATTTGTAGTAACTCTGTTACTCTAGCTGAGAATAGTCCTGAGCTGTTCTTGAACCCCTGTGGGAGCCTACAGAAATTTTTCTGAGACCCCATTACGGAGAAAGCGGTCAAATACCTGCTTTCTGGTGCAATGTTTTGACAAAAGAAACCATTAGATATGTCTAATATTGTTTTATATTTTTTCCTAACTATGTTGTTCATTAGTGCAGCACTATGCGAGTTTTGTACTGCAAAGGTTTTGCAACATGCATTAAGGTGTCTGTAGTCCAAAACTAGACGATATGAATTGTCTGGCTTGGAGACAGGAAACAAAGGATTGTTCATTTGAGAGATGCATGTTTCAATCACCCCCTGGCATTCAAGTTGATCTAAGATCGCCCTGACTTGTTTTTTAGCTTCTTGCCTAATGGGATACTGCCGTTGGTCAGTTGGTTCACTTTTTAACTGGATTTTGTGAGGAGGTGAGTCCTCATCCCATCCTACATGATTTTTATATAATGCCGGTGCCTGGGCTACTGCCCATTTCCTTGCATAAGTATATTTTTTGTGAATCGGAATGTGATTCGAGAAGGCAGGCATAATCATTTCTTCGCCACGAGGGCACTCCCTAACAAACTCTGGGGGCCAACCTGTTTCAGCTAACAGAATATCATAGCCTTTTGAGAGTTTATCCCAAAATAGACCCCTTATTTTCCTAGTCTTATCACCCTCTATACGCAATGTTATTTCGTATATCTTATGGGGCTTGCTAAGTCTGGTGTCGGCAGTTTCAACCTGAATGTATTCATTTGTGTCCAGTCTCAGATTACTCATCAAGATCTTGCGGGCTATAGTGATTTCTGCTGCACTGTCTAACATTGTCTGTGCCCACTCCCCGTTTTTCAACTGTGTCCTCAGTATTCTCGGCATGATTGATTACTCTAATACTGGCCACCTTCTTTTTTGGAAATTGAAATTTTTTACTCTGAGCAGGTTCCTTGTCTTTGGACTTGGTGTGCTCTCCTGGGTCTGACCGTCCTCTTCTTTCCGATTTCTGCGAAAAAGATCGAGAGGGACGTGTATCAATACTTTGATATCTATCAGGTTTTTTCAAATTATCCCTATTTCTAAGGTTATATCTTTTCTCAGAGGGCTCCCTCTGGGGAGACTGGTGTTGTCGAGTCGGAGTTCTTTCCCTCCGTCGAGGAGACCTTCCTCTGGGCTGGAAAACTTTTTCCTTGGGAGTGGATTGTTTATTTCCATCCCAGCTCTTTCTAGGAGTGTTTGAATTATTTTTAATAAATAACTTTTCAGGATTTTTGAGCAGTTGGGGCTTTACTGGTTTCCCACCCAAGCTGTCTCTACCTAATTCTTCATAGCATTTCTCTATGATTCTGGCAAGCTCAATTGGCTGATCTGTTATATCTGTTTCCTTTAACTTCTGGCGGATCGCCACAGATGCTGCTTCTCCCTTTATGTTGGCTAATAATATAGCCAAGACCTGCTTGAAGTCTTTCAGTAATTTCATACCAAGAGTTAAAGCAGGTTCTGGACCGTATTCATTTTGAATCTGTCTTAGTACATCTGGTATTACCGCCATAGACGGAACACCATGTGTTTTTGTGTAAATGGAAGCAAAGACTGTACCCCAAGTGTCACAGTCCTCCATGTGTGGTGCGATTCCCATAGGAAGGCAGATGGTCAAGATTCTGTGTTTCTCGATAGGGGAAGTATCCGGAAATACTTCCTCTATTTGAGTGATTTTTTCTGCTAACCAGAAAGGAATTTGTTCCTGTTTTACGGGTGTTTTACCAAGACATGACTGTATGTTTTGTGGTGTAATTTTATTAGTGTTCCCCTGATGAGGGGTCAGCTGTGGTACATTAACAGCTGGTTGGACTGTAGCAGTCCGCATTACATATTGGACTAATTGTCTATGTATTTTTATTAATGTTTTTAGCTGTACTAACAGCTCTTCTTTTGACATTTTTGCAATGTCCGGGTGTGGTGTGTAGCTGGCTAGAACCGGACACGTTGCTCCTGGTCTACCTAGTGGACCAAGCCTGGTAATATGATCATTATGTTTTAGGGCGCCATTAAACCAGAGCAGGTGCTCTTGGAATTTTAGTGGGATTTCAGTCTCCTCGAAAGGAGCGTACTCATCCGGTGGTTTCTCTATTTTGTAATAGTGAAATTCTTTTGTTCTAGCATTTGCCGCTGGAAAGTTTATCCATGAATAGAATACCTCTGTCTGCCGATTTTCGTGTGCCTCTATCACGAAAATTCCTGTACCACCTTGTGGTGTCAGTCCATTTTCTATAAGTTTTAACGTTATAGATTTTCTTAAATGTACCGGGATGATTATTGCATCCAGTTCAGTCTGTAGGAGACTGGTGTCTTCCTCTATTAGTAGGGTTGCCAGTCTAGCTGCTTCCCTTTCTTCTTCACTGTCTGACATTTTATAAATGCAGGTTTTGCAGAGTAGGTCTCCAAGGAGACAAAGATTAGGTGCACAATATTTTGGAACACTGTATCCTTCAACGTTGAATAAACCAGAGCTTTACATAGGAATCTCTTCCTTCTGAGTACGGGCGGATTTTAACCTTTCACCCACTCCAGACGTCTATTGGAGTATTTACGGGAGAAAGGGGTCTGTGTGAAATATGCACGACTGAGGTACTCTAACGTCTTGCGTTAGTTTATCGCCTTGCCAAACGTTTGGGCGCCATGTAGTGTAGTTCCTATTTTCCCAATAGGCCCTGCGCATTGGAATAACATAAACAGTAGTATCGGCGTAGAAGTGTGGATCTTCCAGGCCTCTACTGACTATGCTAAACCTAATTGGGTTTGTTACCAACTAGCTCAGAGGTCACTGGAAACTTTCTTGACTGAATAGGAAGTGATCAGCTTCCCTGGTACAGACAAGAAGGGATTCAGTTTTCCAACAACCGTGCAACATGACAACTTTGCTCCTCAGATAAGAGTCAATCTCTAGAGTCGTGTGAACAATAGACAGTTATTTTACTCAGTCAGTGGTTGTGCAGTTTACTTTCACAATATGTAGAGAATAGAGAGATGGGCGTTTTCAATAAAGGGTAACATTTATTGAACAGTCTTTCTTCTCGTACAAGAGAAATGAATTGCCACAATTGCAAGACTTGTTATTATAAAAAGTACGTACAGTAAGATGAGTATTACGAAATAATACTGTAAAAGCATTGATATGGTTTCTTAGCCATACAATGGTTTAAAATGAATAAAACATATATACATTCATATATACATTAGGCTAAAATACTCAACTGGTGCTTCTAACTACGCCTACCCCAGTGTACCTGACCTAAGCCTAATACTTGGGAGGGGAGTAAGTAAGTAGCTTTAAGTTAAGTTGGTTTTGCCAAGGTTTGCTTCAAGAATTCTCTCTAAGGGTTTAGTCAACACCATACCTCTGGAATAGAATGATGGAGGTCTGGTATCTCCTTCAGGGACTCGATATCCCAGTCACCCGTAAGGGTAGGCTGGAAACGCCGGGGCTGGATTTCTCTGCAGGAGAAAAGACAGCGTCTCTCTCAGCGCATCGAGGAAGAGGAGGGGCAGCGTCCGCGGGCAGCTTGCATCTGCTGGGCTCTTGCAGGGGGACGGCTATTCAGCTCCTAAGTTCACCACACCATCGTTCGCTCATTAGCAGCGATAGCAGTAGCGATAGCAGCGATGGTATTATCAGCAACGAGACAGCGTTTGCTTAAGGCAACGTTGGTAATATTTATACCTGAAAGGTTCCTTGTTTGACGTAAGTTTTTGACATAAGACGTCAAAATAAAGATGTCACTAGGAAGTGATCGTCTATCAGTGCTCATTAGAGTTCTATTACTAATCAAAACATAGCAAGCTGGGTTTTCCCAGGTTGCTGAGTTTTATCTTGTTGAAGAACTCGGAGTGTTAATCTAGGAATCTTAGATAGTAACTTCTGCTATGTCATTGCACTAATTAGCTGCAAAGGAAGTGGCAGAGGAAGCGATTCTGAAATGTGGCTCTGTTCGTGTGAGGCCAGAGACGAGTTTCTGAATATTGTATTTGATCGGTTATGCCAATATAGGGAATAAATGGATTTATAGCCGTATAGGGGCATAAGGTCACAGTATCGATCAGGGTCCTAGATTAGAACGCTACAATCCCAAATCTAATCTGTATTTCCCTAAATGCTAGTACACCTGATGTATCTAGAAGATCTCCAATCGAGCGGATTCCTGCCTCATCCCATCTTGACATAACATTATCCCGAAAGATCTATGGCATCGTTGGATTCTTAGAGAGTTGTGTGTACTAATTCATTTGTTCGAGCCTGACTTTTCTTTTAAAAGATACCCAGATCTTAAAAGCAGAGTGCAGGGTTTTAAATCTAAATATTTTTGTAATAATTTGGCTCGTTATACTTGAAAAAGCAACCCCATGTTGCCTCCCCTATTAATAACTCATACATGTCCTCTGCCCCAGGCTGATTCCTCTGCTCTTCTGTCTTCCTTCCCAGCAGCAATTGCATATATTGGAGGGTGGCAGCCCAATAGTATAATCTTAAATCAGGAACCCCCATCCTCCTTTCTCCCTTATTATTGTCATGAATTTAAGTGCCATTGTAGTCTTGCTCTGCGACCAAATGAACCTGTTGCGCATGTTTTCCATTTCTTTAAACCAGGATTTCCCAAACTCCAGGGGGATAGTCCTGAATAGATAAATATATTGGGAAGAAACTTTATCATATTGCATCTACCTACAACAGAAAGGAGGAAATGATGACACCTGTCAAAGTAATTTCTCCCTTTCCTTATTATTGGAGCGATATTAACCTGTACTAAGTGCTCAAGTTCCGATGTAATGTTTATCCCTAGATATGTGGCCATATTTGTGACCTGTATGTCCACAAATTAAGACTCCCTGTTCACAACAATTTGGGTTTTCTGCTGGTTCAGCTTGTACCCTGAAATTAGCCCTAATTCTGATGCTTCCTTTCCTATTTGGTTGACTGCAATTTGGGGGTCAAAAGTAACAACTGCCAAAACATCTGCGTAAGTGAGGATTTTAGTCTCCCACTCCTGAAAGCTCATTGGTTTGATCATGCGGTTTAGCTCAATTCTTCATATCAAAGGGTCAATATATATAGCAAAGAGTAGGGGGAGCAGGGACATACCTGTCAAGTTCACCTTGAGATCTGTATTGGTTCCATATACTCCCCATTTACTTTAGCGCAGGCCACCAGGTTCATATAAAGGCCCATAATTGCCTTAATAAATCCTTTTCTTACATCATACTGTTTGAGGGCCTACCATAGGTAGTCCCAGGAGACCGTGTCAAATGCTTTGTCAGCGTCAAGAAGGATGAGTGCCATGGGGTCTCCTGAGGCAGCTGCAGCATCAAAAAGTGTTATTACCCAGCAGACATGCTCAGTTGTTCCTCTTCCGGGAATAAACCTGTGCTGACGTGGGTGGATTACTTTGTTTATGATAGAACTTAGCCTAGTATCAAATATTTCCAAGAAGATTTTGATATCACTGTTCATTAGAGTGATAGGTCTGTATGACCCTGGTTCCCGCACAGGTTTACCTTTTTTTAAGAAAACAACTATTACCGCCTGAGCCCAAGACTCATGTACTGAATTCCCCCTTGTTCCGGCCTAAATGTTTCAATCATGTCCCCTTTTAATAAGTGATAAACGATTTTATTAGAGTTCCACGGGGATCTGGTAAGGCCTTACCCGAAGGGAGATTCATCAGGGCACTGTATATTTCTTACTCTGCTGCGTTTGTCTCCATAAGGTCTCTATCCTCAGTATAAAAAGTGCTCTATTTGACTATCTTTCAAGTATTCATTGGCCGAGTGGTGGAGCGGTTCGAAATCCTCCTGGTCCAATTTACTATAATATATATCAAATTCCTCTTGTATACCCATATGTTCTATAACCAAGTTCCAGGCTTCATCCTGTATCTCAGCTATCTCCCCATCACCCTTCTATGCCTTGTTCGTACGGCCAGCATGTGCCCTACCTACTCGCTAAGTTCATAGCATCCCTCACGCCAAGCAAGGAATTACTCAGCTGCCTTGGTCGATGAAAGCTCCCCAAATCCAGATTAGTTACCGCGATTGTATGAGTCCAGCCCTCCAATGGGGCACCTTGTGGTATTGCCCTTATCCACTCCTCTTCTAAAGCAATCATTGCCTTATATTGCGTATTAATTCGTTCAGCTTTGTTTTTTCTCCTTTAAGAACTACAGCTAAATGTTTCACATCTGACCCCGGCTTTAAATGCATCCCAGACTATCCCACTACTAGTGCTTTCCCTATCTATTTTCAAGAAGCCCTCAATCCAGGTATTCATGTGTGCAATATAGCCCGAGTCTTTTAGCAAGCCTCTCACAAATGTCCGTAATGAGCCTTTCCTCTTCATCCCCTTGAAGTTAACAGTTAATACTAAAGGATTGTGACCTGAGAACGCTCTAGAAAACCTTTCTATGGTGCTAGCTGAGGCTAGGTGTGATGAGGTAAAAAAATAATGTAATTGTGCCACTTTTTTGTGCGGTGCGGAGTAGTACGTGCCACCAGGATCCGGAGATTTAGTCAATGCCCAAATATCCACCAGGCCGTTATCTCGTATTAGTGACAGCAGAGCCCTGCACACCTTGTTTTTACGACCTAAATATTTGCTGGTGCTCCCATTCAATACCCAGGCCGTTAATATTTAGGTCGCCGCATAGTATGACTGGTGTTCCTTGTGAAGCCAGCTCCGGGTTCACTTCCTCCAAATCCTCTGGATCGTTGTCCTTGGACCAATGCACAGAACAGAGGATAAAGCTAAATTCCCCATAGCAGCCATCTACCAACACCCACCATCTGAGTTTATCTGCCTTGCAGTTCTTCAATTTTACATCGTTCCTGTGAGATAGTGTAGTGACCCCTTTAGTCCTAGCCCCTTGCGTCGTATTCACAACCAAGTTATACCCTAGCTGCTCCATTAGTTTAGCCCTAGATCCCTCAATGTGTGTCTCCTGTAGATACAAGATCAATTGAATTACCAGCCTGTGCCTTTTATTTTGATCATTCAGACCACATACGTTAATACATGCTATTCGAATTTTCATCATCGGATATCCAGAAAAAGAGTCCCTAATTTTGTGTTTGCCAGACTTAACCTTATCTCTGCCTGTTTCATATCTGTGCTGATTACATATAGTTTATATCCCCTGCTACTTTCATGATCCTCATGGTCCAGTTTTCCATACCTATTTTCCACTCCCCCCTCTCCCAGTACCGTCCCCCTTGCCCTGCCTCCCCCAAACCACCTACCATTGAGCCCCCCAAATTTGAGCAAATAGGTCATAACATGACCCATATGTTGTCACCTGTATGGCAGCCCAAGGTGCCCACATACCCTATACCCTCAGCCCCTATACATTGTTCAAGTCCTGCGTAATATACCTATCCTACCCGCGCTTGAGAGAACGAAGAGTGAACAGGGTGGTGATTATGAGATCAAAACAGAGAAGCTAAAAAAGAGGGAAAAAAACCCCATCCCACACTTTGTTATTTTCTATTATTTCTTCCAGTAATTACTTCACCCATACCACATTCCATTTTGATGAGACCATATAGGCGTGTCTATCCCCAGCCCCCAGATCTCAGAATGTCATAACGTCCCACTCTATCTTCCCGTTGCCCCTGCAGCTCAAAGTTCTCTTGTCTCCTGAAGTTCCTTCAAGTAATCTTGAGCCATTTTTTCTGAAGTCAGCACCTTGACTTTTCCTCTGTATACAAATTTGAGGCGAGCAGGGATCAATGGATAGGCTTCAGCGCCAATTGCTTGGAATGGGTAGATTAATTGGCGTAGTCGCCAGTGCCTTTCCACCGCGGTATGACAGAAATAGGGGCGTGCAAAAAAAGGTTTGTCCATTATGGGATTGTTTCGCGTTTGGTCTTGACTTATCTTGACTTATCTGAGATAGATCAGGCAAAGGAGGAAATTCCCAAAGAAGACTAGGATCGCCATACCCTGCTGTGATGTTTTTCCTCTGGATCAGTGAAAATCAATGCACTGGCTGGATCTCTGAGTCCTAATTCCAGTTTGCTAGTTTGGGGAAAGCTGCTTTCAAAAGGTCTACCATAAAGTTTCTTACATCGCTACCCTCACTATTTTCCGCAGTCCCCTGAAAAAGTGAGTTGTTTGGATGCTGGCGATTCTCAAAGTTTCCACATCACTTGCCTGTTTCTCCTGAAGCTCTTTGTGCTCCTGCATCTTTCCTAGCTCACCTTCAAGTGTCGCTGTTCTCTCCTCAACATGAGTCACCCTTTCTTTTATTTCTGAGCACATTTTGCTCATCTTCCAGATGGATCCCTGTAGTGTCTTTGTAGCCTGGTGTGCTCTATGATGATATTGGCAAGCTTCCCCTTGCATTTGTTTGAGGGGGGGTATCATAAGTGCTGGGTGCGATGCCAGGTGCCATTTGGGTATGGTCTGCCATGCCTTTGTTGTAAATCTGGCTTGTAGCACTGTAATTGCATTTCAGCCTCCATGTGGTTTTGCCAGTGCTATCCGTTAGATATTTTTTCTCCCTGGTTTTCAATCTGTGTTCCAGGTTAGCCCCCCCCCCGTCATGGCTTTAATTAGGAGAGGAATGATCAGTTCCTAATTCTTTGTCTGTAAGCCCAGGGGTGGAGGTTCATAGCTCTGACTCGTCTGTGAGTGAGAAAAACTCCCTCCCCCCCCCACATCCGTAATCCCATTGGGTCCTTCTGGCACAGTTTGCCCAACTGCTCTTGGAGTGCTATCGTCCCGATCTGGAAAGTGGTTATGGGAGTGTGTAGTGGATCAATTTCACTCATAGTGTTAGTTTTAGTAGCAAACTCACTTTCAGCTAATAATGACAAACTGTCTGGTAGAGGCACAAGCTTTCCGTTACCTGGATGTTTAGGCGGTCTGTGTCCTCTCAGCCTCTTACTTTGTGGCCTCTGTGCTTGATCTGAATCCTGCCGGCTAGGTTGCTGCTCTTCCTGCTCCTTAATACTCTCTCCAATCTGCTCTGCTGACAGGGATTCGTTCTGGCCCATCTGCTGCTGAGGCTGCAGCCACAAGGTCAAGACTGGATGAGTCAGCTCCAACACTTTCCCCTCCCATTTCAGCTGATACTGGCAAAGCCCCAGACCGAGGCAAAGACCCACCGGTCTTCACTGCGCCACTGGTGAACACCTCCACAATGAGCAGCTGCCTTCCACGGTCTCCGGGGACAGATCAACAGCCAGTGCGCCCATCTATGACCCGCTCCTTCGCAGGCTTAGGGTCAGCCTCCTCCACTCTCCCGGCTGCATTACCGCGCCGGTGACCACTGACTGCCACATCCCCATCTTAATATATTTATTTGAAATGTAGAAAAAATTAAAACATGTTATGACTTTAATAATTAAAATTTTAAATAGAATAATTTAAAGAATGGAAAATTAAAGTAAAATTATTTTTCTGCAATATACTTATTAAAAAATTCCAGCTAAAGCAAAAGAAAACTATCCTGTTGTTCTATATTAAAAATTATTAAAGGAATATATAAAAGTAATGACATTATATTTTATTTTAAATGAATGTTACATTATTTTTCAATTAAACAATGTTATTTCAATATGTTTATTTAAAATAAAGATTACGTTTTATTTTAGGATTTGTTAACATTCAATGACATTAAATTATATGTTTAAATTGTATTAATAGTTTCATTTAATGTATTATTATTCCCATGAGTCTTTATTATAAGTCCCCTCCTACTTTATTTACTATTTGAGAGAATTTCTGTGCCAGGGTTGCCATGTGTCGGGATTTTACCAGCTTTGTGTTAGAGTACATTTACAACAGTTTTGGGTCATTTTGGCTTTAGTAACTTTAGAAATGTAGTTTGTGAATAGGAATGTGGCTGAAAAATCTATTCAGTTCCTGATTACTGCCAGAAGAACCGCCGCAGCCCAAGTCCAGAGCACCAGATCTCTGACGTCTGAGGCTCCCGCTCGGACTCCGACGCAAGCCCTTCTGTGCGTCTGAAAGAATCAACTCAACCCTGGACGGTGTCTCAAAGAATAGACACAGCGCCTGATTCGCCACCGCCGCATTGATCCAGCACGACTGGATTTGCACACATTGGACCTGTGTATCAAGTTTCCAACACAGCGCACCACAGACCAGAACCATCTTCGGATTTTGACACATCGCTTCTCTTTGCTTTGTAATGAGTACTCTCCCTTCCATCCGGGTGGACATGTTGCCATGCATCTATGACTCCGTGAGCTGTGAGTATGCCCGTCAGTGCCTCTTGTGTCTTAGTATAGTGCAGGGGTGATGGATTAGATCTGTCTGCAACAGGATTGAATGCGGTGTTGGAGTCACCCCCCCCAAATCATGTGAGTTAAGCCTATTTGGAGTATGCACCCCCATAGTGTGGTGTAAAAATCAGGATCAACAATATTGGGCCTGTAGCAGCATACTATTGTGACTGACTGGGTGGGTACCTAGTGTGCCCCATATCATACAACTTCGCCCAAGATAATCCTGTTGTGTGCCTCCCAAAATAGAGGCAATATTCAGTTTTACAAGGATCACTGCACCTCTGGAGTAGGTAGAGTAAGAGGAGAATACTCAAACTGTAGCCTTGCTGGCAAACATAGGACCCTAGCTGGGACTAGGTGAGTCTCCTGCAACATTGCAATGTGGATGTGATGTCTATCTTAATATGTAAGGACTTGTCTGCATTTCTGGGGATAACGAAGACCCCTGACATTACATCTGATTAGATTTTGCTGTAGGCTCTCAGCATGGATTGACATGACATTTTAACCTAATTCTATCACGGTATGCTCTGTGGAAATAGTGAGAAAGTGCGCCTTGGAATATGGAGCCTGTGTCTACCTGTTAGGAAGAAAAACAGCAAACAACAGTAGAATTAACCCCCCTCCCACCACCCACAATTGCAAAAAAAGATACTTAAATGGGAGTGGCAGTCGGGTTATGTAGCGATTTCCACATGTCTCGACAGGGCCTCTAGCTCTCAATTGGGGGTGAAAGATTTATCCATTGCAGCCAAGTGAAAGGGTCCCTCACAGGGCGATAATAATAACCCATCCCCGGGGACCGTACTGTTATCAACTGAATCACTTTCTACACTTTCACTGAGTCAGTCCACACCTTCCAATGGAGCCAGTGGAGCAAAGCAGTTGGAATTCAACAGTCATCCAATAGATTCAATAACATATTGTTCAGTCCAGCGGACTTCACTGCAGGGGTTGTTGTACCTCGCCCACGCTTTACCGGAATTCTGCCCTTGGGGACTACAGCACCCAGGAGGCTTAGCACACGGAAGCACTACTAAAGCAGGTTGCCGGCTTGTGGTGCCTGAAGCTGCTCTTCAGTGCTGGGGTTGTAGTACCTCTTCCATGATTTCCCGCAATCCCACCCTGGAGAACTACAGCGCCCAGGAGACTTAGCACACAGGAGCTCTCTTAAAGCAGGTCACCAGCCCGGGTCAAGGGCAGGCCCATCCATGCCCGTCTGAGCCCAGAAAAGGCTGCGGTAGGTCCCCCCTCTAACATCTTGCCACGGACCTAAAGTACTTTACTTTCCTTCAGTAGTTTTGCACTGGTAATTTGACACCATAGGTATACAGAAGGTCCCCGTGGAGAAAACAATATCCTCCTCCTCTCCAGTTACTTTACCAGCCAACTATGCCCCCAGCTCGCAGGTATCCCCCATATCCCCCCCAAATTCAGGGATTAGCAGTCAGAAACAAGATCAGTCTGGCATCATGAAATGTGGCAGGGATTGCTTCTAAGGCAGAAAATGCTGAGTGGCAGAACTACTGGTTAAGGTTGGATATTTGCTGCCACCAGGAAACATGGGCTAAAGGACCCAGCGTTTTTTGCACGGTACCATACATTTCATACAACAGCAACACCCTCAGTGTCAGACAGGGCCAAAGGGAGACTATTAACCCTAATCTCTAGAACCTTACCTTTTCAAGTAAAACAGGTAGGTGCCCAGAATAACCACTTCCAAAGTTTTCAATTGGAGCCCATAAATGACGACCCCTAGATTTTAATTAATTTTTATTATAATGAATTTAGGGGAAACCTGAAATGAGGGGCAGATAACTTAAACAATGAGTTTGGTTCAAACAATTCATGTTCACATAAGGGCCCACTTATCCTAATCTGGACGGGGGACTTTAATACACACTTGTGTAAGGATAATGAGGCTAGGGTGTGCGGGCTGGATGAATCCCAGGGCAATCCCCTCCTCCATTTTACACACAATGAATATGGTGACACCCTCAACAGATTGCTTTATTCGAGGTGCCTGAGTGCAACTAAGAATTCGAAGACTGGCCCTATAGAGAAAACCTTTAGGAGGAATAACTGTGAGTCCACAGATGACTTTTTTTAGTTTCCTCTGCAATATGAGATAGAGTGAGCCACTCAGCCAACCTGTTCACATGCCACAACGATCACAACAGTCTCCCTCAAAAAATGGAAAGATCCCAACAGGTAGTGAAAGATATTGTGTTATCCAGGAACAACGGATACCAACTAAAGTGGGCACAGGTCATGAAGCAGAACTTGACTCTAGCAATCACAGCCCACGTAATGGATAACATCCTATATGTCTGGCTGAGGAGTGCTCTCTCCCGCTACTAGTCACCGGTTTAGAACCTTACTAACAAAAATAAAAGCAGCACTTACTCGACATAAGCCAGTAACTGATTTGCAACCGAGCCACTGGTTTGACACATCATGCTCCATAGCAAAGAGCTCCCTTGTTAGTGCTCTAAAATGCAAGCCCAGAGATGCAGCTTTGGTAAGATCACTGAGAAATGAGTACAAGCAGGGCAGAAACAAACGAGTAAAAGATATAAGAGAAAAGGCCGCCAGCTCAGGTAGTAGTAGTAGAGTTTTGGAAAATTATAAATGCCCCTTATTTTAAAGATACAAAAGACCCATCCCTGGACACGCATGTAGAGGAAGAGGCAAGGATAGAGCACTTTTTTCAGTCGAAAATCCATTTGGAGCCCCCTCAATCTTTTTTATCACCCCCTATCCATAGAATCCTGACATTCACGTTACATGAAGTCAGAATGGGGTTGGAAGCCTCTATCCAGGGAAAGGCCCCGGGACCTGATGGGATTCCTATTGACCTTTTTCAGGCAATTGTGATATGTGGGTTTCTCTATTGATAAATGTCTTCAACAGCATAGCAGTAGAGGCCCCCCACCCATCCTGGAAACACAGTGTCATAGCCCATTCCTCAAGAAGGGAGACAGGGGCAGTCCGAAGAACTACAGACCAATCTCCCTTCTGGACACAACTGCCAGTTAATGGGCCGGCTGCTACTAGCCAGGCTGGAGGATTAGACACTGGAATTAAACATCTTAATGCAGGCGCAGTATGGCTTCCAGAAATGGAAGGGGATAGTAGACCAATGTCTCAACCTCTTGCTTTGCATAGATAAATACGAGAAGGCTAAAGGAGGGAAGTTATACATGGCCTTTATGGAGTCGTCAGCCGCCTTCAATTGTATGTCCCACCAGAAGTTATGGCTGATGATGGAGGAAATGGAGACTGATCCCCTGGTCATCTGCTTCATCCGTCAACTGTATGCTAATGCTACTGCCTGTGTGAGGCATGGCAAAAATGGGGGGTGCACATGCTCGTTTAAAATCGAGAAAGGGGCCCTCGCCCCGTTTCTTTTTTCCATCTACACTAATGGGATGGAGGCAGCCCTGTCTGACTCAACCTCGGGCGTGCCTATATTTGACAAAACTCCCCTTCCAATACTGGCTTAAGTCGATGATACAGTGTTAATTGCCAGGACAGGGGTAGCTCTTCTGAGCCTCATAACAGCATAAGCCTCATTCATGGCTTCCCTGCATCTTCGAGTTAATGAAACCAAATCCTTTATCATCATAGCTGGAGCTGCCAGGGAGCAAAACCCCCTTACTTTCATCTGGCCTCAAAAAAATGGACTCTTTTGCATACCTGGGAGTTTTGTGCAACAGTAAACAAACTTGGTCGAACTTGGTGGCAGCAGGAGTCCTCGGTATGGAAGGAAGCTGACAAGCTATAAAAGGTTTCACTAAGAAGCTGGGAGCCAGTCCTGTGGACACGATTAAAAACATTTAACAAGCTAAAACAAAGGCAGCGACAACCTATGGGGCGGGCGTCTGGGGAATGGCCCAGACTTAACAACTGCAGAGAATGGATGATACCTTTTTTAAGTCCAGGGTTTCATTACCATGCTCATCCTCTAACTATATTTTACATCTTGAACTAGGGATTCCCTATTTGTCTGACTCTATTAGACTGGTGCTGATCCTGCTGTGGCTCTCTATTTGGCAAAGGTCAACGGTTTATTTAACCCAACGTATAATTGGTGAGTGCCTGAAGTTGGAGGGTCGTAGCAGGATAGGATGGCTCAGATACTTTGAACCATAACTAACTGCTTTTGGGGCAGGAAGATCGTTCAGGGACTCTACCACTTGTAAAAATGCCCCCAAACAGAAAATAATCGAGCTATTTATGCAGAGGGCCAGCTTTGCTCGCAAGGAAAAGAATTGTCGGCAAAAAGCACTTATGCCCACATGCATCAAGCATTTTTGTAATCGCAAACGGTGTGATTCCTTAAATTCGGCCGTTTGCGATTCCAAAAATGCTTTTTGGGATGCATCATTGCTTTTTCAAGAAAAACGCTAATTTTGCGATTTTCAAAAATGCGATTGCATTTAAGGAATCGCAATTTTGCGATTCCTTAAATGAAATGCATCATTCTTTGAAAAGATTGCGATCTTGAAGATTGCAAGTGCAAATTACCACGAGGGTGAACCTCGTGGTAATTTGCGAAAAATGTTTGAAATGCTCAAATTAGCATTTTAAACACTTTCATGTTACAGACACACATGTCCTTAGGAGATGGGTGTGTGAAACATCCTTTCTGAAATACATTTCAGGGGTGCAGGGGGGGGTCCTTTGGACCCCCCCCTGCACCCATGGAATGCATCAACATTTTTGCGAATTCCAATTTGCGAATTCGCAATTACCATTGATTCCTATGGGCCTTTTGGCCCATAGGAATCAATGGGAATTGCGAAATCGCACATTTGAATTCGCATAATATTTGCGATTCGGTAAAAATTGCGATATTTACCGAATCGCAAATATTATCCACTCTCAATAATGCATCCCGTTTTGCGAATCCATATTTGCGATTCGCTAAAAATCGCAAATTTTGAATCGCAAAACGGAAGTTTGATGCATGTGGGGGCTACTGCCTATGCCCTCGTTCCTCCAAGATCTGGGGAAGATTATTCTTACCTCTCATGTATTACTATAGCCCAGCATCAATGTATTTTGTTACGTTTCTGCTTGAACTTCATTCCTTTGATGCTTGGGTTTCAAGACAGGAAGTTCAAGCATGCTGACCTAAGTCTATGTCCCTGCAACAATTTTTCCGTCCCAGTCTAATTTTCACCTGGTACCGTTTTGTAAGTTCTACCAAAGTGAAAGAGAAGCGCAGGGTGGCACTGTATGTTTTAAAGTCATTACCTAATCCCTATGTCTGCTTCTCAGTTGCACAATTTCTGTGGGCCTGTATGAGAAAAAGAAAGTCGATGGATGTGTTGTCTTAAAGTATCCCAAGGGACATTTAAATTCAAATATGTTTTTAAACCGTTTTTATGGCTTTTACAATATTTGTTTGATATGATGAAATTGTGCTTTCATGATCTGTCTGTAAACAGATCAAACTAACATTTTAAACAAAACAAATGAAAAGGACTATTTTAATCACAGAGCATAACAGAATATGACTCTGTGCAACTAGAGGAGTCAGAGAAAGGGTGGTAATTCAGTTTGCAATCTTCCTTTAGGCACCACACCATTCTGTGCCATCATCCCACTAATCGATTTTCCCAACATCTACAATTTCTGGCATATATCTCACAACAAAACACTGATCAGACACTGGCTGCTGACTTGGCCCTTTTTGCAGGGTAATCCCCAAATATTTTGCCTTTCTCCACCTATTTTTCTGACCTTCTTTTTTTGTTGACTTTAGGACTCTGGGCACTTTACCACTGCTAATCAGTGCTAATGTACACATGCTCTTTCCTCTAAAGTATAGTATGATTGGTTTACATCTGTGTGGCATTTTTAATTTACTTGTATGTCCCTTGTCAAGTGGAATCCCATATGTCCAGGGCTTGTACATTAAATAATACTAGTATGCCGGGAGTACTGCTTGTGCCACCCCCAGAAGTAACCTTTCAAACCTGTCCCAGGCCTGCCACTGCATGGCCTGTGTGTGCAGTTTACTGCCAGGTCAACATGGTATTTAAAACTACTTGCCAAGCCTTAAACTCCCCTTTTATTACACATAGGTTACCCCTAAGGCAGGCTCTACCTAGGTGGCCCTATGAGTAGGTGGCTGTGTAAGTAAAAGGTATGGCATGTGCCTGTATGTGTGGCATATCCTGGTAGTGACAAACATCCTATTTTGTTTCTCACAGCCATGAGGACTACTCCTCTCATGGCTAGCATTGGGAATTCCCTTATATACCTTTAATTGGGGATTCCTCACTCACCTGAAATGGGTAGCATTACCATGTTTGGTATGTCTAGAAAGGTAGCGATAAATCCTGCTTACTCAAGCAGCTGGATTTTACATTACTGTTTTAGAAATTCCAGTTTTAGAAAGTGGGCATTTACCTGTGCTTAGGACTCTCTGTGCTTTTCAGCCTGACTCAAATCCACGTCTAGGGCTGGGTGACAGCAATACTTGGTGCATACCTTCCAGACAGCCATCTCACAGCAAGGTTTGGGTGTGACAGGGATTACATCTACATTTATCTGCATACTGATGGTCTTCCTGAGCTGGAAGAGGCATTGAAACTTTATGTGTATAGGTTGTGTCCTGCCCTCGCACAAAGGTCTGATTTACCTCCTAATGATTTCTGGAGCCAGGGCTGGGTTGAATTGGATTGTTGCGCACTTCTAAAGTTTTCCTTTTATGATCCCCTTTGAACAAAGACATATTTGAGTATAAATACAGGGGCTCTAACCCCATGATTTTAGACACTGATTGGGACTAGTAAACAGACTCTGCTGACTCTATATGCTGCACATTGCCAGTAAACTGATGTGATGCCAGGAGGAACTGCCAGTGGGAGTACTTTCTTTGTCATGCTGGCCTGCCTGCCGACTAGGCTACTGGAGAGACTGCCACTTGGCAAACTGCCTTTATGTGCTGGCCTGCTGCTTGCTCTCTGCTTTTGTGCCCCAGTGCTCACCAGGGACTGGTTGACCTGCCTCCTCTCTGTTCCTTTGGGATCTACAAGGATTCCATTACAACCAACTAGCATTTTATCTTGTTAAAGCATTGCACTTCATGTTACCAGGGTTTTAGTGTGCTTTTGAGGAGCAATGAGATGAGAACCCTTTCAGAAAGAACTGAGCACCCCAAATAGTGGAAAGAGCACCACAGCGCCAATGAAAGCCAGTCCATGCAACCCACTCCACGAGAATCAGGAACTACCAGTGTAAGAAGGCTTGAGCTGCCCGATCGCCAGGCAGGCTCAGCGCTTCATTTCTCTTTCTCCAAAAGGGTTCTGCTTTCAAGGGTCCCACGTGGTGGAGTTCGCAGCAATACCAATGCATCTCTCACTGCTGTCTGTCCCAGAGGTGTTGTTGGTCAAACTGCATGCCCAGTCTTCTCTCATCAAGAGACCACTGCAGCATTGCCTGGACCCCAAGAGAGGAAGGCACTGCTTATGGAGTGTACACCAGAGACTCTCTCTGTTGACAGCTTGGGCTCATATCGCCCTACAGAAAGTACTCTGGAGTGCAGGAGCTGCACTTTTGCATTCTCTTCGAGCTGGAAGCATCGGCTTAACCCAACTTCACCGCAATCACTAGGAGTTTAGCAGCTGCCATGCATGATCATGATCACCTGCACATGGTACTCCTGAACGTGGGGGGACCCAGCAAGGTCTTTCCATTAATTTGGGCAGTTTGTGTCCCCTTACCTGGGAGGAGGCATGTTGGGGGCATCTTCACCTCTTCAGGAGGCACAATGGGGTGAGTCCTGCACAGAGACCCCCGAGTAGGAACGAGTTGGCTGTGAAAGAAGTGCCCCCTGGAATTACTGTATTACCGGTAGTAGGTGCCCAGTTGCTTCTGGGCCCCACAGGTTGTGTTTTTGATGTATAAGGGTGCAATGAAAACGAATCTATAACAAAAATATCTACCTACCAAAATATCGCAACAAAAATATTGATTACATTAATATCGAGATCCTATCTCTAACAAGTTGGCTGTGGAAGAAGTGCCCCATGGAATTACTGTATAACCGGTAGTAGGTGCCCAGGTGCTTCTGGGCCCCACAGGTTGTGTTTTTGATGTATAAGGGTGCAATGAAAACGAATCTATGACAAAATATTGACTACAAAATATCTACCTACCAAAATATCGCAACAAAAATATTGATTACATTAATATCAAGATCCTATCTCTAACAAGGTAAGTACAAAAATATCGAAAAAAATAATATCAATGTCAAAAATATCGTTTTTAAAAAAATATCGTTTTTTTTTTAAATTAAAAAACATGGAATATTAACAAAATAATACTTATAAATTTAATAAACATAGGTAAATATATATTATAATATTTGAAATTAATAAATAATGTAATAAAAACTAATAATAATAAAGATATAATACATAGTATATAATTCATTAATAATACCTCTAATAAATTATTTTAATAACTTATAAATAAATGAAAATATAATAAATTACAAATAAATGTATACACATCAAATAATAATATAAATACCAATTAATAAAAATGTAAAACACAATAAAAAAAAATACATTTTGGATAGCGTACGGGTATAAATTACTATTCCCACTCCAGAGAGTGCAACAGTAGGGAAAGTGTTGGATAGCGTAGGGGTAAAAATTACTATTTCCACTCCAGAGAGTGCAACAGTAGGGAAAGTGTTGGATAGCGTAGGGGTAACAATTACTATTCCCACTCCAGAGAGTGCAACAGTAGGGAAAGTGTTGGATAGTGTAGGGGTAAAAATTACTATTCCAACTCCAGAGAGTGCAACAGTAGGGAAAGTGTTCGATAACGTAGGGGTAACAATTACTATTCCCACCCCAGAGAGTGCAACAGTAGGGAAAGTGTTGGATAGCGTAGGGGTAAAAATTACTATTCCAACTCCAGAGAGTGCAATAGTAGGGAAAGTGTTGGATAGCTTAGGGGCAACAATTACTATTCCAACTCCAGAGAGTGCAACAGTAGGGAAAGTGTTGGATAGCGTAGGGGTAACAATTACTATTCCCACTCCAGGGAGTGCAACAGTAGGGAAAGTGTTGGATAGCGTAGGGGTAACAATTACTATTCCAACTCCTGATAGTGCAACAGTAGGGAAAGTGTTGGATAGCGTAAGGGTAACAATTACTATTTCCACTCCAGAGAGTGCAACAGTAGGGAAAGTGTTCGATAGCGTAGGGGTAAAAATAACATACTTATAAATACATGTATTATTTTAAATAATAAAAAACGTAACTATTAAATTAACACAAACCATTTACAAATACCAATACATAATTATTAAAAACATGATTCGCAAAATATATTTAAATAAAAAAAATAATAAAAATACCATTTAATTAACAATTATATAATTAACAAAACTTTTTTTTTCCTTAATTACATTTAAATTACTTCCCACCCTATTCCCCTATAAACCCACAACCTGCTACAGAACATGATTATCAATTAATCAATTAATGAAAATAAATTACCAATTAATTAAAAATAATTATTAATTAATTAAAATTAATTTATAATTCCTACTAATTAATAATTAATTGAACATAATTAAATTACTTCCCGCCCTATTCGCCTATAAACTCACAACCCGCTACAGAACATAATTATCAATTAATCAATTAATTGAAATTAATTACCAATTAATTAAAATATTTACCAATTAACTAAAATTAATTTATAACTCCTACTAATTGATAATTAATTTAACATAATTAAATTACTTCCCACACTATTCCCCTATAAACCCACAACCCACTACAGAACATAATTATCAATTAATCAATTATTTAAAATTCATTACCAATTAATTAAAAATAATTACCAATTCATTCAAATTAATGTATAATTCCTACTAACTAATAATTAATTTAACATAATTAAATTACTCCCACCCTATTCCCCTATAAACCCACAACCCGCTAAAGTACTAAAATCCAAAATTACATAAAAATAAATTAAAAACATTATAAATACATATTATACACAAAAATAATATAAAAATCGATATTAGTAACATCGAAATTATTAAGAACGATATTACTAACATCGATATTAAATCTATCGATATTACTAACCTTCTATATTATGTCCCGTCGATATTTTAACTTTGATATTATTGTATCACCATGTAACTAGCTGAAAGAGAGCAGATGCACCATACCCATATGTTCTTTTAAATTGTAAGTGATTTACCCTAAACATCCTGCAACATTTGCAAAGCAATTACTAATGAGTTTTTCTGTGCCTCACATGCTAAGTATTTCATGATGTTGTTTTAGTCTTGTACAGGATGAAAAGTATGTTCCTAGTATGCACAGTATTTATGATTCATGTTGTGTTGATCTGCATTTATAATATACTGTATATTTTTATATCACCTTGTGTGCAGTCTCTTTTGTAGTGTGTGCATTGTATTTCTGTGTGATCTTTGTGCAAATGCTTTACACATTGCATCTGATGAGGAGCCTGACTGCTCTACTCCAAACTACCGGAGGGTGCCCTGACTAGAATGGTTGGTCCTGCCTGGCTTAGCTGCCTACCCTAGCCAACCAAAAACCCAATTTCTAACACTGGCGCATTCACCCAAATTACCCCCAAGGTGTAGATGCATTCAACAGTTTGCATTTATCCAAAGTTCTTAAGTTTGTTCTGCAAACGTCAGTCTTCTACTCAGTATCTTGATCCACTCAGTTTTTAAGCTGTATTCTGCTGTAGTTCAGTCTAGTGTGACACAGATGCCTATAGTGTTCTTATGTCTGCAGTAGCAGCTCTTTAACTGTGGTGCTTCAGCCTTGTTTGTAAGTTGATTGCTGGGAGATTTCATTTTATCAGCTCACATGACATCTCCCATCTCCAGCAGTAATAGTCTCTTTAGACTGACTGCAGGAAGGTTGCTAGCATGGCAGGTAAAGTCATAGAACCAATATTGACCTTGTGGATGTCTTCAGGAGTTATGGCCACACAGCAAATAAGGGCTCCCACATTGGTAGTGGCAGAGCTGTCCAACATCAACTGCAGTGGCAACATTTTCTCAGCCACGGCAGACCTCAAAACACACTATGCTTTATATTTGTAGAAGTCTTGCTGTGGTTGATGAAGAGAACTTTATACGGACACCAAGGCAGCCTTGTCACACTGAGGTCTCCCCTGACTTTACACCTTTGTAGTTGTTCACTTTTTCTGGTTGATCCCATGCCGGTTACTTGACAGATGTCCTCCTTGAAAGTCTCTCCACCTGCAGGGCCAGGCACTTTCTTTCTCTCTTTCAACACTCAGGATGACTTCTGGGCTTTAGGCAGACCTTTACCCTCTCCAGCAGAATTACAGTTTTCAGGTGATGTCCCCTCACCTCACCTCTGGGACACTGGCTATCATGGAGAAACCAGTACGTTGAGTACTCTGAAGAATCTGGAACTAAATGTAGAGGTTTGCATTAAACATTTATAAAAATGATCAAGATTGGGGTATAAGTCTAATGTCTAAGATTTCAGATTCGGTTTGTGTCTATTCTTTTTCAGATGTAATTCCTTGGCTTTATCTCAGACACAGCCTTTGTGGGAGGTGATGCTCTTTCTGCATGTATCAGAGATGCTTGATCAAACCAGGAGCAACCAATACAAGGGAACAATGAAATGTAATATCTAAGCACCTGGTTGTCATTCGCTGTCCTGAAATAGCAATCTGGGGACAGAAAACAGACAGGCCCTGCCTATAAAATGCAGTATCTCAGACACAGCCTTTGTGGGAGGTGATGCTCTTTCAGCATGTATCAGAGATGCTTGATCAAACCAGGAGCAACCAATACAAGGGCAAAATGAAATGTAAGATCTAAGCACCTGGTTGTCATTCGCTGTCCTGAAATAGCAATCTGGGGACAGAAAACAGACAGGCCCTGCCTATAAAATGCAGTACCGCTTTTCACCTCCTCCCTTCCAGCCACCAAATAGAAAGTTATCAGGAAGAGCTAATCAGCAGCCCTTATCTAAAAAGGTTCAGATTGAGGACTGATTCACAAAGGGACTTCTGTATAGTAAAGTTATGAGTGCGGAGTCTGGCTACTTGTGGTGGAATCTCAGGGCAGAATCTCCACACAGTGCACTCTCTCTCTGCAGTGCGCTGTGCTAAGATACCACCCATAGTGCAGAGACTTTGTATTAGTTACTTTACCACATACAAGTTCCTTTGTGAATCAGGCCCTGAATCTCTATGTGCAGCTCTGCCTCCACTCTACATAACTTCAATGTCTGAGTCTAGGTCTAGCACTCTGTATACAAGCTAGATTAGCATGACACCAAGGGTCAAACAATAAGTCTGGATACCAGTTTCACAAGAAGTCTGGCATTCAGGGCAGGGGTAGACATCTGCTCAATTTGCAAGGGATTTTCCCTTCTCAACAGCAAAACTATTACCCGGTTAGTTAATTTATGCTAAATTGGCAAAATAAGTGTAGGAGCAGGAATGTAAAATGGTGATGAGAGTAGGGCTATTGGAGGTAAGCCATCTGTCTTTCTGCCTTATTTTTAGTTGGTGGTAAGATTTCTTTTTTACTGTCTGTCACTGCCAGGCATTTTCTGAAGGACAGTAAAAAAATTAAACTGACACCCACACCATGAAAGAAAACTACCATATGTGGGTCGTTAGTTTTTTTTACTTTTCAAACACATACTCCTGGTTTGGGTGTTTGTTCTTGAAAAATAAAATAAGTAAGTTTGGAAAAGCTGGCCATCAGGTTTGACAGAGATATCTGTAAACTTCTTCCTGCATTGGTAGGTATTGCCATGACAGTGGTTTCAGCCAATGTATAGAGATGTCTGCAGGGCTGGTGGACAACTCTAAAATTTGGTGTTAGAGTGATGGCACGATAGTGGCTGTAAAGTCCCCCCGCCACCCTGTCTTCCTTTATTCTATCTGTCTAAGCATGAATGAGGCCCATTATACCTACTGTTGTTCTTTTGTACCTCATGAGCAATGTAGGAAGTGGAAGTGTAACCAAAGTTGGCAAATTAAAGAGAAAATAACGTTGGCAACCTGAGCAGAAACTACACTACCTTTAAGGCCCAGAGTTCACCTAGTCCTGAAAGGACCAAGAAGACTAAAGTTTGAGCAGGTAACCCCTCATGTGCTACTGTACCCAATTCAGGCCAGGGCTCAAACCATTGTCAGGCTGACATCCTGCACATGAGAAGGTGAAACATAGAGCACTTGATAATTTGGTCCCCTGAAAGGACCTGACTAAATGAGTCTTCCCCTTGATTCTCTTATGTCCTTACACCTGAATGCAATTCCAATATTTTTTTGTTTACACGAGAAAGCTCTCTAATGACCAGGTAAAAAATCTTCACTGACAGTTTTCATTTCCACATTCATTATTAGAAGGCAATGCCGACTCAGGGTAGAAAAAGAAACAATGATGTGAAAGGAGATTTTATCTGCTTCCATTATTTTGCCACAGAGTTGGTAGAGCTAGTTTCCCCAAAGTTCGGGTACCTATTCTGTAACTTTCATTCCCTGTTCGTCTACCTGGCCCCTTTAAATTCCCTTACCCTCATAAATTCTGCTCTCCCTCTAGCAAGCGAAATTTGATCTAAAGAACAACAGTTTTTATTTTTACAGACATCTCGTAAATCATCCTCTTTGAATGCTAGCTCCAGTTAGCAAAGTGTGTTGATTGAATGTGGCGAAAACTATTGCTTCCACCTGCCCTGGGAGAAAGGACACTTTTTCTTACTACCTCGCTCATCAGAAAAAATTGACATTGGGGCAATGTGGCACTATCTGGGGAAGAATATAACTACTCCATACTATAGCATTGTCTGGGGTCTCAGTTTGCTGGTTTCTGTGTAAATGATCCAAACCTGTTGGCCCGACTTAAATTGCTTCAATCTAAAATATGTTAGTGATACAATCCAAACAACAGCCATCATCATGGTTCAGTTTGTCAATGTAATGCCATATTGTGAGGTCATCATATCCTTGAATAAAACAGAAAATGTACAATGAACCAGAATGTTGCCATGAACAAGAATCTAATATCATATTATAATATATATATATTTATGGCCATGCTATCTTCTGAAAGTGGAAACAATCTCATGTGGAACAAAGTTTCATCAACGTATTAGTGTAAGTTTTCAAAAGCTTTCACTATATGTCCTTCCTATAACGTAGCGCCACCAGAACATCACTTTTAGCAATGTTCTAGTGGCACTATGACCTTCTCCAAATTTACAAACCGGCATTAAAGGGGCGTGTAATGGGTGGGAGTAGCACACCCATATTTTTCAACACCTCCCTAGATTTACAAGGATGTGTAAATCTGAGGCAGCACCAAAAACTAACCCCATGCAATAGCAGGCCTTCAGAATTTTTGCATTCTGAAACACATATAGAAAGAAAAAAACGCCATTAATGATTGCTTATGTGCAGACAGGTGTCCCTTACGGCACATAAACAATCATTAAATAATGATGATTTGCTACTTCTATGTGTGCTGCACTCTGCATCACACACCGAAGTAACAAATCACCATTTTTTAATTGGTATTTGCAGGAAGGAACACCTTCCTGCACCTTAACAATCATTCCCTGCAATGCAGACACCCTTCACTATGGTGCAAGGTTTCCTGCATTGGCGCTAGGCAGCTAATTTTAGAGTTAGCACTATAGAAAACACAGGGGTGCTCTGTAGTATTCTAACTATGGCACATTCCTGCGTTTTGGAGCTGTCAAAGTGTAAAACTGCCAGATTTGGTGCAGCTCCACGCTCCAACAAGTCCTTGTAAATATGCCCATATGTCATGAAGTTGTTCACAATTTCACTTACGACACAGTTCGAATGTGCAATCATTGACAAGCTATACAGTGCCCACTGTATCGCTTGTCAATGATTGCGGTAAAATATTGTGCATGATGCCATTTCCAATACAACCTATACAAAAAGGAACGCACAGGTCATTAATCCTTCACCAGCAAGGTGCTTAGTAGTAGTCCACTTGACCTTCCCATTCAAAGAAAGTATGTAGGGAGTCTTTATGTATTTTCAAGTCTTTGTTTATTTTGTTAATCCATTAATTAATCAAGAAAACATCACAAAAATCAATCCATCCAACGTGTTTCGTCCAATGTGGACATCATCAGGGCTGTAAATTATAAAACAAGCGCTTCAATTAACATATTTCCACAGGAACTTCCTAGCAGGTAGTCATTTTGATTTGTGAAGGGAAGGATTGAAATTATGCTTGTTCTGTATAGAAATGAGGAGCTGTGGAAGAATGTTCATTGACACACTTGTTTTTTGATTTACAGCCCTGTTGATGTCCACATTGGACGAAACACATTGGCTGGATAGATTTTTGTGTTTTTTTTGGGATGAATAATGGATTAACAAAGACTTAAAAAAACATAAAGACTCCCTATGGACTTTCTTTGAATGGGAATGTCAAATGGACTACTACTAAGCACCTTGCTTGTGAAGGATTAATGATCTGTATGCTCCTTTTTAGGTTGAACCTGGAGAACACAGATTGAAAGTGCTGCTGCCAGTGAGATCTATTGTTGCTGACTTGCCTCGGAAGCGGGACAGGAGATGGGCACGCGCAGGGCGATTGGTGATTGGAGTTGATGCACCCGCACGTACAGTCATGCGGTGTTCACATCTCCTGTCCCACTTCCGAGGCCGCCGAGGTACAGCTAGTAGACTAAAATATTCAGCAGAGTCATTACGATGAAAGTCAGAAAAGAAACATCCCAGCAGAAGGTGTGCAAATATGTGCTGGAAACTTGTTGGTTTCTCTGAAGAAATTCACAGTACAATGGGAGTGATTGCAGAACTAATTTTATAAATTACATCGGTGTCTGGCGTGTTGCAAATTCAAAACACGGCTGGCATCGGTAAACTCTCTCGCCAAGTCAGGGGGTATTAGGGCTGTGTTTATTTAGTAAAATTGTCAGTTGGCGGTACTGAGCTAGAAATAATGCCAAGCTTCTTTTATAGTGTGGCAAGTAAATATAGCTATAGATTGCAAGTAGTTGAGTCACTTCGACTGGAGTGTGCCACGGCCACTTCTTTAGATCAGGGGTGACAATCTTTAAAGTCCACCCCATTTAAGTGTAAGAGGTTCGTAAACTGCGGGCAGTTGCAGTACTACTCCTGGCTCCCAGTACAGGATGAAGGACACATCAATGGCCCCGGACGTTTAAGAGGGCCACAATTCCTGGTGTACTGGTATGAATTTGAAGGTCTTGTGTGTGCCTTGCCTGGTACATGATTGGAAGAGACCTGTGTACGTTGATGGCCCACACCGGAATGATCTTGCATATGCTGAAGATATTAGTTCTGGGTTCCAACCGGGAAATAAAGTCCACAGGCCATCTCCCTTCCCCCCACTTCTCATTCCTGTTGGGTGCTCGCTGCTAAGCCACCTCTCCTTCTGTCCCTTCTCTCTTCCTCCCTTCTCCTTCTCTTCACCACTCCCCCTCTGCTACTTTGCTGCCCATCTTTCTGCCTCTTCCTTAGCTGTGAATGACTCCATTTTTTTCTTATTTTTACCTTTTCCTTTTCCTTCTATTTCTTTTTGCTTTTCTCCTTGCCCTTCTCTATACTATTTCCTATACTGTTCCTTTTCCTCTTTGTTCCTACGTCAACATTCTCCTTTATCTCTCTATTTCCATATCCCTCTTTCTCTCCTCCCGACCTCTTTTCCCACTTTCTCTATTTTCTTCTCTTTCAACTTTTAATCCCTCCCTTTCCATCCTCTAGCTGCCTCTTTGACCTGACTGTTCTCTTTTGTTTTTTTTCTGTCTTCTTCCCCCTCCCTCTCGCAGTCTCCTTCCTCCCTGTCTCTCTCACCCCTCTCTTACGCACTCTCTCTTCAGCGCTCTGTCTCCTTCCTCCTCTCGCTATCTCTCTGTACCTTCTTCTCCCACTATCTCCCATTGCTTTTCCTCTCCCTTCTCTCTCGCTGCTGAACCCCCCTCCTCAGTCTCTTTATGAGGCGCCGTCTCCCCTGCCTCTCCTTCCTCCCTGCCTGTCTCCTCTGCAGCCCGGCTGTCTTTGGCACATTACAGGTACGGCACTAAGAGCTGGCTGCCCAAATGCACTCGGCAGCCCGTGCCAGCCCATGCAGTGGCGCGTGTTCCGCATCTCCAGGCGTCAGAGGAGAAGCTCACTCTGCCTCCCTCTGCCAGGGCACGTGCCTGACGGCCCAGAAGATGCTGGGAAGTTCTAAGAGTTTGAGATATTGGCATTGTAAATGGCAATGCCTTTTATTTACATGTTGGTTTTTAAAACATAAATGAAAGGCATTGTCATTTACAATGCCAATAGCTTAAACTCTCGCAAATGCGAGACCAATTGCATTGCAAATGCTAGTTGTATAGGTTGTAGTTTGGTTGTAGGCGGCCCAGTGGCGGTGGGACCACAGAAAGTAGAGTGTGGTTGTTGCTCATTGATAAATTACCAATATTACACACAGGTGCGCAAATTTTTTAGCCCTCACCGCCAGTGAGTTGTTTTTTACCATTTTAAATAACCCTGAAATCGGGACCTCTTGGTGTACGTTACATGACAAAAAGGGGCATAAGTACAAGCCCCTGTCACCACCACAACATCACTTTAACTGACGTTGTGGTGGAGTTAGGGGCTTAGCATGACTTACATGGCAGCGTTAAGCCACTTTGTGTAGCTTAACGCTGCCTTGTAAATAAGACCCCCTTTCACACTATGGTTAGCCTTAAAACGGGTAGGCAGTGGGTGTTGCGGTGGGCATTCCACCTCAACACCCATTGATTTTGATGCTGCCCCCAATGTACAAGGAAGGCATACATAGGAGGCAGCACCAAAATTAAGACCAGGGAAAACCTTGTCTTCAGTTGGCGAAATGAGGAAAAATGCATTATTTCCCCTCGTTTTTGCTTTTTCCATGTGCGCTGCCTTGTGCAGCACAAATGAAAAAGCAAAATGCCATGGATTGTTTATGTACAGGAAGGTCCACCTTCCTGTACATAAACAATCTAAATAAATAATACATTTTGTGATTTTCTTGTGTGCTGCCTTAAGCCGCACACATTAAAGTGACAAAATGGTATTTCAAGATTGTTTATGTGCAGGAAGGGGGAGCTTCCTGTAAATAAACAATCCTCCCCTGCTTGCAGACACCTTTGCACTTTGGTGCAAGGGTGCCTGCGTTGGCGCTACACCAGTGGCGTAGCTAGAGCTTCTGGAGCCCCGGACTATCCCTCAGATTGCCGCCCATGGCAGGTAGCGGCAAGAGGGAGCGGAGGGAGGGTTTAGGGAAAAATTTGGGCGAGCAGCAGGGGTGGATTGGCAGGGTTTAAGTTATGATGCCACTCTCTACTCCACTGAATAAGAAGGGCGTGAATCTGGGGCGTAATTATAGAGCAATCCTCGAAGGTGAAGTCTCAGTTGATGAAGGCCCACCAGCACTAAAAAACTGCAGCACTATAATGCACAAAGGACAGAAAATACCACAGTGATAGATTTAGTGAGAAGCGCTGTCAGTACAAACTATAATAATGGTAGTGGGGCAAGGAGTTGCACATACAAAGAGAGTACGGGTTTGGTAAGAATAAAGCAAGGTTGATAGGAGGGATTGTCTGTATAATGTTGTGGTGCTCACCATTCAAACACCCTGCTACCCACAGATGTGACACAAATGACCAAAAAGGAACAGTCATTCATAAACAAACATCAGAAGATGGGGGTACACCAATGTAGCAACATTTGACTATGATGCTTTAACAAATATACATTAGCACTCAAAGTTCGAGTAGTGAATGTATCTGAAGCTGTTCACAGTAGACTAGAGTTGGGATACCATATCAGTTACATCGTATATTTCTAACAAGAATTTCATCTTTAAACACTTTCTCAAGACCCTGGGGCAGTTTTTTTACGCAGCACTCCGATTCATGAGGAACAGTAAATCTGGCTCTTGGTTTTCTAAGGGTTGCTTTGTTTTAAGACTAAGTATGATCTTGTTTTGGTATTCCATATCAATAAAGACTGGGATGAGGACAAAGGGCATTGAGAAAATGGCCCAATTACTTACCAGTAACCTTCATTACACCTAGTCGTCCTTGTCCCAGCCATCACACCCTAAAATACAACCTTAAATGTCTGGCCTTCAGGTAGGCAATGTACTTCAGGATGATGCAGTGAATGTCATCCTCCTAATGGCACCAGTGAGAGTATATGGGCTGACCCAAAATGATGCCCAGGGACTTCAATGGTAGTGCTTTTGCCTGCTCTCCCTATGTCAGAGGGGAGCTTACAAATACAGCTTTAACTTAACTAGATGTGCTCCCCCGTCGGTTTGTGCTGCCCCTCCATCAGAGGGGAGCTTTCAAATACAGCTTTAACCTACCTAGATGTGCTCCCCTGTCGGTTTGTGCTCACCCTACATCAAAGGGGAGATACAAATACAGCTGTAACCTGCATGTTGGTGCCTGGCCTATGTCTATGCCGCCCTTAAAGCGCTGCAGCTGTTTGTGCTTGCGCCTGACCGAAAACAGTTATGCACTGTGTAAAGTTGGCAAACAATTACTGTTTTAAGCAATAATTTTGAATATAATTTCCTCTGTGTCTTCGCAGGCTGGTTACCTCATGAAAGTCTGGGCCTGGCCCATGCAGCGTGCCGCGGTGGCGCACTGTCTTCACAGGCTGGTTAACTGCCACAATCACTGGTAGTGGTGGTAAAGCTGCAGCAGGAGCTTCAAATTGAATGACAAATGGCTTAGTGGCATGTGTGAAATGACAGCATGCACACTAAAACAGCAGAACAATGGGGGAGGGCAAAAATACCTGTATTTAGGAAAAGAGCATTTACTGATAGCATGCACACAAAGGAGGGGGGAGCACAGCCAGATCGGTAGATGGAATCAACAAAACACCGGCTGCCCCTAAAATAGCGCCGCCTGGGGCGGACCGCCCCCCACCCCCCTAGCTACGCCCCTGCGCTACACTTCTAAGTATAGCGCCATCGCAGCGGGGAGCGCAAGCCTGCACCATATCATGGTAAATATGGTGCAGCCTTGTGTTTCAGAAGTGGCGGAGAGAGGCGTTAAGCTTGGACGGCTAACACCTATCTCTGCCACATCCTTATAAATATCCCCCACAGTGCTTGCTTGATTATAGAAAAGTTCCGAGAAAATTCTTTGAGAACTCTTGAAGTCTTCAGTTTCATGACAAAACAAGTACAATCAGAAGAGTCCTAGTATATATCAATGGAAACCCAAACATGACAATGAAGAAGGATCAATTGGCGCCCATTTGCCCAGTGGGACACATATTTGAAAGGGGAAGCTACATTATTGGCTTGAAAATAGGTTATGTTCTCATTGGAAATTAGAATTTGCAGCAGTGATGTTTGGACACGTAGGAAATTAGTAGCCTTATCCACGTCTTGTTGCTCAAAGGGTGAAAATGAGCACTTTTTTTAATATGTTATGTTATGTTATGTTATGTGGTTTTTATTAGGCGCACAAATGCTCCAGCTAAGGAGCGTCTTGGCGCCCGACAAGGCAGCTACACAACACAACTAAATAAAACAGCACAAGCAAACTAACTAAGGGAATAAAAATGTTTTCAAGGCGCGATGAAAAGAAAGCAAATCGCTCATGGCGCGAATTGCCGGGGGTAAGGAGTTCCACAGAGCAGCGGCCCGCACTCGAAATGAGCGCCCACCGGCCCTGCTTCGCTTAAAGCGCGGTACCACGGCCAATTCGAGATCTGCCGATCTTAAGGGTCGTGCCGGAATATAGTTGGCCATGAGGGTCGTAAGGATCATTGCCGGGGACCCCTTCAAGATCTTATGGGCGACGCAGAGGACCTTAAACTGAATCCGCTGCGCCACCGGGAGCCAGTGCAGCGCTCGAATGGTGCTGGAGGTAGGACAGAATCTTGGAAGGCCCACCACCGCTCTCGCTGCTGCATTCTGGATCCGTTGCAGGCGCCCGATCTCAGCTACATTCAAACCGGCCAGCAAAGAACTAGCATAATCCAGCCTGGAGATGACGGTAGCTTGGATCATGAGTTGCCGAGTGGGGGCATCGAAGAACTTTAGCACAGGACGGAGCCCACGCAAGATGCCGAAGCAGCAAGCAGCCGTGCGTTTAGTGTGGCATGCAAACGTAAGGGAAGGGTCCAGCCAGACCCCGAGGTTTTTAAGCTCGGCGACTGGGATGGGAGCAGAACCCAACTCCTCCGGCCACCATCTCTCTCCCCACAGTTCCGGTTGCCTACCAAATACCATCACCTCGGTCTTACTAGCGTTTAGCTGGAGACAATTAAGCGTCATCCATCTAGCGACCGCCCTCAGTCCTTGTTGAAACCTAGGAGCGTCGACCTCCGCATCCCCGCTGAGCGTGACCGCTAGCTGGGTGTCATCGGCGTATGACACCATGGTCATACCCCATTGTTTGACAACCTCAGCTAGCGGCCTTACGTACAGATTGAACAGCGTAGGGCTCAGCGAGGAGCCTTGGGGGACGCCCAGGTTCAACGGATGGAATTTTGACTGATAAGGTGGGACGGTCACGCTAAAGGCCCGGTTGGTTAAGAACGACCGGAACCAGTCGAGCGCAATGCCGGTGACACCAGCCTCCTCTAAACGCTGCAGAAGGATAGGGTGCGAGACGGTGTCAAAGGCAGCGCTTAGATCTAATAGCACCAGCGCTGCCGTTTGTCCCGCGTCAAGCACGGAGCGAAGGTGCTCCACCATATAAAGCAGAGCCGTCTCCGTGCTGTGACCTGCCCTAAACCCATTCTGCGTAGCGTCGAGTATATCAGCTCGACGGAGATGTTCCGAGAGAGCGGCATTTACGTGTGCCTCCATCACCTTAGCCGGCCACGGCAAGAGTGAAATAGGCCGATAGCTCTCCGGCTTGCTTCCATCCAGGCTAGGTTTCTTCAGGATCGGACGAACCATGGCTCGCTTCCACTTAAGTGGAACAACGCCAGATGTCAGTGACGCATTGACCAAGGAACAAAGCGGAGAGATGTCATGTGCCGCCAGGTCCTTGAACACTTCAGGGCAAAGTGGATCCTCAGGGGACCCAGACTTCACTTTGCGAGCCAAAGTGCCTAGGCTATCAGAGTTTAACAAAGGTAGAGAACATAGTCCCTCAGATGGTAGTGGCTTAGATGATGTAATCGCTGAGGGAACGACCACAGGAAAGGCTCGGTAGATAGCATTCACCTTTTCCAGAAAAAACTCTGCCAACTTTTCACAGTGCTCCAGAGAGCTCTGATGTGATGTTATAACTTTTTTGGCAGTGAGGTCTTTCAATACCTTAAAGATAGCCTTTGCTGGGTTCGAACTATTCCTGAATTGTGTCGCATAAAAAGCGGCACGGGTTCTACACACCGCCCGATGGTACACCTTCACTGTAGCCTGATATAAGACTTTCTTAGAGCTGGAGTAGGCTTTGCGCCATGCCCGCTCTGCGCGTCTGCAAGACACCTTCAGAGCTCGCAGAGAGTCGTCGTACCAGGGGCTGGCCTTGCCAGGACCAGTTTTACAGGTCACCAAGGGGATGAGGGTGTCCAAGGCCCTGGAGACCCATTCGCTGAACCTGTCGTACATCTGATCCGGAGGACCTGAGACGTCAAGCGGGTCAGCTGATAAGAGATGAAAGAACTCATCTAGCTTAAGTTTGTTCCAGCGTCTTCTTGGAACAGAACACACCATTGGCTTAGATGGACTAGCCACGATAGGGCAGTGGAACTGTATCAAATAATGATCAGTCCATGCCAGCGGTGTGTAGCTGGTGACACAGACTTCCGTCAGATTGGTAAAGAACGGGTCAAGGGTGTGACCCCCTGAGTGTGTGGGCTGCGTCACCAACTGATTAAGCTGTAACGCCTCAAGGTCAGCCAGGAAACTGGCGACTGAGGGACTACTGGAGTTGTTAAAGTGCAGATTTAGATCTCCAATGATGGTAAAATTGGAGCACCCCGTAGCCAGATTGCTAATAGCCTCGGGTAACGCTGCTCTGAAGGCCACTTCACTCCCCGGGGGCCGATAAATTACCAGTCCCGACAGGGTGAAGTTGGATGAAATAGCAACCTTAAACAGAGCGCTTTCGCACCCCGAGATCTTTTGCCCATGCCATGTGGTAGGGTAACAGGACTTGACGGCAAGAGCAATACCCCCGCCTCTTGAGGTCCTATTCACGGTGAATACCGAGTATTCCGGCGGGAAGGCCAGATTGACAATGGCCGTGTCAGCATCCTGCAGCCAGGTCTCTGTTACACAAAATAGGTCAGGCAACTCCCTGCCTAGCAGATCATTAATGTCGAGATGGTGCTTGACAAGCGACCTAGCATTAAGATTCCAAATGCTAATACCTGGCACCGGGCTTAGAGGCGTGCGCAGTACTTCCCTGCAGCTCCTGCTTACGGGGGCAGCCAGCGTAAAGCATCCGCAGCCACACGATAAGGGGCCGCTTAAGGGATCCACCCTAGGTGTAGAGCAGGGTGGCCGCGACCTCTCAATGGCAACCAGACTATCTCTGGTATAGCACCGCATGATGTAGAGTAGACCGACCAGGAGGGGGGCCAGGGTCCAGCCACGTCCAGCGCGTCCTGTCGCGGACGGGCGCAGACGGGCAGGACTCTGGCACGACTCCGGCATGCGACGGCGTCCCAGCTGCGCGTTCCCGCTGCGCGGGAGAGAGCGACTTTAAGTAGGCGCCGGAAATGGAGGGAGGAGCGCGTGGACGCTCCAAGATGGCGCCCGCCGAAAAAAGCCTGGTCCCAAACCAAGATGGCGCTGGTCGCCGATCAGCTATCAGCCCACCCACAGAACCCGGACCCACCGAAAACGGTGGTGGATATTCCAAATTAAATGCAAGTAAGAGGGGGGGGGAGAGCCCAAGCAGCGCACAGTTAAAAATACTAAAACAAAGGAACGAAGCAAAAAACGCGCTAAATGCGTCAACAAACGATAATTAAAATTTTAAGCGCTCACAAACCGCAGCGCGGTGATGTGCCACCTTGTCAGGTGTATTTCTATGGCCAGTGACTGCTGTCACTTGGTGAAAGAGAATCCCTATGAAGGAATTAATATCCACAAGTTAAGCTAATTCTTTGAGAAGAAAATGTATAATTTGACGGTGCTGCACAAAATTTGGGAGTGGACTCTGGCATTTCTTTTGAATGGATATGTTTAAGATGTTCATTAACAAGGATAAGAGCTCTCTTTTATGTATTCCAATTTCATGTCATTACTATTTTCCTATGTAATTATCTTTTTAAAATCTAATGTGTTTTTTAAAGATACTGCTGCTTTTATGTCAATTTATTTTAAATAGCTTTCTCAGACTGAAATTAAGTGGCTGACTGACAACGGCAAAAGTAAGTTAAAATTGCAACTTTAAACGAGGTATGGCAGGTCCTGAGTAGAAACAACATATTATTTAATCTTATTTGGGTTAATAGAATTTTTTAGGAAAGTAATTTTTCAAGCCCTTCTCGCCTGTATCATTTTCACCATAAGTCCCAAATAAAGCTGAATTGAACATAGGTAGCTGTGGCTCTAAAGTTAGAGAAGCAAAACACATCCATTCTGTCTTCTTCCCATTATCTAATGGCATTAGGTCCTAAATCGAGCATCTCAAATCCTAGCTACATTGGTTAATGTGGGATTAAGGAATCTGCACCCACATGCATCAAAGTCCGGTTTTGCGATTCCTAATTTGCGATTTTTACCGAATCGCAAATAAGGAATCGCAAAACGGGATGCATGATTGAAAGTGCATAAAATTTGCGATTCGGTAAAAATCGCAATTTTTACCGAATCGCAAATATTATGCGTATTCCAATTTGCGATTTCGCAATTCCCATTGATTCCTATGGGCCAAAAGGCCCATAGGAATCAATGGGAATTGCAAATTCGCAAATTGGAATTCGCAAAATGTTAATTCATTCCATGGGTGCGGGGGGGGTCCAAAGGACCCCCCCCTGCACCCCTGAAATGTATTTTCAAATGGATGTTTCACACACACATGTCCTAAGGACATGTGTGTCTGTAACATGACAGTGTTTAAAATGCTAATTTGAGCATTTTAAACCTTTTTCGCAAATTACCACGAGGTTCACCCTCGTGGTAATTTGCCCCCCCTAATTGCGAATCCGCAATTTTAAAAACAATCATGCATTGCTTTTAAGGAATCGCAAATTTGCGATTCCTTAGAAGCAATCGCATTTTTGGAAATCGCTAAAAATAGAGATTTTTCCAAAAATGATTGATGCATGCTAAAAAGGTATTTAGAAATCGCAAACGGCCGATTTTACCGAATCGCACCTTTTGCGATTCCTAAATACCTTGATGCATGTGGGCACTAATGTTTATGTTCTCTTCAATAACGCTGTTAGAGGCGTGCAATCACTGTGTGGACGTCTGTTTCTAGTTCTTTTGTTTAGTTGTGACATCAGTACTCAAAATGTGAAAAATAATGCTGTGCTATAATAATGTAATTTGCTACTTTGTTCATCTGTCTTTCTTTACGAACATTTAAGACAAGATATTGAATTTAGCATCGGAAATGTTCAATTATTTTCAATAGTTTTCAAACAGCTGAATCTTAAGGAAACAGAAAAGGCTTCCCTAAACAGCATATTCTGACCTAAAAATCTGATACTTTCCTGTACATTGTTACTTTGACAATTAAAAAGTCTGTTTTTTCAAGAAAGAGCAAGAGTAAGTGATGTGATTAGAGAATAATATTGCTACTATTGAACTATATGGTCAGAAAATAACTAACTATAATATAGGTGGCTGAGACAAGGGAGCTGTGACATCTTAATAAACCTCGGCCTTAGGGGCTTATTATCATGGGCCGGCGATACAATTATCGCTGCTTTAGCATCCGTTTTTTGGGGTGAAAAGCGTTGATAATTGTATCGCAATATTTACAAGGACACGCCAGCATGTGTGTCCTTGACTTAGCTCCCGTTTTTCACACGCCTTGCCTCACATTGATTATGAGATGCAAAGTAGGCGTGGCTGAAAACAACATGGGAAAATATCGCGAAGGCAGCTTCGCAATATTAACAACAAGGCGAAGTAATAATTTAAATCGCACTAACTCTGCCTTAACTCAGGAGTTTACCGTGTGTTAAATTCCTGACTAAGGCATACCTAACATGGGAGGTGGATTGTGGGGCTAAGGCCACAGGGCTTTTCATCAAGCTTCTCGCCATTTTCCATGGAACGTCGCTGGGAAACTATGAAAACCCAGCTATCGCTGGAATATTTATCGCCATAGCGCTAAGCGTTGATAATACAGCGCTAGCTTGGTGATATATTCCAGCAATAGCCAGCGATAATTTAAAGCTCGCTAAGCGATATTTATCGCTGGGGCTTGATAATATGCCCCTTAGCGCTTTGTGTGCTCATACAAAGCAACAGGTATATTCGGATGGCTAATTTTAACTGCAGATTCTCGCCATTTAGAACTGTAGTCCAGATTTAGAAATATGTCACAGAATGCAGCACAGCACCCAAAGAGTGAAAGGAAAGCGTCACACGGAGATATTAACTTTATAAATGTCCCTCATCCACCATAAATTATCAGTATTTATTTAATATATGTAGATGCGGACCTTTTTCATCATGTCATTATTAATTGCTTTGAAAACTCTTCAAGACTCATCATATGTACAAGCCAGGAAAAGGTCAAACTAAATTAGCAATTAGTACTTTGTCAAATGAAATTTACAGCATTTATCACAGACCATATATGTGACAACTTTCCTCAACATATACATGAATGAATGAATGATAGAGCATTTATAGAGCATGCAGCTACTCCGGCACTGAAAAGACTCTATCAAACCCTCTGCTGCTCCTAGGAGCTAGTGAACAGGAAATTAATTACAGATTACAGGTTTTAAGGCATCTTCCTAAAAACGGCAATGTTGATCACTTTCCTAAGAGTCAGTGGGAGAAGGTTCCAGGCGTGGGCACCATGGAACCGAAAGGAACGGCCGCCAGAACGGGTGCGGCATATCCTGGGGACGGAAGCCAAGCTCAGGGTGGAGGACCTCAGGGTTCTTGACAGCACATAGTGTGTGACTCTCCTTCTGAGATATTCTGCACCATTTCCATGCAGGGCCTTGAAGAATAGTACCAGAGCCTACCAGTGCCAGAGACTTAAAACTGATCCTCATTTTTACAGGGAGCCAGTGTAAAGCCCTGAGTGTGGGGAGATGTAGGTCCTGGGCTTTAGCAAAAGGACTGCTCTGGAGGCTGAATTCTGGTGCACCTGTTGCAGGTTAAGTAGATATTCATGGAGGTCTAGGGACAGGACGTTGACATAGTCAAGCCTGGAGATGACCAGTGCCTGGACTCCGGCCTTCCTATGGTCAAGAGGCAAGATGGAGAGACATTTTCTAAGCATCCCAAGGAGCCCAAACCAGGAGCCAACTACAGACTGGACATGAGATCTCAATGAGAGGGAGTTGTCCATCATGACGCCCAGATTCTTGACAGAGGTTTGAGCGGAGAGAGAAGGTGACATATGTGAGAGTCACCAGAGTTTCCACTCGTCGACAGGTGGGTAGCCAAAACAGATAACTTTGGATTTCTCTGGATTACTTTTTAACTGATTCTTCCTCAACCACAAGAAAACCTTCGAGAGACAGGTACTGATCTTCTCACCCTCAAAGTCAGTTCCCATGTCACAAGTCAAAAGGAGCTGCGTGTTGTCCGCGTAAGAAATAATATTCACGCCACACACCTCTGCCAGTGGTGCCAAGGGGAACTCCCACATTCAGGCTGGAAATGAGGGGCGCGAAGGGGGGCATCCATGCTTCCTGGCTTCTGTCCTCTAGGAAGGAGGTAAACCATTTCAAAACGATGCCACCTACTCCGCAGTCCTGTAGCCTGTTTAAGAGTCTAGTGTACGGAACAATATAAAAAGCCGCAGAAAGGTCCAAAAAAATCAGCATGGCTTTTCCCACCTGGTCCAGCTTCTCCTTGATATGCTTGGAGACCTCTAGTAGGGCAGTCTCTGTACTATAGTTAGTTTTAAAACCCAAATGGCTCTGGTGTAGGAGATTATTTTTTTCAGCGTAGTCAGAGATTACTGAATTGACGTATTTCTCCAAGCCTTTAGAAAAAAAACAGCAGTAGTGAGATAGGGCTGTAATTTGATGACTCTAAAGGGTCAGCCGAGGGCTTCTTAAGCAGCAGCAGAATTTTAGTACGTTTCCAAATACAGCCATAAGAGAAGAATGAAGTACTTTATTAGCCACAGGGTTAACTGACGGGGCACTGATGCCAGCAGTTTAGCTGTGCAGGGGTCAGAAGGGGACCCTAACTTCAAACTCTTGATGAAATCCAGGGATACTTCCGGTTGAAGCAGAGGAAAGTGTGCAAGAGTCGGACAGCTAATTGAGGCAGGTTGAGCCACCAGGGCTAAACGGTCAGCAGGCTCTTGGTCCTCGGCAGACCCTAGAGAACGAGTCCTTAATAGTGAATTGAATTGAATTGAAGGAGATTTATAATGCGCAAGAACAATAACCCGCAGGTATCAAGGCGCCTAACAATATGATCAGAAATTGAGACAGAAGACCTTACATATAAGCTTGCCGAAAGAGAAGAGTTTTTAGGGCAGTGCGAAAGTTCTGTAAAGACGGAAGGGATCTCAGGTCGAGGGGAAGGTCATTCCACCATTTAGGAGCTAGAGTGGAAAAGGCCCTGCCACTCCATCTAGCTCTTCGTACGCGGGGGGCTGTCAGAAGCAGTTTCCTGGAGGAACGCAAGTTCCTTCCAGGGATGTAGTGGGAAATGATGGACCCAATTCCCATGTCGCTATTTTTGGCGATGGCTCTGTAGGTCATGCATAGAACTTTGAACCGGATTCGATGTTCTACCGGTAGCCAATGCAGCGTTTTCCTGGCCGCCGTGGCCGAGGAGCGTCTGGGAATATCCAGAACAAATCTGGCTATGGCGTTTTGGACTACCTGTAAGCGCTGCAGGTGGCTCCTGTTAAGCCCAGCATACAGTGCATTACAGTAGTCCAAACGAGAACCAATGAGTACGACGGCTATTTGTTTTCTAGCCTGCAAGGAAAGATATTTCCTAATCCTTCGTAGGGTGTGAATCAAACCCCAGCAGGTGGAGACGGTTCTACTCACCTGGCTGCCCAAGTCAAGGGCAGGGTCTATCAACACCCCGAGATTCTTGGCAGATGTTGTAGGGGAAGGGCACGTTCCTAGTGAGTCGGGCCACCAATTGGCTGACCAGATGTTTTCTTTCCCCCAAACACCATCCCCTCAGTCTTCTCCCCATTCAGTTTAAGAGAGTTCTGAATCATCCAATGACCAACCGCCTCCATACAAGATCTAAACTTGGAGGCGATTAGTACATCTGAATGGGGGAGAGAGACGAGGATTTGGGTGTCGTCTGCGTAAGAGACTACCTCCATCCCGAAAGATCTTATTAATTTGGCTAGTGGGGTCACATAGATGTTAAAAAGGGTCGGGCTGAGTGCCGACCCTTGAGGGACCCCACACAGCACTGGTCGGGATGGAGATAGGAACTCCCCCAGCTTGACTCTTTGTTCCCTCCCCGTAAGGAAAGAGGTCAAAAGATCCAGAGCTGTGTCCTTCACCCCCACCTCCCTCAGCCGAGATGAAAGTACTGAGGGGGAGAGGGTATCGAAAGCCGCAGTTAGATCTCGCAGGACCAGGAGGGAGGTCTGGCCCCCATCTACTGTCGTGCGGATCTTATCGAGCACAATGGTGAGGGCTGACTCAGTGCTAAATTCTCTCCTAAATCCATGCTGGGAGGAGTCTAGGCATCCCGAGCTTTCCACAAAAACAGCAAGATGCTTGTTCAGATGTGCCTCAAGCATCTTCGCTGGAGCAGGAAGCAGTGAGATAGGCCGGAAGTTTTTTAGGACCCCCGGATCCAGGGAGGCCTTTTTTAACAGGGGTTTTACAACCGCCTTCTTCCATTCTATAGGGAAAATACCGTCTCTAATGGCTAGATTCATTACCTCTAGCAACGGTGGCAGGAGGGTCTCCCTACACTGCTTGATGACTTTCAGTGGGCAGGTATCCAGGGGAGAACCAGACTTGGTCTTATTTAGCAGTAACTCCAGATCTTGCAAGGCCAGCGGGGGGAAAGAGTCCAGGGTGCATAGTGGGGAGATGTCCGTAGTAATCATGCTCATCTCAACCCCTGAGGTGGGCGCACTGATACAAGCTCTTTGTTCCTCGAGGGCCAGGTGAATATCCTGAATTTTGGTGTGGAAGAAGGAGGCAATCTTATCACATAGGTCCTGCGAAGGAATGACAGGATCAGGGGCTTGCAGTTTGACTAAAGAGTCAACAGTTTTAAAAAGCTCCTTCGGCGAGGAAAGCGAGGTGGTCATGGTAACAAAGTATTCTTGTTTAGCCTGCACAATCTCAGCTTTATATTTTTTAACAAGGAGTTTATGGGCTTCCTTGTTCTTGAGGTCCCAACTAGCATGCCAATAGTCACAATTTTCTTGTGAAAAAAAGTGGCTAGTTGGCTAGGGGTATATCACAAAAAGCACAAAGAATAGCACGAACAGTTTTTAAACATCACATACAACACAATCAACAGCACTTTAGTGCACATATAATGCCAACTGATTTCTTTATTCTGAATTCAAGGACTCTGGAACAACCTATAAACTGTTAACCCCATGTAGGATGCCTTCAATTTTTTTCATATTAAAAGTGACGCACTGTGGGCGCAAGAGGCTTGTTGATAAGCACTTGAGTCCTTTAAATTAAAGGCTTTCCAACATTACGACAACAGGTTTTGAACTCTGTGAGGAACCATGCTTAATGAGATCTTCCTTGGGGCTCAGAAATTGGTTGGGTATGCCTAAGGAAAGACCATGTCATTTTATTTTAGGGGCAGTTGTACATTACAGTGATCGTGTTTATACACACTCTGTGCGCATACCAACCCTTTCAGATTACTCCGAGAACTCTGCAGACATTTTTTTTAAATGAAGTCAAAAAGGAATGTATTCAATTTTGTGTTTTCTGCATTTTATCTACCCTTCACCATTCACCCATAGGGACTGTATCAATGTTATCTTGCCTTCCAGATTATGAGATGAAAACGTTCACTCACTAGGGAAGCTAAAGAATTAAAAGAGCTCAGAAACACATTGGAGGAAAAATGCTATTAGTCAATATTGCTTCTGTGTAGATTGTAAAATGTTACTTTGTCTATCTTTTCTGCCGTACTCGTTTGAAGAAGCCCTTTTTGATTTAATGCTGTAAATAATAACAAATATTATAAATATCTCGCTCTCTCTATTACCTTCTGGCGGTCGCCAGTAGGTCTATATAGTTAAGACCTAGTTACCTAGTTACCATAGGAAATTCCGAACATTCTATTGGGAATAACTTTGGCGACGGTTGAGGGATCTGCCTGTAATTTTCCTTAAATTTGCCTCGCTGTGCTCCGCTCCTTCCCTGTAAGTTTCAGGGGGATTCGTCAAGCGGGGGCCGAGAAAAAAGGGGGGTCCCAAAACGTGTTTTACCCATGTTAATTTCCATAGGGACATCGAACGGCTGAACGGAATTATACCAGATTTGGAAAAATGGTAAGGGCTGGTATGCAGCAGTGCCTTTTGTATGTTTGGTGAAAATCCCTCCAGTAGTTCTTGAGAAAATTGAATTTGAAATGTTTCAAATGGCATTTTTTATGGGACCTTTAGACACGGCTACAGCCGGAACGGCTGAACGGAATTACACCAAACTTGACAAAATGGTAGGGACAGGTATTCAGTAGTGCCTTTTCTATATTTGGTGATAATCCCGCCAGTAATTGTTGAGAAAATTGAATTTTATCAAATTATATATCTATATGCGCTCACCGTACGCGCACCGTACGCGTACGGTACGCGTACGTGCGCGTACCCTTACGTGCGTGAGCGAGTTTCTGATTGGCCGGCAATCGACTGTCAACATTCCAAACTGTCCAAACCAGGAAGTGTTGGCCACCATCTTGTTTTTCAGGAGAACTGAGGCACAAGAGAGCCCAAAACAAGAGTGGAAAACACGAAAAGGGGGCAGGGTAGAGACCCACCAACCCTCTAGCCCTTCTCAGGGGTCCCAAAAGGACCCCCAAGGGCAAAAAAAAAAAAGAATTGCGGGGCACGCGCACCTTACGCGTAGGGTACGCGTACCCCGCGATTTAAAAAAAATGTGTGCGCAAACATTTTGCGCACCCGCAATCCACTGCTGATGATGTCACATATTACATCATTCATGACATGGTCAGTGACATCACTGATGACATCACTGATGACATCTGGTTGGCGTGGAGGCTTTGACTGCATTCGCAGATCGGGAGAGAGGGAAATCTGTGTTATCATATATATATATATATATATATATATATATATATATATATATATATATATACGTGTATGTGTGTATACGTTTATGTGCTTGTGCACTTTAATGGGGAGAGGATATGGCCTAATGGCTAGAGTGGTCGACATTGGTGCTGCCGAACCGTCTTCGAGTCTCAGCAGGGACGCTCAACATTCTGTGATTCTGGGCACATCATTAATCTCCTCGTGACTAACAAAACTGAATGTGTCAGTCTGCAACAAACTGGTGTTCATGTAAAGCACTCTGATACCTTCGGGTCTTGTTCGCGCTATATAAGGTACTGGCTTTGTTGCAGGTCACGCTGCTGCTGCGCTGTCTATTTTAACTGCCCGTTTTACATCTGTGTTATTTTGATTTTCGTTTTCCCCTGTTTTTAGGCGCTTTGCTTGGGAATATCCTCCTGCCCTCTCACCTGCATATAAAAGTGAAAAACGCACCGCCGTTTGGCGGGTCCGGGTCCCGGGGTTGGTTCGGTGGGCGCCATCTTGCCTTGGGCTGTCCAGATCTTCCCCGGGCGCCATCTTGGAGCGTCTCTACGCTCGGTATGCTAATCGCCTCGCCTACTTAAGGCGGACTCGACACCAGTAGCCTGGTCAAGGTACTGGCTTTGTTGCAGGTCGCGCTGCTGCTGCGCTGTCTATTTTAACTGCCCGTTTTATATCTGTGTTATTTTGATTTTCGTTTTCCCCTGTTTTTAGGCGCTTTGCTTGGGAATATCCTCCTGCCCTCTCACCTGCATATAAAAGTGAAAAACGCACCGCCGTTTGGGGGTTCCGGGTCCCGGGGTTGGTTTGGTGGGCGCCATCTTGCCTTGGGCTGTCCAGATCTTCCACGGGCGCCATCTTGGAGCGTCTTTACGCTCGGTATGCTAATCGCCTTAAAGTTGTCCTCTCCCGCGCAGCGGGATCGCGCAGTGGAACGCCGCCGCTAAGCCGGAGTCGTGCCTGAGTCCTGCCCGTCCGCGCCAAGTACGCGCCGGGCGCGGCGGCCTTTAGGTATTTCTACATCCTCAGGTTCGGCTACACGGGATTGCGCTATGATTGTATATTCTGCCGCCACGCTGCGGGTCTTAGGACGCTCTGTCCCGAGATGTATACATGCACCTATACACCCGCTTAGTGGCCCTTATCAGTGCGCCTGTGGCCAGTGGGCGGTGGACTCTCCGGTTAAGATCTGTCAGGAGGCTCCACCGGTCGCTCCGTGCAGCAGCCGTCAGGCTCATGCTCTGCGCATCCTCAGCCTTAACGTGAGGTCTCTAGTTCAACACCACCAAGCCGTTAGGGACCTGATACGAGATGAGGCCCCTGACATTGTGGCTATTACGGAAACTTGGCTGAAGGATGACGATACAGCCATTATTAATCTGGCATTCCCATCTGATTTTTCGGTTTTCACCCTGAATCGATTGACTAGGGGCGGGGGCATCGCTCTCGCAGTGAGATCTAGTCTCTCTTGCTGTTGGTCTGCCCTTAACATCGCAGGCTGCGAGAGTGCTGTCTTTAAAATCTTGGTTAACCCTCAGTTCTCCCTTTCAGGGATGGTAGTCTATCGCCCTCCGGGAAGCGATGTGGCATTTAGAGCTGCCTTTCCTGACGCTGTAAGTTCTCTGGCGTTGGGGTGTGCTAACTTTTCTATCTTGGGGGACCTCAATTTGCACTTTGAGAATCAGAAAATCCCTACGGTGTGCAGTTTTCTAGCCGATCTGGAGGCTCTTCAACTCCAACAAATAGTGCTGCACCCCACACACGTAGGCGGCCATACGTTAGATCCGTTTTTTACGAACTTGACAGAGGCCACAGTTACGGCCGTTACTCCGCTCGGCTGGACGGACCATTCTTCGGTGGCCATCTATGTCCCCTTGCCGGGAATTTCTTCTTCTGCTCCCGTAAGGATGGTCTCCACACGGCACTGGAGTAAATTGAGACTTGAGGACCTTCATCAAGTCCTCGCGGCAGAGCCGCTGGGACCTTTGGAGGACGTAGATGCAGGTTACGATCGGTTCTGCTCTTGGGCACTTGATTCCCTGATTCCCATCTCGGCTAGGAAAATCAGCTCCAGGGAGTCAAGCCCTTGGTATGACAGTGCTTTACGCGCACTCAAGGGCAGTTGTAGGCGAGCAGAGAGGGAGTGGCGGAAGATGTACGACAGCGGATAGAAGGTTGTTTACCTCGCTGCCGTTAAAATTTACCATCGTGCTATATGCCGGGCCCGGGCAGCTTTTTGCGCTGCGGAGTTCGGCAATAGCCCAAATCCATCAAAAACCATCTTCAAAGTGGTGAAGGACCTTGTGGCAAAGCGGGCCTCGGCTATAACAACGAGCTCCACGGCGCATTGTGAGGCTCTTGCCCTGTACTTCTTAGAAAAAGTTCAGAACATCTACTTAACATTCCCTGTCACTAGGCCACCGGCAGGTACTCTATGTAACATATATGGAGATTCTCTGCTTCATGTGTTGCCCCCGTTGACATCTGAGGGATTTGACATCTTGGCTCAGCAGGTGAAATCCGGGTCGCCCGCTGATCCGCTTAAGCCAGCCCTTTTTAGAGACCAGCTGTTTGTGGGTCGTACCTCGGTACTCTCCCTGATTAACATCTCGCTGGTTTTGGGTACGGTTCCAGCCAGTTGGAAGCGGGCTGTGGTTTCTCCTATTTTGAAGAAACCCTCCCTGGACCCGGAAAAGCCGGAAAATTATCGGCCTATTTCCCTGCTCCCCTGGCCGACTAAAGTTGTGGGGGCCCATGTGAACAAGGTTCTTTCCGACCATCTCACTCGAGCTAACATCTTAGACCCCACCCAGAACGGGTTCCGTGCTGGTCACAGCACGGAGACCGCCCTTCTCACCATGGCTGAACACCTTCGCACAGTGATGGATGCAGGACAGACGGCGGCGCTTGTATTACTAGATCTAAGCGCCGCCTTTGATACTGTCTCTCATCCCATCCTGTTGCATCGCCTGGAGGAGATTGGGGTGGGTGGGTCCACCCTCCAGTGGTTCCGGTCCTTCCTCGATGGTCGCTTCTTCAGCGTTGCGGTGCCACCGTTCCAGTCCAAGTTCCATCCTCTGAAACAGGGAGTGCCGCAGGGATCCTCGCTGAGTCCCACGTTGTTCAATCTATACGTGAGACCGCTGGCTGAGGTGGTCAGGCAGTGGGGCATGACCATGGTGTCATATGCCGATGACACCCAGCTAGCGGTTACGATCAGCGGGGATGCGGACCAGGATGCCCCCAGGTTTCAGAGTGGACTTAGGGCGGTGGCAAGCTGGATGAAGGCCAACTGTCTCCAGCTCAACGCGAAGAAGACCGAAATCATGATTGTCGGTAGAAGGGCGGATCTCTGGAGGGGAGAGGTGGTGGCCTTCGGAGCTTGGGTCGGCCCCTCTTCCGGTGACGGAATTAAAAAACCTGGGAGTGTGGATGGATCCGCCTCTCAGTTTTGTGGGGCACACGAAGAAAACGGCTGCCTGTTGTTTTGGAATCCTCCGGGCTCTGCGACCAGTCCTGAAGTTCTTCGACCCCCGCACCCGGCAGTTGGTAATACAGGCGATTGTTATATCGCGCCTGGATTATGCCAGCTCTCTCCTGGTGGGGGCTAACTTGGCTGAAGTCACCCGCTCCAACACGTGCAGAATGCTGCCGCTAGAGCAATCGTTGGTCTTCCTAGATCCTGCCCCGTTTCCAGTACTTTGAAAGCATTGCACTGGCTGCCAGTCAGGGCCAGAATTCAATTCAAGGTACTGTGCCTGGCCTTTAAGATTCTAAAGGGTACGGCCCCTCAAATTCTTACGGACCTCCTGTCCTGGTACGTCCCCACTCGGCCTTTGAGATCTTTGGGCCAAGCTCTTACTATCACCCCTCGATATAAGTTGTGCCGTGTTGGTGGTTGTTCCTTCCGGGTCAAAGCAGCCAAACTGTGGAACTCCCTCCCGGTGGAGATTTGGCTGTTGGAGGATCTTTTCTCCTTCCGTAAGGCTATTAAAACCTTCTTATTTTAACTTGGTTCCTTTTCTTTAGCTGTTGTGTTTCCTGTGGCTGTTGCGTGTTACCTTGCCATGCGCCAGGACGCCCCTTAGCTGGGGCAGCTGTGCGCAGCTGTGCGCAGTACAAATTCACGTAACATAACATAACATAAAACTCCCCCAAAAATAAAATGTGTATGTATATTTGGATATATCCCTGTAATTATATTTTATCCTCATCATATATGTTTAGGTCAATATATACAAAAAATATAAGTAGATCAGTTTACCTGGGAGCCCAACTTCTAAAATATACAATTATTGTTTACCCTTAATTTCCTAAAAGCTACTTTAAGGATTTACACCAAATCACAAAAAGCACAAAATGCAGAACGATAGCTATACATAGGTTTTACTTGCCTGATTTACACTTGCATTTTTGATGTAACGGCATGTGTGGTAAAGGCAGATGCGTGGTAAAGCCTTGCTTGGTAAAAGGCCATGCGTGGAAAAGGAATTGTGTGGTAAAGGACGCATGGTAAAGGCATGCTTGGTAAAATCATGCGCTGTAAATTCAGACACCTGCTACCAAGGGCCATTGCAACTGTCCCTAAAAAAAATAATCTTGCAATCTTCACTGATAGCAAAGCTCATCAGTTTTTTTTGTTAAAAAAATTGTTAGGTTCTGCAGCTGATTATTTCGCGTTTCTGCACACCCCTAATCTTGAGGAGGCAACGATGGTGGGTTGGTTTGTTCTTGAGGGGAGATGAGCGCTGCAGTATTGCAATGAAGATGATGATGTACACACGGAGCCCTTTATCTTTTTACCACTGTTTACATTCTGCTATTAAAAGAACTGTGTTGGTGTATTCGCCATTTTGTCAGGGCAAATCAACTATTACAGAGCAGTCCAACAGCAGGCTGGCTTTCTATCGGCGAACGATAGGGTTAAGCTCTTTGTGCTTTTCTCGTACAAATGGCTTTGCTCATTTATTCCACAACAATGCAGTGAAGATAGTGATGGGTCTGTTTACTGACTTTGCATTTCGTAAAATAATCCAGAGAACCATTAAGGTTTTCAAAGCAGTCAGCCCACAAGAAATGTTAGGACGCTTTAGGCATGACAAGCCTATCTGTGCTGGCTATATATTAGTTTGCGGTGTATTTTTACTTTCTCCTGTGATGTAGTGCTTGTGGTTTTGGAAGTGACGTGCTACAGCGTATTGAGCATTGCATTCCTCCCCGCGGACCCTACGGTAAATACAATATTTTATCTGCATGGATATCATCCTACTGCGTGTGAATCTTCAAAAATTCAATAAGTAATGTGTCAAGCTGGATTATGTCAGCAAAGCATACCTCTTTAGCATTAGTATTTAATTAACCGTCTTTTCACACATTTTTCTTGCTGTGCTAGGGCAGATATAGTGCAGGCTTTGCACATAACCACGATTTCTGCCTTTCGGAAAGTGAAAAGGGTCCTATTTTTACTCGCGTCGCACATATAATATGGCCAACGTAATAATTTAGAATGAAGAAATGGAGAAAAGATTCATTTATGGTCTCTAAAATCTCAAGATCTGTTTTAGAGGTGGTTGGGGACGAAATTCGCGCTTTACAGCATAAGTGCTAAATGGATCTGTGCAAGATTCAACTCCCATGCTGAACTTGCCCGATGTCCTATCTCTGTTTTACTGTTTTGTCTCTTTTGTTCCAACAGAAAATTAAGCACATCCTCCAACACACAAAAGGATTTTCAATTTCCACCCGAATCCAACCCAGACTTATGATTTTACTAGTAGGCTGACTAAGCATATATTTCATTGGCATAATCACTTGGGTCTGGGAATTTTGAAAGGCAGTTTTGAAAGACTCACTCTCCCTGCTAGAGTTTATTTCACCAGGCACAGGATGCATAAGGAGACAGACGAACTACATTTAGGGGCATATGTACAAGCCCCTATCACAACCACAACGTAACCTATAGTTAAGTTGTGGTGGCTGTAGGGGATGCGCCTTATGTACAAGACAGCGTTAAGCTACTTAATGTTGCTTAACGCTGCCTTGTACATAAGGCCCCCTTTCACGCTATGGTTAGCGTGAAAGAGGTGGGCAGTGGGTGTTCCACCGCAACACCCATTCATTATGACGCTGCCCCCATGTACAAGGGTGGCGTATCAGAATTAAGAACAGGTAAAAACTGGTCTGAAGATGGCGAAACAAGGAGAAATGCATTATTTCTAATCGTTTTTTTGTTTTTCTCTATGCATGCTGCCTTTTGCAGCACACATGGAAAAAGCAAAATGCCATTGGTTGTTCATGTACAGGGAGGTGTCCCTTCCTGTACTTAAAAAAGCTTTTAAAAAAATGCAATTTTGTAGCTTTCATGTGTGCTGCATGAAGCAGCACACATTAAAGTGACAGAAAGGCATTTCTAGGATTGTTTATGTGCAGGAAGGAGCACCTTCCTACACATAAACAATCCTTCCCTGCAAGCAGACACCCTTGCACTTTGGTGCTAAATCGCTAAACATGGCGCCATCGCAGGGGAAAACGCAAGGATGCACCATATTCTTGTAAATATGGTGCAAGCATGCGTTTCAGAAGTGGAGAGAAGCGTTAGGCCAGGAAGGCTAACGCCTCTCTCCTCTGCTTCCTTGTACATATCCCCCTTAATTTTTTAGTCTAGAAGTCTTAATTATGAAGTTACCCATCTCTAAATAATCCCCATAATCTTTGATCCATTTCTGAATCATGACAACGTTTCATTGTGAATATGCCTCACTTGGAGTCTCTTTCACATGCCTAATGTGGGCCAAAACATTGCAATTTTTTAGGATGAATGAGGCCTACCTAGTCTGACATGAGTTAATTTAAGGAGGGTAGCATTAGCATTGAACGCCTTGGCAATCCTAAATTTCATGTGCTGTTTTTAGGATCAGCAGAGTGAATGAACTGATTGTGGAGTCATTAAATATTCCAGTATTTCAGAATCTGTTACAGTTGCCAGTAGCATAATTCCTCTCAGCAGCTGATCATGTTTGTGCCAATCAAAACTTGATTTTGTTTTGTTAGAAGCACTATAAGAAATATTTCCTATCTGATACAACAGTCTAGGGGTCCACTGGAAAGAATACCATAATCCATCATTAACAAAGCATGAGCCAGGAGAAATGGCGACCTTTTGAAATATTTGTGCAGTGAGGTGTAATAGTCAACATTGTTGGATACCAGTTAAGAATCAATCAACATTATTGTAGCAGAAAATAAAAAATACCTAGAATTAGTGTATTGATGATCAGTGGAACACATATCCTGGTGCCTGCCTCAAATAAATCAAAATACTGTGGAAATATATCAGTTTGCTCTAAGAATGTGCAAAGCAATGCTCAGTGTGTCTGGGTTATATTCAATGTACAAGCCCAATGAGCTCATATCTGCCTAGGCCTTTAAATGTACCAGAGGGTCTCCTAATGACTGTCTGAAATGTGCAGCATCTCAGTAAACTTGCTAAAATATCCTGGGTCACCTCAATAAGCCAGGGGTTTCACAAAGTAGGCCGCAAGAGAGTACATTGCAGTGGGCTGTTAAGAGTGTCAGCAAGAGTGAAGATTATCATATGGTTTAGACTTGTTCTGCCTGGGTAGGTATTGCTACTGGTTTCCAGGTATTGGCATCAAATGCCTAGTGACATACATGGCAGATAAACCCAGTGGATGTCGAATTAGGATATTCTACCATATGTCAGGCATTCACATCTTATATCAAAGTGTTAGAATTTGTGTGTCAAATAACAGGTGTTTTGCCACTGGATTGAGTGTTGAGACTTGTCTACGGATTTCTTGATTGTACACCGTGTGTACTGCAGTATAGCTCTTGGAATCATGCAGATTAGTGTCTGTTGCAAACCATAGATGAGGGATGACAGTGACTTATTGTGTTAGTGATTCTATATGCATTATGTTTGTGTGGACATGTAGAATCATGTAATAAGTAATTCTGTGTGGCTTTAGTGTACATGTGGGGGTGTGTGTGTTTATGTGTATGTTTGTGTGTGTGTGTACACTCATAGGACTTTCTGATTCAGTGCAGCAGATTTTAAATATAACAGAGAACAGTACAAATCGAATGCATTTGCTGATTAGTATTAGGGCATTCAACTGAGTGTGAAGGTTGTGTCAGAGCATGGTACCCAGGTTATACATTTGCAAGGATTTCATGCAGGGGTTGAAACATATTCTCATTGGCAATGGAGAAAAGGAGAGGAAGCTCTGTAAGGATGAAATCAACTTTTAAAAGAGTGGTATATTGGCATTTGGTGTGATTTTGTGTTATGGTGGCTGTGCTTCATATAAATCAAATGCAAATGATAATGAAAGATGTTGTCATGCTGTGGAATGACAAAACAAAAGTATCTGGTTAATGTGAGAGTTATGTTAAGAAGGAACACAATTATTTGATTGCCTCAGGGCTATTGACCAATGGATAACATGGGGCCACCTCAAATTGAATGCCTGCAAAACTGACCTCACTGCTTGTAAGCCTGATGATCCAGGAACACCTCCTAAAATATGCAAGGAGGTAATAAACTTGGAATTACCATGGACACCAAACTGTTAAGGAATCCGCAAGTAGAGATGGTAGCCAAATCAAGCTTTCTCACAATGAAAACGCTGCAACACATCTTTCTTGTCCTTTCAAAACTGGACTACGTTAATAGTCTGCATCATGGCTCAACTGTGTCGACTATGAGAAGACGGCAAAGAATTCAGAACATTGCCACTAGACATTTACTACATGTAAAGTCACAAGCACACATCTCTCCTATTTTAAGGGTGTTGCATTGGTTACCAGTTGTAAGAAGATCCCCTTTCAAGCTGAATTGTACCGTACACACAACAATCCATGAGAAAGGACTACTCTGAGCTATTTTGCACTTATGTTCATAGCTATAGTGCCATACCCATTTATAGACCTATGGGTGCAAAATAAGTTTGAATGATGTCATCTGTGATATCATCAGTAATGTCATCAATGATGTCATTTAGATGCCATCAGTGATGTCATAAAGGATGTCATAGAACGTGTCATGACTGATGTAATACGTGAGGTCATAGTCAGTGCATGACAGGCTGCAAGTTACAGTTAGCCCTGTGTACTATAATTGAGGAATTTCTGTGATTTGTTTTTGTTCAAAATGTTAATGTTGTAACTGGAATATTCACCTTTGGCCGTGCACAGTGAGGTGGTTGGCTACAGGGCCTGGACTGTGGCGAACCCTGTGGCCAACCCACCCAAAGACAGCGAACTCACCACAAGCTGCCTACACCCTTCATGGCATTTGGGTACGGAGACTGCACCCCTGGGGCCAAATCATATATATTAAGGTGAGGGAGATGCGCAGTTCCCCTCATCAACCTTAATAGGCCCCAGGTATAGGGTTCAAATTCAACAAAAAGGAGTAGGTGGGCCATGATGCCCCCACCCTAGGCCTTATTAGTCCCCTAGGACCCAGTCTCCCAGGGATGAAGTCTAAGGGGAGGGGGCATGCAATTCCCATCCCTTGGCCTTAATAGGTCTCTGCAACCCCATTCCTGGAGCCAAATGTAATAGAAAAGGGGAGGGGCAATTGGCCCCCTCACTGAGCTCAATAGGCCCTGAGAACTCCATCTCCCAGACCAAAGTCAATTAAAAAAGGGGGGGCAACAGGCTTCCTATATCCAAGCCTCATTAGGCCCTAGGGACCCGAGCTCAGGGGGCCAAATGCAGTAAATCAGGGTCGCGGGCATGCAGACTCCCTCTGCAAGCCTTCTTGGGCCCTGGGGACCCCTACTCTCAGGGCCAAATACAAATACAAGTGGCATGGTCTCCTCACCATGCTCTATTAGGCCCGGGGCTCCCATCTCCATCAGCCAAACCAATTAAAAAGGAGAGTGGGTTTAGCGCCCCCCCCTCCTGCTACCCAAGCCTTTGAAGATCCCCTGGACCACATCTCCTGGGGCCAAATTTACCACTAGAGAGGAGCGGAGTCACACAGCCCCCTTTCCTGAGCGTTCACAGGCTCTGGGGACCAATTCCCCCTGTTGTCTATCTAACATGTGAGGGGGGCACTTGGCCTCCTCCCAATCCTATTTTGGCCCCAGGAAGCCAATCCCGAGAGTCTCCACTAACTATACGGGAGTGCTCATCAGGGGCACCCACAAACCATCACATTGAGGGTTGCAGGGGAGCCACATTTTTTTCAGAGTTATATATAGCGCTAACTATACCCGAGAAATCGGGTATCAGAGTGCTTTAAATGGGCACCAGTTTCGTTACAGAAGAAAACATTCATTTTTGTTAGGCACAGGGAGATTAAGTGATTTGTCCCGAATCACAGAATGTTGAGCGTTGTTGCCGAGACTCAAACTGGGTTCCCCAGCTTCGAGGTCGACCACTCTAGCCTCAAGGCTACATCCACTCCCAATGTTCCCCGCTGTCCCAACCGGCTCTTTGATTGGTGCAGAAGCTGTCATTGTGACATCTACTTATGTCTAGTCACTCCAGGAGGGAGCAACATGTGTTCCGTTTCACTGCCAGCATTCCGTTGGCTAGAAGCAGACTTGGGAGCACATTCACAAGGAGCTATTGCCAAATTAACTACACTTTATCAAAGCCAAAGTCATGATAAATGTACCCCCCCATTTACAAGCTGGTGCAAAGAGCCCACACTAGTTTCCTCACGATAGCAGCCGCAAAAAATATTGCCACCGAGGACCCCACAACTATCGCTAATGAGATGCAGAGTAAGAGTTCTCGTGCAGAAAGCCGCGAAAACACCACACCATAACATTCACAACGACCAGCCAGATCTGCAATAAGAACACAAAATACGCACTAAGGTACGTTAGCAGCAGGAAATTAACACCTGCTCTGATCTGGTGTAAAGTCGGATGTCAGAATGCACCACAAAAGGAAGCACAGCCCAGGGCTTCATCAGAAGGGCAACAGATGCCATGGAGCCACTCTTCTTGCAGCCCTGACACCCAAGAGGGCCACAACACCCAACCAGCATCCCCCCAGACCATCACAGAGGCAGCGCTGACAAATACAGCGGCCCCCCAGGAAACGCATCTGCTACACAGGCCTAACGTCTGACAATGTCACTGTCCACTACAGGATGAAAGTGACAACCATCCTATGCATCCTGGCCATCATCGCCTAACAGGCCTACGGCACCAACACAGTGGACAACCAACATCCCACCCCACACCAAGCTGCTGGCTGATCTGCACCTGTTGGTTCCTGGCACACCCCAACCAACACCCGCCAGAGTCGGCGGAGTCTCACAGCCAGCCACATCCAAGTCCCCCACACCTGTCCTGGACATCATCATCACCCTCGCACCCCAGTCCCCATACATCCAACACAACGTGCAAGAACCAAGCAAGGACCATACGCCATAGGCAGATGCACACACATGTTGGGGCAATCCAATGGACAGATGTCCCAACTGTGCCCCCTGGTGACACAGCACACAATCAGTGAAACAGGAAGCACACATCACACATCAATGTGCAGGCAACCACAGAACACCATGGAACCTTTACCAATGTTGCCTTCAAATACACAGCTAGTGTGCATGATCCCTTCACCCTCAGACAGTCCATCGGCAAACAGCGCTCCCAGGATGGCACCAAGAGAAATGCACACCCCTTTGGCATGTGCCAATTTAACAACCCACTCACCTCAACTCCGCAACCATGCAATCCACAACTCTGGCAATGCACACGTCACAAAATCACAACCAACATGCACAACAACATGCCCACCCACCAGACACAAAAGAACAACTTACAATGGTGACCTGGGCAAGCAGTGAACAGGACCAATCAATGGCATGGCACCTCAGCCACACAATAGCCGAATGTGGGGAGAGGTGGCAACCACGCATGTGTGAAGGATGCAGTAGAACCATGATTGGGAAAGTGCACAATGACAAGATTGGCAGCGATGTGCTGGACAGACCGCAGTATCCAGAACACACCCATATCCACGGTGACACCTCTGGTGTATTTAGTGTAGTGGGCAGTGGACGCAACCCTGTCACCCCAGCCAGTGGGGGTCCTGGCGGAAATGTTTCCTGTTACGCCCCCGTAAGCGTGAGCAGAGTGGGATGGGTGGGCATACGCCAGGCTGGCTTAGGGGTGCGAATAAAAAGCACATAGCCCTGGGAATGGTCCTCTTCCAGAAAGCCCAACGTCTATGCTAGGGCAGCACCCCCACCCCACCACGTGTTTGACACCATCCTCGTTAGTGGAGTTGCCTGCGATCCTGTGCGGCTGCTGTTCCGTGGCCCGTTGGACCACGAACCAGTCAGGCCCGACCCTGCGTAGTCGGGCAACACTGATCACCATTCGACACCGGCGTGTGTCAAGGAGGGCCCACCACGTGCCTGTGTAAGCTCCAAGCCAGAGGCCCGCAATTCTGCCAGCCTCTCAGACCATCGCTGGCCTCCAGACACTGGCCCGCATTACTCCATCCTCATTAACATATTTCCTTGGCGTTCTCTGCGGCCCAGTAGGTCCCATATGTGAAACTGTGTCCTGGCTCCTGAATGGCAGTGACCACAAATCTGGCCAAGCGGCCACAGCACCAGACACCCCAATCAGTGAAGCATAGTTTCATATGGGCATCTTGCAACACGTGGTGCCACTAACCCTGTTCCAAGCCAGCCGTTGACACGTGGTGCCACAAACCCGGTTCCACATTGGCCGGCGACACGTGATGCCACAAACCCTGTTCAAGGCCATACGGTTAACAGGTGGTGCCACAAACCCTGATTAACACCAGCCGGCGACACGTGGATGAGGGACCAGGACTACCCTGCGGACCAGTAGGTCTCACATCCTATTTGTGAATCACGAATGGCAGAGTCCACACCAGTGGTCGCACGGAGATGAGGAAGATGCGAATCAGTTCAGGCGAAAGCCAGGTCACAGTCACAGAGGTGACCGAACACGTGGTGCCACTGAACCTCAACTACGCAGGCCGTAGGGGCAACCAACCTATGCCGGCGACACTCGGTGAATGGCCTGTGCTGACCGCTGCCACTGGCCTACAGTGCGGACCAGTAGGTCAGATTCATGATTCAGCAATAGCGGAGTTTATATCAGTGTACTGGCATCATCGCAAATTGCATACCCTCAGCCCGGTGCTACTAAGTCTGCTCCCCGACATTCATGGACACTCTCTGGTCGAACATTGGTGGCGTCTGAGTCTATGGACTATGGGGCAGTTTTCATCCTCATGTACCTCTATACCGATTTGTTGGTGGCAACAAGGTTGTAACATTCCCCTCCTCCATTTGCTGCTTCCGAATAAAGTCAAACGTTTCAGCGTCATGCCCTGGAGGACACCTCCCACTGTCCCCCTCAACCCTCTGCAACATACACCTCAGACATTGATGGTGACCCGCTCAGGTTGCATGGCCCATCTGACTGGCCCACAAGTCACCTTCCCATGGCTGGGGGCCTGTACCACCCGGTGTGCTTCCAGGGCCACTAACTCTGTGTTGGTCCGGGCAGGGACCCCTTCTCCGGAGACATTGGATGGCCCCTGGAGTGTAGGCCTTGGGGTCATTACCGTCATTTCTCTGTGGCCTTGTGCTGTATGCAGTCTCCGGGCCAAAATGCATCCCATCAGGGCTCACACAACAAAGAGAGTCAGGACCGGCCCGGGTGTCGCATCACAGCAGGAGACACACGCCACCACCACAAGGACCACCTCCTACCTCCATCTGCCAGACTCAAAAGGCTGGTCCTGACAGACTTATGGGTTTGCTCAGACCTGTTGTGGATGCCATAATCAGCCTGATACCCTGCTCAGCACTCCAGGTGCCAGTGACTCAGTACACCGCAGGGCATTGTCCGTTGCTAATTGTGTTTTGTGCTGTGGAGCGGTTGCGCAGCTATGTCACCTCAAACAGTGTGGGGTCACCTCAAACAGTGTGGGGTCCCTGAGACATTGATGGGGAAGATGATGCAGGTCTAACACACCACACTGTATCTGCAATGGGATTATATCGAAGGGACACAATCCAAGACTTTTTCTTCACATGAGAGCGCTCTTCTCTAGTGTCCCAACCCCATTGCACTGCAACTCACGGGCACTTCTGTTTGCATGTTGGCTGTCCGTTAACTTTCTCCGGCTCACTCCATGTTGCTTAGCAGTTGACTCTGTCCTGCAAGTGTTTTATGTTTCCGTTGCACTGTCGTCCAATGTTCAAGTGGTTGCCAGCACCAGACATTCAGTGTGGAATGGCTTACACTCATCACACACGCATCCAGCACAGGCATCACTGTACATGTGGCCCTGCCAATAAAGGGGCCTGGCGCATGTGCCCGTAGCCAGTTCAACATGATATCTGCGTGTGTCCATGTGATCTTGTTGTATGCATGAAGGCCCTTGGCCCTACGACATTACATTGTACTGTGTACATCGATGCACACACCGCAGCCAGCTGGTTGGAGCTTGGACATGTAGCTTTGTCGTCACCCACTCAATTTGTAAGGGGAGTGGCCAGAGCCGTCTTACGCAGAGCCAACATGGGTGTGTGACTGCTATTTGAGCACCCCTGGATGAAGTTCTGTACTGTGGATGTGTATCTGCATGTGCCTCTATGGCAGTGTGGGTCTCCTTAGTGGGGTGTGGGTGGGCCCTGAAGGCTGATAGACATCTACGTATGTGTTCTGGTTTGAATTCCATGGGTTCGGCCCCCACACACACCTGTCAGGCCACCTCCCTTTGGGTGCTGACACATGGCATTCGGGTGCCATGTGTGGTTGGGTGAAGTGTCGTGAGTCAGCTGTGCTTGCAGGTGCTTCCTGCTGTGTGGCCTGTTGCAGGCTCGGTGTTCCCCCCTGAGTGGCTTGGTTGGCCGAGTCCTGGTGGGGGGGTTGCATGGGATATCCATTGGCTGTTGGTGTTGACAGTGTGGTGGTCCTCTCCGGCATCACTGATGTGTTGTATTCTGTGCTCTGCTGAAGGTGTTGTGTGCCCCTCTGTGATGTGAAAGGGAGGTGCATGTTGACTTTGTGTTGACATGTATGTTGGCGCATTGTGCTGGTTTGCATGCAGACTGTATGGTAAGGTACATTGTGACTGTTTGGGGGGTGCTGGATTCTTCTGCGGGACAGTGTACTATTTGGACTAGATGACAGATGTGAGGTCGTACGCGTACATTTCCATTTCACAGTTTATGGCTGTGTCTGATGTAGTCGGCATGTATCTGTGCATGTGCAGAACCAGAAATGTCCTCCGGTCTGCAGTCTCGGCTATGCGCATTGTTCCACATTGTAGTCAATGTGGGCGTGCTGTTCATGCTATGTGTGTGTGCTGCAGTGTTCCAAGGGGATCTGGGACATGATCCTGGGTGATTGTGGGTGTGCAGTGTGTTACACCTCGCTGTGCATGTATGCCATTGTGCCCATCTCCCTGTCACCCCAGTCTCTGTTCGTTGCATTCCCTGTTGATATTGTGTCAGATCCTCTCGAGCTTTGTCCATACTCCTTACTCCTTGCACCGTCTCCACACGGCTGACTGTGGCCTGGGTTTCCTCCAGCTCCTCCGGTGGCACTGGACTGCCACCTCCTGTAGCTGTTGCTTCCTTCCTGTTGGCAGTGGGTTGGTGCCTGGTTTAGGTAGTCACGTCATGCCGGGCCTATTGGCCTCCTGGATTGGCCTCCTCGGCACTTCGACTACAATCCAGGTGGTCCGCTAGTGGGTCAGTTACTGGTAGTGTTCTGTCACCTCCGTGACGCTGGTCTTGTTTTCTTGCGGTCTGCACCCGTCTTCCTATCCCTCTTCTCCTTGGCCATCTCCAATCCCGTTGTTCCTTGCAGCCAGTCTGTGGGGGTTTTGGGGTTTGAGTTGGCCTCTGCACATACATTTACAGGGTGCATCCATGTTGCTACGTGCTTTGGCTTGTTTCTGGTATATTGTTTCTGTGGTTTTTATGGTGCATTGTCCCACCTGACACGTGGGATTTGCAGGCCTGTGGCTGGTTTTCGCTACTTTTTGTACCACGGTTTGACTCATTGCATTTTTTTTGCATTCACGTATTGCATTTTTGTGCCGCGGCATTGATTTTCACGCGGACATTTGCCGCGTTATCTGGTGTCTATTGCATGCTAGTAATAGATGTGAATTCCACGTTGACACAGGGCTATTTTCCTGCATTGGGCTGCGATGTTGAAAGTTGCATTATGCTACTCTTTCGGTAGTTATCACACGTTCTTGTGAATATACCCCTTAGTCTTTGTATTCTCTGAAACAGGCATTTCGCGCAAATGCAAAAAAAGCTTTGTACATCTGGCCTGTGGAGTGTTAAACTTGGCTTTTCCCATCCATGAACCTATGACCTTCATCTTTTGTCAGAATCCTTAAGCCCATGACTGATGCTTAAATATTTGGGGGCAGATTTATGAGTTCTGGTGCATCTCTGCAAATCAGCAGGGATGCGCCAGAACTGATGCGTCACGCAATTCCCTCCTTGCGGCACCACAGATGCACCGCATTTACAATGCGGCGCACCATGGTGCAAGGAAGGGCAGATGCATGACGCATCTTGTGGTGTACGGGCGGCGCATTGCTGGAGTAGCGTTGCAACTGCGACGCAACTCCTGCAATGTACAGAGGCCACCCATACATAACGTGGTGCGTCACTCCGTACGCCTGCTTCAAGCAGGCGTAAGGATTTGACGCAGCAGCCTCGTAAAACTGACTCAGTGAAATCTTGTAGATTTCACTGCGTCAGTTTTACGGGGCTTTCTTACGAGGGAACGCCCACCCTCCGACAGAACGCCCACATGAAACCTGACGCAGGTTTCATGTGGCGCAGGGCTTTACAACGTGACGCATCTGCCTAGATGCGTCACATTGTAAATTGGTCGCAGGGATGCGCCACATTTCCGCGCCGTTGCTTCACGCAAGTCCTTCATGAATCTGCCCCATTAGACTTTCTTACCTGCGCCAAAATTATTGGCATTTCGACACGCACAGAACCACACTAATTCAGTGTATATCATTTAAGTGTTTAAAAATGTGTGTTTTAGAAATACACATGTGCTTTCGGAAAAGTAATTTTCCTTACATATAACCCCCATCCCACTTTTATGTTCTACTCCCGAGCATGTAGCTTTTTCATCCAATTTGCTAGGCCTTCAATTTGATGCAAAATAGTTCTACGTTTTGCAGTTTAATTGACAGCCTACAAAGAGTGCCTAGACACCCACCCCTCTTTTGTGTGTCCCAAACATTTCTCACCGTGCTACTAGAAGTTATTTAGCATTTGAATAAAACCCACCTATTTACTTCCAAGGAAACTTGGCACAACGAAAAGAACGCGCTCTGCTTTCTCCTCATAAACATGTGTTGGCTGCCAGAACCATTTTTTAAATTGTTAAAAAGTATGAGCTTGACAGTTTAATGAACTTTAACAGCATTTTTTCCACGAAGTACTGTGGCTTGTCATTTTGCATTCAGCATTCATGACATGAAAAGGCTCACAAAACAGAATGCACGCTGAGCACCGTTTACCACAGTGCTAATAAGGTCAATCAGTTTTGTGTTTTTACCGTACTTCCGCGAAAGGAAAAAAAGACTCTTGGCTTCTAAACACATCAATAATATCGCAGGTTTGAAATTCACTTTGTCAATGAGTGTTGAGAAAAACAAGCTTTGTAATTCCATTTACAGTCTCACCTGTAGATATAAAGCTGGTAAAATAATCTGCCATGGGGTAATGATCCCTCTGCAGAGGACTTTGGTGAGAGATGTGAATTCTGGGAGGAACTATTCAGCCATAGCAACACCTGCTCTTACAGTAAAATATAAATAGCAACCCAGACAAAGTCAAAATAGAAGCTATAACAATAGTTTCGTTTGTTTAAACACACCTGCATATGTTTCTCACTTGGGCATGGGATAGCAACTTGGCAGCACCTATGCCTATGCCACTACAATGCCCACCTCTAGAACTCCCCCTGCTGGCGCTTGCCAGTGCTGTAGCACTGCGGATACTGGCTGAGCAGGTGCTTCTGCCTAAAGTCTTCATGTGGCTTTCACTCTGCTAAGCACTATACAACTGAAATTCTGTAAGCACACTGGGCTCAGGGAGGGAAAACTATACCTCTATTTCTGAATTCAATGTAATTTTTTTAAGTGTGTTAGCATGCACTTATGGACTCCAGGAATTAAGGTTTAAAACTAGGTGTACCCACTGTCAAATTGATCTATTTTAGCAGTACTGTTTCGCTTTGTCTGGAAATTCTTGCTTCTAATTTGAATTGTAATGATAAGATTTCCATGAAATGTCAAACATAATTACCTCCATATTTATTTATCTCCATATTTGCTGCTATATTTACTTGGTAATTCCTGTTTTATTTCATCACAATGTGTGACTTGTGTCTTTCTCTTGGGCTGCAATATCGACATTTGTCTAGCATTTTTATTTATGTCCTTCATTTTCCTTTTCCAATTCTTTATAACACTCTTTTAAAGTCCTGATTTCAAAACTGCCCGCTCCCTGCCTATTTTGTGCCATCAGTTTTTGCTTTATCTCGTTCCACGTTATTTCACTCCGGACAGTGTGCTTATTTGTTTACTTTTACCAAGTTCTGCCTCAGTGGGAAGACTGATGAGGGGGCGCTGTGACAGGGTGATGGGGGGTGGTGCAGCAAGGCAGGGCAGATTTAAACCAGTCAAGAGTTAGTATTTTCTGCAACTCTGTGCTGCTGCAGGGGATGTCAAGTGCGGGGCTGACAAGTTTGAACCTGTCGAGGTACAGCATTGTCTGCTTCCCTGTGTGGCTGCAGGGGTTGGCAAGTGCAGGGCTGTGCACCTGCCTGCAGTCTCTGCCCTTAGAGTAATTTCCAGAGTCCTGTGTATGTAGGTCTGAAACTATTGGCCATGAAGTGTATATATCTAAGGAGACTCTCGGAACACAGGATGGCAGATTTCCACCTTTATTTAACACTCTAGGTGAAATCTGCTGTTTAAGCCCCCTGTTTGAGTGTGCTTATCTGACTGTTCAGTTGCTCGCCCAAATATGCATGATCCAACAGCTTAGAATCTCTAATTTGAACAATGGGTCTAAAATCATTTTCCTACTTCCTAAAATACTTGGAGCCTAATTATGAAGGCTGACGGACTGCAACCGACGACTCATCAGTTGCGGCCTGACCGCCATCTACTGCTGCGGCCAACCTATGCTTTACAATGCGTGCAGTCAGAGGGACTGACTGGCGCTTTTTAATGGACTCAATCAGCCCATTGGTCAGTCGAAACTTCACCATAATCCCTTAAGGACAGCATTTTCGGGATCATGTCAGTTTACGACAGCCATTCCATGTCGGCCTTTCACATTAGGGTTCATTAGGATGGTGGACGGGCTGGAGTCCGTTCGCCATCCCTGTGTAGATCGGGACCATCCACCATACATGCGGCGGTCCTGCACCACAAATCAAGATGTGACTGCCACCATGTCAGACGCATTCTGATGTTTAACATTGTGGCAGGTGGAGCTGAAAGCAGCACCCGCCGCAAAGAGCAAATGGGATGTTGCGCATTGGACAGCACTATGTGGCAGGCACCACCTGGTGCCTGCCACAGAGTGCTGTGAAATGTAAGGGGTACCATGGGTACACGCTAAGTGAACACTCACCAACCCCTACACAAGGGGGGCACACAACATGCCCTCGATACAAATCTCCACAAGCCTTTCCATGGCAGCATCACGGCCATGGAAAGGCCTTTCAAAAACAGCATCATAATTTGGTGGATGGTGCCTGCTACACACAACCACCATTTGATGCTCCCTGCACTGTCCACCAGGCATTTGGAACGATTGCCTTTGGCGGTTCCAGGGCAGACGGTCTTTGGGTCCACCGCGGTTCTCACCGCCATCCTCATTCGGCAGTGGGTAAAATCGCTGTATGATGGCGGAAGGGCCGCCACTGCAGGGCCGGCAGATGCCACCACCGGCCCTGCGGTGGTGATCCTTCTGCCATCCTAATCAACCCCTATGTGAGATTGCATCCTAATTGGGGTGTTGGAACCGCCCACCTATGGTCAGGCAGTTCCCTCCCTGCAACGGTCAGCTAGCATCATAATTAGATCCTTAGTTTGCAGCCCCTACCTAATTTATGCTTTCAGTGATCAACTCCTTATTTTGGTCATGAACATTAGGTTTGACCGCAGTGGTTCTATATAGTTGTTATATGCCAAGAACAGATCATTTTCTTCATCATTTCAACATGACTTTCCCCATGCGATCTACTGCTTGGAAGTCACATTTGAGAACAGGTAGGTGCAACACAGTCTTCCACTCTCTATACTCTGCTCCAGTTTTTACATTAAGGTTTCCTATTAGAAAAGGGTTTCACTTCCACCACCTTTCATTTCTAGGAGGGATATACCTTCCATTCAGGTCCTTAAAGCACACTATGTAGACATTAGACACTCTGTCAGTAAGTTGACATTTACCACATTCAGTTAATTATTTATTTGTTTTAGTTTTTAGTTGGTCCCTTGGATGTATTGCACATTAATCCATATCTCACTTTCTTAAAAGATGTTGCCTTTAATGCTGGAGTGGTTTCATTTCTAATTCCTCAGGGGAGGCTAGATGTGCTTCATACCCTGTCACAATCCGCGACCTTTCAGACCAATTGCCTTGTGGTAGTCAAACATAAAAGCACTCTAGGAAACTTAACAAGTCAGGGTCTTCTTATTTTGGTTTTTCAACCTCGAAGTTGCAAAAGGTAATGGATACTTTCTCTTGAACAATTAGTCAGTAAACTATGTCAATTGATGTCCTTTTCAGCTTACTTTTGGGCTAATTCTACACCTGTCTATGGCTTAATCATTTTGTAGTTAGCCTAACAAACACACAAGTCATTAGCTTCTCTTTATTTTGGCATTTCCTTTTATAGCTTAATTGACGGTCTCAGGTGTATTTATGGTTAAGTTCTCATCTGTATGGACTTATTTCTGTTGTTTGAAGTCTTTGGATGTATATCTCTAGTACACTTTATCAGTGACTTTGTTATTGTAGTTCTTGATGTTTTGCAGTCTTCCTATATATTTTTGTGTCTCTGTTTACTTACATATTTCTTTTCAGGGAAACAAAGATTTTCATTTCTTGTCTACAAAACACATTTTGCATGAACATTTTCTCTGTTACTTCATCCAGTTAATTTCCAGCAGCTTTAGGGCTGCTTCTCTTTGCCTCAAATAACATTTGACTGCAAATTAAAACCTACAATTGGGTTCTATTTTAGCATCCACATTTGCAAAATCCATTTGAATTTCTGCCATTCATTGTATTTTAGGTATATGACATGCATTGTGGCTTTCCCTGTTGCTGTACACACTGCTTATTCAGAGGCTTATGAGATTTTCTGTCAAGACAGTAGGCTAGCATTATGCATAACCTATTTTTACCACTTCTGAGCAGCATTAAAAGCTTCAAATAGAACATGAAGTCATAGAACAATAGAAAACCTACTTTTGTTTGCTGCTTCTGAGCAGAATAGTATATTTTCAATTCCAATTGAATGTGTGTGCAGTACTGTGTGATTTATAAGGTATTTGATAAAAGATTTATGTTGGTAATGATGGCTAATATGTATGTATGATGCAATACCCAATTTTTAGGTAGGAAAATGTAACTAAGTTTGGTATTTGGTATAATGGATTTATTGGTAAATTGGTATGGCCTAGTTTTATTAGATTTGAGGTGTTCAGTAAGTGAGGGAGAAAATGCTAATTTTTCAAACTAATGCAAATTAAAACTCTGGCCTACTGTAATTTTTATGGGCATGAGTGCAAGAAGTAACTGCTCCAGCACATAAGAGATGCTCATCCCGGGAGCTTGAGGAAATGGCTCTTGCGCTGGAGAGTGGCTCACGCTGAGACCTCGAGGGAGATCGCATCTGTGACGTATGCGGCGAAGAGGCTGATTTTTGCTGAATGTGCAAATTACGTTAGCGTCTACAGATGCGCTGGTTTACACAGAGGGCGATAGCTGACGTCTGGAATTGAAATGAGGCTTGTGCACAGGTGCCTAGCAATGCACCCCCAATCGGCATTGGCTGACAGTTGCTGATTGGTGAGCATATAGCGGAAAAAGACCGAAAATAGTATATTTTGACACAAGCCAGTTTAGAATTAGAAAATAAATATATAAAGAGAGTATATATTAAGGATGTTGTGAGGTAAGATAGTTAAGAAATTAGGAGATGGCAGAGAAAAGTGATATAGCTTCACAGGATGTGCAGAAGAAGGTGATTATATGGCTAATTGATAAAGGAATATAGAATAAGGTCCAGAACATAGTACAAAATGTAATGAAAGAAGGTAAAAGGAAAAATAAAGCTGTAGAGCAAGAGAAATTGTGGAGGATGAGTCACAGCATAGAGGTCCAGAAGGCAAATATTATAAGAAAGAAAAATACAGAGAGGTCCCTGAATTGACAGAGAATAAGGCAGGTGTATCTTGCATGTCACAGAGAGGCGTCCAAGTCGGCACAACGCAAAGGCAGGTTTACCCCGCAACGTTAAGGGGCAAACAGACTAATTGGACAGAACAGGATACAGATTCAGAGTTTTAAGGATATATCCAGGATTTGGAATACAATTATAGGCCAGATGATTTTTCAGGCATTGATAGTGCGAACAAAGTAAGAGTTGAAAGATCCTTTGGGTCACACTTTGTTCAAAGTATCACAGATAAGACACCCACAAAGCTCAGACTGCTGTCCCTTAGGACATGTTGCTGAATGCATAAAATATTGGATAAGGCGTCCTTTGGAAAGGATTGCGAGAAATCTAATGAGAGCTGAATTCTCACAGCCAGTAATAAGTGTCAAAGAGTATATGACCCCAAATTTAGATCAGTACCTGTTTTGAGGCCTGTTGATGGAATCTTCAATATGGTGGAAGAATCCAATTTAAATGGCACAGATCTGGATATTGACCTGCTGCAAGACTGAAGCCCAACGTCAATCTGTTTTATTGGCAACACCAATGCGGGACTTATAGCAGAAAGACGTAGAGTGATCCTGCTTAGAATACGCATAGGGGATTTTGCAAAAAAAAATCCTCTGAAGAGTCCAAAGGATTTTTGTTTCATGATGGGTGGGTTAAGTCGCTGGGTGAACATGTCCAGACTTTCACAGCCCTTTACAAGGAACATGTCTCAATGAGAAACGGTTTCAAAGACAGAAATGTATATGGCAGGACCAGAAGGCAGAGTTAGACTTTCAGCTGCACTTATTACTGAGGCCCATATTCAAAAGGAGGAGGAAGAGAGCAAAGTAGAGGAAGCTCATATTCAGTATGTTTCTCTCCTTAACGAGATAGAGACCAAAGGTACAGAACTAGCCATGGGAGAGCGCAAGGCTTCCAGACAGGATTTCAATCAAGACAAGGTGAGTATGAAGACAGTAATTGGCTCTATCCAGAGAAAGGTAGAAGGGAGATTGACATTTTATCTCAAAGCATGGGAGTAGATAACAAGAGATTTCCAGGTGTTGGGAATGGTAAAGGGGTACATGGTAGTATTACATACAGAGCCAATTCGAGAAAATAACCCATGGAGATTTTTTTCCAGAAAGAGGTGCAAGAGATTGTGGAACAAGATATCAAAGCAATGGTGGTAAAACGGGGCAAATGTAAATATATCGGAGAAACTAAAAAGGTTTGTAGGTACACTTTTTGTAGTGGAAGGATACTAGTAAACAATTTGAGGGAGTTGATTATTTTGTGGTTTACAGACATTTCAAGATGGAGGGAATCCATCTTTTGAGAGATACTTTAGTGGACAAACACTGGCTGGCAAAGATACATTTAAAGGACGCTAATGTTTCAGTATCAATAGAGCTAATAAGTTGGAAATATCTTCAGTTCAGATGGAAAGGTCAGGCTTTACCAGTTCACATTTCACAGGGGACACCCGTCAGCTCACTTCAGCAGCAGCAGCCGGGTCAGCAAGAAGCTAGGACTCATTGCCCCAGAATGCCCCGCAAGTCTTTCAACAAGTTGAGAGCTGCGCCAGGAGTTGCCGCCTATAAATCATCAAGCGGGCTCCCACAGCGCAGACACCCGTCAGCTCACTTCAGCAGCAGCAGCCGGGTCAGCAAGAGGGCTATGACTCAGTGCCCCAGAGTGCCCCGTGAGCCCTTCAACACGTCGCAGCCGCGCCAGGAGTCGCCACCTATTAATTATCAAGCAGGCTCCCGCAGCGCAGGACACCCATCAGCTCAATTCAGCAGCAGCAGCTGGGTCAGCAAGGGGGCTAGGACTCAGTGCCCTAGAGTACCCCGCGAGCCCTTCAATGCGTCGACAGCCGCGCCAGGAGGCGCCTTTTATAAATCATCAAGCTGGCTCCCGCAGTTGCGGGATACCCGTCAACTCACTTCAGCAGCAGCAGCCGGGTCAGCAAGGGAAAGAACTAAAGGTACTGTGCCCTACTACTTTATCTCCCCTTGGCGCTCACTGCGATCTATCTATCTAATTACGGAACATCTCATATAAATTGCCATTCAACTTCCCCTCTCGGTGGACTCCACAGTTAGGAGAACTATGGAACTTTGTCTTGTTTCCTTGTGAGCTACAGTAATTCCAACTTGATTGTATCATATGCAAAAGAAAGGGAATGGAGGGGTTGTCTGCAAACAGTGGCTTGCAGTCGGGGCAGGGTGGGAGAAGAAAACTAAAAAAATCAAATAAACGGGCTAAAAATAATTGTGTAATGGACAGGATCGATACCCTTGTACTTGAGTGCAAAAATATCTTAGGCACTGAGATATATGCGCCAACTAGTAATGCCCAATCACCACCTCACAGGCCTACCTCACGAGTCAAGTCCACCATTCCTTTGATGTTTAGCAGACAGCCCACGGCTAAAACAACTATGCATAGTAATGAAACACTGTATGCGCCCAAGGAGGTACACATAATAGAACCCCAGATCAAAGATATACCATCTCCCCATGCAAAATTCCCACCTACTACTAGTGCACCCGAAACTTTAATACATTGCACAAACAGGTTCGCAGTCTTGGCTGATATTTCCGATATTTCGGAGATCAGGGCTGCTGCAATATTGTCTGGACCTGAAAGTGCAAGCAGCAAGGATGTGGACAGTTCATCCCAGGGGCTGTACCAACTTGTTGTCTTGCTTAAACAATACATAGGGGCCTTGAGAGCAAAGATTGATGAACTGCTTGTTGCAATCAAAATCTTGACCCCCAGCCAAACGGCTCATAATCAGGTTCCATGTTCTCTGGTACAAGCGCGCATACACTCACAGTGACCTCCCCACTCCGCACAGGACCAAAGCATCCAAACATGTGGACGCCCATTTGTATCTCTAGCTACAAAGATGGATATAGCACCTTCCCTCCTACACAATAGACAGCACAGGCCCTTAATCCTGCGCCCCAGAACCCAGTCTTGCAGCAAATCCCTGTACCTTGCATTGTAACTAATAACACACCAGCACCAATACATATGACAACGCCAGAAACGTTGACCAGAAATTACCGCCAGCTACCTTCTCATTTAGAAAGGAGCAAAGTTTATATGGTGAATGTTCCAAAACTAGGTATTGCAGCAGGCTACGAAAGCGAGGAGTCACTGATAAACAAGTCAATACACTGGATTCATCAGGTTAGGGGGTGTCATTCACTTATTAGGGAGGATATTGTTAGGGCAAGGAGGCATACGGCACGCACACAATCACAAGATCATATTGAGCTGACTCTCGCTAGTATTTCTATGGCAGAGAATCTTGTTTCGCTTGAGTTTCGCACCTGCTCTCCTGACTCATCATTACTACAGCTTAGGCGGTTCCCACTATCTTCATCTTTAGGAAGAGCTAATGATCAACATCCGGTAGAGTTGGCAAGTAGATCCTCATCCCTGGAAGCCAATGATTGACCACCAATTGAGACTCAGTCAGCGCAGCATCCTCAGACACCCCTGCCACCCATGTATTTAGCTCATCTAAATGATCCCGATCTGCAGCAGACACCTACCACAGCCCTAACCTACGATACGCCTCCTAATCGTCAGCTAAAAATTATATCATGGAATGTCGCTGGCCTTTATAATAAGTTATCTTTACCCCATTGGAATGACTTGGTAGGGGGTTATGATATTTGCGCTTTCCAAGAAACTTGGAGCATGGTTACCTTGTACAAATCGGGTTATAGCTGTTTTTGTATACCTGCCAGTACCAAAGGGAGGGGTCGCCCTTCAGGAGGGTTGATCGTATGGGTTAGCATTGCCCTAAATTGTATTACGCTTAAATGTCATTCCTTGAGCGCCGATATCATGAAACTCAGCATCAAGTACGAGGGGGGGGGGGGCTGTGCTGGACTTTTTTAATGTTTATATAAGGGGGGGTAAGAGGGGGCAAAACCTCTTCTGCTCTTGCTGTACTTGAACAGGGCTTATCAGATTGTTCACCCCATTCCAGATATTTAGTAGTTGATGATTTTAATAGTCCATCCCGGATTGACTATATATTAGTGGATGTTAGGCTTGGGGTTTTGTCCTAGATATGATGGTGGGTAACACAACCAACAGTGATCATAATCCTCTTTGTATGTCTCTGAGGTCCCTTTGGACACTAATTCGGCACACACTACCTAACCATACCTACTCTTTGACCAAGGAGGTGATACCCTCAAACTCTAGTAGAGCCCTGAAATGGCCAAAGGTTGCCCTTGACGAAGTAAAAATGGAGGCCATCAAGCGAGTTATTTATGAAAGCATAAATGAGCTAAGAGAGGGAATAGTAGTAGAGCCAACTAATGCTCTTAGTGTACACTCTCGTACCATTGAACAAATTTGTATTTACTTTCAAACCCCGAATAGGCCCACTAAATCTGTTGCCCAAACTGGAAAAGGCAGAAAATGGTTCACAAAGGAGTGCAGACTCAAACGCACGTCCCTGATAATCGACTGAAGACAAGAAGAGTCCAGCTATTAAAGTAGCAAGGCAGCAATATGGAAAGGCGCAGCACCAAGTGAAGCTAGACTGGGATGAAAGCCGATGGGTTGACCTGAAAAATGCGAGTCTAGCAAGAGATACTATTCACGTTTGGTTATTGGTTAGACAGGCAGACATGGGGGAGTTAGAACAAATCCCTAATCACATAACATCCCAGGTCTGGTATGACCATTTCTGTAATCTATACTCCGGGCCCAACAGCCCAAATGTGGAGGCTCACCGCGCGCAATCCTTATTAACTCCTGTTGAGGGCTACCACAACTTATTTACATTAAAAGAAGAAGGGTCAGCTATAAGTAAGATAATACCCGCAAAAGCCCCAGGATCTGATGGCCTACCAGGGGACTTATTCCTAGCTGACCGGGACAATTGGGCTGCATATGTTCTCCTCCTCAATAATTCCAGTGCTGGAGGATGCCCGGTCCCAGATTCATGGAAGGGAGCTGAGGTGGTCCCAATTTGCAAAAAAGGGGGCCAGAGAAGACCCCTCCAACTATATGCCAATTAGCCTTATAGATGCAATGCAGAAGCTAGTTGGCAGGGTCATATTGCAGAGAATCCAACTGTGGGCAGAGGAAGAAGATATTCTTTCACAATTTCAGGCGGGTTTCCGGACCAAGATGGAAACGGTGGACCAGGTCTTTAGACTTCTTATGATCTATAGGAAAGTTGTGGCACTTGGTGGGGGCAGCATCTATGTTGCCTTTATCAATCTGAAGACTGCCTTCCACCTGGTCCCTAGAGATAAGTTATGGCTTGTATTGAAAGGCATGGGCATCCCTTCATTGACCCTTAACCTACTCATAAGGCTACATGAGGGCAACTACGCTCAGATTAGGTGGGGGTCACAAGGACAGCTTACTCGCAGGATTCCAGTAAACAGGGGAGTACACCAGGGTTGTTTGATGGCACCCACCCTGTTCTCATTATATGTGAACCGGGGGGTTAAAATCCTGCAAGAAACACCAGCAGATGTCCCGAGCCTGACAGGCAACAAGGTGCCAACTCTCCTGTTTGCTGATGACACACTACTGATCTCGAAGACACCAGCAGGCCTACAAAAGCTTTTCAACAGGTTCCAGCTTTTTTGTAGAACTTGGGGTCTAGTCATAAATACATCCAAAACAAAGTTTATGACCTTTAATCCCCATAAATCTTTTAAGAGCAATATCACTATAGATGGAATCTGTCTTGAAGAGAGTTAAGACCTTTGACTACCTTGGGATACGCCTCTCTGACAAAGCCCAATCGAAATTTCATTTGGACAAAATGCTTCTGAATCACAATCGCGCAACTGGAGTGATAAGTAAAGAACATCGCTTGTCATATAGCAGACCTATTGCTCCAGCCATTGCCGTGTACGAAGCTAAGGCAGTTAGTTTGGCCGTTTAGGATGCAGAACTTTGGGGTTTTAACAATCTTGACGACCTTGGTAGATCGGAAAATAAGTTCCTCAGGAACCTCCTTATTCTACCACAGGGAACACCTTCAACCCCCTTGTTATATGACTTGGGCAGGCGTCATATTAAAGATCTGGCCAAACTCCGCCTTTGCTGTACTGGGCACGACTTAGGCACACCTCAGAACTTGTAAATTATGCCAATACTTTTACTGAGGTAATGACATTGGACACAGGTAAAAACATACAATGGATATTGAATGTCAAAGCACTGCTGCTAACTTTGGGACTTAAAGAGTCATGGGACTCCCAAAACCCCCCGATAAAAGCTGAGCTTAAACGTATTTATTGGGAGTGGATAGGTACTAGAGATCACAGTAACCCAAACCTATGTAGGCTTACAGAGGAGTTCTTTCATCATAAATCATATAGAGCATTTGAACCTTACCTAGATGTTATTCAGACCCCAAGAGACAGGACTCTATACACTCAATTCAGATTTGACACAATCCCAGTTGCCGAACTTACTATGAAGTGGCACTATTTTAACCAGACCGCCACAGGATGTCCGTCTTGTTGGAATCCTAATGAGAGCATTGCACACCTCATGTTTGCCTGCCCTGCTTACACCAGCACCAGGTCTAGTTGGCTTGCGCCTATTTGCAAGCAGCTAGGCACCACTAACCATCAAGATGCCCTTCGCATACTGAGAACAGACCCAAGAACCGTATATGTAGGTGCCGTTGCTCCGTTTCTTGGTCGAGCCTGAAAAATCAGGCATAGGGCCATACGAAGGGCCTCTAAAATTGATATAAGTTAAAAGCATGTGCATTGTAAGATTGAAGCTTGCTATGCTACTCCTTGATTTATATAATGAACTTTTATATTTTAAATACAATTGTCCTCTTTGTCTTAAATTGTTTCTCTTAACCATATTGATTATTGATAACATTTTTCAAAAGCTTTAACTTTTATTGAATCAGTGAGAATTGTGTTGCATGTTTTTATCCATTCGATTATTTATATTTTAATAAGCTATAATTTTTATTGGACAAGAGAGAATTGTGCTGTATGTTTTTATCTATTTATGCATTTTCTCCCATATTGAAATTGTTATTGCTTTTATGATATTTATATCAAAATAAAGCTTGATTGACTTGACTTGAGTTCACATTTCTTCCTTTTGGTCTGTCATCAGCACCCTGGTGTTTTTCAAAGGTGTTGAGACCGGATATGGGTTATCTCATAGAAAGAGGAGTGTGATTGTTAATTTATTTGGATGACATATTGTTATGAATCAAGATGCGGAGACATTACAGGAACACAGTTCTATGGTTCAGGCAATTTTGGAATGGTTAGGATTTCTAATGAATCAGGAGAGCTCAATCAAGGCACAGCTGCAGTTATCAGACAGGAAGATTACTTTGATAAAGGGATAAATGAAAGGTTTACTGAGAAAATTGGAGGTGATCTTGTGGCAAATGGCCAACTGTTGTCATCGATTCAGGCAATTGCTCATGGCCTTTACATTACATGGCTTTGCAAAGACTCAGGAAATCAGGTTTGAACAGGGGTCTGAAGTATAACAGCGATTTCAAGCGCATGCCTAAAGCATTTCAGGAGATTCAGAAAAGGATGCACCCGTAAGGGAGACAGATTTATTTGTGTCAGGGTTAACAAGTCAATTAGACAGGTATTTGAGTTAGAGGCCAGATACTGGGGCAATAGCAGTGGAGGCTTTCAGTCTTGAGTGGCAAGATATGAAGGAACATGTGTTCCAATCTTTTTCAATGATTCAGAACTTTATAATGTAGGTGTGAAGGCAGAATTGCAAGCTTGTGTTGGTGACTCTGTTTTTTTCAATGCAAGCCTGGTATCCAACAGTTGGCTGTGAAGGATCCAATATTGACAGAGGCATGAAAAGGACTTTTGCAATGTGGATGGAAGAGACAATCTTTTGGTGGAATCAGGAGTGCTCAATCTTCTAGTTTGGAGCATTTCAAGTAATCAGATAGATTTGCTCAGTTATCAGGAAAACCTTTGGAGTTATTATACAAATCATGGGCACCAGGAACTAGAAACAGATATACAAGTGTATGGAACATTTGGGTACATGGAAAGGAATCTGGATCCCATTGTGGCGATCATATTATGATTGCAAATTTGTTGGCATATTTATATAAAAAATATTTGACTTATAGAACGGTCAATTGTTATGGATCGGTGATTGGAGCAGCTCTTTCTCTGGTTTACGGACTGTCAATGGGCAGGAAACAATTAGTCTGTAGAACTATGAAGGGCATTCGGTTAAAGAATCCACCAGGTGCAAGTGCAGTACTCTTTGGGATGTTAATCTGATATTCACGTTGCTTGAAAAATGGCAAGGTAACAAGTATGTGATGGCAATGCATTTAGCCTGGCAATTAGACACTTTATTGTGTATGGTTTAACTTAAAAGGGCATCATATGTTGTTGTTTGTCGATTTAGATTCCGTATGAATTTCCTGATTTATGTCCTTATATAGGTACAATTTACATTGCCCTTATTTAGCTATAGAAATCCAGCGCTTATTTAGGTATTGCTCATACTAACGCATACTAATGCATGAACATCTATTCCTTAGGGGTTCTTATGCCTGACTTTTAAGTCGATACTGGCATTCCTAAACACCTTCAAGGTATAAATATGCCTTCACTTGCCATGGCAAACCACAGTTCGGTCCACGGTTCGGCTGCCTACTTGCAAGACGCGGCTCGGCACGGCAAGTTCGGAAAGAAGTCAAGTCCCCAACTGACGACCTGACCAGACGCTGTCATCCTCCTCGCAGTGAATCCAGCTTCAGTATTTCTGACTCCCCTTGCGGGGCGTTGGAGATCGAGACCTGGGAAAGAGATTCCAACCTCTCTCATTCTAAGGTATGGAGCAGACTAGAACCTAGAGGGACTCTTGGCAACTATAGCTAAACTAGACTAAAAACAGTACCTACTTCTTCCCTCGTACTACACTTAGGTTAGGTACACTGGGGTAGGATTATTTTAGAAGCAGCAGATGAGTATTTAGCCTGTGTTATTTATGTATGTATTTTTATGAATATATGTCATAGCTACAAACTATGCTATTACAGTATTATTTTATCTTACTTCATATGCTTTATGTATTGTACTTCGCATTCTGTCTTACGATTTTAGCAGTTCATATCTCTTGCATGAGAAATAAGACTGTTCAATAAATAATAAAGTTGTTATGTTTATGCAGGGTGTCATAAACTAATCCCTTCTTGTTCATTCGAAAAGTTTCTAGTGACCTCTAAGTTAGCTGGCGCACACAAGTAATTAAGTTTAATGTACTCGATAGAGAGATCCGGACCTCAGTCCTATGTCAAAACTATAGTGTATATTATTTCAATGCGCAGAGCCTATCAGGGATATAGGAACTACACTATAATGTACAAACTTTGGAGATTACAGGTACGTTTTATCAACCACAGGGTGTGTTATTTGAAGTAAGAAAGACAACTAAAACTATGACTGAGATGATTTGTTTTATCCCAGGTTTGATTATCATCCAAAGCTTTGTGTAAATAGATGCATCAAATAGTATGAGGCATGAAGTGCAGGAGTGGAACAATTACTAATCGCATACATGAGGCCGCATGGAGCTGTGTCTACGACAACAATAGCAAGATGGGTGAAGAATAACATGCAGGAATCAGGAGTGAATCTGGATAGTTTCAAGGTACATTTTTTACATGGACAATTGCATTGAAAGTATTTAATCCTGGAAGTAATTTAAGTAAAATTATTTTAAAACCAGAGTTTTAAGAAATTTCTATTTTAAGATTGTTGAGCATGTAGCAGACTCCATGTGGTGCCTGCCACATGTTGCAGGGATATGTAGAGGGGCACAAAAGATGCCCCCCCAACACTGAGCTACGGCCCCAATGTCCCTTTCTGCCAGCCTTTTAATGGCGGGTAAACCACCTGAAACGGCTGTCAGGGAGAGACATCATAAACCCCATGGCGGTGCCAGGCAGGCATTGCCACCATTGTAGGGATGCACGGTCCCTCCGATGGTCCGATGGGATCCTTGAGCCCCTTGGATCCATGGTGGTCGGTCTCTCCAATCGCCACTCATTCACCCAACATTCTAATGTGGGGGGCAGAAAACATGGTTACGATGGCGGTGGGACCGCCACCTATGGGCTGTCAGCGCCAGTCTCACCATCATCGTGATCAGGCCCTTAGTTATAAGACTTTAAATCTGCATAATGATATCCTCCTGTCTTGACATAAAATGTTGATTTTCACAGGTTAACTGTATAGAGAATTGTGACTTCATTAAAGGCAAGAAGGCTAGCATTAAACCTTCCTCCCACCCTTGGTGCTGATGATTAAAATAGTGAATTTAAAGAAATGGTGTAAAAAGGTTTACCTCATTTGTTTATATGATGCCGCATGGGAGTGTAATTTAGGGATATATATTTTTGTGGTGAAATGAGTTTGGAGAGGGAGTTAGAAGAAGTTATTCTAGAAGTTATCGCATGGGGAGAAGAAACAAAAGAGGATGAGATTGGAACATTGGAGATCTGTGTAATCAGAGGATGTTCTATTGTTCTGTGACGATGTTCTATTTGTAGCTTTTAATGCTGCTAAGAAATGATAAATACAAGGTGATGCATAATACTAACCTTCTTGTCTTTAATAAAATCATGATTCTCTATGCAGTCAACCTCTGAGAATCTACATTCTCCTTGACACACAAATACTTTCTCTGTGTCTTTCACTGCTTGCATAATGCCTTCCTTCTCTAATTTAGTGAGGAATTCCCCTCCTCCCAGCTTTTTGCTCAGGGACAAAGCTGGCATGGTTGCCTTACTGCCTTTCCACTGCAACCACTGCTGGCTATGTTTTGTTCTTGATCCTGCTTGTTTTTTCCGGTTTTTTAAGTCCTCATTCTACAAAAACATGTTCTTAATTCAAGAATGTAACCCTGGTCAGACCGATTATTACAGCCCCGTAAGAAAGGAAAAGAAACCCAGTCTCTTCTCACTGAAGAGTGGGTGGATTAGACCCCCTGGTACTACTTCCTACAAGACTAATCAGAAATAACCAGGGCTCCTCCTATTTTATAGGCCTTTCACACTTAGCCCTTGCTGGTTTCCCATTGTTACAGCCATATGAGCAAATATGTAATCATTGGACCAGTAAGTTCATACATTTTGTTTCCTGAAACTAGGATTATCCTTAAACAGAAAAAAAGTGAATGGAAAAAAAAGAAGAAAAATCTAACAATAAGATTCGGACAGAGAGATAAATAAGTAACTCTAGATATGTTAATCCCAGAAATAAAAATTGGATTAATACAGATTAAGTAGACCCCAAGAAAAGATGATAAAAACTACGAACCAGCTATCCCATAAATCCCAAAATGTCGTTTTTTTA